>NC_138550.1:20132235-20732235 GCF_964273705.1 Natrix helvetica
TGTAATCTTGAGAAAAAAATTGGTTCCTATCTGAACTGTTTAGAGAACGCATAACTATCCATTTATTGCTTGTCTGCAATTCCCATCATCCCTGTCCTCTAGCTATTTTACTGTGTCTGGTGAAAAATTGAGGTTCTTCCTGTTGTTATGATGATAGCATGGACATCTATGAATCAAGCCCAACATCTTTATATATATATATAAAAAGATGTCCAAACCTTCTTTCATTTTTTTCAAATGTCTCTCAAGTTTTCCTGTACTGTTTTCCAGAAACATTTTCACTCCAATCCTCTGGGATTATCCTTAATCAAGTATTCCAGGAGTTGAATTTCAAATCCCAATATGTTTGAAGAGCGCCCACCAGATAGGAGAAGAGAAAATTTGCACTTGTAACCAAGGTAAATTGCTTGGTTTAGTCCTTCCTGCACTTCTTACCATTTTGTTTGTTGCCCCATTCTCACACCCCATGTAGAATTATAGATTGTAAATTTACCATGGAGGTAAATCACCCTCTTGCATTTTAATAATAATAATAATAATAATAATAATAATAATAATAATAATAATAATAATAATAATAATAATAATAATAATTTTATTTGATTAGCCGCAACCCTCTCCCGAAGGACTCGGGGCGGCGTACAATCAAAACAGATAAAAATACAGATAAAGACACACATACATACATAAAGAACAAAGACATATACATGTGCATGGAGGAGGTAGACTCATAAGTGAAAGACAATTAAAAAACACAATTTAAAATCCCATTTAAATAAAATTACTGAATTAAAAAACCCATCAGGAGCGTTATGAAGTTATGATTGAGCCAGGCCGGCTATTTGGAATAGGTGGGTCTTGAGCTTTACACGGAAGGAGCGGAGGTCAGTAGTGGTCCTAATATCCGGGGGGAGGTCATTCCACAGGGCTGGGCCCGCCACAGAGAAGGCTCTGCTCCTAGGCGCCGCCCCATGGCACTGTCTGGTGGACGGCACCTGGAGAAGTCCCTCTCTGTGCGAGCGGATGGGTCGTAGGGATGTATGGGGCAGAATACGATCCCGCAGGTAACTAGGTCCTGAGCCATGGAGCGCTTTAAAGATCGTAATCAAGACCTTGAAACGCACCCGATAGACCACAGGAAGCCAGTGCAGCTCGCGCAGGAGAGGTGTCACATGGGAGTACTTAGTACTCCCCATAATCACCCGTGCGGCCGCATTCTGGACCAACTGCAGTCTCCGAGTACATTTCAAGGGAAGCCCCATGTAGAGAGCGTTACAGTAGTCCAGGCGAGACGTCACCAGCGCATGGGTGACTGTGCGTAGGGCGTCCCGGTCCAATAGGGGGCGCAATTGGCGCACCAGGCGAACCTGGTGGAACGCCCCCCTGGCCACGGCTGTCACATGGTCATCCATGGACAGCCTAGCATCCAGGAGGACGCCCAAATTGCGCGCCCGCTCCACGGGGGCGAGTTGAATGCCCCCAATGGCCAGAGATGGTATTAACTGGTTGAACTGGGGGGCCGGAACCCACAGCCACTCCGTCTTGGAAGGGTTGAGCTTGATTCGGTTGTCATCCATCCAGACCTGTACGGCTTCCACACACCGGGACATCACTTCGACGGCCTCGTTGGGGTGGTTCGGGGTGGAAATGTACAGCTGAGTATCATCAGCGTACAGATGATATCCCACCCCGAAACCACGGATGATCTCACCCAGCGGCTTCATGTATGTGTTGAACAGGAGTGGCGAGAGGACCGACCCCTGTGGCACCCCACAAGTAAGGGGGCTTAGGGTAGACCTCTGCTCCCCTGCCAACACACGTTGCGTCCGGCCAGTGAGGTAGGAGCCGAACCACCGCAAAACGGTGCCCCGGACCCCCAACCCCTCCAGTCGGTGCAACAGGATACCATGGTCGATGGTATCAAAAGCCGCCGAGAGGTCTAATAGGACCAGGATAGAGGAACAACCCCTATCTCTGGCCCTCCAGAGATCATCCACCAACGCGACCAAGGCCGTCTCTGTACTGTGCCCGGGGCGAAAGCCGGACTGGCGCGGGTCTAGATAATCATTCTCCTCCAGATGTCGTGAGAAGCCACCACACTCTCTACAACCTTTGCCAAAAAGGGAAGGTTGGAGACAGGACGATAATTGGCCAGCTCCGTAGGGTCCAGGGAAGGCTTCTTAAGCAAGGGTCTCACCACCGCCTATTTCAAGGCGGCCGGAAGAGACCCCTCACCCAACGAAGCGTTCACTAGGCCCAGGAGCCAGTCGCGTGTAACCTCCCAGGATGCCAGTACAAGCCAGGAGGGACACGGGTCCAGTAAACATGTGGTAGGTCGCAGTCGTCCACGCAATCTGTCCAAATCCTCGATGACAACCAAGTCAAACTCCTCCCAAAAAGGTTTCTCAAGACTCGCCACTGGCGTCTCGACTGGGCCACTGAAGGGGACCCAATCCTTCTGGATTTGAGCGACTTTATCCTGCAGATATTTCCCAAATTCCTCTGCCCTACCCTGTAAAGGGGCCTCCCGTGGCCTCTGAAACAGAAGGGAGCGGGACACCCGAAACAGGGCGGCAGGGCGGTTCTCTGCGGATGCAATGAGAGCGGCACAATATTGACGTTTGGCCGTTCTCAATGCCACTAGGTACGTCCTTAAATGGGCTCGTACCTGTGCTCGGTCAAATTCGGATCGGGAGGATCTCCAACGACTCTCTAGGCATCTCTTGCGGTGCTTCATCACCCTTAGCTCCTCAGTAAACCAAGGAGCCAGGGTGAATCGTTGCCGCCGGAGAGGCCGCAAAGGCGCCACCCGGTTCAAGGCCCCGGTAGTCGCATTATTCCATGCGGCCACCAGGTCCTCTCCCCGAGGGCGGGTCAGGGCTGCAGGAGGTGGCCCAAGCTCCGTCTGGAACCTATCTGGTTCCATCAGGCGCCTGGGGCGGAACCATCTAGTGTTTTCCGGTTCCGCCTCCCCGCAGCGAGGGGTAGCACCAGGGAAGTCAAGTCGGAGGAGTGAGTGATCTGACCATGACAGAGGAGTGATGGTTAAATTCACTCCTCCCAGATCACTCAACCACTGGCCAGAGACAAAAACAAGGTCCAAGGTGTGGCCTCCCTCGTGTGTCGGGCCCTGAATCATTTGAGTCAGGTCCATGGCTATCATGGAAGCCATGAACTCCCGAACCCCCTCTGATGCTTCTCCCACTGATGGCAGGTTAAAATCCCCCATCACTAGAAGTTTGGGGGTCTCAACCGCCACCGATGCGATCAGCTCGAGGAGCTCAGGCAGGGTCGCTGATGTATGGCGGGGAGCCAGGTATACTATCAGCAGGCCCAACTGCCTCCCAGGGCCCCATTTCACAACAAGGGATTCACATCCAGACATCTGTGGCACAGTGGACTCCCTCGGCTCTAAGTCCTCCCGGATAATCACTGCTACCCCACCGTCCCTTCCCCGGGCCCGGGGCTGGTGAAATGCTTGGTAACCTGGTGGGCACATTTCCACGAGGGGTAAACCTCCCTCGTGGCCCAACCAGGTTTCCGTTATTCCCGCGAGGTCCGGCTCCCCCTCCAAAATTAGATCATGAATGAGGGGGGCCTTATTGACAACGGACCTCGCATTGCATAACAACAGCCTCAGGCCCTGGGCCTGCAGATCCTGATCACCTAGAACGCGGGGGTTGGTACAAGCGACCGGGTGTAACCAGCACCCACGGTCTCCCAACCGACTGCGAGTTGTTAATCTGTCCTCGTATCTGCCCCTCCCTATGACTATTGGAATCAAAGAGCCCTGTATAGGAATGATATCCTCTCCCCCCTCCTCCTCTCCGCTCCTTCTGCTCGTGACCCCACCTGGTGACCTGGCTCTGTCATCGCTCCTGATCTGACCCACCCACCCCCCAACCCCTAAAACCCTAAAAGATTTTAAAAAACATTTAACTAAAAACCCCCTGAGC
Source organism: Natrix helvetica (assembly GCF_964273705.1). Classification (NCBI taxonomy): domain Eukaryota; kingdom Metazoa; phylum Chordata; class Lepidosauria; order Squamata; family Natricidae; genus Natrix; species Natrix helvetica. The sequence goes on from NC_138550.1 coordinate 20,136,192, forward strand.
CTCCGTTTCTTCCACCTCTCGGGGTCTATAAACCCGTCATCAAGGCGGGCCCTTGCAAGTGTCAAGGGCCATGCCTGCGAGAGGGGGTTCTCCCACAGGCGGAGCAGGTCAAACCTCGAATAAATAATCTTAATCTTAGAATCTTAAAAAACGCGATGGGGTCAAAATGTTATAGATGGTAAATGGTCAGTCATAGAAAAAAAAAAGGGGGGGGAAGAGTTCTTAGATGACCAAATGGTGGTCTGGGTGGAGGAGAGATGGTCTAGGGTATAATCCAAAAAGTCCCAATGTCCTAGTGATGTTACCTGCATCCATGACAGCTCTTTCAGCGGCTGCTGTTGAAACCAGCCTCTCACCTTCCAGTGTCCTTCCAACTCCTTCTTTTTCCTCTTTCTCCATTTTCCTCGCTTCCTTCCAGTCTCTCCTTCTCTCCTTCCAACCTCTCAGCTCACCAGCTCGCTCCTTCCAATCCTCTCGGTTCACCCATTCACCAGTCTTTCCTTCCAACCTCACATTCCTCCTTCCAGCCGTTCTCACCTTCTTCCTTCCTGTCGCTCTCTGCAAAACGTTCCAAAACGCTCCAAAAGGCTGTCACAAACATCGCCATTTCCAGCTCACAACCTCTTTCCTCACCAGCGGGACAGCCTCTTCCCTTCCAGCCTCACGTTCCAAAACGCTCCAGCCTCCAGCCTCACATTCCAAAACGCTCCAGCCTCCAGCCTCACGTTCAGCCTCTTCCCTTCGAGCCTCACGTTCCAAAACACTCCAAAACGCAGTCACAAACGTCCAGCTCACCAGCCTCTTTCCAGTCTCAGCCTCTTTCCTTCCAGCCTCTCCTCGCAATTCCTCTTTCTAAGCACTCTCTCAAAAACGCTCCACAACGCTCCAAAACGCTCCGAACGTTGCCATTTCCACACACGCCGCCATTTCCGATGCCGGTCTCTCTCCCCCATTCCACAGATCGTTCGCTCTTTATCCTTCCCTCCAGTCTTCTGATTCACCCTAGTGGACCCAAATGGGTCGAAAATGGGCCAGGGTGGTCATGCTAACTGACTTCCGACCCTCAGATGGAAATGAGGGTCGGAAATAACCTTTTCGCCCATCGCTGAGCTCCGTGGTATTCTGGAGCTTCAGGAGGCGACTGCCATCGCCGGAAGCTCCTCCTCCTCCTCCTCCATTTTGCTAAACTTTGTAAAGTATTGTGCACGGTGGCAAGTTTAACGTAAAAGAGTTATCAGCGTCTGAAAGAATTCATGCCTACGTTCAAACAAACCTGTCCACCTTTAAAACAATAGTTTATTTTTTAAATAAATAAACCGTGGTGGCGCAGTGGTTAGAATGCAGTACTGCAGGTTACTTCTGCTGACTGCCAGTTGCCTGCAATTTGGCAGTTTGAGTCTCACCAGCCTCAAGGCTGACTCAGCCTTCCATCCTTCCGAGGTCAGTAAAATGAAGACCCAGTTTGTTGAAGACCAATATACTGACTCTAAATTGCTTAGAGAGGGCTGTAAAAGCACTGTTAAGCAGTATATAAGTCTATGTGCTATTGCTATTTTGAATATGCAATGAGTAGACTTTACCATGTAAAACAGTGTTTCTCAAACTTGGCGACTTTAAGTCCTGTGGACTTCAACTCCCAGAATTCCCCAGCCAGCTATGCTGGCTGGGGGATTCTGGGAGTTGAAGTCCACAGGACTTAAAGTCGCCAAGTTTGAGAAACACTGATGTAAAACCTATTCTGTCTAGTAAAAAAAAAAGTATACATGCAACCTGCTAAACTATTTAAAAAAAAACCTACAAATGCAGCCATTTAAAGCCATGGAACAGTAACAGCACAACCTAATTATTTAGTTTTTAAAATTATTATCCACCTTCAGAGAAACATATGAAAAATGGAGCTATGGTTCTGAAACTAGGGAATATTCTTAAGAATTCACTCAAAACCCAGTTCAAGTTCCTTTGGGAAGAAGCCATCCAATTAAAAAATATAAAAATATAGCAGCATAGTAATCACATTAACATCACTGCAGACAAGTCTACAAGGATTTGCTTATCTCCTAAATATCCATTCTTTAATTAAGTCTAAGTATTGCCTAGAACAGTGGTTCTCAACCTGTGGGTCGGGACCCCTTTGGGGGTCGAACGATCCTTTCACGGGGGTCGCCTAAGACCATCGGAAAACACATATTTTCGATGGTCTTAGGAACCGAGACACCAATTTTATGGTTTTGGATCACCACAATTTGAGGAACTGTATTAAAGGGTCGCGGCATTGGGAAGGTTGAGAACCACTGGCCTAGAACAATATCCAAAGGACTAGTATCTTGGTTCTGCCTGCTCTTTTGAGGTTTACTACTTTATTCTGTTCAGCAGGAGTTCCCTTTCGGTTGAAAAAATAAGTGGGAATTGATGTTCTCTTGCGGTCTGACAGGAAAATTAATGCATTTTGGATTCTGGACAAGTTCTGTGCCTATGGGGGCAAATTTTGAGAAATCAAAAAATAAAATGTCATTGTCCATGAACTATAATTTGAACATGTCAAGATGTATGTCAGATCTTATAGGAATTCTGATGTTTTACGGTATGATATAATATAATGTGTTTTTTCAGGCACTAAATGCTGTTGTGCTAAATGGCTACAATCCACAGTAACAGCATTTCTCAGAATAAGTGGCTGGTTTTAGACATTGCAATGAATTTAATATTTGCAATGCCCATTTTGAAGGATGCCGCAATTTCTGTGTTACCTCATTACATTGCAATGCTGAAAAACAATCAGCAAGCTTCCAAGAGACACTTCTTCCATCTGTCAAGTCAATCCTTGGGTGCAATTCCCTGTCAGGTGTCTGCTCTCTGCAACCACAAACTTTCAAGCTAAGATATCAAAACAGAAAAATGCACCTGAGCCCAAATATGCATCAACTTGAACAAAACAATTTTTTCACAATTGGGGGTATCTTAAAAGTCTCGTTCTGTACCTTTTCAGCAAATTTGCATTGGCAAAGACAAATGGGAATTGTGGGTGACACAGTTCCAACTTCTTTAGAAGATGCAAAACCAGGACTTCCGGTTCCGGCTGCGGATCGCGACGGGCATGCTTTGCTCGCCCCGCGCGCTCTTGGTGGGCTCCCCCCTGATTGGGGGGGCACAGGGAGCCTTGTAGGGGCCTCTGCCGAGGGGGCGGCTTAGCAGGGGGTCACCTGTGTCAGCGGCGGCCAGGGGGGGTTCCCTGCATCGCCCTAGGCACCAGGAGGCAAAAGGGGAGGCGCTTTCCTGCGCTTTCGCGTCGAGGCAGCTGGGCGAGATTGATGATTTGAAGGCAGCAGCTGCAATGCGGTGAGGTGGAAATCCCCCCGTTTCCTTTCTTGACTGAAGAAAAAAAAAAGACTGTCAGCTTTTTAGAAAAACTTTCAACCCGTTCCTGGGAAGTGTGACTGGAGGGAAGGGGATTCCCCCCCCTTGGATAAGTGGCTCTAAACTCCTCTCCACCCCCAGAGGAGGAGGAGGGGGGTGAGCTCTGGAATGAAGTCACGCTCATAGCAAACAGCAGATTTTCTCTACTGCAATTGTGAAAATGAGGTGATGATCTGACTTTTTGAAAACTTTGAAAACTTTTGTTTTGTTGCCTTCTGATTCCGGAGCTGGCAAGGCAAGATGGCACACTTCCGTTGTCTTCATGTACTTTGAAATTTGACTCCACCCACAGAAACTGCTGGCATCTTGTCTTTGTCTCCGTGACACTCAGAGATATCTCTTGATACACTTTATCCTGGACTTGGAACAATGGACTTTACTGCTTGGATTTAGACTTTAGAAAAGGTCTTTATTTGTCTGGGCTGCCTGCCTCGTGATCTCTCTCGGCTATCCACTTTTACAATTGCTTTTTCCCTGTGTTGACACAGTCATTTCTGAGCTCTTCTTACTACAATGCCACCAAAAAGACCACCACCGGGGAAACCGGGTTTTGCTGGCTCTGCCCCAGCATCTTCAGCGTCCAGCCCCAGTGGACAACAGACACTAACGTCTTTACTTCAGCCTAAGCCCCCTGAGGTGGACCTAACCCAACAGATGTTCCAACAGCTCTTAAAGGGGCAGGAGGACTTGAAAAATCAACTGAAAGAAATGAATGACCAGCTCAGAGAGAACCAAAACCGAACGGTTCAAAATTCACAGAGACTGGAACTTTTGGAGGAGGGGACGGCTGAGATGAGGGGGGAGGTAAGGGGAGTCCAGAGAGGAAATCAAGAACTTGAGAACCACCAGATAAACATGGAATTTGAAAGGATGTCTTTTTTCCTTAGATTTCAAAATGTAATTGAGGCTGATGATGAAGACTTGAGAGACATTATGACAAAATTATTGGCTGAATACATCAAAAAAGACAGACAACAGTTGGGGTGGGATATTGACCTGGTCTATAGAGTAAATTCAGCATATGCCAGAACCAGTGACGTGCGGTGAGGTTTATGTCTGGTGAGGCACTGATGTCATCACAATCAGATTTACAAACATTAAAATCCTACAAATTATCTTATCCAATATTTGATTGGCAGCAGTTAAAGGGTTATGTTTAAGGTCTCATATCAGCATTCTTTACACATACTGTAGCACCAAAAAAGCACATTTAATTGAAAAAAAGAAGAAGTTATTATGAGTCTTACCATTACTTGTTCTTAAATTTTTTTATTGGTTTTAAAAAAATTTACAAGGGAAAAGGGGTAAAAGGTTATGGAACATTTTGACAGCTACATCGTGCGGGGGGGGGGGGAGAAGCCCCCCGGGTCTCACAACTTTTACAAAAAGGAAAAATAGAAAAGTATAAACATTTACTTAGATACTAGCAGTTTTAACTTTAACCAAATCATCAATATGTTTCAATCATTTTACTTTTGTCACTTCCTTAAAAATACATTATAACAACATTTGGAATAGTGTTTCAATTCATTTTTGTGATCTGAGTCTTCTTGTTGTCTCCTCTCCCCCCCCCCCCCCCCGTCCACTGGCAGAGCCTCAGCCCCTCCTTGCGTTGTATCTTGTGTAGGATCCCCCACATCACCTAATAGGGCAGTATGTTTTTTACCATTACTTATAAATGAAGTCCATCCGCCGCTCCTTCTGAACAAAAGCATCTATAACTTGCTGGTAGAATTTTTCATTGTCTTGTTTTAATTTTAAAAGTCTCTCTGTCTCAATGGTGATCACGGCCAGGGAAGAGAGTCGTCCTTGATTGGTCTTGTTCCGACTGTATGTTTTTAGGTTCTTCAGTGCTGAGAATGACCGCTCCACCGATACTGTCGTAGGTGGAACAGTGAGCACAAGCTGGAGCAACTTTGTGGCCTGAGGAACAGTCTGAATGAGATCTTTCTGGGCCAAAAAGCTAAGAAGCTGTGCAGGAGATTTACATGTATCCCTGATCACTTGTGAGCTGTACAGTCCAACGAGATCCGCCTTCAGTTTCACAAGGTCAAAAAATCTGGCATATTTTGAAAGGCTCTGCAGTTTCGTGTCATCAAAACGTCGGGACATTTCACTAAATTTTGCACAATCCACCAAACCAAGGAAAGTCAACTCACCAAAATGATCAAACCTAGCCTGCATTTGATGGCTTATGTTCTCCAAAATGTTACAAAACACTCGTTTTTGTTCAGATATAACCGACTCTCTACGTCCAGTCCCTGTCAGGCCAAGTGAGCTGCATTTCTTTTCAAATCGGTCATATAAACGGTTGAACTCCAGTTTCATGCGCTCAAGAGCTGTAAAGGTGTCGCGGATGCGTGCAAGACAATATTCAATGTCCATCACTTTGTTTTGCAGTACTTTAAAAAGTGTCAGTTTCATTGAAAATGTCCTCATATACCATAAGGAGAAAGCATGTTGATGGTTTTGACAGCCACCGATCGTATCCTGCTGTCATCATTAGTGTGTCATTGTCCCAGTTGTCAGGATTTTCTAGAATGACATGAAATAAAGCGTGCAGATCATTTTGGTGCATGCTTATTGTCTGCACTAGCCTAGAGTTAGAACTCCATCTTGTGGGCGCTGCTCTGGGTAAGCGGCGCTTAACAACATCATCCAGCAAGCGAGTGCGCTTTGTGGACTTGCTGAAAAATGACGCTAATCCCTCGGCTGTTTTAAAAAATGTGTGACACTCCGGCATGCACTTTGCTGAATGCAAAAGCACCAAGTTCAGCTTGTGTGCATAACAGTGTGTGAACATGGCTTCAGGCACTTTTTCTTTTATTTTAGCTTGCACGCCATTAAGTTCTGATGCCATTACAGCGGCCCCATTGTAGGTCTGAGCTACAAGCTTTCCAACACAGTCATACTTCTCCAACACTCTCAGGATATACTCAGCAATTGTGGGAGCGTGTCTGTCCTCACTCACATCATCAAATCCCCAAAACGCCTCCTTCACCTCACATTTGGCATCAGTCATAGCCACATACCGCAGTATGACAGAAATCTGAGCTTGGTTTGTGACATCTTTCATTTCATTTATTAGCACTTATATACCGCCCCCTCTCCCGAAAGGGACTCGGGGCGGTGTACAGTCCATATTAAAAAACACCAAATAAAATACATGTATGCATAGGAGGAGGATAAAATAGGCCAAAACTGTACAGCTAATAAATAAACAATATAAGAATTTAAAATATCATACAATTTATGCACTATCCCTCTAAAAACCCGTAAAAAGTATATCCCAGGGGGGCAGACGTTGTAAATTATGCCAAACCAGCCAGTCGGAACAGGTGTGTCTTCAGTTTCTGTCGGAAGGAGCGGAGGTCAGTAGTGGTTCTAATGTCGGGGGGGAGGTCATTCCAGAGGGTTGGGCCCATCACAGAGAAGGCCCTACTCCTCGGTGTCGCCCGTTGGCATTGCCTCGTGGACGGCACCAGGAGAAGGCCCTCCCTGTGAGAGCGGATTGGCCGCAGGGATGTGTGCGGGAGGATGCGATCCCGCAGGTAACTAGGCCCTATGCCATGGAGCGCTTTAAAGATGGTAATCAGAACCTTGAACCGCACCCGAAAGACCACAGGTAGCCAGTGCAGCTCGCGCTGGAGAGGTGTTACGTGGGAGTACCTAGTACTCCCCATGACTACCCGCGCGGCTGCGTTCTGGACTAGCTGCAGTCTTCGGGCGCGACCCAAGGGAAGCCCCATGTAGAGAGCGTTACAGTAGTCCAGGCGAGACGTCACCAGCGCATGAGTGACTGTGCGTAGGGCATCGCGGTCCAGAAGGGGGCGCAATTGGCGCACCAGGCGAACCTGGTGGAACGCCCCCCTTGCCACGGCTGCCACATGATCATCCATTGACAGCCGGGCATCTAGGAGGACGCCCAAATTGCGCGCCCGTTCCACAGGGGGCAATTGCTCGCCCCCTATGGCCAGTGATGGAATTAACTGGCTGAACCGAGGTGCCGGTAGCCACAGCCACTCAGTCTTGGAGGGGTTGAGTTTGAGTCTGTTGTCCCCCATCCAGACCCCGACGGCTTCCAAACACCGGGACATCACTTCGACAGCCTCGTTGGGGTGGCTTGGGGTTGAAATGTACAGCTGCGTATCATCAGCGTACAGATGGTACTCAACCCCAAAGCCACGGATGATCTCACCCAGCGGCTTCACATATGCGTTGAACAAAAGGGGCGAGAGGACCGACCCCTGCGGCACCCCACAAGAGAGTGGCCTCGGGGTCGACCTCTGCCCCCCAGTCAACACATATTGCATCCGGCCGGAGAGGTAGGAGCCGAACCACCGTAAAACGGTGCCTCCGACACCCATCCCCTCCAGCCGGCGCAATAGGATACCATGGTCGATGGTATCAAAAGCCGCTGAGAGATCTAATAGGACCAGGATAGAGGAACAACCTCTATCTCTGGCCCTCCAGAGATCATCCACCAACGCGACCAAGGCTGTCTCGGTGCTGTGCCCGGGTCGGAAGCCGGACTGGCGTGGGTCTAGATATACGGATTCGTCGAGGTGCCGTGGAAATTGCTGCGCCACCACATTCTCAACAACCTTCGCTAAAAAGGGAAGGTTGGAGACTGGACGATAATTAGCTAGCTCCATTGGGTCAAGTGAAGGCCTCTTGAGCAGGGGCTTCACCACCGCCTCTTTCAAGGCAGCCGGTAAGAAGCCCTCACCCAACGAGGCGTTCACCAGGCCCAGAAGCCAGCTTCGCGTCACCTCCCAGGATGCCAGTACCAACCAGGAGGGGCACGGGTCCATTGAACATGTGGTGGGTCGTAGCCGTCCCCGTAACCCGTCTAAATCCTCGGGGGCAACAGAGTCAAACTCCTCCCAGAGTGGACTCACAAGACTCACTGATGTCGGCTCGTCCGGACCACTGGGGGGGGCCCATCCGCTCCGGATCTGAGCGACTTTGTCTTGCAGATATTCTCCAAACTCCTCTGCTCTTCCCTGCAAGGGCGCCTCCCGCGTCTCCTGCAACAGGAGAGAGCGGGTCACCCTAAACAGGGCGGCAGGGCGGTTATCCGCAGACGCAATGAGAGCGGCACAATGCCTACGTTTGGCCGCTTTCAATGCCACAAGGTAAGTCCGTAAAAAGGCTCTTACCTGTGTTCGGTCAGATTCGGAGCGTGAGGACCTCCACCTGCTCTCTAGACGTCTCCTATGGCGCTTCATCACCCTGAGCTCCTCGGTATACCAAGGGGCCCGGGTGGCTCGCTGCCGCAGGAGAGGTCGCAGAGGCGCGACCCGGTCTAAGGCCCCCGCCGTCGCCCTATTCCAGGCGTCGACTAGGTCCTCCGACCGAGCGCGGGTTAGGGCTACAGGTAACGGCCCAAGCTCCGCCTGGAACCTATCCGGTTCCATCAAGTGCTTGGGGCGGTACCAGCTTGAACATACTGGTTCCGCCTCCTCGCGGTGGAGGGTAGCGCCAGGGAAGTCGAGCCGGAGATATGAGTGATCTGACCATGACAGGGGCATAATCTCTAAATCCCCTATTCCCAGATCACTCGTCCACTGTTCAGATACAAAGATAAGGTCCAGTGTGTGGCCGCCTTCATGTGTGGGGCCCTGAATTAGTTGGGTCAGGCCCATGGCTGTCATGGAAGCCATGAACTCCCGAGCCACCTCAGACGCTGCTCCCGTCGACGGCAGGTTGAAATCCCCCATAACCAAGAGTCTGGGAATCTCAACCGCCGTCTCCGAGACCAGCTCGAGGAGCTCGGGCAGGGCCGCTGACGTATAGCGAGGAGCCAAGTATACAATCAGCAGACCCCACTGCCTCCCTGGGCCCCATTTCATACCCAGCGACTCACACCCGGGTATCTGAGGAACAGTGAACTCCCTCGGCTCTAGACGGTCCCGTATAACTACCGCCACCCCACCACCCTTACCGAGGGCCCGAGGCTGATGGAATGCACGGAAACCCGGTGGGCACATTTCCACGAGGGGTAAACCACCCTCGTGGCCCAACCAGGTTTCCGTTATCCCTGCAAGGTCTAGCTCCCCCTCCGAGATCAACTCGTTAATGAGGGGGGCCTTGTTGGTCACAGACCTTGCATTGCAGAGCATCAGCCTAAGGCCCTGGCTCTGTAGTTCCCGACCACCTAGGCTGCGGGGGTTGGTACAAGCGACCGGGCGTAGCCAGCAGCCACGGTCTCCCAACCGACCTTGCGATCTTTTCTTGTCCTCGCATCCCCCCCTCCCCGCGACCGTTGTAATAAAACAACCCTCTACTGGAATCTGTGGTCTCGTCTACTTCTACAGCAACAAATGGAGTTGCACTGATCTCTTTTTTAATGTCATTTCTAATGACATCACTGACTGCTTCAATTAAATCATTCTGTATTCTGTTTGACATGCCGGAAAATATAGTGGATGTTTTCAAATGTTTAGCTAGCCTGTCATCTTTCTCAGCAAAAGCATGTAAGAGTTCAACATAGTTTCCACGATTGGTAGAGTCCGTACTTTCATCATTTCCATGAAATGCTAGCTGTTGTTTGGCGAGGAAGCAGGTGACATTGATGAGATCTTTTAAAATCTCTCGGTTTTCCTTTACCTTAGCATTGTGGATGTTGATGTTGAGTCTGCGTTGTTTGTCTAAAGCTATGTCTATCCTGGACGTGCCGAATGTTTTTAGCATGATCTGACTATGTATGTGGGTGGTAGACTGCTCATGTTTGATGAGGCTTCTTTGCAAATTCTTCAGGTCATAATATCCCATCTGAGTCCAGACACTGTCGCAAGTCGAGAAAAGAAGGCAGGGAAAGCAGAAAAGGCGGTTTCTTACTGAACATCCACACAGCCAGCCTTTTCGTGTGTACCACTCTGTTTGGAAAGAGCGGACATTCTGTCTATTCCTCTGAAGCAGGCCCTTTAGCTCCGGCGTTGGTCTTCCTTTAATTATTACCTCCTTCTTTGATTGAAAGTCCAGTTTAGAAAAATCTTTTAGCTTAGAAATGTAATCCTCCATTTCTGAAAGTGGAAAAGGTAGGAGAAAAAAAATGAATGACTGCACTTGACTTTTTAACTCTCATACAGAATCACCAAAGAGTTTAGTTTCTGGCATTGTCTGCATGGATGGAGATCCACATGGATCTTCAAAAATTCAGTACTTTCCCTGGTGGAATCACAAGGTGACTGCAGGTAACACAAAGATTCCACAATTGTGCAGGCATCACTCAAGATGCTGAGGAACAGAAACATTTTACATTTACAAAGTATAACAAAGACATTTCAGTACTTCAACAGCATACAGGTAGTCCTCAACTTACAACTGTTCATTTAGTGACTATTCAAAGTTACACCACTGAAAAAAATGACTTAAGACCGTTTTTCACTTATGACCATTGCAGCATCCCCATGGTCACATGATCAAAATCATTCCCTACAACCCTGGGTAGAAGTTTTGGAATGTATTTAAGGCAAGTTAAATATTAAGAATTAATTTAATATATGTTGCCTGCACTGGATGTTTGCATAAGCCGTTGAATAAGGAGCATTTCTAATGCAGACGTATTTATGTTGACCTGCAAAAGTTGCTTCAGGTGAAGTTTTCTGCATATTTAATTCGGAATGGAGGAAGGGGAGGAGAAATGAAACGCAAGGAGGGAGGAGGAATTCTTTCCCCCAGTGTATCCCTGAGTAGCACTATACTTAAAGCCCTCAATGGCAGGTAGGGGTGGGTAGAAATTAGACAACAATGAAGAATAAACATGTTCCTCCTGGAGCTTGGGGGGGGGGAGGGAGCAGCCATCCCCATCTGTTACCAAAGGAACCTCAGGTGGTTAAAAGGGAGTAAGTGTGGCCTTAGCTCAGGCGAAATGACTGGATTCTATTATTAGCCCACCTCGGATAATAAAAGCGCTATTGCGGATTTGCATCCACATTCCAGCAGGCGGGGGCGGGGGGAACTTCCAACAAAATGCAGCAACCGGAGAAAAGCAGCGAGGGGCGAGGAAGCTCGTCGGGGAGAGCCACGTGCTGTTTTCGCCTTAGATTCCTCTCCTCTGCGCACGCACCTTTCCTCCTGGGCTCTCTCCCGGCAACCTCACCAGCTGCTTATTTTGCCCTGACATTTCCCGGCAAGGCAAAGGACTTTTGCATTGCAACATAAACTTTTGCAACATCGATCATTTGCAGCTTGGCCCGGAGCTCAGGCATTCTAAAACGCTTTCTTTCGCCCGTGGAAGAACTCAGGCGGGCGAAAGAAAGTGCTTTAGTCAGCGGGGTGTGGGCGAGAGGAGGAGAGAATGCCTGAATATTCTCTCCTCTCCCTGGACACCCAACTAAAACGCTTTCTTTCACCCGCGGAAGAGCTCAGGCGGGCGAAAGGAAGCGCTTTAGTCAGCGGGGTGTGGGCAAGAGAAGAGAATGCCTGAATATTCTCTCCTCTCCCTGGACACCCGACTAAAACGCTTTCTTTTGCCCACGGAAGAGCTCAGGCGGGTGAAAGGAAGCGCTTTAGTCAGCGGGGTGTGGGCGAGAGAGAAGGAGAGAATTCTCTCCTCTCCCCGGACACCCGACTAAAACGCTTTCTTTTGCCCACGGAAGAGCTCAGGCGGGTGAAAGGAAGCGCTTTAGTCAGCGGGGTGTGGGCGAGAGAGAAGGAGAGAATTCTCTCCTCTCCCCGGACACCTGACTAAAACACTTTCTTTTGACCACGGAAGAGCTCAGGCGGGCAAAAGGAAGCGCTTTAGTCAGCGGGGTGTGGGCGAGAGGAGGAGAGAATGCCTGAATATTCTCTCCTCTCCCCGGACACCCGACTAAAACGCTTTCTTTTGCCCACGGAAGAGCTCAGGCGGGCGAAAGGAAGCGCTTTAGTCAGCGGGGTGTGGGCGAGAGGAGGAGAGAATGCCTGAATATTCTCTCCTCTCCCCGGACACCCAACTAAAACGCTTTCTTTTGCCTGCGGAAGAGCTCAGGTGGGCGAAAGGAAGCGCTTTAGACAGCGGGGTGTGGGCGAGAGGAGGAGAGAATACCTGAATATTCTCTCCTCTCCCCGGACACCTGACTAAAATGCTTTCTTTCACCCGCGGAAGAGCTCAGGCGGGCAAAAGGAAGCGCTTTAGTCAGGGGGGTGTGGGCGAGAGGAGGAGAGAATGCCTGAATATTCTATCCTCTCCCCTGACACCCCACTGACTAAAGCACTTTCTTTCCCTCGCGGCAGAGCTCAGAGCTTTAGAGGCTTTTTTAAACAGGCAGTCATTCACGGTGAGCTAGCTAACCTCACTTCAGCACTTGCCTTTTCCCGTTTACATTTTTTTTCCTTTTCATGATTGACAGTGGTGAGGCTCTGTCTCCCCTGCCTCCCCTGACTGCACGTCACTGGCCAGAACACATAACGTTCCAAGGGAGGTCCACATTAAATTTCTCAGAAAGACTACAAAAGATGAGATTCTGAGTGCGCAAAGGGGGCAAGTATTAAAATACAGGGATAGAGAAATAGCCATTCTGAAACAAATCCCTAAGAAAGTTAGAGATAAAAGAAAAAATTATTCACTTCTAGCGAAGAAATTATACCAGAAATGGGTGTGGTTTTGGTGGCTTCTGCCAGAAGGTATGTTAATATTCTGGGAGGACACTAGAGTTAGAATTAACACAACTATGGAGGCTGAGGCCTTCATGGAAAAAAACAAAGTCCTCCTGGATAAATCTGATGACACTACACGGGATATACAGGACACGGGAGGTGCTGGAGCCTTGCTGGAGGAGGGAGAAGAGGCAACATCGAGAAAACTTAGATCACAAAAATGAACTAGAAAATCTGTCTGATATAAAATGATTGAAATCATTTGAAGATAAAAGGTTAAAATATGCTGACAAAATATTATTAAGTAGTAACAATTTAATGTATTAATAAATGAAAGTTATGAGAATGGGGGGGGGGGCATTTCCTGCATAATGTAACTGTCAAAATTTGTACCTTATCCACCATCCCTTCCCCTGATTATTTTTTGTAAAAACCAATAAAAATTTTGTTTGAAAAAAAGAAGAAGATGCAAAACCAGCTTAGACTTTTGAGCAATATTTTTTTCATCTTCTCAGCAATAGTTTGCCGCCAGGGTGGCCCAAAATCTTACTTCACAGATCGACTTGTATTGAAAAGATTGTTGATTCCAATCTGATGGAATTTGAGAGCACAAGATAGAAGATGTCCATCAACAACATGATCTAAGCTCCAGAGCTCACTGTAACAGCATTGCCAAAAAGGCATTAAGAGTTGTTAACCTAATTTTGTGAAGTTTCTTCTCCAGCAACATTGTACTGCTAACTAGGGCATACAAAACCTTTGCCAGACCAATTCTCGAATACAGCTTGTCTGCCTGGAATCCACACTATATATCAGATGTTATTATGATTGAACGGGTCCAAAGGTATTTCACGAGAAGAGTATGCCACACCTCTGCTCACAATAGAATCCCTTCTGTCACCAGGCTCGAAACTATGGGCTTGGACAATCTGGAACTGCGCCGCCTGCGGTCGGACCTAAGCATAGTACATAAAATTGTCTGCTACAACGTCCTACCTGTCAACAACTTCTTCAGCTTCAACCACAATAATACGTGGGCAAACAATCAATACAAACTCATGGTAAACCGCTCCAAACTCGACTGCAGAAAATACAACTTCAGCAACAGAGTGGTCAATGCCTGGAATGCTCTACCCGACTCTGTTGTTACATCATTAAACCCTCCCAGCTTCAACCTTAAACTGTCTATCATGGACCTCACCCCATTCCTAAGAGGTCCATAAAGGGGGTGTTCATAAGCGCACCAGCATGCCTACCATCCCTGTCCTACTGTCCCCATTTATTTGGAGTCATTTCCCTTCTTCATGTCCATGTTCATATTATACCTGCTATCCTGTACACGTTTGACAAAGTAATAAATAAATAAAGTAAATAAATCATTCATTCATTCAAAAGTCATCAGGTTACATGCTATGGTTTCTTTTTCATATGCTGATATATAACATTTCTATTTGAAATGTTCCCCAATGTTCATATTTTTAGCATACAAATTTATATATGTATGTCTTTGTCCTCTTTAGGTCTCTCTCTCTCTCTCTCCCTCCCTCCCTTCCACAGGAGTACATAACTGTCCCTATACTACATTCAATCATTGGTAGCATTCGCCCACTTTTTGAGCTATGAGCCACACAAAATACAGGGAATGTTAACCAACATTACAAGCATATTTCCTTGCACCTTTGGATCAGGCCCCAAATGCATCAAGTTCAACATTCCCTGCTACATGCTGACTGACTACATGTGCTTAGGAAGGTCCCAAGCAGGGACAGGAAAGTAATAACCCTCCATCATTATTGCTCCTGAATAGCTGGTTTTAAGATTTTCTGTCTGTGATTCAGGAAATTGTATGAAGGGTCCAGATTGATACAGTCCTACACTCCGCTTCCTTTTAAAACTCTCATCACCATCAGTTGAAGGCAGGGGTGAGATTGAAAAAAATTAGCAACCAGTTCTCTGCTCGGTTGCTGGGTGGGCGTGGCCTACTTGACCTCCTGCACCATGGTGGAGGGCATTTTCACCCTCCCCAGCCTCCGGAGGCTTTGCTTGAGCCTCCAGGAGGGCGAAAACAGTCTCCCTCGGGTTCCAGAGGCCCTCCGGAGGCTGAAAACAGACCCATTTCCAGACTTCTGGAACTCCCGGCAGGCCCATTCTTTGCCATCCCAGAACCTCCATGTGGGCCCTTCACATGATAAATGGGCTGCGTGGAGCCTCCTGGGAGGGGAGGGGTGGGCGGGACTAGCCAGTCCTTCCAACTACCAGTTCAGCGAGCCAGATGTAAAATTAGCATCTGATTCACCCGAACCAGCTGAATCCCACCTCTGGTTGAAGTGCTCTCTAATGGCAGGAACTTCATGAAGTAACCAACAAACTGAAGAACCAACCTTTATAGCACAGCAGTGGTGGGTTTCCATTTTTTTTACTACTGGTTTGCTCGCTCGTGACACTTCTGCACATGCGCAGGAATGTCTGCGCCTGCACAGAAGCATCCGGAAGGGTGGGGGAGCCTCCCACCGCCACCACTACCGGTTTGTCCAATCCGGGCTGAACCAGGAGTAACCCACCTCTGTAGCACAGCCTGTTTTTTTAAACAAAAAATCTATATATTTGTTTTATTCTCCATGTAATTCTCTCATTTGCAAATATAGATCTCTGCCTATGGTTTCTTCTCTTCCCATTTTTTAAAATTTATGTTAAGAAGCTAATCAGGTTGTTATTAAAGGCATTTTGCATCTGAAACAGATCAGTAAAACTATGTCAGCTGGTCCTTCTCTGACATCCTTGCTCAGTTGGATAGCATGTGATTTGCTGTAACCTTATGTTTATAGTTTTTCTGGCAATATCCAGCCTATGTGATATTGTCTATATCCATGCCAATATCAATATTTTGAAGTGCGATTGCATCAATTATTTTAACGAACTCACAGAATCCTTTCACTGTCGGCATTCCTATTGTCCAGGAATATTAAAACTCTGTCACAATAAGTAATCAAGATTGTCTGGCAAGCGCTTTTATTTATAAACACACGCTGTTTATTCCACGGAATTGTGTTGCCCCTTGACACCTCACAGAGAGCTTTTTCGTTATTCTTTAAAGTTATTTTATACCATCTGTAATGAAATGGAATGTACAGCATACGTTAACTTCAACAAAACAGATTTCCATGGGAAAATGTATTGCTTCCATGTGGATGAGCATGACCTTAAAATGAACTTACATGTCCAGTCCCACTTACTTATTTTTCCATTAACACTTCTCAAAAGGGTGATCTCTCTCGCATTCATTAATTATCCTATAGAAACAGTTTAATGCTCAGTCCCAGATGGTTATAAATGAACATCTTAATTTTTTGTTGTTGAAAGTGTTAAATAATAACCTAAGCATAATTTGTCTCTTATATATATTTCCATTTCATCAGATAACACACTGACAAAATACAGTATAAATGTTACTTGTATGTGTTAGGAACAGGGGTGGGCTGCTAGGGGTGCTCAGAGGTTCAGGAGAACCCCCAAATCCCAGTACTGGCTGGCCCTGCCCACCCCACCCCTCCCAGGAGTTCCCACACAGTCCGTTCTGGATGCAGGTAAGTGCAGGGCATGCTTGGAGAGGATGAAAAATATGCCTACTGGAAGTTCCCATTTCTGGCCTCCAGACTCTGGGGAGGCCATTTTTGCCCTCCCGGAGGCTCGAGAGAGACCACCAGAGCCCAAGGAGGGGAAAAACGCCCATGGTGCAGGAGGCTAACTAGGCCACGCCCACCATGCCCCTGCCTATTCAGCAACCGGGCAACCTTGCGAAAAATTTTGAAGTCCACCCCTGGTTAGGAATAAATACTTTTAAAAGTTATATTTAATTTTATCTTTCTGGATATATTTGTATCTCAATATTCTTTCTGATTTGGCATTATAGAAGGTTTCCAGAGGGGAATAAACATTTTTTGCTGCAGAAACAAAACAATCATCTACTAAATGTAACTGGGTAATTTATTAATTCTTACTAACCTGAATGACTGATAACTATATCATAAGCATTCTGAATCAGGCTATCCAATATTCCAACATACCTTTCACTTTGTCTTCCAGGTTTAAACTATATTTAAACTAATTCAGTTTTGAAAAGATTGCAGTTGATTGCTGCATTTTTGTTTATATTGGGATAAACTGAGGTGGGGGCCCTAACGGCGAGCGAATCATATATCTATAAACCAAAATAGCAATAATACATTCTGGATTAGTGTGTTTGAGATTGTGATTTTATTTATTTCAAAATGACTGGCCTAGTTCAATGTAATAGCTGTTTTGCACCTGTCTTTCGCAGTACTTTTTTCAAATTTGGATACTGTCCCCTTTGTAAACAAATTACTAGTCTACATAGGCAGATTACCTATCTAGAATCTGTAATCTGTGCTCTCCAAGCAGAAACTAGGTGTCTACGTCAGCCATTCCACTCTATGGCGATGCCACAGTATCAGCCCCCTCTACCACAAAGATCTTGCAGGAGAAGAGCTGTCTGGACAACCGTGGGATCTGGCAGGTTGAGAGCTGTGAACCATAAACACAAAGCTTTTGCTGTGACCCAGCAAAACAGATATAGTGCCCTTGCTGACCTTAATGGGGACACTAAAGAGATAGGTCAAGGCAGTTGTGATAATGATGACTCAAATAAGCAGGGGATCGTGGTCCAAAACGAAGAACTTTCTTCGGAAAGGCGAAAAGGGGAACCAGGTACCACACATCAGTCACAGAAGAAGGTCAAGCAATGTAAAAAGAGAAGTCACCTTCTGGTTGGTGATTCGATCGTAAGGGATGTTAATTTAGGAGAGGATATGAAGGTTTTAAAAGAGGTCAGGTGTCTGCCAGGTGCTACTGCCAGCAGAGACAAGAGGCGTATTCTTAAGATAGTCAAGAATGCAAGTAAGGACTGTGACGTTGATGCTATTATACATCTTGGCACTAATGATCTATCCCAGAAAGATGTACTTTCTGTGCAGAATGATTTCCAGAACTTGGGGTATGAACTTAATAGTATAGGTTGTAAGCTTATCTTTTCAGAGGTTTTTCCTGTATATAAGGAACAAAAAGGGAAGGGCCAGCGTGTAGCAGAGTTTAATGTTTGGCTAAAGGAGTGGTGTAAAAGGGAAGGCTTTGGTTTTATTAGTTATGATGCCTGTAGCTGGTCCAATGAAAAACTGTACAAAAGAGATGGGTTGCATCCAAGAAAGGGACTGAGTTACTTGGCATTAAATTCACAGATTTTCTTGATAAACATTTAAACTGAAGAGCGGGGACAGAGAATTAATAGATACAGAACATCTCTGTCCCCAGCAAACTAAAATTCATAGGGTTATAAATGCATGTAACATAGATGTGTGTGTGGGTAAGATTATCACTCCTGCTGTCAAGCAAAACCAAGCATGTAATAGTGATTGCCATACCACGTGCATGAATCACACAAATGGCAAGAAAATGGGGGCAGTCAGGCATAACATAGGTTATGTAGACAGTAAACACAAGGTCAATCAAAATGGACTCAAATGTCTATACACCAATGCACAGAGTATGAGGAATAAACAGGGAGAATTAGAAATCCAAGTAAAAGAGGGCAGATATGATATTATTGCCATTACAGAAACTTGGTGGGATGAAACCGACAAATGGAACATACAGCTAGAAGGATTTAAATTATTTAAAAGAAATAGACCAAATAAAAGAGGAGGTGGAGTTGCATTATATATAAGAAATAATTACCTCTCTACAGAAATAGAGCACAACAATGATGAGAACTATCTTGAATGCATTTGGGTCAATATTAAAGGTTGTGGGGGAAATGACATTGCCATAGGTCTATACTACAGGCCACCCAACCAAGCAGAGGAAGTAGATGAACTTTTTGCTAGTCAGCTAACTAAGGTATGTAGGAAGCACACCACAATAGTAATGGGAGATTTTAACTACCCTGACATCAACTGGGAAACAAACTCTGCACCAAGTGGAAGATCCAACAGGTTCCTAACAAACCTAGCAGACAACTTTGTTTTCCAAAAAGTAGAGAAGGGAACAAGGGGATCAGCCATATTGGACTTAATTCTCACTAACAGAGAGGAAATGATAGAAGGTGTTGAAGCCATAGGAACCCTGGGGGCAAGTGACCATGCAATATTGGAATTCAACATTATGCAAACACAAGTAGTAGAACAAAGTCAAACTAGAGTCTTGGACTTTAAGAAAGCTAATTTCAATAAACTTAGAGAGAGCTTGGGAAAAATTCCATGGATGAAAATCCTCAAGGGGAAAACAACTCAAGAAGCTTGGGAAATTTTGAAAAAAGAGATTACAAAAGCCCAGTCTAGCACAATACCAATGAAGAAGAAAAATAACAGCTCCCAAAAGAAACCAGCATGGCTGCTTAAAGAACTATCTGACAAACTGAAAGACAAAAAAGTTAAGTATAAAAAGTGGAAGGAGGGGGACATAACTAAGGCAGAATATCAGCAAATAGCCCGAGCCTGTAAAGATGAAGTGAGGAAAGCTAAGGCTCACAATGAAGAAAGGCTTGCCACAAAAGTAAAAATTAACAAAAAAAGCTTCTTCCAACATGTTAAAAACAAGAAAAAAGTTAAGGAAACAATTGGTCCATTGCTAGGAGAAAGTGGCAAGAAGGTGACAAGCAACAGGGAGAAAGCAGAACTATTTAACTCATGTTTTGCATCTGTCTTTACACAAAGGGATAAAACAGTCCAACCTATCAAAAGCAGCACCACAAAAATCAGATTAGGAACACAAATTGAAATAGGGAAGAAAATGGTAAGTGAGCACCTGTCTACCCTAGATGAGTTCAAATCACCAGGACCGGATGGATTACACCCCAGGGTTCTGAAGGAACTAGCAGATGAGATCTCAGAACCACTGAATTATATCTTTCAGAGATCCTGGAACACCGGGGAACTACCAGAGGACTGGAAAAGAGCTGATGTGGTTCCCATCTTCAAAAAAGGGAAAAAATTAGATCCAGGAAACTACAGACCTATCAGCCTAACCTCAATACCAGGAAAGATTCTGGAAAAAATAATCAAGCAACGAATTTGCGAACACCTAGAAGCAAACAAAGTAATAGCCAAAAGCCAACATGGATTTGTCAAAAACAGATCATGCCAGACCAATCTTATTGCATTCTTTGATAATGTGACAAAATTAGTGGACCAGAGGAATGCCGTTGATATAGTTTACTTGGACTTCAGTAAGGCTTTTGATAAGGTAGACCATAACCTACTACTAGATAAAGTAGAAGAATGTGGGTTAGACAGCATCACCACCAGATGGATTCGTAACTGGCTGACCAACCGCACTCAACGTGTAGTTCTCAATGGAACTGCATCTACATGGAGGGAAGTATGCAGTGGAGTACCCCAAGGCTCTGTTTTAGGCCCAGTACTCTTCAACATCTTCATCAATGATTTGGATGAGGGAATAAATGGGGAACTCATCAAATTTGCAGATGATACCAAGCTGGCAGGAATAGCCAACACTCCAGAAGATAGGCTTAAGATACAGAAGGATCTTGACAAACTTGAACATTGGGCACTATCTAATAAAATGAAATTCAATGGTGAAAAGAGTAAGGTTCTACATTTAGGCAACAAAAATGGAATGCACAGGTACAGTATAGGTGATACCTTGCTCAGTAGTAGTAACTGTGAAAGGGATCTTGGAGTCCTAGTGGACAACCATTTAAATATGAGCCAGCAGTGTGCAGCAGCTGCCAAAAAAGCCAACACAGTTCTAGGCTGCATCAACAAAGGGATAGAATCAAGATCACGTGAAGTGTTAATACCACTTTATTATGCCTTGGTAAGGCCACACTTGGAATACTGCATTCAGTTCTGGTCGCCACGATGTAAAAAAGATGTGGAGACTCTAGAAAGAGTGCAGAGAAGAGCAACAAAGATGATTAGGGGACTGGAGACTAAAACATATGAAGAACGGTTGCAGGAACTGGGTATGTTTAGCTTAAGAGAAAGAAGGACTAGGGGAGACATGATAGCATTGTTCCAATATCTCAGAGGTTGCCACAAAGAAGAGGGAGTCAAACTATTCTCCAAAGCACCTGAGGGTAGAACAAGAAGCAATGGGTGGAAACTAATCAAGGAGAGAAGCAACTTAGAACTGAGGAGAAATTTCCTGACAGTGAGAACAATTAATCAGTGGAACAGCTTGCCTGCAGAAGTTGTGAATGCCCCAACACTGGAAGTCTTTAAGAAGATGTTGGATAGCTATTTGTCTGAAACGGTATAGGGTTTCCTGCCTAGGCAGGGGGTTGGACTAGAAGACCTCCAAGGTCCCTTCCAGCTCTACTATTGTATTGTATTGCAATAAAGAAATCCTTTATTACTTTTCTTCTTCAGAAATTTGAAGAGCTCTGAAATCTGAGCTCTTGTAACAGTTAAATAAAGCAGGAGTGGTGTCATTGGAGCAAGAATAAGCAAGAAAGCTTCCAAGTTACTGGAAGAACTAATTGCATTTTGAAGCAACAGATGTGACTCTGTAAAGAAGCATTCCATCCTTTACCAGTTAGACCATTATGTACAAAGTTCAAAACCACACCTAGTTGCAGGAGTTGGGAGCTGGGAAAACAAATATATTATTGAGTGCAGTTTCTCTCTCTCTTCTATTTGGGGAGGGTGCTACAAGGGAATTGTAGCCAAGTCATTCTGGGAAAAGTATTACTACTATAGAATAGTATTTGGATTAATAGCAGAAGTGCTACCACATTGGTTTCATTTCAGCATGAAGGAAAAATGGATTGTTTGGATCCCAAATTTAGATGCTTCCATAAAGACACACTCTAGTATTACATTTTCTAGCCACTAAATTCTTATTTTTCTATTTTCTATGAAAATTTTAAAATACCCAAATCAGTGGAGGACAATGAGCACAGCCAACTGTAGGCTTTGGGCTGGTTCAGAACCAGCTCTGAATATATTTGAATACATTGGCTGATTTGAGAGCTTATTTTTATTTTGCATGAGATGGAGACAAATGATGACAACCAGCATGTATTTACAATGGCTGCAGTATCTTGGAGTCACATAATCGCCAGGGGTTGTATACACTAACCTTCCCTATTGATTCATAAATGTGAGCACACGTGCCACCTCCGCGCATACGCCAGAGGTGGTATTCAACAGGTTCTGACCAGTTCTGGAGAACCAGTAGCAGAAATTTTGAGTAGTTCAGAGAACCAGTAAATATCACCTCTGACTGGCCCCGCCCCCATCTATACTCTGCCTCCCGCAACCCAGCTGATTTGGAGGGAATGGGGATTTTGCAGTAACCTTCCCCTGGATTGGGGAGGGAATGGGGATTTTGCAGTAACCTTCCCCTGGAGTGGGGAGGGAATGGGGATTTTGCAGTAACCTTCCCCTGGAGTGGGGTGGAATGGAGATTTTACAGTATCCTTCTCCTGCCACGCCCACCAAGCCATGCCCATCAAGCCACGCCATGCCCACAGAACCAGTAGTAAATTTTTTTGAATCCCACCATTGGAATACGCACAGCATTCCACGCATGTGCTTTTGGCCTAACTGGGATGCCATGGAGCTGGGGTCAGGGGGGGGGGTGAAGCCATCCATGATGTCCTCTATTGGTTAGGGCGAACCAGTCTGAACTGGTAGAATACCACCTCTGATAATCACCGTTCGTGACCTTCCCAACTGGCTTTCAACAAGCAAAGTGGATGGGGGGGGGAACAGATTTGCTTAACACGATTCTCTTAACAACTGCAATGAGTTGCTGAACAACTGTAGCAAAGCGGTTTGTAAAATCAGGCATAACTCACTTAACAACCTCCTTGCTTAGCCTTGGAAATTCTGGTCCCAATTGCAGTTGTAAGTTGAGGACTACCTGTACTAAACAGATACAGCTTCCACTCCCAAAGCCAGAAAGAAAATAGCCAAATTTCCACTGACTTGAACAAGATGGGAGAAAAAAGGATTCTGTGCTCTGCAGTAGGCAGATTTTCTGTGTATTGTTATGCGGTGCTAAAAATAAGATCATGCTTACCAAGTTAGGTATCTGGGGAGACAAGTTTTGTTGCGGGGCATGATCAGACGTCTGACACATCATGATTTCTGTGTGTTCTCTGCATTTCAAATCGGCAGAAGTGAAGATCCTTATGGGTTGGCTTTGAACTGTTTTGGGGAATTTGGGATCAAAAATGGTGACGATACAGGGATCTCTAATCTCATGTGAGTGTGTGATATGACTGGAAGATGAGCTAGAAAATAGTATTCTGGCAAGATTGGGGGAAAGTAATAGAAAGTAACACAGAGATGTGCAGAATCAAAGAAATGATTGAATGTTCATGTTAGGGCTGCAAATTATTGCTAAGGGTAGCTCAGGAAAACGCACATTTATCCAAGCAGTCGCCAGATGTCCAGTTTGATTCATCTAACTAATGCCATTTGACCCCCGCGTAAATGGTTGTATAATAGAAGCTTTCTTAACCATATTTATTATAAACTCATCATTGTAAATATGATTGTGTTTATGGATTTCTCCCCAAGCATAACACAACATTAACGTTCTGGTAATTATAAAATATATGAAAGCAAGAGAACCATAAAATGTGGGATGGATGAATAGATAATAATAATAATAATAATAATAATAATAATAATAATAATAATAATAATAATAATAATAATAATAATAAATATTTATTTCTTAGCCGCACCCTCTCCCGAAGGACTCGGGGCGGCGTACAACAAAACATATGAAATAAATATATAGACAAGACATACATATTACAAAAACATATACCAAGACATGTACGAGGAGGAGGACGGCTAATGAATAAAAACAATAAAATACAATGTTTAGAAACCCCTAAGTAATTGAATGCAATTAAAATACCCAAATAAAAACCCGTCAGGAGCGATATAGTTAGATCAAAGTTGAGCCAGGCCAGCTACTTGGAATAGGTGGGTCTTGAGCTTTATACGAAAGGAGCGGAGGTCAGAGGTATTCCTAATATCCGGAGGGAGGTCATTCCACAGGGCTGGGCCCGCCACAGAGAAGGCTCTACTCCTAGGCGCCGCCCCTCGACACTGTCTGGTGGACGGCACCTGGAGGAGGCCCTCTCTGTGCGAGCGGATTGGTCGCAGGGATGTATGGGGCAGAATACGATCCCGCAAGTAACTAGGTCCTGAGCCATGGAGCGCTTTAAAGATTGTTATCAAAACCTTGAAACGCACCCGATAGACCACAGGAAGCCAGTGCAGCTCGTGCAGGAACGGTGTCACATGGGAGTACCTAGTACTCCCCATAATTACCCGCGCGGCTGCGTTCTGGACCAACTGTAGCCTCCGGGTGCATTTCAAGGGGAAGCCCCATGTAGAGAGCGTTACAGTAGTCCAAGCGAGACGTCACCAGCGCATGACTGACTGTGCGTAAGGCGTCCCGGTCCAGTAGGGGGCGCAATTGGCGCACCAGGCGAACCTGGTGGAACGCCCCCCTTGCCATGGCTGTCACATGGTCATCCATGGACAGCCGGGCATCCAGGAGGACGCCCAAATTGTGTGCCCGCTCCACGGGGTCAAGTTGAATGCCCCCGATGGCCAATGATGGAATTAATTGGCTGAACCGGGGAGCCGGTGCCCACAGCCACTCCGTCTTGGAGGGGTTGAGTTTGAGTCGGTTGTCATCCATCCAGATCCGTACGGCTTCCACACACCGGGACATCACTTCGATGGCCTCGTTGGGGTGATTCGGGGTGGAAAAGTACAGCTGAGTATCATCAGCGTACAGATGGTATCCCACCCCGAAACCACGGATGATCTCACCCAGTGGCTTCATATATGTGTTGAACAGGAGTGGCGAGAGGACCAACCCCTGTGGTACCCCACAAGTAAGGGGGCGTAGGGTCGACCTCTCCTCCCCTGCCAACACACGCTGCATCCGGCCAGAAAGGTAGGAGCCGAACCACCGCAAAACGGTGCCCCGGACCCCCAACCCCTCCAGCCGGCGCAGCAGGATACCATGGTCGATGGTATCAAAAGCCGCCGAGAGGTCTAATAGGACCAGGATAGAGGAACAACCTCTATCTCTGGCCCTCCAGAGATCATCCACCAACGCGACCAAGGCCGTCTCCGTGCTGTGACCGGGGCGGAAGCCGGACTGGCGCGGGTCTAGATAATCCTTTTCCTCCAGATGCCGTGGAAACTGGTAGGCCACCACACTCTCTACAACCTTCGCCAAAAAGGGAAGGTTGGAGACAGGACGATAATTGGCCAGCTCCAAAGGATCCAGGGAAGGCTTCTTGAGCAAGGGTCTCACCACCGCCTCTTTCAAGGCGGCCGGGAGAGACCCCTCGCTCAGTGAAGCGTTCACTAGGTCCAGGAGCCAGTCTCGTGTAACCTCCCAGGATGCCAGTACAAGCCAGGAGGGGCACGGGTCCAATAAACATGTGGTGGGTCGCAGTCGTCCACGCATTCTGTCCAAATCCTCGATGGCAACCGAGTCAAACTCCTCCCAGGTCGATTCCTCAAGACTCGCCACGGACATCTCCACTGGACCACTAACAGGGACCCAATCCTTCCGGATTTGAGCGATTTTATCCTGCAGATATTTCCCAAATTCCTCTGCTCTGCCCTGTAGAGGGGCCTCCCGCGGCCTCTGAAACAAGAGGGAGCGGGACACCCGAAACAGGGCGGCAGGGCGGTTCTCTGCGGATGCAATGAGAGTGGCGCAATATTGGTGTTTGGCCACTCTCAATGCCACAAGGTACGTCCTTAAATGGGCTCGTGCCTATGTTCGATCAAGTTCGGAACGAGAGGATCTCCAACGACTCTCTAGACATCTCTTGCGGCATTTCATCACCCTCAGCTCCTCGGTAAACCAAGGGGCCAGGGTGGATCGTTGCCGCCGGAGAGTCCGCAAAGGCGCCACCCGGTTCAAGGCCCCGGTAGTCGCATTATTCCACGCGACCACCAGGTCCTCTACCCGGGGGCGGGTCAAGGTTACAGGAGGTGGCCCAAGCTCCGTCTGGAACCTATCTGGTTCCATCAGGCGCCTGGGGCGGAACCATCTAGTGCTTTCCGGTTCCGCCTCCCCGCAGCGGGAGGTAGCACCAGGGAAGTCAAGACGAAGGAGTGAGTGATCTGACCATGACAGGGGAGTGATGGTTAAGTCCCCTCCTCCCAGATCACTCAACCACTGGCCAGAGACAAAAACGAGGTCCAGAGTGTGTTCTCCCTCGTGTGTCGGGCCCTGAATCATTTGAGTCACATCCATGGCTGTCATGGAAGCCATGAACTCCCGAACCCCCTCTGATGCTTCTCCCATCGATGGCAGGTTAAAATCCCCCATCACTAAAAGTTTTGGGGTCTCGACCGCCACCAATGCGATCAGCTCGAGGAGTTCAGGCAGGGCCGCTGATGTATAGCGAGGAGCCAGGTATACTATCAGCAGGCCCAACTGTCTCCCAGGGCCCCATTTCACAACAAGGGATTCACATCCGGACGTCTGTGGCACAGTAGACTCCCTCGGCTCTAAGTCCTCCCGAATAATTGCTGCCACCCCACCGCCCCTTCCCTGGGCCCAGGGCTGGTGAAATGCTCGGTAGCCTGGTGGGCACATTTCCATGAGGGGAAGACCTCCCTCGTGGCCCAACCAGGTCTCCGTTATTCCCGCGAGGTCTGGCTCCCCCTCTAAAAATGGATGGATGGATAGGCAGGCAAGCAGATAGACAGATAGACTAACAATCAGTTGGAGAAGGAGTGATGTTCTGACATCTCAACTTAGAAATGCAACCAAATAGGTCAGTGTAGTCTAAACAGCTCTCTCTCAACTGGCATGTACATTTCGGCTTGCTTTCCACAAGCTGCTGTAGCTTTCAGAATTCTCAACCACCGTGGCAACTCTGGGATTGGACACATAGTACATTCCAAGAGTACTAAGCTATGGAAGGTTGGCTTAAAATGATCAGTAATTTCCCCATCCATTTGCTTTGAGAGGAAGAAATGCCTGCAAACCAGTTTGCCATTTAGAACATACTTAGGGATATAAATGAAAACTGCACGCTCCATGAAACTCTACTGCCTGCATATGCTGATTGTTGCAGTAGGTCATTAAAAGAACATGGCTGATGGCTTACTCAGCCGCTTTCTACAAGATGACTGGGTCCCATACATCACTACAATACCTTCCTAACTTTTTACTTTACCTTTTAGAAATATCTGTTTACTTTGCTTTTTAGAAATAATCTCTGGTAGTTTTCTGCCTGCCTATAATTCCACCAAGGATATTCAAACAAGCTTCATCTTGTCGTCGTTGTGGTTCCCAACTGCCAGATTAACCAAATCCTGCTTGCCATGCCAAGAGCAAATGTAGTAACCTATTACCTATTACTTTCTCGTTATCCACTTCTCTGCTTCCCTAGGATGTAATATTCCTTCTGTAATATATATTTTTTTCCTTTCGCACTAGAGGGAAAAGTAAACTCTCTAAGCCATAAATATGCTGTTCTTGCATAATATAAATTGGAATGCTCCAGCAAATTTTGACACACATAGACAAAGATTTTGATCCAGGTCAGTTTGTGCAACAACATGAACCTTTAGAACCACAGAAGATTAATAGACAAAGCCAGAGAATAGAGAGAATGTTCAGCAGAAGGATGCATCAAAGGTCAGCAATGGAATGCAATGGAGCACTGATTTTACATTGGACCACACTGTTTACTCATATGTGCAGGCAGACAGCTGTTATATCCAAACCCATGCCAAAACCTAAGCCCCAGTTTCATTAGAACCCAAATAATTAGAAAAGTGTGTGATAACATTTTCAGAGTAAAATATTTCTAGCCTCCTTGAGTTCCTTTAGAAAATAAACATTTAATTTTAACAAGGTTATGCCATTACGAAGTCACAGAATTAAAGATTTGTTTTGTAGGAAGTTAGCACCCACTCCTCTCCTTTAAAAAATGAAATATTCTAGGAAATATTAAAAAGGCAGAATATTATATATTCCCTAAAGGACAAACATGTTTCTAAAGACAAACTCGGAGCCTCAGCTCGCCCCCCCACCCCCCACCGCCAGCAGATATTTTGATGCCAAAATATCTACAAGACAAAGGCTGGGCCAGCTTATCTACAACACAAAAGACCTTCAGCTCCAAGTTGATAGCCCTCACTCAAGATCCAAGCCAGGATAAATAGGAATTGCCCAAAGCCCCTTCATTACATCATCACCCAGCAAGATTCAACCTGGCCCCTTGGGAGTATGACAACCAATCGAAGTACATTTCTTACACAGGAACAGGAAGCTCCAAGCCGGGGCCCAAGAGAGCGTATAAATCTATCTCCCTCTCGCACCCATCTGTTGTTGTTTTTTGCCCAGGACCTTAAACCATGTGGTCCTGTCCACCATTAAACCATCTTTCCAAGCAGTCTCCATGTTTCCAGTGTCTTTCTTCCCACTTGGTACTGAACCCAGATGGACATTTCTTCCAACAGTTTAAAGAATTTAATTAAAGAATTTAATTTTAAAAATTACACTTTTAGGCCATTGAACAAACCCTTTCCTTTAGTCCAAGAATCCAAATTAAAGCATCCCTGAAAGATGGCTGCTAACTGGTCCTTTAATGGTCATGTAAGGGCTGAAGACAATGATGTGGGAATCAATAATTCTCAGGACAGATAAAACTGTTACGTAGTGTTCCCTATTTTCAATAGAATGGGCCAGTTTTTGTCGCCTAAAAAAAGGAAATGATCTACAATTTAAAACCTGGGAAGAGCAGGCAAGGACTTAGACAGAGGTGTGTGTGTGTGTGTGTGTGTGTGTGTGTGTGTGTGTGTGTGTGTGTACCTATCTTGATTTCTGCATTTTGTAATACACATACCATTTACTATGTGTATGTCAGAGGTGGTATTCAGCTGGTTCTAACCAGTTTTGGAGAATTGGTAGCAGAAATTGTGAGTAGTTCAGAGAACCAGCAAATACCACCTCTGTCTGGCTCCGCCCCCATCTATTTGCTGCCTCCCGAGCCCCAGCTAATCGGCTGGGTCTTCTTTTGTTGCCCTGCACAGGAGAACAGAGCTGGAAAGCAGGTTAGTGGGTGGGGTGGGAATGGGGAGTTTGCAGTATCCTTCCCCTGCCACGTCCACCAAGTCACACCATGCCCACCAAGTCATACCCACAGAACCGGCAGTAAAAAAATTTGAATCCCACTACAGGTGTATGTATGCATATATATATGACTTCTTGTCTACTTGTCTAGACAGATCTGTGAATTTGTAATGCTTCAATTGTTAGCTAGTTATAGAATGTGGGATTGAATATCTGGAGAGCAGAGATTTATAGTAGTCTCTGGAATGAAATCTGACAGAAATGGTTATCTAAGGCCAGCTAGATCATCACACTAATGGAGAGGAAAATCAACAATCTCCTAGTACAAAAAAGTTCTCCTATTGGACAGGGGAAATGTTCATTTCACATGTCTAGATTCAAACACTTGATGATACTCTTTCTAATGGCCCGATGGGTTGATAACAAATAATATACTCTTATTGGTTAATTTTTGTCTGATAATCTCAACAATAATTAAATAACAAAAATAATTTTAAAAATTATTAATGATAATTCACTTAGAATTAGAAAGAGCTGAACATTATCACTCTCCAAAATAGTTCCCAATTTCTGTTCCATAGGTATTGCTCTTTGGAATTCAGACTTGTTTCAAAAGACAGGGCAAAAGTCATGAGTGAATATAACGAATCCCTAGTTTCAGTTGTGGGTTGCTACCCGTTCGGCCTGGATCAGCCGAACTGGTAGTAGCGGTGGTGGGAGGTTCCACCCACCTGCCCAGACACTTCTGTGTATGTGCAGAAGTTTCTGTGCATGCAGAGAAGTGTCATGCGTGAGAGCACGCCTGAACCGGTAGTAAAGAAATTAGCAACCCCCCTCTGCCTAGTTTGTATGTGACAACCAGGAGTAAGCATCTAAAGCAGTGTATTGAATATCAAAAGTTATGGTTAGGGTTTGTAATATTTGGCAGAAAAAATAGAGCAAACATTCATCAATTATGCAATTAAGAAACTAGAGTAAGTTGATGAGCAGTGCCATGCCTTGGTGCAGAGGTGGTATTCAACCAGTTCTGACAGGTTCTGGAGAACCGCTAGAGGAAATTTTGAGTAGTTTGGAGAACCGGCAAATAGGCTGGCCCTGCCCACACAGCCTCCCAGCCTCCCAGATGATCTTCTTTTGTTGCCCTGAACAGGAGAACGGAGCTGGAAAGCAAGTTAGTGGGGTGGGGAGGGAATGGGGATTTTGCAGCATCCTTCCCCTGCCATGCCCACAAAGCCACGCCCACAGAACCGGTAGTAAAAAAATTTGAATCCCACCACTGCCTTGGTGGCATGTTAAGTAGAATTGACATCTGGATTTGTAAATGCTGGCAGAGGGAGAGTGGTCTGTTGCAAGGAATGAATGTTTGTTGTTCCTTGAATATTTGTTGAAAGAAGTGAGAATGAACCTGTAAAAGAAAACAATGTCTCTGTCACTTTGCTATATGCAAGGGAGAGTCGAGTAAAAGTCAGTTGAACATAACGGCAATGAAGTATTTAAGAAGCACGTGTAGTAAAACAAGAAAATTAAGGTCAGGGTTTAATGAGTGCTGAAGGAATCCAGAGGGGATAGAAAATGGCTAATAGAAAGGCAACAAACATAATTTGAGGATATAGAAACAATAAAGATTAAAGCGTTAAACAAATAGATGAAAGAAGAGAGGAGGGGGTCAGGAAAAAGAGGAAGACAAAGAATGTTGTGGCTGAAGAATTGAAGAGTTTCTGAAATGAAAGAACAATAACCAAAGTAGAAATATGTACAAATGGAGGTGATGCAGACAAGGATAGTTTCCAAGTATACAAATGTATAGCAAGATATTGTCTTGATGTAAACTACTTTCTGCTATGTTTCCTTTTCTTAAATCATGTTTTGGTCTTATTCATTTCTTATGTTCTGTACCTGGCACCCTTTTGAAGACAACAAAGTCCATATTTTGGACAAAGGATTGCTGGTTTGAAAGAGGGGTCAAAGAAGACAATTATGTTTAAATTGAACAGAGGGGGAGGGATACAACATCATCTATCTCCAGTCTACAACACAGTCCTTTCAACAGTTCCAAGAAGGCTCCACACCCGTTTGCACAACTCAGGTGACCCTGATAACACAGATAAACCTTCAGGTGACCTTAACGGTTCGCTAAAAGAATGCAAATGACCAGCTCTCTGCAAGGAGTATAAATCCTTCCATTCGCCACCATCCAGTCAGAGCTGAAGAAGCTTCTTGGATGAGAAGCAAAATGTCTTCAAAGAAAAAAGTCCAGTTTGCATCTTGAAAAAGGCACCTTTGGGACAATCATCACCTGGAGGACTGAGAATCTCCATAGACACCTGGCATAATGTTGCTTTTATCTAAAGAGAATAATCTGTCGGATGCACACAGGAATCCAAAATTATATCTATTGCTGCAGAATGCGTGCAGTTTAAAACACCACGTGGAGGGAGGAAGGGACTATTCCCTCGTGAAATCCATCATTGTCTAAAAAGCCAACTTATTAAAATAAAAAAGAATGTTCTAGAAAAGTGGAAGAGGAATATAGCTCCATCTGAAACCTTGAAAAATCCTGTTAGTCTTGATGGCAAATACATAGCAGAGGTGTCAGCTGCCACCTTATCGTTTGCTTGTGCTTCACTGCTATTCGGTGACAGACTGCCGCTTTGTGGCCTGTCAGCAGCCGAATCAGATGAGGAGGCAGCGTGGGAGTCATCAAGGCAATCTGAGAGCTCCGAGGGGGAAGAGGGAGTGGAGCTGTCAGGGATGGAGACAAGAGGTGGAGCCTGGGCCATCTATCAGCCCTCAGATGAAGAGTCAAAAGCCCCCAGGTCTGGAGGTGGCTGATGAGGAAGAGGAGGAGCAGTTTCGTCCAGTGCCTGATGCACGGATGAACAGAATGCAGAGAAGAGGAGAGCACTGGAAATATATGGGCCAGTCTTCGGGACAGAAGAGCCACCACTGCTAGCAAAGCCCCACCCTAGCTCTGGGGATAAAAGGCAGGGTGATGAATGGGCATGGCAGAGAACAATTAATCTCCTTGCCTGACAGACTTGTGTTTGGGAGCCAGGTCAGAACATGCCATGAACTGTGGAGAGGGGAGAAGGTAAGTGGGGGGGAAGGAAAGCAAGTGATGTATCTCTCCCAGACGCTGCTTCAAGTTCACCCGGCATATCAGCTGCATACCACCCTGTACTTGGACAGACTATTGTGAAGACATCCTGCCTGAACCCAACTGATTGCACGTGGGTGGGCAATGGGAGGTAGCTAAGGGAGGGAAGAAGTTGAATTTGGGGATTTTGGTGCGCGGTTCTCAGTTCTGGCTGTGCATTATTGCAATACACGTGACTTCCAATAAAATTATGCTTTTCTTAAGAAATGGAGCCAAGGATTGTTTCTATTTAGAAGTTTAAGTGGTGACAGGTCAGACAAGAGTTAGAATTGGAACACATTATTGCATTCTAGCCAATCAAACCTGTGGGATTTTCCCCCAAGATATTCCCATTATCAACCATGCCTTTCTCCTATTACAAACTTGTTAATCCCTCTGTCTCCTTGGATGGAGATCACATGCTTCAGCTATAGGAGAACTGACACTCAGAAAATTAATCTGTTCTTGATGTAGATAGATGAACCAATTACTTGTGTCGGTACCAAATGGTATCTTATGGAAAGTGGAAACTTGCTGCCAGAAACTGCAAAGGTGAAAATTATGCAGCAGGAACAGAAGATGACATGTGCCATCTGCTCCCAGCTAGATGGAAAGATGATGTTTTTGGCCTGGGCTGTAACTTTCCCTGATGTGGTACAACGGAGAAAAAAATATGGATGTTCTTGCCAACTTCATGTCAATTGATGCCGCAATGGTACTTAAGGCAGTTAATGTCACGTTTCGGCAGTCACGTTGAAGAATCCAATAGAGAGACAAGTTTGTTTGATGCAAGGTTTTTATCTCTCTCTAGCAATCAAGTGTTAACCAGCACTGAATGACAATGATACAAAGGTAAGCAAATCCAAGTCAGTTCTAACCAAGTTAACACCATCACCATATATATCATTACCCTAGCCAGTCCTACCCACAACTCCACCCAGATGACACCCAACCACCAGCACCAATCACCATGACCCTCAGCCACCCTTAGCCACACCCCCACTCAGTGTCATCATTGCCTCCTTCCTGATCAGCTGCACCCGAGTAGAAGAGTTACTTCACAGTAGGCTCTGAAGTGCAGCTGTTGTCCAGGAGGCGCACCTGCAGAGTTGTGAGGGAAGCCATGGAGAGCCGCATGCAACTACAGGCTCCAACGACATCACAGACAGGAGGGGAGGGACTTCAGCTAACCCCAGTGGCATTAGCGGAAGCGGCGGCATTGACAGCATGTAAGCATGGCCGAGCTGGTGTGGCACTGGTGACGGACAGCCTCCCTCCTGAATGGCAGCCCAAGGGCTGACAGTTAATACTGTCAGAGAGACCTAACAGATGAAGGCAGATAAATAATCAATGTGCACCTTAGCAGGGCCAGTTCGACAAGCACTTTTGTTTCCCAGCGCAATAAAAAATCCCTAGAAATTGATTCTAAATATACTGGAAGTTGTTACGGTGTTGGAAGATTTGGACTTGATCATGGAAGCTGATTGAGTGACTTTGAGCTAATTAGTCAATCTCAGCTCACCCTACTTCACAGCAGGGGTGGGATCCTACCAGTTTAACAACTAGTTCACTGAGCACGCACTTTGCACGCATGCACAGTTTACTGAGAAACCTCCTTCCAAATTACTGCTGGCGGGGGGGGGAATAGTTGAGGCGCGGCAATCCACTCTGCCATGCCAATCAGCTGGGCTTCTGAAAAGGGAATATAGGTGAGTATAGCGCGGGGGGGGGTAGATGAAAGTCCCAGCGAACCGGTTTGCTCCCAGCTGATAGTTGGCGCTACCGTTTCACCTGAACCAGTCCAAATCGGTAGAATCCCACCCCTGCCTCACAGACTTTTTTTTGTCTAAATCTCTTTTTTAAAATTTTTTAATGATACATATTATCCATTATATACCAGTACATTTTAACAAGCATTTTTTGAGTATTCAATAATATATCAATTCCTTTTGCCATTAAGCCTCCTCAATTGTTATTTGTTCTTTTGCTTTCCATACACATATTATAGTCTATTTCATCTTCAACTCTCATCCTTCTCTTCTCTCTACCTTCTTTCTTCCCTCTACCCTCTCTCTCTTCTCTACTTCCCCTTGCCCTCTCCTCTCTTTCCACACCTTCCCTCTCTCCTACTCTTTCTCTCCCTTCTATTTCCCTCTCCTGTCTCCTGTCTCTCTTGCTCCCTCTCTTTATCTCCCTTCCATTCTCTATTTTACATGGTGTATTTCCGCTTTTTAGCAAACCCCGTTTAATATCAATGGCATTAATAATTGTATTCTCAAAAAAAAAATTTTTTCCATATTGCTAGTTTTTCTTTTAGAGGTATACCTTTATATGAATTCCATTTGTTTCCCCTCCCCTCCCCCGTAACAACCTCTTTTTTGGACGCAGTGCAAGGTGGATTCAAATTTCCCGCTATCATCATAATGCTGTTACATACTTTTACATCATTAAGGGCCCCTCCACCCCTGCCTCACAGACTTGTTGTTAAGGCAAAATGAAGGAATCTCATGTTAAATCCTTGAGCTCTTGGAGGATATCAATCTTCTGGTTACTCTGCTACATGGCTTGCTGTTATACCTGTAGAAATCACATTGCTTCAAACTACAGGATTTACAGTTTATAGGATTTGCTTTTACTCGTACAGGATGTACAGTTGTATTAAGCCATCAAGTGGCCAATTTGGTTTTGTTTTTATTTTGTTTATAGGCTGCCCACTCCTAAATGACTCTGAGTGGCTTACAGTTAGGAACCAATATATACTATATATAAAAACATATAAAAGATTTTGTCAAGGCATGAAAACATCAGGTCCACGTGTGGTGCAATTAAACTTATTTATTGGGACTCACACCTATGCATGGGAATATTCTCAACTAATGGTTAGCACCTGCTGGGAATTAAATAAGGGTCAAAAGGATTCAAGGAGAGTCGGACTTAGCTCGCTTGTGACAATGTAAGGATTCTAGACTGATCCCTCTTTTAATTCTGCCCCCAGCAGAGGTGGGTTCCTACCGATTAGGCCTGGTTTGGCCGAACCTGGGTCATAGAACCAGCAGCGACCCAGGCTGGACACGCCTGTAAACCAGTTCCTTAGTCGCCACCATTGCCGCTGCCATCTTGTTTTTGAGTTCTGTGCATGTGCATGAACTGTGCATTGAACTGTGCATGCATGTGCAGTGTGCATCCAGCATGCACACGAGCGAACTGGCAGTAACGCCAGCCAGAACCCACCCCCGGCGCCCAGGTTCTGCCACTTCTTCCATTACAGATTTTGACTTAAAGCAATATTTGAGCCATTGTGGTTTATAAATCACAATTTGTGACTTAGTACGAGATGTGTGGACACAATACATGATAGCTTCTTTCCTGAGCCATAGTGAAAAAATTGAAGTGCAATGCAATGTGGAAATGCAGCCAATAAATCAACCAGTATCTATAAATAAGCCTCTCTTGAACCATTGCCAGACAGTTATGGGAAAAGAAGTCCAATATATCTGATGGGGAAGTCAATGTTCTTCGTCAAAAGGTATAGTAAAGACATCGCTGCCAACTGGGGGGGGGGGGGAATGCCAGTTTCACTTGTCCCCTTCGAAGTATGCCCTGTTTATTATGGGTATGACTTAACTCAGATCCTTCTTGCATATCAATTCCTAAATGCAGAAGATCCTATCTGACCCCACTTTAATTGT
Source organism: Natrix helvetica (assembly GCF_964273705.1). Classification (NCBI taxonomy): domain Eukaryota; kingdom Metazoa; phylum Chordata; class Lepidosauria; order Squamata; family Natricidae; genus Natrix; species Natrix helvetica. The sequence goes on from NC_138550.1 coordinate 20,172,141, forward strand.
CTACTGTGCAGTCAAATAAAAAGATCTTCTTTGGAGCCTTTTGATTATAAGCATAAAAATTAGGGGAAAGCAGGTGGAGGCAGAAGTTTCCTTTCTGATGCCTTTGATCTGCTCTGACGTGGAGTTGTTATTACAGTGTTATTGGACTGGGAGATTCACTAAATATAATAAAAGTGACCTCTGTTTTGAAGCTGAGTATTGGCCATTAAGATGGGAAGCACAAAAGGTGCATTGTCTCATTGCCCTAGCGAAAATGATTGTGCTCCACGGCCGAACTTGCTTTAATAAACAGCCTTTGAACAGCAACTTTTACGTTATTGATGGTTATTTTTCTGATAAATTAATTTTATTTTTAGCATGGATGGCTACTACTAATGTGCCATGCTCAGCATTAAAAATAAACTAACTTCTGTCATTAATATAAAATCTACCAATGACCGATTTCCTTTTCCAAAGGGTAACAGAGGGATTCCATATCGGTTGAATTATTAATATCGACACTATTTTCCTTTGTCCCTATTTCCTTACATCAAAGTGAAGAAACCTATGGGGCATGAATGCACTAGGAAACCAAGGTTGAAACCAGGGCACAGTTAATGGCTTTGGAAGGAAACATATATTAGGTTGTAAACTTAAATGGTTTGTCAGGAGTTGTAGATAAGAGGAGTTGTTAGTCTATAGTGGCAAAAAAAATCAGGAGAAGACTTGCAGCACCGTTTCTGATTAACAAATCTTATTAAAAGTCATGAGCTACAACTTATTTCATCAGATAACTTAGTTGGACAACACATACTACTAGAGATCTTCTTACAGTTTGCCACAAAATAAATAAATAAGATCACTCACATTCCATTTTCATGGAATGCAGAGGTGGTATTCTACCAGTTCGGACCAGATCGCCCGGACTGGAAGCAGAAATTGTGGGTGGCTCTGCCCACCCACGCCTGGCTCTATGGAATCCCATTTAGGCCATTTTTTCACCAAAAGCACATGCGCAGAAGGATCATTTATGAGTGCACACTCCCATTTGTGAAGCGGTAGGGAAGGTATGTGTGTACCACCCCTGATGGAATGGTACAGTGTCACCTACTTGGGCAAGGGGTTGGATTGGACGACTTCCAAGATTTCTTCCAGCTCTTGTTATTCTGTATTCTATAAATCTAAATTAACAAGGTAGTGCTTACGTCTGGATAAATACACCTCAATCTGTTTTGTGATTCTGGTTGCATTCTATGGGCTTGTGACTTCTCTCGCTCGTGGGTTTGTTAACAAGCTTGTTACGTTATGTGAAGGGTTGAACTCTACATACATTTAGAAAATAGATGCAAAAAAGCATATACGTTTTAATGCGGCTTTTCTTTTCTCTTAAAGTTGTGTAAAAAAAAAAGAATGAACTAGAAGTAAAATTAGATAAACAAACAAAAAAAACCGAATAGCAGCTAAGGGATTAATAAACTCTTCGCTGAGTCTCTTTCTGATTCCGGTTTGAGATTATTTTGCCCTGGGTTGATCTAACCTTGCAGAAATCAAGGTGATCCGAGAATGGAGCACAAGGTACTTATCTGATGGGCTTCATATGTCAAGCACATTCTGCCACTGGCATTTTCTGCCCTGCCCCGCCCCTCCAGCTCAGGATTAATACAACTACTTCGTGTTTCTCTGTTTGCCATGCTGGTGTTTTGTCAGCATCTGAAAAACAATGTTTGCAGGCTGGGAGTGCTACATTTGCAAGTCAGCTTATTCTGCTACAACAGACTCGGGAAAAGATGGGTTGAACTCATTACCAAGCAGAGTCTTCATATATACAATACAATAGTAGAGTTGGAAGGGACCTTGGAGGTCTTCTAGTCCAACCCCCTGCCTAGGCAGGAAACCCTATACTGTTTCAGACAAATAGCTATCCAACATCTTCTTAAAGACTTCCAGTGTTGGGGCATTCACAACTTCTGGAGGCAATTCTGTTCCACTGATTAATTGTTCTAACTGTCAGGAAATTTCCTCTCAGTTCTAAGTTGCTTTTCTCCTTGATTAGTTTCCACCCATTGCTTCTTGTTCTACCCTCAGGTGCTTTGGAGAATAGTTTGACTCCCTCTTCTTTGTGGCAACCCCTGAGATATTGGAACAATTCTATCATGTCTCTCCTAGTCCTTCTTTCTCTTAAGCTAAACATACCCAGTTCCTGCAACCGTTCTTCATATGTTTTAGTATATATACAGACTTATATAACTTCAGAGTGCTTTGCAACCCTCTATAAGCAGTTTTACAGAAATTGTTCTGTAGGGAGAACAAGGCAGACAGGAACGGAGGCAAGGCAGGTTGAAGCTAACACAACCTTTATTAACAGTATAACACGGTAAAATGTAAGGCAAACCTCGACCCGGCAAACAGCAACATTTGACAGCTGACAGCCCTTTTTATACTAGAGCTGTCAGACGCTGAACCAATAGAATGGCTGCATTCTCCCGCCAGCTGGCTGCTCACGTCTCAACCAATCAGGGGCCGGCAATGATAGTCAATGGCGTCGTAGCCTCGAGGACTTAACAGAAATAGTCATGGCAAATTATCAAATTGCATTTTCTGTCACTAGGAAGGGCAATTAGTGCCTGCAGGGGTTAAGAGTGGGGCAAATGATGAAAGTTACAATAGGATGTCATAATGGAATCCTATACATATCTACACATAAATACATATACATATATACATATATACATATACACAGACAGACAGATAGATCTATGTATGGGGTTTCATTATGACACTTAGATTTATATACCACTTCACAGCGCTTTCCAGCCCTCTCTAAGCAGTTTACAGAGTCAACATATTGCCCCCAGAAATTTGGATCCTTATTTTACAGAACTCGGAAGGATGGAAGGCTGAGTCAACCTTGAGCCTGGTAAGATTCGATCTGGCAAATTGCAGTCAGCCGACAGTCAGCAGAAGTAGCCTGCAGTACTGCATTCTAACCACTGCACCACCGTGGCTCAATCATATTGTATCATATTGTAACTTTCATCATTTGCCCCCATCCGTAACCACTGCAGGCACCAATTGCCCTTCCTAGTGACAATAAATACAACCTGATAATTTGCCATCACCATTTCTGTAAAACCGCTTAGAAAGGGCTGCAAAGCACCATGAAGCAGTATATAACTCTAAGTGCTATTGCTATTTCAGTTGTTCTCTGAAAAACACTCCACCCCAAATCCAGCTCAAAATAGGAAACAGAATCATTTGCTATAACTTCATCTGATTAATCGTAGGAAGCCCGGTATCACACAATCTCTTATTCACAAGAATCATTGACTGGAAGTGCCTAAAATAGGCAAAATTGTCCATCCTTTTCTTCAAGTACTTTCAGATAAAAAATTATAGCCCCACAAAAATCCTGCGAGATTCTTGAAGATGAGGGAATGGATTTGCTAAAGGCTTCTTGGTTCATAGCTGAGGCAGGACCATTAAATTCATGTAATTCAAGGCTGCATAAACAAATTGGCCTCCCCCATTGACTTCACTCATTGGAAGCCAGCTTGGAAGGTTAGAAATGGTGATCACATGACCCTGGGACAGTACAACTGTCATAAATACACGTCAGTTGCCAAGCGCCAGAATTCTGATCATGTGACCATGGGAATGCTGCAACGGTTGTGTGAAAAACTGGTCATAAATCACTTTTTTTTAGTGCTGTTCTAACTTCAAATGGTGACTAAACGAATGGGTGTAAGTCAAGGACTACCAGTACACAACACTGGTTCTCTTTAATCCATACTAGCTGATAACCTGGCATTGCCTGGGTATTTATTTATAGGGGGTAAATGTCTGTACCAAACGTAATTTCTAATGTTGGATTTTCCCCCTTACCAGAGGGAGCCCCCTTGTGGAGTACTGTGAAGCCGTCACAATTGCAATTCCAATTCATTGTACAGTAGAAGCCATTTTACTGTAGTACAGTAGAAGCCATTTTAAGGCACAATAGGCTGTATCTTAACAGAACACACAGCAAGAGGGATGTTAGGTGTGTCTTACCCCCACAGTATTTTTTTTTCAGAGAGTAAGTCATCTGTGTACCACATTTGGTTGAAATTGCTTGAGGCATTCCAGAGTTATGCTGGAACACACACACACACACACACACACACACACACACACACACACATATATTATTTGTGCTGATAAATAAATAAAGGGAGACTATTTGGGCATACCAGGGGTTGTAACACAAATACATACATACATACATACATACATACATACATACATATATTAATATATGACATTAAAGGTTCCCCTCGCACATATGTGCTAGTCGTTCACGACTCTACAGGACGGTGCTCATCTCCGTTTCAAAGCTGAAGAGCCAGTGCTGTCCGAAGACATCTCCGTGGTCATGTGGCCAGCATGACTAAACACCGAATGTGCATGGAATGCTGTTACCTTCCCACCAAAGGTGGTCCCTATTTTTCTACTTGCATTTTTTATGTGCTTTTGAACTGCTAAGGTCGGCAGAAGCTGGGACAAGTAACGGAAGCTCACTCTGTTATGCAGCACTAGGGATTTGAACCGCCGAACTGCCAACCTTTCTGTTCAACAAGCTCAGCATCTTAGCCACTGAGCCACCAAATCCCTCAAAGGAGCAACCCACAAAACAAGATCTCATTTGCCATAGATTCACAACTGCATGTAGTGTAGTATTTGACACATCTGGAATCTGCTATGAGAGGACGGTACTCTCCTGAAGCTTTTCAGGGAGAGGGCCTTACTGAAAATGGATGTGGAAGTAGTAAGGAAGGAAGAGGCAGCCGGGGGAGAGAGCAAGAGGTGCCCAGCCTCCTGCACATGCACTGTGCTCGCACACATGCCTTCCACGCATGCGCCCGGCCTCAAAAACATGCCTAAATAGGAAGGCATAGAGCGGGGGCGGGTGGGCATTCGTGATTTCCACTACCGGTTTGGGTGAACCGGTCCAAACCGGCTGAATACCACCTCTGCTTGGTCCTCAAAGCAAGATTCAGACACTGTAGAGCAGTGTTTCTCAAACTTGGCGACTTTAAGTCCTGTGGACTTCAATTCCCAGAATCCCCCAGCCAGCTATGCTGGCTGGGGGATTCTGGGAGTTGAAGTCCACAGGACTTAAAGTCGCCAAGTTTGAGAAACACTGCTGTAGAGCTTGGTACGACATGTAAATCTAGTCAATATTTAACCGCTTATAAAACCTAATCCTACGGCAAGGAGTACCTTCTGAGTTCAATGGGAATTACTTCAAATAAATGTGCTTGGGATTGCTGACTCACACTTAGTTCATGTCATACATGATCCCACAGCAGGGTGCACAGGGCGTTTGTTTTTCATCTTTGACATTTCCTTCGCTTAGTGCTTGATCTATTTGTGTGGATGAATGAGATGTTCCTATTCTCCCAGGGTTTTAAAAAAATGTCTGTGACAAGAGTTGCCAGCAGGGATGTTCTCTGGACCGGTGCAGGCCATTCCTACCCACTGGGCCTGCCTGCAGAATCCCATGCTGGCAATTACAAAGAATGAAACACTGTGTTCTTTTTGGCTTTGGAATATTCTGAACCAATTCATAGAGCACACATATTATTATAAGTGTACGGGGGCAGGTTGGAGGGGAATAACCCATTAAAAGATCATCAATTAAGTCAATTTAAGTGCTTTTAAAATACCTGCCTGCTATTCGGTCTTTCTCTGGATCTGTTCTGCAGTAACGGGTGCACATTTTCACTTCAGATTGTTCCGTTATCTTGAACAGCTTCTGGCATAAAAGAAAAAAACAAAAGGAAAGATTTAAACGTGTTAACAATTAGTGGATTGGATGAAGACGTTCATCGAAGGCAAAGTCTATACAGCATATGGAGCAGGGATATCAAACTGGATTTCTTCAAGGGAAGGATCAGCATTGTAGTTCTCCTCCATGGGCCGGGGGGGCAGTGGTGGGAGAGATGGGACGGACGCCTCCTGCAGCACCCTGCCAGCCAAAGTGCGGTAGGGGGAGAGTGCACAGCCCCCTCTGCCCCATTTTCGGCCTGAACAGCCTCCTGCAACTCTTCACTGGCCAAAATGGGGCGGGGGGGCATGCGTGGTCTCCCCTGTACCTTGTTTTCACCCTCCATGGCCTCCTGCCGGCTGAAACGATGCATTTTTGGCCAGCAGGGGCATTCCTTTGATATTTCCAGGCTGGCCCCACAGGCCGGATTTAAGCATCCCATAGGCCAGATTCGGCCTGCAGGCCTTGAGTTTGACACCCCTGATATGGAAGGTCCACAGGCAGCTTCTCTTCATGTGTTGCAACTCGAACTTTCAAAATTCTCAATGTTCCAACACACCCTGCAAAGAACCATTGAGAAGAAATACTTTAAGTTGGAGGAGCCTATTGCAACTGAGGAACTAAATTGTAAACTTTGCAGGCCCATCCATGTACATATGAAGACAGATGTAGAAACTTGCTGTAAATTTATTTTGAAAAATATGACTAAAAACATCTTGTTTTGCCTTGCCCTAATTTCTGTGAGGTAAGAAGAACTTAATATTTAAAACTCACACAAGCAGGAGATTGTGGAAAAGGTTAAAAAAAAACCTCTTAGGGCCATGATGGCGAATCTATGGCATGGTGCCACAGGTGGCATGCGGAGCCATTTGTTAGGGCACGCGAGGCATTGCCCTGTCAGCTCCACCCCATATGCGCGTGCTGGCCAGCTGACTTTGACCTTCTTTTAAGGCTGTTTTTCGCCTTCCTTGAAACCTCCAGAGCGTGAAAAACCGGCCCTACAGGCAAACTGGAAGTTCAGGAATGGACTTCTGGTTTGGCCGTAGGGCCGTTTTCCGCCCTCTGGAGCCTTCAGTAAAGCCTCCTGAAGGCTCCCGAGGGTGAAAAACGGCCCTACGGACAAACCAGAAGTCACTGTTCCTGAACTTCTGGGTTGCCCGTAGGGCCATTTTTAGCCCTACAGGAGGCTTCACTGAAGGCTCCGGAGGGCCTTTTTGGGGGGCGGGAGGCTTATTTCGTCCTCCCCAGGCTCCTAGAAAGCCTTTCTAGCCTAGGGAGGGAGAAAAAAGTGCGCCAAAAGTGGGGGGGGGAGAGCTCTGGTGACATGCACGCTGGGGTAGCATACATAGCATTACAGGTGTGGGCATGCCCATGCATGACCTCCCCTGCACTCCCCCTTTTGGCACACAATCCAAAAACAGCCACCACTGTCTTAGCACAAAGAAGTAAGGAACTTTTCTGTAGCTTCGGGGTTCTCATAAATTTTGACCACCAATGACATCAAAACAGGGCCCGAAATCATGACTGGAACAGAAGGGAGCCAAGGGTTTGCCTAATTTATGGGATGGGTTTTTTACATTTTAAAAAAGGACAAATTGGATATCTTAAACCATAATTAAGGTACCCCCTTATCCCTTAAGAAACATTCCCTCTAATGGGCTGGCTATTTTAGAGAGGATTTGCCTCTTAATCCCTACCCATCCTTTCTCCCTCAAAAGATTACAACTTTTAAATTTGGAACCTCTGGGAAACCACAGGAAAAAATTTTTCCTTATTATTTATTAAACTTATTATGACTCTCAGAGTCTTTTGGAGATGGGAAATTAAAAACAAAATTGTTAATGCAAGATGCCAGATAGACAACAGATCTAAAGAAAAACCCAAGGACTGAACAAATATGTTTTACAGAAAGGAGTAATTCAGGAACTATAGGGTTCAAATTAATTTACATTGGGCCCCGACAAAATTTTGAAGTTGATATAATTGTCTATTTGTGTACAGATGGGTCATCAATGTAGCCAGTATTTGTTCCTCCAATGTACTAATTGCATCTAAGCATCATTACATATTACAGTATCAATAGACTAGACTAGAACAGAACAGAACAGAATTCTTTATTGGCCAAGTGTAATTAGACACACAAGGAATTTGTCTCCGGTGCATAAGCTCTCAGTATATATACAAGAGTGATAGGTCATTATCATAGTCATTGTAAATCAACTTTGTTTTAGCTTCAATACTTGCCTGTTGTATATCACACTGAGATCTAAAACTGAATTGAAAGAAATGACTCTTGTGTCAATAATTTAAGTCAGGGGTGTCCAAACTTGGGAACTTTAAGACTTGTGGACTTCAACTCCCAGAATTCCCCAGCCAGCTCCATTGAACTCCAGATACCATAGAGTCAAGATGGACACTTTGGAGGTATTAGTCAGTAGACTTTTAAAACCTCTTTTAAGAGCATCAGGCTATAGAAGAGGTAGATCAGCAGGTCCCAATCTTTTGGGCACCAAATCCTCTCCCTGTGGAAAGAAGTTTTTCCACGGATTGGAGGAGTCATGGCTTCTCTTGCTGCCTGCATGTTACGGATGCAGCTTTGCTTGTTTGCGGGGCCCTTGTACGCCGCAGCCCAGTGCCAGTCCACAGACTGGGGGTTATGGACCCCTGAGCTACACAGTTACTATTTCCTCTTTCTATTAGCAGGAATTAGATGAAACACCACTGCTGTTATTAGCAGAATCTCCCTAAATGCATCTTTTAGGTTTCCTCATAAGAAATTAATGGAGGACGGAGAAATTAATTATAAAGTTAATGGGAATGTGACTTAATCTACATTCTGGATCAAATTCTGATCGGAACGCCAGAAAGTATACTAAAACTGCAGCTACGTGCAGCTTGTAACATTTCAAAATCTTGCACGCAGCTGCCCGGTCTATGCATTTTGCAATGTTTCCCTTTTATTGAAAGCGATCAGTATGGACCATGGCAACATATCACATTCCCTAGCTCTTACAGAGGACTTCACTGAAGGCGCTGATCTTTTATCTTTTCTGAGCCATCACATTTCAGTTTGAATGATAAAGAGAAGAATATTCCCCTTCCCCAGATTTCTGGCAACAATTCTCAGTTGATTTCGTTCCCAGCCACTAAAATTAAATAAAGCAACTGTAACAGTGGCTAGAGATCACTCGTTCTACCCCTATAAACAACATCAAAGAATTATCTGATTCTCAGGAATTGTGGCTACTTTAAAATTATACTTACCACAATGGGTAGTCCGTTGCTAATAAATAAATATAGTTTTTGAATGTGCATGTCTTTATATGTGCATAACAATACTCGGGGAGTATTGCTATGTACAGTATTGCTACTCAGAGTCTTGGGGAGGGGGAAAATGGGCCTCCCGGTAGTTCTGGAAGGCCGGGAACATTCCCATTTCCAGCCTCTGGAGGGCCTTCGGAACCCGGGGGAGGCAGTTTTCGCTCTCCCAGAGGCTTGAGGAAAGCTTCCGGAGCCTGGGGAAGGCAAAATTGCTCCTCCCCCTCGCTGTGGTCCAGGAGGCTGACTAACCATGGGTGGGTTCCGGATCCCGTCGCAACTGGTACGCTGCAACATGGCCGGGCATCTACCACGTGCATGTGTGCTGCACGTGCATACGCACCACCACTCTGCAACACTCCAGCTGCTCGGCGGAGCATCGCGCAGGCACCATACACTGCATGCTCATGTGCCAATGACCCGGTTGGGTCAAATACAGATAGGGAACGAGGGCGGGCGGGCCTTCTGAAGCATCGTACCGCAACAGTACCTGATGCTCCGAGCAGACACCGGTACGGCCTTACCGGGGCGTACCGGCTGTAACCCACCACTGATGCTCACCCAGCAATCAGGTAGAGAACCCGTTGCTGAAAGCCATGCCTTTCTTTCTTAGTGCAGCATGTAAACACTATAAAAATCTAATGATATCATTGTTGACTCTTAGTTCCATGAAATTGATAATGAGCCTCATATCATCTGACAGCCAATCTTTTGAATATTCCTTTTTTATCATTTATCGTCTGAATATGATGAATCTTCCAACAGTTAATGCTTAGCAATGTTAGTTCAAGATCTTGGTCCATCTCCCACAAATTTCAATCTCATTGACAGCTAGCTGTAGGTGGTCAAAACTTGCTTGGTTACCCAAGCAACTTCTGTGTTATTTTTCCTAAACAACTAAGATCGTAGAGTTCAAGAAAAGTCAGGCAAAATATTTTTAGAAAAATTAAAAGAATGGCATGCACGCACTCAAACATTTAATATGAAAAAATGTAAACATCTGATCCATTATGAAAATCCTGTATAGCTGAAAGAGAACATATAATTTCCCATATACTGTAAGACTACAACTCCCATCTTCCATTATCATTAGCCATGCTGACTGAACCTAATTCTAGCATCTGGAATTCTAATCATCTACTATCTGGAAGTTCAGTGCCCTGATATAAGTTAGCTAGTTCTATCTCATGTCCCCAAAAAAAGTTTCGTTTTATAAATTTACCATTATATAACTCAGCTGGTTTCGATGAAATATTGAAAACTTGTAAATGCAGCAAAACACAAAACATAAAAACTAAACGAGAAAAGGAGACCCATGACAACATTTAAACAAGAGTGTCATATATCACTTTCTTTCAACAAGGTCAGAAATGGAATGTCGAAGGGGCCAGCTACATCTCCGCATAAAATAATAGTTAATTTCTTGCTGAGAAGTTCCATTAGATAATGTGCCTAATAACCATTCCAATCATCTTGGCATTCCAAAAGTTCTTTATATATTTTGTTGACGCACATTTCTTTTGCCCATCTTAAATCAAAGCAATAAAGAGTGGCCTTCTCATTACATATTTGGTGAAGTCCATAATTTCAAAGGCCGATGCATCATCACTACAACTCATTAACCAGGAATAAACTATGGACAAATCCATTGGTTTCATGAATATGAAAATGAGTCGTTCTTTTGACTGCAGCATACCTGTTGCTGTCAATTTTCCCCTTTCATGTTTTTTGTCACTGCTATTTGGCATGATCCCAATCCTGTTATGGAAAATCATCAACAACTTAAAGAATTTAGCAATATAAAGCACAAAGGCAGGGATGGATTGCAGAAGAAGCTAAACTGGGTATGTTTAGCTTAAGAGAAAGAAGGACTAGGGGAGACAGGATAGCAGTGTTCCAATATCTCAGGGGTTGCCCCAAAGAAGAGGGAGTCAAACTATTCTCCAAGGCACCTGAGGGTAGAACAAGAAGCAATGGGTGGAAACTAATCAAGGAGAGAAGCAACTTAGAACTGAGGAGAAATTTCCTGACAGTTAGAACAATTAATCAGTGGAACAGCTTGCCTTCAGAAGTTGTGAATGCCCCAACACTGGAAGTCTTTAAGAAGATGTTGGATAGCCATTTGCCTGAAACGGTATAGGGATTCCTGCCTAGGCAGGGGGTTGGACTAGAAGGCCTCCAAGGTCCCTTCCAACTCTACTATTGTATTGTATTGTATTGTATTGTATTGTATTGTATTGTATTGTATTATAAGAGCGAGGAATTGCTGAGTGCCCTGGCAGAGATGAACGCTTAAATATGCCCATGCCATTCTCATACCCAAGGGTTTAGAGTTTCAGTCAACCATTTCACCCTCCCTCTTTCCTAAAAAAACACAATTATTTTCAGTTGAATAAGAAGTTCTGTAACAAAAACAGGGAGATCCAATGAAGATTATGAAAAATAAAGCAAACTTTTATCGCTTAGTCATTTTTCATCACAGTTCACTCAAAATGATCAGCACGACCAGCCTTCCTACTGTTAGACAAATTATTATTATTTTGAAATGAACAGAATGTTCAGAATGAATAATGACGGAATGGGTGAAAAAACATTTTTCGGATTCATAATAAAGAGGTTATCAAATGTGTGATACATCCCTTATATTTGATCATGATGGTGCTGGTGGCGATTGGCTATTTCAATCAAGAAAATAATGATTTTCTACAGATTCAGTACATAAATAATGATAGCTAATCCAGATGTTGAGTAAGTATGTTGTTTTCTAACGGGTGAGTAACCCTTTTCATGAAGCAAAGTGATGGGCACAAAAGGAGGATTTGGGGATAGAGTTTTGACAGATTCCTAGAATGTGCCTTCAAATTCTCTCCAGTATTTTTAAAATAATTTTTCATGCTGGCACACACAAGATGTTTCATCTAGAACCCTTTGTTGGAAGTTAAAACCCACCCCTCTCCTAGAAAAATGAAATATTTTAGGATATACTAAAAAGGCAGAATATTTCCCCTAAAAGAGAAGTAGAAACCAGAGAAACATGTTTTTAGGCAGGAAACAGACTCACTCTTAATAGCCCCCCCCCACCTTTGTCAATGAGCCATTTAGGTCTGAGCCAGCTCATCTGCAACATAAAAGGCATAATAGGACCATTCTAGCAACAGAAATTCACCATGTGACACCTGGGAAGAAGCAATGCTCAACGAAACTTGGACTCAAAACACAACCTACAGAGTTGCCGCTGCATGGCCCCATGGGAGTCTGACAACCAATCAGAATACAAGCTCAAGTTCAGGGCCCAACAGAGGGTATAAAACCAGGGCACTCTCAGCATCTCTGCCCTTTTTTCTTCTTCACCCAACATCTGGAAGCACATGATTCCCCCCTTTCTGTTCAGGAGCTCAAGCAACATGGTCCTGTCCACCATTAAAACCATCTTTCCAAACAGCCTCCATGTTTCCAGTGTCTTTTTTCCCACTTGGAACTGAACCCAGAAAGATATTTCTTCCAACACCTTAAAGAAACCTGCTGTCTAAGGACTTGATGGAAGATGCAAGTTGGTCTTTATCTGCCAACTTATATCAAATTCTGAAATGCAGATGAGCATTATATTGTGCTTTGCATCAGGCAACAATAAATCTTATTTTGACCTAGAAAACTGTGTCTCTCAAGTTTACTCTTCACATTTTTAACTGTACTCTTTAAATCAGGGGTCCCCAACCCTGGCACCTGAACCAATACTGGTCCACGGCCCATTGGGAACCAGGCTCACAAGCGGTGTGCGAGCATCCAAAGCTTATACGGACATGTCTGGTATTAGGTTGTGCTTACAAAACCCTTCCTTTCCCCTGCCACGGCCACCATCGCCGTCCGTGGAGCCAAAATGCCTGGGGACCTTTGCTTGAAATAACATAGGTGAAAAACCTCATGCCATTTAGTCCAATGGAGTAGAAAGGGTACAGATTCAGGATCAGAAAAGATACACAAGAAATGGAAAGAGAAAATCAACACCCTTTCCTGCCTAGGCAGGGGGTTGGACTAGAAGGCCTCCAAGGTCCCTTCCAACTCTACTATTGTATTGTACCCTCCATTTTGAGAAGGACCTGTTTTAAAACATTAGCCTTTGGTTTGGTACAGTGGCGGGTTGTTCTGCCTTCGGTTTGGTACAGTAGTGGGTTGCCAAATTTTTTACTACTGGTTCGGCTGCGCTCCCACTCCCCCGCGCGCAACGCTCCTGCACATGTGCAGAAGCGTCCGGAGGGTGGGTGGAGCCTCCCACAGCCACTACTACCGGTTTGCCTGATCTGGGTCGAACCGGCAGCAACCCACCTCTGGCATGGTACATCCACAATGGCCAGGAAGTAAGTGTGTCGTACTTTAACACATCTTGAAGATCAGCATAATGGATGAAGGGACTACAGACTTGGTTTATTTGTTAAAACACCAGAATGTTGTTCTGGTTACCCTTTATGGACTTTCTGCTGATATCAGGACTGAAAAGATTATGTTGTATGGATTTTTTTTTTTTTGTAGATAAGGCATGCAACATGGGACGAAGAGATCATTGTTTTTAATTTTAGAGAAGATGAAGAGTTACTAAATTTGTTTATACTTGTGTTGAAGTTTGGAAGTCACTTCTTTTCTGTCTATTATATTTTTACTTTTCTTTTTCTCTTTTTCTTTTCTTCTTGTACTTACTTCTCCCTATTCTTTTTTCTTTCTTTAAGCTTAGTTAGATTTTACTACCACAATCAAAAGCATTAATAAAAATTCTAGCGATACAAAAGGGAACATAATTCTTTGACTCCTTTAATTATTTCTGGAAGAGAAAAACAAATAGATATAATTAATGAATTAAAAATTTATTATAGAGGGACACATTAGTTTGCTTCTTTCCATTTCACTTGCATGCCTTTGAATTTGTATCTTTAAGTACATTAAGTTGAAAAATCAGATGTTCAGCCATGTCAACACTGAAGGAGAGCTGATTCTAGGGCATTTCCAACATTTCCAAGAAGTTAATTTCATTTTATAGTGTACCCTAAGCACATGGGGTACCTGCAGAGTTAAATACAAAGAGTTTTCAGTTTTCCAGCCTCTATAGTGAAACTTGTATGCTTTAAAAGTGACAAAAGATTAATGATGTTCTTTGCATGTTATAATGGTGTTTATATTTAGAGATAATGAATTACTAACCTCTAGTGACAGTGTGCAGGCACCCATGATTTGTATTCTACATTTACTTAGCAACACTTGTACATACAAGGGGACATTTTGTTTGTGTCTTCTCATTCTGACTTTTAAAGAAAGCAAGATCTCAAGATGCATTTTTAAGATGTATCTTTTGCCTAAGCAAACAGGGTATGACTTAAGACTTTGGAGGTCTCCATCTCTTTGCTACACAGTGCTAGAAGTGTTACGTACTGACAGACAGTATGATAGTTTCTACTCAGGTCCTCTGTTCTGATGGGAATACAATTTTAGACTTACTTAGATTTGCAGGGAATCAGGCATGACTTGGTCCCTCCATTCCATCCGGCCAGTAATGGACAGGCGGAGAGAATGGTGCAATCCGCTAAAGAAGCCCTATCTAGGATGGGGCCGGGAGATTGGCAAACACGGGTAGACCAATTCCTCCTTTACCAGCACATCACGCCAAGTGCTACCACTGGGAGAAGCCCTGCCGAGCTTCTAATGGGTCACCGGCTAAGATCGCCCTTAGACCGGCTACACCCAAACTACTCTGCTGCAACACCCCCAGATTCGACCGGCAAACGTAGACACTTTAGCATAGGGGATCAAGTTTATGCTGGGGAGGGGGCTCTGGATTCCTGCCACGGTTACAGGAATTACCGGACCTTGCTCATATCAATTGGAGCTCAAGGACGGTAGAACGTGGAGGCGACCAACTCCGAGGCCGCCTCCCCGAATCCAACTTTAGGCAACCAGAGGTAACTCCTGCATGAGTTAGCCAAAGCCCTACCCAAAAGGAGCACGAACTCACTCCTTCCACAGACTTCTCAAGCCCGAAGGTACCGGGGTACTTATCTGCTGAAGTTGCAGGGCTGCAGCGAGTTCCGAGTGAACCGGCTCCAGAAACTCCAGCAACGTTCTGTGGAAAATTCCAGGAGCTTCTACCAGGCGAAGCCAGAGAGACAACAGGTCCACCCGACCTGACTGAAGATCCAGCACCAACTGAATTGCACAGGTCTGGGCGAGCCACCAGAAAACCCGCCTACCTGCATGAGTACGTTACAAGCTAGACAAGCACAACTAAAAGGGGAGGAGTGTTACATACTGACAGACAGTATGATAGTTTCCACTCAGATCCTCAGTTCCGGAAAGAACAATACTTGAATGTGATTGGTCGAGAGGTCTGACAGCTCTCTATAAAAGAGCTGCTGCCAGACAGAATCTTTGCTGGATTGTACATAGTTGTCACTTAATAAAGAGCTGTTTGTTACTGAAGCCTGAGTCTGCCTCATCCTTTCACCCTATCCAACAAGAAGGTATTGAGGAAGCCTGCAGGATTCCTGGAGTGAGTTTGTGACAGATACATTTTCAGTTATAAGCCTAGGAAAGAGAAATGGAGAACAGAATTAACTTCCACTCCCAAAGGTGCAATCAATAATTTTGAAGTGCAGGAGCTCTTCATGGTAACCCCCTTAACATGGCAACCATAAGAAATCACATTTGCATCCACAGAATACAATAGTGGCCAAAATTGTGGAAACATTTGGGAAAAGTGTACAGTTTTTTTGTGGTTTGATGGCTAATAGCCCCACTTTGTTTGGAGTAGTACCATAACATTATATCTCAATAGAAAGATAATTTAATCAAGAATGTAATGCAATACCTTTTATGACAGAATTGCTATTAGAATAGCAATTACAGAAAAAAGGTGAAACACGAAAAAAAACGAGATAAACAAAAATGATCACCATGTCACTTAATAGTTAGTTGGGTAACCCTTAGCATGAATTATGCCTTACAACGTCTGCCCAAGGAGTGAAACAAGTGTTTTTTTTAGTTCTGCAGCTTTTTTATTATGTGGAAACCAAAATTGAATGATTGCTTCTATTAACTGGGTTTTGTTGCTGGCTATATTTGGCTATAAACTTTCATAGAATACAAATAATTGAACAAACCTTGTTGCATTACATTCTTGATTAAATTACCTTTCCATTGACGTAAAATTTTATGGTACTACTCAAAAATAAAGTGATGATATTAGCCATCACACCTCAAAAATACACTTTTCCAAAAAGATTTCCACAATTTTGGCCACTAATGTAAGTAGAAAGAAAGGGTTTGATTTCTTTGATTTATATTCAGACTAATCCAGTTTACAAAAACCTTCATAAAACCAACCAACCAACCCAGTTCTAATAAAACAGTAGTGCATTACTACATTTCTGTGTGATTATTTAGAGGTAAGGGGCCCTGCATGTAGTGGGACTTATTTTTTACTATGTGGTCAGACATATTTACAAAATCTCTTCAACCAGTTGCAAGAACATAACCTTCAATCTAGTTTGAAATGTAAACACTTGGAGAAAGGTATTTCCAACTGCTAGAATAAAGTAGGAACAGTGTTAAAGAAAATAAATAACTGGCTGTGCTGGATTATTTTCTCTGATTTCCTAATGCTAATTAACAACAATAGCAACAATACTTGAACACCTTATTATGACTTCTCTTGCTTTCCAGATCTGGGATGCAAATCTTCATATGAACACCAGATGGCAGCAAAGGTATATTTAGAATTCTTCCCAGACATCTAACGGTCATCTATATGTTTGCAGCTCCAATCACTGCTTCATTTTTACCTTTTTTTAAAACTAGCTATTGTGGAATGGTGGTATGGTCTATCTTTCTAAAACATAATGGTAGAATTCAGTACAGAACATTTGTTTAAAATTTATTTCCAGGCAGGAGGAGAGGTGGTATTCAGCAGGTTCTAACCACTTCTGGAGAACCGGTAGCGGAAATTTTAAGTAGTTTGGAGAACCAGTAAATACCACCTCTGACTGGCCCTGCACCCATCTATTCTCTGCCTCCTGAGTACCAGTTGATCAGGAGGGAATGGCGATTTTGCAGTAACTTTCTCCCGGAGTGGGGAGGGAATGTAGATTTTACAGTATCCTTCCCCTGCCACACCCACAAAGCCACACTCACCAAGCCACACCCACAGAACCGGTAGTAAAAAAAATTGAATCCCATCACTGGGCAGGAGCACTTTAGCAAATACCTACTATCTCTCCCTCCCCTCTTCAAATTTAATCTGTATAACAGAATAAAGCAGTAAGAATTATGGAAAACTTTAAGCCAAAGCCCTCACCAGGATAATGGAGAGGAAGATGAGAGCTTACTTGGAAACCATCCACAGGTCTTGCCTAAACCTTTCCTCAATTTATGACCTATAATGCCCCTCCACCAATATTTGATCCCAAAATAAGCAGTAGTTGGTTTCTATTTCATTTCAAACCAATTTTTTTTTCATCTGCAAGCTGCGAACTGATAGCATTCTGTTGTGGCCCAGCAGGAGCCATTGCAGCTGCCACCAGACTCCGAGAGTGAGGGTCCCTATGAGTTGGCTCAGGAGGATGTGGAGGACCCTGGACAGGGTTCTGAGTCTGAGCAGGGATCGGAGAGTCTGGTCGGCCACCAGGAGGCGCCTGAGGCATGGAGCAGTGGTGAGAGCCAGAGGAGGAGGGCTCCTGATGCCATGCCTTGGAGCAGTGGGGAGGAGTCACGAGACAGTGAGTCAGAGATTAACAGGGAGTTCCTGGACGCTCGTTATTGCCGCGCCCATAGACGCAAGGAGCGAGGGCGCAATTACTGGCGGTAAGGGCTCTCAGCTGCTGATCAGGAGACTCCTCTTCAGGCTATAAAAGGGTTGACTGTGCATACGCCCTTTGCAGCAGTCAACAAAGAAATCCTGCAAGAAGTTTTGGTCTTGGAACGTAGCAGGCTGGATAGCTGCTTTCGTGTCTTGCATTTCTGAGCTTTGTCATGGTGGTTTACTGCCACGGAACTTTCTGTCTGTCTGTAAAATAAACCTTGTTACTTCGTATTGTTCCGGAGCGTGTTCTGTGTGGGCAAAGGAGGAAGGGAGGTCAGAACAGCATTCATGCATCATTGAATTGATTTACTTATTTACACCACCCAGAAACATTCTGGGTGATTAATACGTTTGATACTGAATGAATGAATGAATTGATTAATGGTCACCCATCTCATTTGAAAGTGACTCCATTTAATCTGCTAAATCAATAACCAGAGTGGCACTGGCATATTTCCAAAGACTAGAAAATAGAAGACAAAGGGACATGGCTACGAAATATACACATTCAACTGCATGCAGATAGAGCAGAAAGTACTGTATTAGTAGGCCATGAGGTGTCAAACTGTGGATTGTACAAGCTAATTTCAACAAGGTCTCCAATCTTTTGCCGCTTGTATGTTCTAATCAAGATTACTTCCAAAACAAGGGAAGTAGGGTTTTCTACAATTGGGACTATGCAGTTGGTCAGTACTGCCTAGAGTTTCAGGTTATCCTGGGACCTAATTAAACTCAGAATTAAACAATAGCAGAAGTTTTAAAAAATGTAATTTGAAAAGCAAACATCATCTTTAAAAAAAAAAGGCAGATTCCTGAATCATCTTGAAACTATTTTCTTTCCTCATCTCTAACACTAGATGACAGCTATAACCTGAACGCTGAAATAATTAGGAAATGGGGCTTAGAATAAATTTTGTCTGATGTATGGTACTACATTTAAAGTAGGTGGAGGTTGCTTAAATAGTCCACATTCAGCCACAGAACATGTCTTCAATATTAAGTAACGAAAACTGGGCTCAGATAATTGAAATCCACACAATGAAGTAAACTGCCAAAACAACATAGTAAATTTCAGTGATGAATTGCATTTTTATTTAGTGTTTTCTCCATGGAACTAGCAAATATGGTTTAACTTTAATCCCACCCCATTTTATCTTTATTAGCAACTGTATACGATGGGTCAGGCTCAGGGAGGGAACTGCTCCAAGTTCATATTCAGAGATATAAATCAAGTTTCTTATGATCCCGTGTCAACTCTTAACCCCTGCACCCTGCTGGGTTTGGGTCAGGGGTGAAATTCAGCAGGTTCCGACAGGTTCTGGAGAACCGGCAGAGGAAATTTTGAGTAATTCGAAGAACCGGCAAATGCCACCTCAAATGCCAGAGGGCTTGCCCCAGAGTGGGGTGGAAATGGAGATTTTGCAGTATCCTTCCCCTGCCACCACCACCCCAAAGCCATGCCACGCCCACCAAGCCACGCCCACAGAACCGGTAGTTTAAAAAATTGAATTTTATCGCAATTTCAAAGATTAAGACAGTGTGATTAAACCAGTGGAATAGCTATTTTCATATGTCAGACTTACAATCATTCAAGGAATTGATAAAGTAGCTATGTTCAATTTTAAAACAGTGAAGCACATTACTTTGTACAAATGGATTTTGTAGCAATACAATAATTTTGTTTCGTCATTCTGCGCTCTTGACTTCATGATATCTCTGATCACTTTTGTCATGCAGATATCATTAAGCTGTTGGGTCAAGCTTATTTAAGTTGATATTACATATATCTAAAGAATATGTTTTATTTAGCCATTTCATAGAAAATACTTGTTTTACCCCTGAGTTCTGTTCTGGCTTTTTCAATGTTGATTGAGAGCAGTAGGTATGGTTGTTGTTGTTTGTTACGAAGTCGTGTTCAACCCATCGCGACCCCATGGACAACGTTCCTCCAGACCTTCCTGTCCTCTACCATTCCCTGGAGTCCATTTAAACTCATGCTGACTGCTTCGGTGACTCCATCCAGCCACCTCATTCTCTTTCGTCCCCTTCTTTTTCCCTCAGTCTTTCCCAGCGTTAGACTCTTCTCCAGTGAGTCCTTCCTTCTCATTAGGTGACCAAAGTATTTGAGTTTCATCTTCAGGATCTGGCCTTCTAAGGAGCAGTCAGGATTGATCTCCTCTACGAGTGACTGGTTTGATCGCCTTGCAGTCCAAGGGACTTGCAGGAGTCTTCTCCAGCACCATAGTTCAAAGGATAGGAGGGTTCCTACTGGTTCGGACCGGTTCAGCCAAATAGGTAGTAATTCGGCTGGACACGTGACTGTACCAGTTCTATCCTGGGCACCGCCATCTTTATTTTCTGTCCTGCACATGTGCAGAATAATCTTCATTGAAAAAATGCTATTTCCCCCCCTTTTTAATGGTGTGTGTATGCACAGACTTTTTAAAGTGCAAATGCGCACATGCAGGGGCACCGATCCGGTAGTAATGCTGGCAGGAACCTACCCCTGGTTCAAAGACCTCAATTCTTTGGCGCTCAGCCTTTCTTATGGTCCAACTTTCACAGCCATACATTGCAACTGGAAAAACTAGAAAAAAACATACCCTTGAAAACATACCCTTGAATACCCTTTAGTTGGCAGGGTGATGTGTCTGCTTTTTAGTATGCTGTCTAGATTTGTTATGTTTACCTTTGTTTAAATATGCTGAAGACAAGATTTCAACATTCATTTTGTAATGCAGCGCAGCATAATGGGCAATTGATAGAGTGAGCCTTGTTGTAGGGTGCTGCGGTGAGGATGAAACCCAGCTAACTCAAATGACTGGGACCATGAAGAAACAGTGATGAGCTCTGAAAAAGAAAATTTGTAATTTTAAAAATTCTGCTAGATGGGGACCTTGGTGCTATCTGAGTTTGGTTGTTTGCTTGCAGATGTTTCGTTATCAGACTAGGTAACATCTTCAGTGCTAGAAGGAAGTGGGGTTTGCCCTCTCAGTGTTGGTAGCGGTGTTATTTTTTCCTTTGATTAGGTGTTCATTACTGCTTGATAGTTGTCTGGTGTTAATCTTAGTGTTAATTCCTACTTATCTGAGTGTTGATTGCTGGTGAAGACATGTTCTGGTCTTTTTGTTTTGTTTGTTTTCTATTATTGTCTTTTTTGAGTGGTGTGTAAATGTTGTTTAATTCTATGTGCTTGCGGATGGCTGATTTGTCTGAATGCGAAGCTTCCACAAATGCATTTTTGGATTTAGCTTGGTCTAGGATGCTGATAGTTTCCCCAGTTGAAAGTATGTTAAGTCTGTCCATGTGTCGTGAAAATTAAGGATTTTTTATTGGGTCTACTGATTGCTAGCTAGTTATTCATGGGTTCTGTTATTCTTCTACCTCTTTGGCATAGTAGCTGATAGCATCCGTAGACTATTTGTTGTAGGCGAGTCCTGTTTTTTCTTCTGGAGCTACTGGGTCTTTGGATTTGTTTAAAATGTTATGGAGGACTTTAGCTGGTTTGTATGCGATGGAGATGGTGAGTATTTGTAATAGTCTGGTGGTTGTTTCTGAGATGTTTTTGATGTATGGCAGTGCTATTTTTTTCATAGCTTGTGTTGGTACTGGGTTGAATTGTCAGAAACGTTTAGTTAAAGCTACATGGGTATCCATTTTGTTGGAAGATGTTGTATAGGTAGTATATTTTCTTTTTATGGTGTTCTGAGTTGCTGTAGCGCATTTAAGCTTTTCTCAATAATGTGCTTACACAGCTCCTCTTATGGAGGTTGGGTTATTACCCTGGTAAGTGGAGCACCTGGTCAGTGTGGGTGATTTTTCAATAGATTTGTGTTTGCATTTTAATTCAAGCCATATCTAACTATGCAGGGGTAGGCTTCAAAAATTTCAGCAACAGGTTCTCTGGCCGGTTGCTAGGTGGGCATGGCCATGGTGGGCGTGGCCTAGTCAGCCTCCTGCACCACGGTGGAGGGAGGCATTTTCACCTTCCTCAAGCTTCTGGTGTTAGATTGGATAATGGAAAGGCACACACAGGCTTAACGGTAACAACAGCTCTTTATTAAGTACAACAAGTGAGAACAATCCAGCGAAGGTTGAGTCTGATAGCAGCCCTTTTATAGGGAGCTGTCAGACACTTCAACCAATAGGATTAAACCTCTGTTCCCGCTGGAACAGAGGACCTTGGTGGAAACCACTGTAGTTAGAACAAGTATCTAACATCTGGGAAGGGGAAAATTGCCTCCCCTGGGCTCTGGAGGCCTTCCAGGATGCCCGTTTTCATCCCTCCCTGAGCCTCTGCGCGCAACCTGTACTTATCTCACATCCAAAACAGACTCCTGGGACGGGTGGGAGGGGTGGGGTGGGAGGGGCCAGCCAGTGGTGGGATTTGGAGGTTTTCTGAACTGGCCATAATGTTAGCTATGGGTTCTCCCGAACCTGGGCAAACCCGTAGCAGCCACCTATGTAACTATGGCTATGAAAACAAAGCTTTTAGCAACAAATCAGTGAGCTGGGATTTAAAGTCTATTATGTAATTTATTAAATATTTTATTTATTAAACTTTTTTACCCAACATCAAGTTAAGATTACATACGTAATTTGCTTTTGGGCCTTCTGGTCATAAATAAAATGTATTGATATAATATACCAAATGATAATCAATGATGTACAAACCAATCCCCTTGGATTCACATAACATGTTAACTCAAAACTAAACATCCCCAATTATGGTTTAGTTTAGTGCAATGTGTTAATCAAATTTATACTTTTGTGATTTCATTAATCTTCAGGAAAAAGTTAGTTCTCTGCTGAATAACTATCACAAAAAAGGAGATCTGGACTGCATGCCATCCCTAGAGACAGTGCCTTTTTGCTAAGTTGCCAAAAATTACTGTAAAAAACAATTCTGAAGAAAGAAGAATAATGATAAAAAGAAAATATACAGACTCTTACAGAGATTTTTGATCTCTTGAGTTTACAGTTCTAACGTAAGCAAATTCAATGAGTGTTTGTTTATCCACAATCTGTTGAAGTCTTTGTACACACTTTGAGTGTCATTTCTATCTTTCTTATCAAGGAGATGCTTTGTAAACCCCAGTTTGTGCATTTTGCTTTCATGTTGTAGGGAAAGTTTTGATGGCTTTTTTGTGCTTGAACTTTACACAGTTGAATTTTTGTTATCAGTGCCAGAAACAACACAGTATAGTATACATGCAGTATGTTATTTTGTGTTCAAATGGTTCAGTCGGTTCTCCACTGAAATAAGCTTAATTGTCTTTTGCATTATGTTACTCAAGACCCTTTGAATTTAACTGTGTGGATGAAAAATTGAAGGAAAAACATCTGAACAGTGAATTCAAAGAACAAATCAGTTCAAAGGTTAATAATGTCATTTTAGGATATATTCAAATGAAGATGTTTTCAGGTTTTAGTCTAAGGCTTCATACTTTAAATATAGGTACCTTATTTTTTAAATGTTCAATAACACTAAACCTTTGGAAAAACAGTAACTTGGATTATGGAGACCCACACAAACAATAGCATTAATACAAACATAAAATAGGAATATGTGATTGGTTGTATCCAGGGTGGGTTTCACATAAGTTTACCACTGGTTCTCCCCGCCCACGTATGCTCGCTTCATGAATGCGCATGCCTTCCGTGCATGCACTTTGCTCGCATACAGAGCTTGCACGCATGCGCGTGGCTTAGAAAACGGGTTTAAATAAAATGGCATAGAGTTGGGGCCCACCCGCAGGTCGCCACTATCAGTTCGTCTGAACTGGTCCGAACCAGCTGAATGCCACCTCTGGTTGTATCAAAATATAAAGAAAAAAAAGAAAAGGGAGCAAGACAATTTAGGGATTTTATGAGCTTATGCGGGATCTAGAGAAAGAGAGATAGCCAGTAAAGTTTGGAAGGCGGTCGCAGAGCAGTAAGATCAATGAATGCCATTGTTCCTGGCCTACCAGATAAATGTGAAGGCACTAAGATGAGATAATACGAGTTCAAAGGCTCCATATCCTCAATTCAGACATGATTAAACATTGGAAAAATGTATTACAGACAGCATTAATCTTTTAAATAATGATGATGACGATGACGATGACAATATTAATGGTGGTAGTGATTGCCATCAAGTTGGTGTCAACTCAGAATGACTACGTAGATGTTTTCCAGAATGATCTGTCCCTAAGATGGTCCTTCATATCTTTCAAAGGTGCAACCCAGGGATGGGTTCCGGCTTCTCCTACTGCCAGTTCGCTCAGGGACACACTTCGTGTACACTTGTGCTTGATGCACCCTACGTGTAGTAGTAAAAAAATTGCTTCTGCGCATGAGCAGAAGCAAAAAACAAGGTAACCCGGTTCGTGGGCGTGGCCAGCCAAGTTACTACCTATTCGGCCGAATCGGTCCGAATCGGTCCGAACTAGGAACCCACCTTTGGTGCAACCACCATAACCACGTCCATCCATCTTGCCGCTAGTTGTCCTCATCTTCTCTTTCCTTCCACCTTTCCAAGCATTACAGACTTCTCCAGAGAGCTTTAATGTATCTGAAGTAGGAAAATTTGAGCCTGTTCATTGAGAACTCTGGATTGGTTTGTTTAAGTCTGACAAACAAGTAAGGCTGAAATGCATATAAGAAACGCATACAGGATTTCTTTGATGAAGAAATCATTTACAGTACTTGTGCACAAAAGACAATGTCTTGATGGTGATATGAAGACATGGCAACAATTAATAATTAAATTATTTTTTTTCCTGCCAGAGTTTAGGCTAATTCAAAGATTAATTCTTGGGAGTGTTTTTCAGTAAGGTGACACTTTTAATTACATCAGCAGTAAAAGATTCTATTATCCTTGAGGAATTGTCCCCAATTCTAAACACTGGAAGCATGAATTTCTCTTTTATGAAGTTATGTGCAGTGGCTCATACAGGAAGCAATACAATATTTGTTTTTCTGGTAGTTCCTTCCACAATGCCCCCCCCCCCCCCCCGAACAACATGGAGGTTAAATGGAAACTTGAGAGCAATATCTCTGTGTAAAATCAGGAAAAATTCATGTGTTTGTTGTACATAATGATAGGAATATATTCTTGGAAGTTCAAATACTTTGAAAGCCATCTCAGTTTTACTAGTCTGCAGGATTTGCCAACCATTTTAACCAAGTTTCATGACTTAGGGATCATTAGTTAATGTAAGTTTCTGTCTTGTCCATATTCAGGGGTTGCTGCCGGCTTTACTGCTGGTTTGGTGCATGCACAATTTTGCATGCGCTTGCTCTGCACATGCACATTTGACCATAAATGCAATAAAAATTGCTCTGCGCATGTGCAGAAGCAAAGAACAAGATGATAGTGCCATAGGCGCTACCGGAAGAACCAATTCAGGGGTGTGGCAGGCCTGGGTCACTGCTGGTTCCAGCGACCCAGGCCACCAAGCTACTACTGGTTCAGCCGAACCGGGCTGAACCAGTAGGAGCCCACCACTGTCCATATTCCATTCTAATAGATTAGTAATGTTAAGTAATTATAGTATAGGGTTATTAAAACAATTTATTGAGATGACGTATAGGGCTATCACATCTGGTTTGCGGTTTTTGCAGAAGATGGATGAAAAACAACAGAAGTTTCTCTGCACTTTTGCATCTAAGATCAAGTCATCCTAATATAGCTACAGACTATCACCTGGTTTGATTGCCTTTACCAAATTTCTGTCTCTTATGATGGTGATCTCCCTTCCTGGTACCAGGGAAGTTTTATCTAGTTCAGATGTCAGCAAAAGTTCAGATGTCAGCCGTCGATATAGTTTACTTGGACTTCAGTAAGGCTTTTGACAAGGTAGACCATAACCTACTACTAGATAAAGTAGAAGAATGTGGGTTAGACAGCATCACCACCAGATGGATTCGTAACTGGCTGACCAGCCGCATTCAACGTGTAGTCCTCAATGGAACTGCATCTACATGGAGGGAAGTATGCAGCGGAGTGCCCCAAGGCTCTGTTTTAGGCCCAGTACTCTTCAACATCTTCATCAATGATTTGGATGAGGGAATAAATGGGGAACTCATCAAATTTGCAGATGATACCAAGCTGGCAGGAATAGCCAACCCTCCAGAAGATAGGCTTAAGATACAGAAGGATCTTGACAAACTTGAACATTGGGCACTATCTAATGAAATGAAATGCAATGGTGAAAAGAGTAAGGTTCTACATTTAGGCAACAAAAACGGAATGCACAGGTACAGTATAGGTGATACCTTACTCAGTAGTAGTAACTGCGAAAGTGATCTTGGAGTCCTAGTGGACAACCATTTAAATATGAGCCAGAAGTGTGCAGCAGCTGCCAAAAAAGCCAACACAGTTCTAGGCTACATAAACAGAGGGATAGAATCAAGATCACGTGAAGTGTTAATACCACTTTATAATGCCTTGGTAAGGCCACACTTGGAATACTGCATTCAGTTTTGGTCGCCACGATGTAGAAAAGATGTGGAGACTCTAGAAAGAGTGCACAGAAGAGCAACAAAGATGATTAGGGGACTGGAGACTAAAACATATGAAGAACGGTTGCAGGAACTGGGTATGTCTAGCTTAAGAGAAAGAAGGACTAGGGGAGACATGATAGCAGTGTTCCAATATCTCAGGGGTTGAGAAGAGGGAGTCCAACTATTCTCCAAAGCATCTGAGGGTAGAGCAGGAAGCATTGGGTGGAAACTAATCAAGAAGAGAAGCAACTTAGAACTGAGGAGAAATTTCCTGACAGTTAGAACAATTAATCAGTGGAACAGCTTGCCTCCAGAAGTTGTGAATGCCCCAACAGTGGAAGTCTTTAAGAAGATGTTGGATAGCTATTTGTCTGAAACGGTATAGGGTTTCCTGCCTAGGCAGGGGGTTGGACTAGAAGACCTCCAAGGTCCCTTCCAACTCTACTATTGTATTGTATAAGAGCTTACTGTATTTCTTTGCTACATCTATTGGTCATCTGGATTTTTTCAGACCAGATGTAGTACTCCTAATGCCCAATACTTCCAGATTTGAACAAGTACTCAAATACTCATATTAAATTTGGACCTAACATGATATTTTTAGTGTTGCTAAAGAAAAAAATATTTTTTGTAGAGAGAAAAATGCATACATTTGAAGTTTAAAAATCCCTAGTAGAGAAGGGATTTGAAGTTTAAAAGTACCTAGTAAAGAAGGGGTTATTTAATTGTAATTTTTATTGCATGCAGGAACTGATCCATAAATATAACAGCACTTTTCCCTGGTCATCGTATGAAAGATTTTGATGGATAAGATTTTTCTGCACATCATGAATTTATTTTCTTTGATGAGATGAGAGATTATATTTCTTTTAACCTGAACTTTATAATTTATGAACATGTCCAAGTGTTGTGCAAAATACTACCAGCTGTTAATATGGAGTAAAATGAGTGTAGCTAAGAAGTTATTATTAAATGTAGCATCCTCTCTGGAGTTAAACTTTAAATAAAAACAGTAGTAGTAGTAGTAGTAGTAGTAGTAGTAGTAGTAGTAGTAGTAGTAGTATAGTGTTTTCCCGAAAATATGACAGGGTCTTATTTGCTTTTTACCCACAAAATATGGCTTGGGCCTTATTATCAGGGGAGGGTTTATTGTTTTGGGGTTGCCGGGCGGCTGCTGTCTTGCGAGCAGGCTCCCAAAGAGCCAGGCACAGCCTCATGGGTGAATGGCTGTGTTGTGCTGTTGCAGCAGCACAACACAACAGCCATGAAGTGACCACACTCACGAGCAGCCACCCAACAAACCCCCTTTCCAGCCGGGCACAGCACCATTCACTGACCTAGGGGTATCGCCAAGCTGCGTGAGCGCCTGTTCGCCGCCGCCCAGCTCCCGTGGCTTGCCGCCTTCAAAATGCCAGTGAATGGCACTCTGCACGGCTGGAGAGGGGAGTTGCGCAAGCAGCTGTTCCGCTCTCGCTCACACACCTCCCAGCCTCATGATGCCCTGACCCAGCTCACCCTGCAGAGACAGGGCAACTCCGCTGCCGCTGCTGCCAAAAACATGGCTTTTTCGGCGGCTTCCAAACCGAGTCTTCCAGCAGTGGCTGCTCTGGGCATACATTCTATGGTTGTACGCTCTGCCGGCAGCTGGCCCACAACCATAGAGCGGGCGGCAGCGAACAGGCACTCATGCAGCTTGGCGATACCCCTAGGTCAGTGAATGGTGCTGTGCCCAGCTGGAAAGGGGGTTTGCCGGGTGGCTGCTCGTGAGCATGGTCACTTCATGGCTGTTGTGTTGCACAACCGTTCATCCCTGAAGCTGTGCCCGCCTCTTTGGGAATCCACTCACAAGAGAGCAACCACCCGACAACCCTTTCTTCAACTGGGCACAGCACTGCTCACCAACCTAGCGGTATCTTGAAGGCGCCAAGCAACTCTTTCACCTTTGCCTCCCCCCCCCCCGGTTCCCAGGTCAAACACGTTCTGCAGATTTGTGATCAACTATAAAACACAATGATTGATCACAAAATTATGATAAAATAATATGTAGTTAATCAGAAACCAAAGAGCTTTATTATATCTTTTTCAAAAAATACTATCTACTTTAAATTGCCAAACAATTCTATGGTTTGATTAGAACACTCCAATCTCAGAATGTTCTGCCAATTTCTAAAATTGCATTGCAGGTTTGAACTAAGAAAAAAACAGAATGTACTGTCATCCCTTCTGTTTGGTTGGTTTTTTAGCTTTATGGAGAAATAGATTTTCAAATACACACATACTATTGGTGGGTAATTTCAAGATCTACTAGTCCAACGTATAGTTATTTATAATCTGATGCTATGCCTACAGGTAGTCTTTGACTTACGACCTTTCATTTAGTGATTGTTCAAAGTTACAACAGTGATGTCACCCACTCCAGGCTCTGGAGGCTTTATCTGAGGCTCCGGGAGGGCAACAATGTCACCCACTCCAGGCTCTGGAGACTTTATCTGAGGCTCCGGGAGGGCAAAAATGGCCTCCGGAGACACTCTGGCGTCCCGAAAAGGGCCTGTTTCTGAACTTCTGGAAGCTCTGGTTGACCTGTTTTTCACCTTCCCAGAACCTCCACACCGGCCCTGTACTTACCTGGCATGATGAACGGGCCGCGTGGAGACTCCTGGTAGGGGAGGGGAGGAGTGGGCAGGGCCAGCCAATCCTTACAGCATCCGGTTCAGTGAACCAGATGCAAAATTAGCATCCGATTCGCCCAAACCAGCACAAACCAGCTGAATCCCACCCCTAAATCTGGGTCCTTATAACCAGATGCCAAACATCCAGTGATCACATGAACATCATTTGCAATATCTTTTTCCTGATTTTCCAAGCAGGAAAAGTCAACAAATTGATGCCACTTATCAAGAGGAATCCCACTAGACTCCGCGGGTTGTCTGAAAAAGATCTGTGCTTGAAATCCAAGCAGGATTATCCCCTCAGAGCAAAAAAGCTTCAGAAGCCTCTTGACTCTAGGACTGAAAATCCAACTGTTTCAGAGGCCCTTGCACACCTTCCTAATCTTCCCATGGATCTTCTGCCTTCCTCTCCATCTGGCAGGGCTTGGGACTTGCAACTTCCTATTGGCTTTCCCAATGACTTGATTGCGGGAAGCCAGCAGGATTTCACCCCACCTGACGATCAGGGTGTTCACTTAGTGATGACAACCAGGACTGCCTGGATTTCTGTCATTAAACAAAGCAGTTGAACTTTGTGACTGAATTACCTAGCGATGAAAATTCCAATTTTAATTGTGATTGGACGTCAAGGACTATCTGTATTTCAATTGTTCTTCAAAGGACATTTGTCTGATCAGTATCATTATACTTTCTACTCTTGCCTATTATTTAACATAGTTAACATAGAAAACTCTTTAACACAGTTCTATTTAAACATAGATCTATCTTAGTCATACAGAGACTAGATATGCACAAAAGCTTTGAAATGCACCATATGTGTAGCATTCCACATTCGTATATATATTAAAAAAATGTTTCCCAGGAGACAGTATTTTCTGGAAATGACTAGCTCCAAAATTCCTTTATGCTACAAGTCGCCCACTATACTCGGCGGATTGCTGTGGATTGCTCACATTGGTTACTCATAGCTTTGATATGTTGATGTATCTATTTTAAATTGCAAATGTTGAATGTTATGTGAGTTCAGGCCAGGTTTCCCAATCTGCTGTTCTTTGTGTTTTACACAACTCTCATTGTCCCTGAACTGGCCATGTGTTTTGAGCTGAAGAACATAGTACTCCCTAAGTTGTTGGACATTATTCTGAATCGTAGTGAAATATGGGGAGTTAAGATATGGGTGACATTTTTAATTTATGAAAGGTATTTAATTTCTGTCTAAACCTTTCAGAGTTATGAATATATTTTCTTTCTGAAATGCTATTTCTTTTTTAGGTAACAAGAGACAAGAACCATAAAAAAAAGATAGTTCTGTTTTTCATTAATTGCAATTTAGCATTCCGCATGAACTCTACATTCTTCTTCTTAATAGGTGTTGAAACAAGGCAATTTCATAAGATGCTGTATGAATTTGGCTAATTTCAGTCTTCTAAAATGTAGCGCAATTTGGCTTCAGGTGTAACAGTGTACAAAAAGGTGTGGTTAATTAAAACAGGAAAGAAAAGTGTTTCCTGTTCTCATTACGCTGGAAGCTGAGAAAGGATGTTGATGAACCCAAGACTAATTTTTGTATTGATAAGCCTTAGTTTACCTTTAGATCTCAGCTCAAATGTGGTTGACTAGTTATTTTGCTTTTATTTTACATAAAAATGTATTGTGCCACTCACTCCCATATTGTTAGGACCGTCTGACCTTTGCTACAGATGACCACTAAAAGGCACCAAAAAATACGGAAAACTCTCTTTTCGGCTATCTTGTAGGCATTTGAATTTGAGTAACCCAAATCTGTGGGCCGTATATTGTTTGAGTACACAAAATGGCTCAACTCAATGGCCAAGTTAAACATGCTTATTTCAGCAATAACTCTCCCGATACTTCTATTTTCCTCAACTTTGGAAGATGGCAGTATTGAAGTTGGGATGAAAACATGGTGAAGTTAGATCAGTTTAGAGTTTTGGTGGAGTGGGATGAAGAAGTTTTTCAGGAAAGTTTCCTCTTTCGGAAGGAAGGAAGGAAGGAAGGAAGGAAGGAAGGAAGGAAGGAAGGAAGGAAGGAAGGAAGGAAGGAAGGAAGGAGGAAGGAAACAAGCTTCCATGTTAATCTTGGGAGAAATGGCTGTGACCCCCTATTTCCATTAGTGCAAAGACTTATAGGGACTACTTTTTAGTTGCATTTACTCCTCTGTTGAACAGCTTCCCCCAGGAAGTCTCATCTATCCTAGCTTTTGGGGAAGTTTTTGAAAACTCAATTATTCTCAAGGTCTATGGTGAGTATCAGGATGCTCACTTTGATTTATTTCTGGATCGTTTGGTTTTATACGGTACTTGTATTTGTTTTTACCATATTGTGGAATTTTTTACAGAAAATGTTAATTAATTTAAAAGGCAAATACCCATTTGATAAATATGTTCATATATATTATTTCACTTCTTTTAATACTAGCAAGGCAGGCTTGGATATGCTTGTGCTCGAAGTGCCACGTTTGACTTCTTTAACTCGAAATAAGAATAAGAAAGAGGAGATATCAAAACTGCCATTTTGTGTCTTAATCTAGAGCACCTGTGTTTTATTTACCCCAGAAGTTATAGCCCTGATTTTGTGGGTCAAGTATGTGAACGCAGCTCTTATATGGTTCAATTAGTCAATCAATTGAGATAAATCAATAAACCATAGCTCAGTTAATTTTGGATGAGTATTAAAATGATCATGATGTTTGTCCATCATGTTCAAAGAGGAGAGTTGACATCTAACTGGTTGTGGGCTGTCCACAATGTGTCCGCAGGTGGCTGGCAAGGCCTATATGGGCATTAAATGTTCTGCCACATGTCGGGCAGACATGTGTGGGCATCCTTGTTGCAGCATTTGAAGCTCTGGCTTTGCAGAGTGCTTACTTCTCTTGGCTGTGGTTGTTCTTCTGTCCTCAGATGTCTGGCAGCCTTGGTGGATCAGTGTGTGCCATGTCAATCAATCTTGTGCCAGGGTTTCTCAGGAGGTGGTGTCAATATCCAGGGACTTGAAGGGGGATTTCAATGTGTCTTTGTACTGCTTCTTTGTCCTGTCCCCCCCCCCCATGCAATCGCTTTCCTTGAGATAGCTCACCATAGAGGAGCTGTTTAAGGATGCAATGGTCTGGCATCCTTGCAACATGGCCTGCCCAGTGTGTCTGTGATCATAACTACAATGAGAAGCTGTAACTCCATATTTTGTCATTTCTCTTTTCTTCTCTCTCTCACTTTCTCTCTCTGACATACATACTTTATAGCTCTGAAATAGCTGGTTGTATTTTAGCATTTTATCTGAATCCAGCTAATATGACTCTGTATCGTGGCTTAGGCGGTTATTTTTTATGAACCCACCTAACTCTGTTGTATTCAACCAATCATATTTAAGCATAACTAAATTCAGCCATGGTCAAATAGGAATTTTCTAAATCACCACAGCTCTTTTTCTATGCAACGTATCAGTATGTTTTTTTCCCTTTCCTTTCTATAGTTTGTTGAAGAAACAAATTACTATGCATTACAAAACAGAACTGGCATTCTAAATTTAAAACAGATGACATCAGAATCAGACATGGAACCAGATACCACCAAATCATATAGCACCTCATAAATATTCAAGCTGGTGGAGCAAAGGAAATGTAAACTGCATTGCTGGCCAACAGGCTTGGCAAGGGTTGGATGAGACATTCTTAAGCACTACAAGTATGTAGCCCATTCTCAGTGGTGAGTCCTATAGAGAGCTCTCTAAAATGCTTGCAGATTCCTTTAGAGGTTTGCCTTATCAGAGGCAGTGCATGAAGCAAATAAAACAGACCATTTTATTAAATTCTGCACACAGAACCAATGTTATCATTAAACTGTAACAATGGCTGCATTAAAAGGAAAATAAATTAAGCACTATATTTGAGACAAGATTTGAACAAGCATTATATATGTAATGGTAAGTGACTGGAAAGACATCAATAAAGAACGGGGTTGCTCCTTAGCCACAAAAATAAAGGAAAGAAATAGATTACAAATTTAGTTAAAATCAGATTTCCATGAAGAAAAAAAAGAATATAACTGGGTTTACAAGATAATAGCAGATACAAGATAATTATTATAGGATTTGCACCGCAGTTCTAACACCTCTTTATACAGAGTCAGTCAGCTGTCAAACCAGGACTACATGGGACTGCCCTTGAAGAGCACCCGGAGGCTTCAGCTGGTCCAGAATGCGGCCGCTCGGGTTGTCATGGGGGTACCTAGGTGTTCCCATGTTACACCCCTTTTAGGCGGCCTGCACTGGTTGCCGGTTGTTTTCCGGGTGCGATTCAAGGTATTAATTATGACCTTTAAAGCGCTCCATGGCTTAGGCCCAGGGTACCTGCAAGACCACCTACTGCCACCAGTAGCCTCCCACCGTCCAGTACGATCCCACAGAGTTGGCCTCCTCAGGGTGCCGTCGGCCAGACAGTGTCAGCTGGTGACCCCCAGGGGGAGAGCCTTCTCTGTGGGAGCGCCTTCCCTCTGGAATGAGCTGCCCCCGGAGCTTCGCATAATCCCTGACCTCCGGTCCTTCCGACGCGCCCTAAAAAGTTGGTTTTTCCAGCAAGCCGGCCTGGCCTGTTAATTTTAACTCATTTTTAAAATGTATTGTTCCATAAATTCGATTTGGTTTTTTGGGATATATATTTAATTTCTTTTTAACTTTTGGGATGTGTGTTTTTTTAATGTTGTACGCCGCCCTGAGTCCTATGGGAGAAGGGCGGCATATAAATCCAATAAAAACAAAACAAAACAAAAACAAACAAAACAGGATTGTCTACACAACTTAGTTCCCTACTTTCCCACTCAATGAACTGAAAAAGCATGAGGGTGAGAAGTGAAATGTTTTCAAGGGAAAAAAACCCAAGAAAATCCAGTTACCTTATGAAAAGCATCTTTGGGACCCACTCAAGAAGAGAAGAAAGCTGTCTTCATGGTTCCTTGAATTCAAGTACAACTCCTACATGATCCTATGTTAGTTTAAAACAGCCCTTAGTGACGGACTGTTAAGACCCAATATGGCTCTTCTTCCAATATGGCCTATATTCCTTTGCTTAGTTAGAGGAAGTGAAGTATGCAAGTTTGATACATATTTTTGTATGTATAGGATTGCAGCGTACACAAATGATCATTGCCTCCAGTGCGAGGAAACGTTTAAACTTCTATGATATGTCAGGCATGATTTATGTAGCTCAACTGCTGAAGTATGTTGCGTTCTCTTTGAGTTTTCATTACATCCAATCTG
This sequence comes from Natrix helvetica, assembly GCF_964273705.1. Lineage (NCBI taxonomy): Eukaryota > Metazoa > Chordata > Lepidosauria > Squamata > Natricidae > Natrix > Natrix helvetica. The sequence continues at coordinate 20,206,510 of NC_138550.1, forward strand.
AGACATCTTACTTCATCTATAACAGGGGTGTCCAAACTTGGGAACTTTAAGACTTGTGGACTTCAACTCCCAGAATTCCCCAGCCAGCATGGCTGGCTGGGGAATTCTGGGAGTTGAAGTCCACAAGTCTTAAAGTTCCCAAGCTTGGACACCCCTGATCTATAAAGAGGTTCTTGAGGGTTATTGGTCAAACAGCAGAACCGATGAGATGCTTTGAGAACAAAGGTTTTCAAATATATCTATATTGGTATAACACATTAAAATATGGTTTGATATTTGTTGGCTTACTGTTAATCCAGGCATAGCTGTTATAAATAGTATGACTTGAGTTGTCATAGTTTGTGAGTAAATGTGCAATGTAAACACAACTTACTCCCCCCCCCCCCAATGAACTCTACTGAAGGAAGCCATAGCTTTGCATAACACATAAGAACAGATTTCTATTTATTGGAACATTTAAAACATGTTATCCAACTATAGATCTGGGAGTGAATCTATACTTTGGCAGCTACTGTTGGAAATAATGTTGTTGAATTCTTCCCCATCCTTGCTAAAATTTAACAGTGAAGACGCTGAACTTTCCTTTTACTTGACATTCCCTAGATACGTCCTCACTTTCTTTCCCTCTGCTCAGATCTGATCAAACCATTGCTTAAATGGTAGACAGCAAAAGAGGAAATTAGTTCAGACGAGGGTTACTGCAATGTTGCCTTGACACACATTTATATGGACAAGAGAGAAAATGAACTCCTGCCATGGAGAAGCAAAAGAGGGAATGAAATCCAATACTTTGTTTTGTTTTTATGCTCAGTAGATAGCTTTTCCTGACCGTTGCCAAATGTTTCTACAAAGATAGATGTGCAGCATGACAATGATGAAAACATTGCACATTTTTGCCCTAATTGCTCATGCTAAAAAGCAGTCCAACCGGGCCCTCCTGAGTTCAGGGAAGAATAGAACATTTCTGAAATAGGCCTTATGGATTCAGTTGAAAAATTCATTGGCTTCTTATATGATTACTAAAATCCAACACTGTCAAATAACTGTGGTTAAGTCCTTCCAATTATAGCACTTGCAATTTGTAACAATTTGTAAACTGAAACTAAAATAAGTCCCCTGGGGACCCTTGAGCACTATTGACCTTTGAAATTTACATAGTTTTTATTTAAAAGGTTTTGCATATATAACAAGAAATACATTCAAAGAAAAGAGACAGTAAATGTGAAAAAGATAAAATGCTTACGGATAGGATATTTGGTTTCTAAAAATGGATTTTTGATCAAAGGGTAAAATCTAAAAATAGGACTTTGAGATGCGGTGCTTAAAATTTTATCGTTTCCTTGAAAACGCAACTCTACAAAGCACTCAATAACATTTTATTTAAGCATTAAGATAGAAAGATTTCTTAAAAAGCAAGATATTCTATTGCCTTTTGGTGGGATTCCTGGAAATGTTTTATCTACTTCTAGCAAGATAACACTTGGAAGTTCTTGATCCAAATACTTAACATTTTCAATCTAAACTTGTAAAACCTGTCTTTTGATTTCTCTATTTAAAATGACATTAGATAGCTCACGTCTGTGTTAATATCACTAATTGATATCATTACATCAGCTGAGTCAAATGCATTTACTATCTTTCTGCACTTATAAATTCATTGATTTCTGGGGCAATAGGGACAAAGGATTCTGGAGTTTTATATCCTTTTTTGATGATATACTTTGCATGTTTCTTCTATTGGCTAGATGATATTCTTTTCTTTTCTGTGTTTGACTTTGGGAGTTCAGGTATTTTCTTCCCCGACTCTCTGTCCATAACAGACTAGTACACACTATGGGCCCTTAATTGTAGGCAGTCTTAAGCAACTTTGCTAGCACCACATTATTTCCTATGTGCAGGTAATGCTCGATTTACAATTATAATTTCCATTGCTAAGCAAGTTTGCTTCCACTTTTATGACCCTTTAATGATTCATTTTGACCATGATTGCTAAATGAATCACTGCTGTTATTGAATCATATTAAATTTATATGCCACTTGTTTCACTGTCTTGAGTGACTATGGGTGGTTGTGCTTATTGGAAGCTGTTAGAAATCCTGTTTATATAATCCTTACAGAACAAATAAGGTGCACAGTCAACATGTGCTTTACTGCTTAACTGCAACGAGAAACAGGAAACTTTTCTCAGAACAAAAAGACAGAGTATGTATATCATAGATGCAAACTTATAAACACGGCCATCTACTTGGTTGGCTGTAGTTTAGTGGTGGGTTGCAGGCAGTACGCCCCGGTACGGGTGTACCGGAGCTTGCCCGGAGCACCGGATACCGTTCCGGTATGGTGCTCTGGAGGGCTCCCCCGCTCGCCCAAGCTCCTTACCAGTCTTTTAAGTCTTTGGCGCTTCCGCACACAGCGCGTATAGCGCCTGTGCGATGCTCTGCTGAGCAACTAGAGCATTGCGGAGGCTCGCAGAAGTGGAAAGATGCATGCGCGCACTGCACACGTCCATGTGGACAACGCCGGGCCTGTTCCAACCGTACCAGTTGGAACGGGATCCGGAACCCACCCCCACTGTAGTTGTTGTACAAAGTAATGAAAACGTATTCCAAAAGAAACCAACTGGAAAAGTCTCAAATGGTAAAGGGGATGCTGGTTCCTGAGTGCCCAAATTTTGATCACATGACCATGGGGATGCTGTGATTATCATATGTACTAGAACTGGTTGTAAGTCACATTTTTCACTGCCATTATAATGTTGAATGGTTGTTAAACAAATGGGTGTAACTTGAGAACTACCTGTATAGTTTAGCTTCATTTCCTTTCAGACAAACAATAGACTCAAGAATACTTTTTTTACAGTATACTGTTGTAAAGAATGTTTCTATTTCCAAGAATTATTTGTATTATTAAAGCTATGTTCTGTCCATTACCAAAGATAAATTTAGGCAGCATTTGGCTTCCTACTCCCAGATTTAGGCCTGGATAAAGGCCAACTGAAACTCTAAGCACAGGTCAGTAATGGTGCTTCTCAACAGCTTCACACTATGAGACAGAAGCAATGGCATATCGGGTGATATCTTCAAACCAAACTTTTAAACTTTTGTCATTCATCATGTCAAGCTTTTTTTTTAAACAATGTAGATTAAACGCAAACACAGCAAATACAAATAATGACAAAAAAATCAAGCTAAAGCCCACGGACGAGGCTTCACTTCAGGGGTGAAGTTCAGCAGGTACTGACAGGTTCTGGAGAACCGGTAGCGGAAATTTTGAGTACCGTATTTTTCGGAGTATAAGACACACCTTTTTTCCTCAAAAAAGAGGCTAAAAATCTGGGTGCGTCTTATACATCGAATACAGCATTTTTTGCCTCCCGAAGCCCTGCCACTTCATCAAAATGGCTGTGCATACCTTTATGGAGGTTTTCAGAGAGCTCCTGGGGGCTGGGGAGGGCAAAAAGGAGCAAAAAAGGGGCTGTTTTTTTGCCCCCCCCAGCCCCCAGCAGCACTCTATAAGCCTCCATAAGACTATGCATGCAATTTTTTTGACAGAATAACGGGCCCGTTTTTGAAAAAAACGGGCTGTTTTATTGCTCATTTTTGGCCCCCTCACACCCCTAGGAGCACTCTGCAAGCCCCCCCAAAGCTATTTGCACCTCTTTTTTTGGAAAAAAAGACCTGTTTTCGCAAAAACGAGCCGTTTTTGGGAGGTTTGCAGAGTGCAAAAACTTTTTTTTCCTTTTGGAAAGCTCTTCAACTTATTGATGAGAATTGCATTGATCAAGTGCTGTGCCAGCAGAAACAAAGTCTAATGTGCTGCAGATTGTCAGTGATTTCCTTCTCCAGCACATGGATAAATACACGTGGAAACATCTACCTACCTACCTACTCTCTCTCTCTCTCCCTACCTACCTACTGTATTTCTCTCTCTCTCTATCCCTCTACCTACCAACCTACCTACTCTCTCTCTCTCTCTCTCTCTCCATATCTATCTACAGTATTTCTCTCTCTATCTCTTTCTATTTCTCTCTCTATTCCTCTACCTACCTACCTACCTACCTACTCTCTCTCTCCCTACCTACCTACTGTATTTCTCTCTCTCTCTCTCTCTCTCTCTCTCTCTCTCTCTCTCTCTCCCTTTATCTACCTACCTAACTACCTAACTACCCTCTCTCTCCCTACCTACCGTATTTCTCTCTCTTTCTCTCCCTCTCTATCCCTCTATCTACCTACCTACTTAAAAAAAATCCTCTTCAAAACCTTGGTGCGTCTTATACTCCCAAAAATAGTAGTTCAAAGAACTGGCAAATACCACCTCTGGCTGGCACAAGAGTGGGGTGGGAATGGAGATTTTGCAGTATCCTTTTCCTGCCACGCCCACCAAGCCACGCCCACAGAACCGGTAGTAAAAAAAATGAATTTCACCACTGCTTCGCTTGTTTCCATCGCCCAGTTTCTGGTATGCTGCAGCCCAGTACCAGTCCACAGACCGAGGTTTGGGGACCCCTGCCCTAAATAATCTTATTTTATGTAATGGTTAATCCAAGGCTGAGCTGACTTCAGACATTTCAGTTCAGTTTACTGCAGGTTGGTAATGACATTGGGCTGGTGCTCATCCCAGACTCGGATTAATGAGGGACCTGATTGGTCATTCCTGTTTCTTGCCCTTCCCACTTGTGCAGACAAGCTTAGCTTTATTGGATGGCCTTGATGTGGGTAGGTCTACATTTGCCTGCCTTTTGCAGAAATTGGTCCCCTGTGTTTGCTTCCCTGCTGTGAGCCCTTCGAGGTACATTTATGATGGTTTCAATGTTCCATGGTCACATGATCACCATTTGACTGGCTTCTGACAAGCAAACTCAATGGGGAAGCTGGCAGGAAATCCCAAGTCACAGTCATGTGACATCTCACTAATAGCCCATGGTACTTTGCTTCATGTCTGTAAGTGGAACCAATGTCATGGTGCACTCATGTGATATTAGTTACTTATTTATTTATACAAAATATTTCTAAATGGACCACCTACCTCAAAGATTGTGCTTAACAACTGTGCTAAATAGTAAGAGAGAGCCTAAAAAATTAATTGGCATCAATTGTGCCTTCCATCACTTATCAAGCACCTATTAACACTAAAGTGAGATTTTTATTATCCTAGCCAGAACTCATTATTGCTTAGGAAATGTTTCAAGCTCAGTCATTTATCTTATAGATGAAGAAGGCTAGAAGTGCAGGCATTAAGTGCAGCTACACACATCTGCAGCACAGTATACAGTTGGCCAAAATTTATGGTGCGTTATTGTTATGTGCAAACATGGTCCTTGTAGATAGTAAAGAAACCCTATTTTAAAAATCCTTTCTGCTGCTTCTTCCTTTGCCCTATTTTTTAATAAAGTAGATTCTAAATAGAGTCTCTGCTACTAGTTTTGCAAGGCAATAATAGCTGCATCTCTGATGCTTGAAATATCAAATTCACCTTTCTCTCTTAATTAAACCGTGTAGGAAGAGCTTTCTTCCCTTTTCCATTTTTCTTGCACAAGCCACCTTTAATGTAAACACCTTTTTTTTTCTCTCACACACAAAGTGCCTCTAATTCAGTGCTTCTCAATTATTTTCTGTCATGCCCCCCCTAGGAAGAAGAAAACATTTCGCGCCCCCCCCCCCGCGCGACTGTAAATAGTATAATTTGTCTATAAAATTGTTATAAGTACACCTCTGCATAACATAGCACACCGGTCTTTCCTCCTCTCCCACCGTAGTCACATGCTTTCTTTCCTCTTTCCCTCTTACTTGTCTATCCTTCCTTCCACCCTCCCTTCCTCCTTCCCTTCCTTCCTGCCTCCCTTCCAGTTCCCTCCTTCCTCTTTCCCCCTGCCTGCCTGCCTTCTTTCCTCTTTCCCTATCCTCCTATCCTTCCTTTCTCCCTCCCTCCTTCCCTGCCTCCCTTCCAGTTCCATTCTTCCCTCCTTCCTTCTGCCTCCTTCCTGCCTGCTCGCCTTCTTTCCTCTTTCCCTCTTACTTGTCTATCCTTCCTTCCACCCTCCCTTCCTCCTTCCCTTCCTTCCTGCCTCCCTTCCAGTTCCCTCCTTCCTCTTTCCCCCTGCCTGCCTGCCTTCTTTCCTCTTTCCCTATCCTCCTATCCTTCCTTTCTCCCTCCCTCCTTCCCTGCCTCCCTTCCAGTTCCATTCTTCCCTCCTTCCTTCTGCCTCCTTCCTGCCTGCTTGCCTTCTTTCCTCTTTCCCTCTTGCTTGTCTATCCTTACTTCCTCCTCCCCTTCTTCCCTCCCTCCCTGCCAGCAGCTCCTCCAGCATCCCAGCTGGAAGCAGCAGCACAACAGTCGCCGTTACCAGGGGCGAAGGGGTGGGGGTGGCAAGATCGGGCGACCGCCGCCCCTTTGTCCCTTCCCCAACAGCGGCTGTTGCGCTTCCGCTTCCAGACGGAATGCTGGCGGTGGAGCTGCTGGGGGGGAGGCGAGCTACCTGCATAAAGACGCCGCCGAGGGCATGGCAGAATATATCCCGGCTTGAAGTGGCAGCGCTGGGGACTGCTCAGAGACTCATCAGAGCCGCGGGCTGGAGCTGTGCAAAAAGTCTGCTTGGGCTGGGTGGGGGGGGGGAAGGGAGGGAAGCCTGGGACAGCCATGCTTCCCTCCCTCCCACCCCCACCCGAGCAGGCTTCTTGAACAGCTCCAGCCTGCGGTTCCAATGAAAATCCACAGTGCGAAGTGCTGCCACTTCCAGGCGGGATATATTATGCCTCGCCCACGCCGCCGCCACCGTTGCACCCAGATGGAAAGGGAGCCTTCGCGCCCCCCTTTACGGAGCCTCGCGCCCCCCCAGGGGGGCGCGCCCCACTATTTGAGAACCGCTGCTCTAATTCAACATAGGGTTTAATTATGACTCCAGTCATTCATTCCTACAAAGTGAAAGAAAATGGAAATCAGTTATAATTACATATGCTTGCTTGTTTCATCTTTGTCCTTTGAGATGAAATTGCCAGCCCTTGTTATGTTACAAGCATAATCAGCCTGAAAGGAATTAACTCCCCCCCGCCGCCGCCTGCATTATAAAAATATCTTTGAATTTTGAAATGCTTTCTAAAAACATGTTGCTGTATCATCCTGATAAGTGTTCTTATAAGGTTTTAGATGTTGCAATTAATTCAGACAACGAATGGACTTTTATGCTAGGCAGCCTGTGTTGTTTAGACAGTGCCTGAAGAATTGCAGCCTGTGAGTAACAGGCAGGTTTCATTTTACAAAGAGGTTGAACCAGAAGGTATACTATCTCTGTACCAGGGGTGGGTTCTGGCTCAGGGATGTGCCATGCGCTTGATGCACGCTACACATGCATGCACAGTACTAAAAAATTGCTTCTGTGCATGCGCAGAAGCAAAAAACAAGATGGCGGTAACATAGGCGCCGCCGATAGAACTGATTCAGGCGCGTGGCAGGCCGAGTTACTACCTACTCAGCTGAACTGGTCTGAACCATTAGAACCCCATCTCGGCTCTGTACAGATAATTGACTTACGCCTGGTCAATTAGCATCCATTCTAAACCATGATGGACACTTCAAAAAGCACTTATTATCTGCTTCTGAAATTCCAAGCTCCTCCCCATGTGTTCATGTGACCGTATTTTCAGTGTTCAGCAACTGCCTCGTATTTATGGCCATTTGCTGTGAAGGAGAGATAGTTCCCCCACCCCTGAATTAATGAGGTGTGAATCGTCGGCTTTCCAAGCAGCATATTTCCAGAGAAGCAGAAAATAAAACCCGAGAACATATTCTAATAAACAATTTTAATATAAAATAAAATAATAATACAAATCTTACTATCTAAATCTTACATTTTGGCAAGAGCTATGTTGCCCACCTCCTTCGGCAGGCGAACGGAAGATCAGAAAGAAAGTAAAGAACGTGTGACGTATTATGAGACCTGCGCATTAATCATTGTCAGATAAGAAACAATCCATTCTACTGTATAACTCAGAATATAAGATCAAGTTGACAAACAAATTAATGCAGTGACATTTGCATTGTCCTGCCATCATGTGATCACAATTTCCTTTTTTTAAAAAACAGAAACTGGTGTTTACTTCTGGTTTCGGGGAGGGGGAACTCACCTATAGCAAACAATAGGTTCACTTAACAACCATTTCAATAGAGGTCATAAATCAGGTCTGGTCATGACCCACTCTACGACAGACACAAATTACAAACTGTAGATTAATCTGTTTTTCCCCCTCTGTTTGATATTTATCTTTGGTGATAAAATAAAAAATAAATACATTAAGAAAACAAATTACAGCTATAATTGCAAGGTTTAATTCAGTCATAATTCGAGAGTTGTCCACAAAATGCAGTAAGAGTCATGAAGATAGCAATTGAATTCCGCCTGATTTGATGTGCAATGTAGAGGTATATGCAACTCATATAAAAATCAAGGGGGAGCGTGGATCAGACTATCATGGCCATCTTGAAAATCTGATGAGTTAACAAAAACTTGCAAGTTCTCTTGGGAGGTACCTGATCTATATTCTCCTCAGATTTGGAATTACTCATTTTTCTTGGGTGGCTTCCATCATTCATTGGATCATCATCTTCTCTATTTTCTCCTTCTGCAGATGCCAAGTACTTCTCTCTCTGCTTCCTTCAAGAGGTGGGTGGCTGAAGGACCTTGTCCATTTTCATTGGCTGCAGCTGTCGGGTCTCTTCTGCCTTCCCCCTGAAACTATAGACTGTAAAGTGCAGGAAATCAGAAGTCCAGCAGCTCAAATGAATGTATTGTTTAATTGCAAGCTTCAGCTCTCTACAAGAATCTGAACTACTAACAGTCAAAGAAATTTGGTGGTAGATAAGAGTCAAAGGAATTCCCAGGGAGCTGTATTTAGATCTCTTGTGGGACGAAGGTACTTGAGACCAGGGGTGAAATCCTCCCGGTTCGGCCCAGTTTGGCTGAACCAGCAGGGACAATTGGCATCAGTTCTCCGAACCGGTGGCAAAAATCCCTGGTGGCCCTGCCCACACCTGCCTGGTCACCCTGTCGCCCCTCACCTCTTCCAGCTGCTCGATCTGCCCACCCAATCCTAATGTTTCTTCCTCTATTCACAGCAGAGCTGCTGCAGCCTGTCCCTTTAAAGTAGAGCCAGGAAGGAAGGGGGCCGAGGGGGACAATAAAGCGAGCAGCAGCTCTGCTGTGAATGGCACATCATAGACACATTTTTTCCTACCGGGTTCAGTGGTGGTGGGGTCAAGTGACTGAGTTGGCATGGCCATGAGTGACATCAAGTTGGCCGTGCCCACTCAGTCACAGGACCCCACCACCAAGCCACACCCACAGAACCAGTAGTAAAAAAAATTGAATTTCACCACTGCTTGAGACTTGATGGTACAATGATGATGCGCTTGATCCCTCCCTCAAGCTCAGCCTAGTCATCTCCTACATGGACAGTAGGAAGGAGAAGAATCTGCATTTGCTTATTGCAGGGGTGTCCAAACTTGGGAACTTTAAGACTTGTGGACTTCAACTCCCAGAATTCCCCAGCCAGCCATGCTGGCTGGGGAATTCTGGGAGTTGAAGTCCACAAGTCTTAAAGTTCCCAAGTTTGGACACCCCTGGCTTATTGATTAAAGCTGGTAAGACCCCTGGCCTTCTACATCTTTCTATCCATCCTCTCTCTGGTGCAAGTTCTTTCCATCCCTTTTATTTACTTGATAAGAATTCCTACCCACTGACCACTCCACCATCCTTTCCAGAACAGAACTTCCCTCCTGATTCTGTGATGGGGAAAGTTTTTAGTTTCTCTCAGCAAGGGCCAAACCCCAACTGTGAAGTCAATAAGGTGGCTGGAACTTGTGAAGGTACTGATGTTTGGTTACAAGTTATTGCCATGTAAGTACCATATTTTTGGGGGTATAAGATGTAACTTTTTCCCCTCAAAAAAGAGGCTGAAAATCTGGGTGTGTTTTATACACTAAATACTGCATTTTTTTGCCTCCCGAAACCCCGCCACTTCACCAAAATGGCCGGGCATGCCCTTTAGGAGCTTTGCAGAGTGCTCCTGGGGGACGGGGAGGCCAGAAATGAGCGGAAAATGGGCTGTTTTTTGCTCAATTTTGCCCCCCCCCAGCCCACAGGAGCACTCTGCAAGGCTCCCAAAGGCTATGCATGTCCTTTTTTTTTATTAAAACGGGCCCGTTTTCACAAAAAATGAGCTGTTTTTTGCTCATTTGGGGGGGCATCCTCCAGGAGTACTCTATAAGCCTCCTAAAGGCTATTCATGCCTTTTGGGGGGGGGGGAAACGGGCCTGTTTTTGTCAAAAATGGCCTTTTTTTGGGAGGTCTGCAGAGCGCAAAACCTTTTTTTTAATTTACCTCTTCAAAACCTTGCTGTGTCTTATACTCTGGTGCGTCTTATACTCCGAAAAACACGGTAGCTTAAACAAAATAAGAAAGTAGCGTCAAACACCTTTGTCAAGAGCTTAATTCGTGCCCCCCTTTTTCCTCATCTACTGACTTTAAATGAAAACGCCTATCATTTATGTCAACAAAAATGGGTTCTAAAGTGTGATCTGCGTTTGTTTTCTGGTCGTGTCACTGAATCATTGTATCTTGCCTTACTCTTTTTTGTACATCACTTAGTCTTGAAATTATTCTTATACATACAGTACTTTCATTATTGATCCTCCTACTCTCCATCCAGAGGTGGGTTGCTCCTGGTTCGGCCGAACCGGTAGTGGAATTCAGACCTGGGCTACAGAACCGGCAGCGACCCAGGCCTGCCACGCCCCGAACTGGTTCCCTTGCTGCCACTGGGCCACCAGCATTTTGGTTTTTAGTGACTACGCATGCAGTGCATTGTACATTGTTCTGTGCATGTGCGAAAAACCATTTACATTAAACAGCGCACGTGCGAGCAGCGCGCAGGTTGTGAACTGGCAGTAAAACTGGCAAAAACCCACCCCTGTCTCCATCGAAAGAAAGGGAGGTGGGGGTAAAGAGGTTTTGTGGCCAAAGATAGGTGCCCAAGCACGGAAGCATGGTAAGGATGGTAAGAATTTTAAACATTGCCTCTCCTTCTGAGGCAAAAATTTATCCATCCCTCATTTACTCTTCTATGTCTGCCTTAGAGAATTTGAAAGGATCTCCAGATGAACTGCTAAATGCTGATATCATTTTGCAGCTTGCAGAAATGATGAGATTCAGAAATCTTGCCGCTACCTAGATATTGGTAAAATTCCTATATCAATCAACTGTTTTGCAAAGCCGATGAGATCATCTGCTCTGTTCATTGTATCCAAACTGATTTTACTTATCCTTCTAAAGTGCCTGCTCTTTCCTGGTCCATGTTTCAATTTTTGTGTTTGCTTCATGGCTCTCCTGTCATCCTATAAACTCCTCACAAACACCGTCATCATTAAATACAATATAATCACCTTCTTTGTTGCTCAAGGTTTTATTTATCTTGCAGCCCTAGAGAGACTAGCTAGGATAAATTAGTGCTAACAGCTCTAAATGTACAGATAATCTCTGGTGTTATTTTACCATATGCAGTTCTAGAAAGGACCTTGTCAAGCACTTATGCTTAGCTACAGCTCTGGAAATCATCATCAGTCAGAACACTTTTTTAAAAAAAAAAAGATTTATTTTTAATAAATGGTCAGAAAATTGGTTGAAAGTTGGAAAGATGCCAGAGATTTGAAGAAAAGAAACAGAAAAGGCTTGCAAAAGCTTTTGCTTTTATAACTGCTCCATTTTCAAGCTAAAAGCACTTCATTGCTTAAAAGTCAACCACATGCCAATCACCGAGCATCCTTGCTGTGTGGCTAAGGCACATGCCATCACTCTGCTAAACAACTAATTCCCACAATACTGTCCAACTACTTAGTAGGGCTGTATTACTATTATCCTTCTCATCTTTCCTCTCCTATTTCCTTGTCATCTTATGACTATAACTTTGTTCATCTTATGATTTATATTCATTGTTTTTGTTTAGTATCCTAGTATGATTTATGTTGATTACTTATTTAGTATCCTATGATTTTCACTGTTGTATCTTATATTTGATTGTATGCTATGATTGTATTTTATGCATTTTATGGTTATGATCATGATTTATCAGTTGTTGCTTGTTTGTACACTGAGAGCTTATGCACTGGAGACAAATTCCTTGTCTGTCCAATCACACTTGGCCAATAAAGAATTGTGTTGTATTCTATTCTATTTCCTAAATAAATCCTATTTGCATTTCTTAGAGTCTCAAACCTAAGAAAATGTGTCCGTGAAATACTAAACTTTGATATACTACCCTTACATTATACTCAAAGTGGCAAACAAAAGAAGAAACAATGCAGGGATAAATGACTGTATCTAGATTAGAGTTGAATCAATAAAATCAATTACAATAAATTAAATCACAATAAAAATAAGTTCACTGGGTCTTAGAGCATTTCTTCAACCTGGAGTTCTCACTGGAGATATTTGTGACCAGGCTAAACCTTCCCTACTTTGGGCACATTATGTGAGAAGGCTTTGCTGGGAAAGGTGGAAGAGAAGAAGAGGACAACCAGCAGTAAGGTGGATGGACTCAGTTACAGTGGTAATATATATATATATATCATTGAAAGACCTGAAGGACCAGGTTAGGAGTAGACCATTGTAGGAAGTTATCACCTAGCCCTCCCAGAAAAATGAAATATCCTAGGAAATATTGATAAGGCAGAATATTATATTTCCTGGATGTGAAAAAGGGAGAAACACATTTTAAACACAAAGTAAATTCCTGCAGCTTCCGGCCCATCACCACTTTGTCAATGGGCCATTAAGAAGGCCAAGCTAGTCCACTTTACATAATAAAGAGTTCTCTTCAACTCCAGAGTGATGGGATTAAGGCAGGATAATAAACCTTTACTCAACTGACCACATGGCATCTAAACTCAATCAAACCTGGATTCAAAACTCAGCCTAGAGAGTTGCCCTTGCACGGGCCCATGGGAGTCTGGCAACCAATCAGAATACATTTCTTACACAGGAACAGGAAACAGATAGGTGGGGCAGAACAGAATATAAAAAGCCCTGCAAGCCCTTCTTCACTCTTTTCCCTTCTCTTCTTCTCCACCAACATTGAAGCATGTGATCACCTTTTCTGTTCAGGACTCAAGCCATGTGGTCCTGTCCACCATTAAAACCATCTTTCCAAGCAGCCTCCATGTCTCCAGTGTCTTTTTCCCCACTTGGAGCCGAACCCAGAAGGACATTTCTTCCAACACCATTATAGAGCAAATCTATGTGATTAAGAGTCATTACCAGCTTAATCAGTTGGGCATTTCTGTACAAGACCATTTCAAGTTTATAATTTGTCCAAAGTAGTCTGAAGTGACAGAAGCCAATGAACTTCACTCTTGCCAGTGAATCGCAGAACATGGAAAATAACAATGAAATTAAACTAATGTTTTTCCTAAATTTTGACCAATAACAATTTTCAACAAAAATAAACCTTTGGAATATTTTTTGACTGAAAAGCTCCTCCCATCCCCTCATTCATAATTCAATACATGTGCCCATATTTTGGTCAGTTACAAAATCATCATCATTATCCTATCACCATCTTGATCAATCCAGTAGCGGTAGCAGCAGAACCACCATCTTCTGAACAATTCTAGTGGGGAAAATCTGCTTGTCTATCAAGTTACCCCCTCTCTTTTCCATATGTCCCATCCAAACGTCTACAGATACATTTTCCCCAGTGCTCCTAATCATGTTTATAGGGTGCAGTCAGTGATAATTTAAGTGGAACAGGAGAGATGCTAATTTGTAATTAAAATGGATGCTGTTTAGATGGCAGGACTGAACTGTGTCATTTCTTCCACTTTCACATTACTGTTCTTTCCATTCCAACTCAAGAGGACTCAGAAACCATTCAATGTCTCCATCCCTTTCCACTACACCAAAAAAGAAACACGTATGCACTTGCATGTGCACACATACACACCATGCAGCTTGGTCATTTGAAAGCTGCTTTGTCCTCTGATAAAAGGGAGAACAGCCAGAATTCTTGCCAATTTCCCACCTACTAAATTAAGCCAGCATCTGCTTTAGACTTCTGAAGTAATTGAAGCACAGAAGGAGGGGTGAGGAAACCATCTTCACTGCTGCATAAGGAAAAGCAACCTTTTAATTATTTGGGTTGGTCCTCAGCTAAAATAGAAATACGTTGAGCTTCTTTGGCACCCAATTCTCACGCAGAGATGCCTTTAGTTCAGACATGCTGAGATGTAGATACAGCACAGCCTCTCCCTGGGAGAGCCAGATGGCTCCAAGCAGAAGGCAATGCAAAATTGGCTTTTCTCACAGAGTGAAGGACTGCGTTGTGACGGAAGATAATGTGTGAGGTGCCTCAGCTTTTGTGTTTTTCACTTTGTATGCATTATGTTTGTTTGTACCTGTATTTGTTGTTTTTATTGTTTGGTAGAAAGTTAGCACCCACCCCTCTCCCAGAAGAATGAAATATTTTGAGAAATATTTTAAAATGGCAGAATAAAATATTTCCTCTAAAAGAGAAATAAAAAGCTTAAACTCCCTGCCCCCAAGTAGATACTAAACTGAGGCCAGCTTTAGAAATGCTGATTTGGTAATCCATTACTCCCTGCAGCAAGGTCTGAACAAAAGAAGGATTAACCCACTACCAGATGTGGGTTCCTATTGGTTCGAATCGGGCACACTCATAACTTTTACCTCCTGGCAGATATATTTTAATTGGTATTTTAGGGGAACCATTTTTAAATTTAACTTACGGGGTATTTTTTAGGTTTTTTTTTAAATTATATTTTAAATACTTTACTTTAAAGTACAGTTCTTCTTTTAACCTCCTCCATAACTAACTATCTATCTATTTAATTATTTAATTATTTATGTCATGTATTTTTATGTATTGACTGTACACCGCCCCGAGTCCCTTTGGGGAGAGGGGGCGGTCTATAAGTGTGACTAAAGTAAAGTAAGTAAGTAAAGGGCCGAACAGGTAAGTAACTTGACAGCCTGGGTCGCTGGAACTGACAGCGACCTAGGCGTGCCACGCCCCAGAACTGGTTCTCTCGGTGGTGCCGTAGGCAATGCCATCTTGTTTTTGGCTTCTGCGCATGTGCAGAAGTATTTTTTTTAGTACTGCGCATGCGCACGCGGAGCATCCCTGAGCAAACCGGCAGTAGCAGCAGCCGGAACCCACCCCTGCCCACTACCATCTAGCAGCAGAGCTCACCACATTGCACAATCTCCTAAGGACATTGTATCACCCTCCAAACTTCAACCAAATTTAGCTCAGACAACCTACAGAGCCAGCTATATGACCCCTACAACAGCCAATAGGATACATGTTCTTACACAGCAGAGATGGGTTCCTGCCAGTTCTAACATCTTCTATAGAAGAGGTTCCACAAATCTACAGTGCCGTTTAGAACCGGTTCCAGCTCCCTCTCCCACGCCCGTCCGCACATCATCAAGATGAAGAGCGAGAGGAGGAATTCTGGGAGTTGAAGTCCACAAGTCTTAAAGCTGTCAAGTTTGAACACCCCTGGGTTTTTTTTTCTAAAGGGTTAGGGGTGCAAGGGTCTTGTAACTTGACAGCTTTATGCCAGAGTTCCTGAGCCAACATGACTGGAGGAGGAATTCTGGGAATTGAAGTCCACAAGTCTTAAAGCTGCCAAGTTTGAACACCCCTGGGGTTTTTTTTTTCTAAAGGGTTAGGGGTACAAGGGTCTTGTAACTTGACAGCTTTAAGACTTGCGTGCTTCAAAAGCCAGAGTTTCTGAGCCAACGTTTTGGTTGCTAAGCAAGAGCGTTGTTAAGTGAGTTTCACCACATTTTACAAGTTGGCCACGCCCACCCAGTCACATGACTGCCAAGCCACTCCCACTCGGTCACATGGCTGGCAAGTCACTCCCACCCAGTCACATGGTCGGCAAGCCACTCCCACAAAGCAGGCCACACCAACAGAAGAGGTTCTAAAAAATTTTGAAACCCACCACTGTTACACGGGAACAGAAAGCTCAAGTGTAAAACCCAACAGAAGGAATAAAAATCTTGGCTGTGTTGGCTTCTGTTGCTCTGCACAGGACAACAGTGGGGAGGGACTGGAGATTTTACAGTATCCTTCCCCCAGGAGTGGGGAGGGAATGGGTATTTTGCAATATCCTTCCGTTACCATGCCCACCAAGCCATATCCACCAAACCATGCCACACTCACAGAACCGGTAGTAAAAGAAATTGAATCTCACCACTGGTCCAATGTCACCCAGCTTGCTTTTGCCTAAAGCAGGACTAGAACTCATGGTCTCCCACTTCATCTTCTAGCCTGCTGCCCACTTCACCTTTTAGCCTGATGCCTTAACCACCACACCAAAATGGCTCTCTGTTATTTAATTAATAAACTTTTCATTTGGTGTAAATTAAATTACATTTAGTCCCGCCCCCCCTCCCCCGGTCCTGCCTAACTGCTTTTCTGCCTAACCATTCCTAGGGCCACTTGAGATCCTCATCTTGAAAAAATGTTACAATATAATATTGTAGTATACTAAATTATACTAATATAATAAATCTCCCTACCATCAACTTCTCAGAGAGAGAGAGTTGGCTTAATTGTCATTTTCATTAACTGCTTACATGAAAATATTCTGATGAGCTTTGGCAGATTTTTCCTAACACTTTGGGTTTTTTTGAGGAAAAAAAAACCCGTTAAGCCTTTGTGTCCATGAGTGTTATTTTTGGATTTCGGTGCTAATAAAATATCTTCCCAATCATATTGGAGAACTCAAGAAGGACAAAGTATCTGTCTCTAATTGTTTTCTTATTATTGGTTTTCAACATCACATCTTTCCTGCTGATGTCTGCTCAAAAATGTCTTCTGAGGGAATATAATATTTCTGCTGTGAGACGGTGATCAGACTGCATGGCAGGATGTTTATCGGAAGAAAAAACAAATGTTTTGAACTGAGGCTTTCTTTGTAGGTGGGACCTTGCCGATGTTAATTTGGATATGATGGATTATTTTGCATGGTTGTGTTATAATTAGGAACATTTAACTAACAGCCACTATTTTTCTGCTTTCAATTAGGGTAGAGGAGGGAACATTATGTCTTCAGTTTTTTTTAAAAAAAGCAATCCATATTTAACACAATGTAAAGGTAAAAGTAAAGGTTCCCTTTGCACATATGTGCTAGGCAGTGACGTGCGGTGAGGGTTATGGCTGGTGAGGCTGGTGACGTCATCAGGAAGGCAGGGAATGGGACCACGTGTGCAGGAGGCTGAGGCAGCCTCAGCCTCCAGCACACGTGGTCCCATTCTCCGCCTTCCTGAGTGAACATTAAGGGGACCGCGGAGTGCACTGATCCGTGTAGCATCGCTTCCTCCACCGGCGCCAGTCCCTTCCCCCACCCACTCCTTCAAGGTCTGCCACCAACCCAAAGCCCGATCCCCAGCTCCCTCGGGCAAGGCTTGAGCAGGGTGAACGGGAAAGCAACGAAAGGGGCTGCGCTTTCACCCCGCTCAAGCCTTGCTGCCTGCAGCCACTTCCCACCCTCGCTGCCCCTTTCATTGCTTTCCCGCCCGCCCTCGCTGCCCCTTTCGTTGCTTTCCCATTCAGGCGGCTGCGCTTCCCATTCCCATTTCCCATTCAGGTGGCTTCCCATGCAGGCGGCAAGGCTTGAGTGGAGTGAAAGCGCAGCCCCTTTTGTTGCTTTCCCATTCAGGTGGCTGCGCTTTCGCGCCTTTGTCATCCGGCAGCGCCGACATTTCTGCCTCCACCCTCCGCAGCTCCCGGGCGCGCCTGGATGGAGGTAGCCAGAATGGCGCTGAGGCAGTCCGGCGGGCGAGCGAGCCTCACCCGCTGGACTGCCTTGGCGCCATTCTGGCTACCTCCATCCGGGCACGCCCGGGAGCTGTAGAGGGCAGAGGCAGAAATGTTGTCGGCGCTGCCAGATGACAAAGGCACGAAAGTGACTGTCGCTTTCGTGCCTTCGTCATCCGGCAGCGCCGACAACATTTCTGCCTCCTCAGCTCCCGGGCGCGCCCGGACGGATGTTCCCCTGCCTCCCCTGACCGCACGTCCCTGGTGCTAGGCATTCCTGACTCTAGGGATGGTGCTCATTTCCGTTTCAAAGCCAAAGAGCCAGCGCTGTCCGAAGATGTCTCCCTGGTCATGTGGCTAGCATGACTAAATGCTGAAGGCACACGGTGTGCTGTTTTCTTCCCACCAAAGGTGGTTTCTATTTTTCTACTTGCATTTTTACGTACTTTCGAACTGCTAGGTTGGCAGAAGCTGGGACAAGTAACGGGAGATCTCTCCGTTACGAGGCGCTAGGGATTCAAACCACCGAACTGCTGACCTTTCTGATCAACAAGCTCAGTGTCTTAGCCACTGAGCCACCAGGTAAGGAATTCTTAATTTATGAGTGTTGGTATTAATTTGGCTCATTTCAGGTCACAGCAAAGGCTGCCCTGACATTGCCGATGAATTTGTATGTGTGTATAAAAAAAGACATGGGAACTGGTTTTTTTTAAAAAAAGAAACACCAATTTCAAAAAAAAAATACAAAGATATTAAAATGTTACCATGAATGAAAAGGGGAAAAAAAGGAAAGTGAACAATCTTGGTTTTGTTTTTGCCTCTGCTACAAGTTGGACTTGAAAATTTTTCCCTTTGCTAATGTCTGCATAGTACAAATTATTAAAAAAGAAAGAAACAGAAGAGAGTATGGAGATAGTTAATGTTAATTCAGTTATTTGGAATGAAGATGGGACAAGAACTGGAATTCTCGAAGTAGTACAAAACTAAAATAATACAATATTAGTACAATAATAGTTGCTAATAAATTCAAAGAAACATGTAGGAACTTGTTGATGGGATTTTTATGAGGAGTTCAACCATTATTGACTTATTGTAGGAGATGACAGGCTTTGCCCAAGGATGGCATCAAGCCAGTCATGGGTTGATGGGATTTTTGATGGGATTTTTATGAGGAGTTCAACCATTATTGACTTATTGTAGGAGATGACAGGCTTTGCCCAAGGATGGCATCAAGCCAGTCATCATTTGGAGTCCTTTCATATCCACAAGAGATCCAAGTCCAATCCTCCTTGAATTCCATTGGTTCTTATCTATTGCCAATTGATCATTAGTAGTTCAGATTCTTGTAGAGAGCTAGCATGGGATAAACTGGTACTCATTTGAACAGCCTTGGTTCCTGATTGCTTGTGCCTGACACTTCTGCTTTTAATTCTTTTAATTTTTAATTCTTAAGTCTTTTCTTTTCTTTCCAGAAAACATAGGGAGGAAGGTATTAGCATTTTATTATTTATTTTATTTTATTATTTTATATTATTATTATTATTATTATTATTATTATTATTATTATTATTATTATTATTATTATTATTATTTATTTTATTTTATTATTTTATATTATTATTTTATATTATTGTTGTTGTTGTTGTTGTTGTTGTTGTTGTTTATTTTATTATCATTTTATTATCATTTTATTTTTATTATTTTATTATTTTATTATTTTATTATTTTATTACTTTATTATTTTATTATTTTATTATTTTATTATTTTATTATTTTATTATTTTATTATTTTATTATTTTATTATTTTATTATTTTATTATTTTATTATTTTATTATTTTATTGTTACAGAGGTTTAAATTCCTTTCTTTTAGGCTTCCCTATTGGTAAATTGAATGAATATATTGGCTTCTGGAGTTCCTTCTTTTCAGAGTTTTGTGACTTCTAGAAGCCGAGATGATTGAAAGTGGACTTCAAAGTGGGTTTGTGAGGAATTGGGGTGAACATTTTATTGATTTATTTATATCACACCTTTGTTATTTTTATAACTAACTCAAAATAGCAAATGTAGCTAATATTCCTTCTTCCCCCTATTTTCCCTAACAATAACTCTGTGAATTGAGTTGGGCTGAGAGAGAGTGATTGGCCCAAGGTCACCCAGCTGCCTTTCATGGCGAAGGCAGAACTAGAACTCACAGTCTCCTGATTTATAGCCTTCTTTGGTCTAACAACTAGACCGCCCAGAAGTGATAATTGCCATGTGGAAGTACATTGATAAGTTAAGCTATCAATGGAGTCTCCTACAGTTTGCCGACATATCTCATTATTTTTCAAGGCTCTCCAGAATCTCTTACTAGTTTGAAAGTTGATATTTGTGAAGAAGAGTGCGTGGGAAGGGAAGGCAGAATGTACCCTTTTATCCCTTCCCCTTCAGAATGTTCTAACCAAGTGAATATGTGAATCAGTATTAATCTTCTGCATGTATTACCCTTCTATTGAATCCCTGACATATCAAACAAATGACCTTCAAAAGCACCATATCCCAACATGGATCCTTATTATCACAAAGTTTCTTGTAAACTGTAGCCAATAGAATCAGCTAAATATTTTATTTATTTATTGATGTATTATTTTATTATTTCATTTTTTTATTTTATTATTATTTTATTTTATTTGATTTGATTTCATTTTATTATTTTATTTATTTTATTTTATTATTTATTTTATTTATTTGTATAAGATACTAGATATACATATACAAGATTATGAATACATGAAATGGATACGAATAAATGTGGTTGTTTGGACAGGGATGGTAGGCATGTTGGTGCGATTATGCACGCTCCTTACCGACCTTCTAGGAATGGGGTGAGGTCAACAGTAGACAGTCTAAGGTCAAAGTCCAGCAGAGGCAGAAATGTTGTCGGTGCTCCCGGACTTCGTCTTGATGACGAAGCCACGAAAGCGACTGGGGAATGACGAGAACCTTCCTGCCTCTGCTGGACTTCGTGCACTCCTCGCGACTGCAATATACGTCCAGAAGCGGCTTTTGTGGCTAATGGGGTTTGGGCTTCCAGCCCAACAGCCCCTGCCACTTCTGGACATCTATTGCAGTCGCGAGGAGCGCGCAAAGTACAGCGGAGGCAGGAAGGTTATTGGCGCTTCCGAGAACCCTCCTGCCTCTGCCGGTTGCCCAGCTGGCACCGCCCCGCGTGCGCACCTCCTCCTCCTCCTCCCTCCTCTTCCTCTTCACTCCCCAAAAGCTCTTCTCCTTACTGGAGCTTAGCGGGAACCATGTAAGAGGGATGGGAGGAAATATATATTATAATTTATTATTATATATTATATATTATTTCATAATGAGAGGTGAGGCTCTGCCTCCCCTGCCTCCCCTGACCGCACATCCCTGATGATCAGGCATAATATCTGAGGTCAGGAAGAGATAGGACATTTCTGGAATTGCCCAGCTTTTAGAACTTTAAGTCCTGAAGGTAGGGATTTAATAGGTTTTCCACTTTAAAATTGGAGTATTTATAGGTACTATTTCTGGGATGGGAGGGGAATGAAGTTGGAAGTGAAAATGACAACAGATATATTGTGATGCAAACTGCCCTCCCACTTTGCATACTTATATACAATGGAACAAGCCAAGTATGAAGAGGCACAGCATGCATCCTGATGTATGGTCCATGCATGGTAGTGGTTGAGAACTGATACCTATACCGACCATTTTCTGCAGATAAAAAAGTTGCAAACTCACTAAGAATTCCAAATAAATCTTGATTTTACTCTTTGTCCCTTAGATGGTGTGCATTAGTCAGATGAGATCATTAGCTAGAGAATAATAGTTTTCCAGATGTACAACCAATAGGTCTGATGCACACACACACACACACTCACACACTCACACACAGCTACAGTATGACCATTGGAGTTTTCTGCAAGTAATAAAATATGTGTTTGAAGCTATCTGTTTATTTTAATAATAGTTCAGTAATACTTGCTCCTTCAATTTGGGAATAATTGTCATGATTAATTTACTGCTGTACATTTATTGGAGTCTACTAAAAAGAGCAGACGAATGACGGTCTAATAAGAAATACGCTTGAAATAAATGAATCCCACAAAATGTATTGGATTTGGATAAAGCATCTGATTAGATCATGATTTATTTTTACTGGTTTATGGAGAATGCATACCAAGTATTGTCCTGGTTCTGTAAGCCCAACATCCCACAAATGTTTGATTGTGACCTCCTCCTCCTCATTGGCTCGGATAGAGCCGGAATATTAAGGAAATTTGGAGAGCTTTTGGGGGAAATCAGTAATATATCACCACAATAAGGGAGAGAAAACTGGACAGAGCACACAAAGTATTATCAAGCATAGTTGACCAATGATCCCTGGCTAATAAATTAATGCTTGGCAAAAGTCTCGTAAACATGGAATCAATATCTTTAATTCAAATTTTATAACTTTTATCTACAATAGCTTATTTATTTATTTAAAAGATTTGTAGAGTAAGGCTATCCAGCTAATATGGTATCAGGAGTTCTGGCATAAAGTTCTGGGATTTTGGGTGGTTGTATTGTTTTTTTTTTAACTCTGGCATTCAAACTCTAAAATTATTCTTCCCCACTAAAATAATACTAGCTATGGTTAAATGCTATCACATGGCTTAAGGCAGCCCACAAAATCTCTTATATTGAGAAGTCCTTTATGTCTGATGGTGATATCACTATCATATATTGGTAATGAAAGAGATCTATTATACAATCAAGGGATATATTTTTAATTCATTTTTATATTAGCACAAAGTATTTTGGTTTTTTTTAGGTAATATGTAATAAGTGAAAGATACAACTAGTTACAGAATAATGGATGAATTATAAAACTTTTAACAGTGGAAATAATATACCAAGTTTATATAAAAATACTTCATGAAAACTAACTGGCTGAGCGATTTCTTGTAAAACAGAATGAAAGTGTCAAGCGAAATTCAAATGCAATTCCTCACTTGCAAATAAATATTTTATTGATTCAGTAGCTCTCTTCATTTCTGAAAGAATATATCATAAAATACCAGAAGTAATGCCAGGACTCCAACTACTTTCATATATTTTAGTGCCAAGGACATTTTGTTTGGATATAACCAAAAGATTAAAAAACAGCATTAAGCAAAAAGTCAACATTTATTACAGGCAGTGAAAAACCATGTTACTCTTTAATGCTGATGGTAAGATCTGTGGCAGGAGAAATGCCACAAGGAAAATTGGTATGGATTCTAGCAGGACTTTTGCAAGATAATGGCACAAATCAAATCGCTACTGTAAATAACTATAATTCAGCGCACTGTGTTACATTAGTCTTCCCCATACTAAAGCATTGGAATTCTGGGAATTGGTTTTGTGTGGCATCATGGGAAAAGATGAATCAGCATAACACGTGTTACTTCAGTTATAACAAGTAAGCAATCCATGGTTTACCAAACATGTTGCCCAATTAGAGTTTTGAATTGGGTAAGAAGGATATTTTTTTTTCTGACTAAAGAGGAAATTCTGGCAATCACCTTCAACAGGTGTCCCATGTTAGCTTGGAGAAGTATTGAAACCAAAGATTGATGAAATGGTGCCAATGTATCTTGTATAATCTCACCTGAAGATTTCCTGAAGAACAATGTAGATGCTATTAGCTGCCATAAGTAGAAAAACAACATGAAATGTACAACTTCTCCAAAGGATGGAAATGAAGACACTGGCAAAGCATCACCTTAAGAAGTAAAATTACTACAAAGCAGGTCTTCTCCCTGTGAATGGCAATTGATTCACACCTCCAGTCTCAGTTTCTACTGTTGTCCATCTGTGTTCAGTTCCAAGTGGGGAGAAAGACACTGGAAACATGGAGGCTGATTGGAAAGATGGTTTATTGATGGACAGGACCACATGAGTTTGAAGTCCTGATGCAGCTGACCACATGGAGATGAGAGAGATGTATTTATATCTCATCTTGGGCCTTGTCTCACTTAGCAACATAAATTTTAGACTCAATTGTGATGATCAGACAAGGACTACCTATATTTAACCATTCTTGACTCCTTCCCAATTTTTATTTTTCATTTCTGAAGTAGACCGTCAGTTCAAAAATGTGAAGAACAAACAAACAAGTTGTCAGGACCTCTGTCAATTATTTCGAAGGAGTCCTATAGAACCAGGAAAGTTCCAATGTTTTGAAAAAGAGTAAATATGCTCAACCTCTTCAAGAAAGGGAGAAAGGTGAGAGGGGGAGAGAAGGTTGTTAGTAATATTGCCCAATGAATTTAACATGAAAACCAGAAAAATATTAAAGAAGGCCAGTTCAGAGGTGGGTTGTCAATTTTTCTATTACCAGTTCGGGCACATGAGCAGAAGCGTCCGGGCAGGTGGGCGGAGCCTCCTGCCACCGCCACTACCGGTTTTCCCGATCTGGGCCGAACCAGGAGCAACCCACCTCTGGGCCAGTTATGTTTTTTGAAGACAATGCTCTGATTGCTATTACTTGTCACTGATTTGTCAAAATTAAGCCATGTGGGGAAAAAATCTCATCTCCTTTGACAAGGTAATGAGCAAGGATAATGTTGTGATTATAATCTAACTTGATTTCAGCAAAGCTTTTGATAAGATCCGCTTTACTCCCTGCAGGCTATTAAAATGTAGTTGGAATTCACTACGATAAGGTAGGTCCATATGTGGCTGGCTAAACACATTCAGAGAGCCAGCACTAATGGCTCTACATCAAACTGGGGGGCAGAACCAGTGTGGCCCTGCAGGAATTTCTCTTAGGGTCGATATTAGTCCATATTTTTATTAATGATGTGGAAAGGGGAATTGATGAGCTACTTATTACATTTATAGATGTCACAAAATTGGGAAGTCTGGCAAACACCTCAGAAAACAGAACAAAACTACAATCTAATCTCAACAGATCGGGCTGAGGAAAGCAAGATGTTGTTTAAGAGGGAAAATGTGAGGTATTGTATTTAGGCAGAGGGAAATATATGGCATGCAAGATGTGAGATTTATGGATTAAAACACTGGAAAAGGAATTGGGTGTGGACACTGACCACAAGCTGCACAGGAGGGAGAACTAGAAAGGCTAAAATTTCTGGGCTGTATCACAAAAAGCGTTTTCACAAATACTTGTGAATCCCTTATTCTCTTCTACTCTGAATTGATCACATCATACCTGAAAGACTATGTACAATTCAGGACATTATAGCAGGGTATTAATAAATTAGGAGGGTGTGTAATATATATATTTAAAAATCCTACATTTTTAAAAAATGAGTTCTACATGCAGGCTTTTGTTGGTTTGTTTATTATTTATTTATAACACTTTTCGGAGTATAAGATGCATCTTTCTCCCCCCAAAAAGAGAGTGAATATCTGAGTGTGTTTTATACGCTGAATACAGCATTTTAGCCCCCCGAAACCCTGCCCCATTGCAAAAAAGCCTTTAGGAGGCTTCCAGAGGTCTCCTGGGGGCTGGGGAGGACAAAAATAAGTGGAAAATGGGCTGTTTTTTGCTTGTTTTTGCCCCCCTCCCAGGTCTCCAGGAGCACTCTACAAGCCTCCTAAAGGATATGCATGTCCTTTTTTGGGGGAAAAAGCGGGCTGTTTTTGGGAGGTCTGCAGAGTGCAAAAACTTTTTTTTTAAATTTGCCTCTTCAAAATCTTGGTGCATCTTATACTCTGGTGCGTCTTATACTTAGAAAAATATGGTGCCTGACCATATTATAACAAATTGGGCAGCTCTCAAGTAAAAATTAAAATATTAAAATTAAAAGAATATAAAAACTATATTAAAACTATTAATACCAAACCAAATACCAAGATGTATGAAAACCCAAACCTGGTCCAAGTGAATCTTCTGGTGTTCTGTCACCTTATCTTATCTCAGTGCTTGGAGGAAAAGCCAGGTCTTCAGCACTTTACAGAAGGTTAGGAGATGGTGAGGACTAGTCAGTTAGAGAAGAATATTTTGTAGTGAAAGAGCTGCCATAGACAAGCCATGCTTCCTAGCTCTCGTAAGATGGCAAAGTTTAAAGGAAGGGACTAGGAGCATGCCAGGGGTGGGTCTCAACCAGTGGTGGGTTTCAAAATTTTTAGAACCTCTTCTGTAGGTGTGGCCCGCTTAGTGGGAGTGGCTTGCCAGCCATGTGACTGGGTGGGAGTGGTGTGCTGGCCATGTGACTGGGTGGGAGTGGCTTGCCAGCCATGTGACTGGGTGGGCATGGCCAACTTGTAAAATGTGGTGAAACTCACTTAACAACGCCCTTGCTTAGCAATCAAAATGTTGGCTCAGAAACTCTGGCATTTGAAGCATGCAAGTCTTAAAGCTGTCAAGTTACAAGACCTTTGCACCCCTAACCCTTTAGAACCCCCCCCCCCAGGGGTGTTCAAACTTGACAGCTTTAAGACTTGTGGACTTCAACTCCCAGAATTCCTCCTCTCGTTCTTCATCTTGATGATGTGCGGATGGGCGGGGGGAGGGTGCTGGAACCGGTTTTAAATGGCACTGTAGATTTGTGGAACCTCTTCTATAGAAGAGGTTAGAACTGGCAGGAACCCACCCCTGGTTTCAACCAGTATGGACCGGTACAGCCCTACCAGATGGTGAAATTTAGCGTGCCTTCCCATACTCGTTGGTCAGGAGGCCCCGTACCAGAATGCTCCCTCCCCTCGTTCTCTCCTTCACTCGCCCCGCCCATCCACACCATGCTGCCAAAAAGTTCTCAGAAGAAGAACCAGAAGAAGAAAGAACTGGTGAGTGGCTGGGGGTGGAGGTGGGGAGGATGTTGGGGAAGAGGGAAGAAGCAAAGGGGCTGCTGGAAGAGTGTGTGCATGTGCACAGGCTGTGGGTTTTAAAAAACATCTGAGTGAATCCAGGAAGAGGGATGAGGCAGAGTCGCTGGAAGATACTATAGGAACACACACTTCCAGCCGCTCTGCCTCTTCCCTCTTCCTGGATTCACTCAGACACTTTTAAAACTCACAGCCTGTGCACACACAAGACATTTTTAAAGCCTGTGCACATGCACACACTCTTCCATTCTTTTAAAAATGTCTGAGTGAATCCAGGAAGTGTTCCTTTTTTTATATCTTCTGTTGGTCATTCTTTGAGGAAAAGAATTCAGTGACATCGACTTGGCCACTCCCAGCCAGTCCTATAACTGTCAAGCCACTCCCACTCAGTCATATGACTGCCAAGCTACTCCCATCGCATCACATGATCACCAAGCCACTCCCACCCAATCACATGATGGTGTGGCCCAACAGCGGCCGGCTGAGCTGTTGGTGGACTGCCCCGGAGGCTGAGGAACACTCTGGGGGGTGTTCGGAGTTAGAGCAGGGACTAGAGAGGCCTGTTGGCCACCAGGTGGCATCTGAGTCAGGGAGCAATGAGGAAGAACAGAGGGAGGCTGTCCCTGATGTACATATGCATAGGACTGCGAGGAGGAGGGAGCAGCTTTGGAAAAAGGGTCACAGAAGGAAATAGGAACAGGTGGCTACTGATTGGCCCCTACCGGAGAGCTTATAGGTGGGGCGACGGGAGGGGAATTTTGCAGGAAACAACAATTTACTGATCCAGCTGTAGAGAAAGATTGGGAGAATTTTGTGAGTTCAAGCCTTGTTCATAGAGATAGCTTTCTGGGCTCCCAGCCAAGGCGTTGCTTATCTCCCTCCTTAGTTGTGGCAGACAGCCAAGTCTGCGGCCGTATATATTGTAGAGGCTTGGGACAGAACACATGACTACCAAGCCACTCCCACAAAACAGGCCATACCTACAGAATAGGTAGGTTCTAAAAAAATTTGAATAGGTTCTAAAAAAATTTGAAACCCATCACTGGAGCATGCCTACTCTTTGTAATCTGGTAGATGTCCTTAAGGAAAAGTGGTTCCACAGATAACTTGCCCTGTACCATATACGGCTTTAAACGTTTGACTAGCACCTTGAATTGCACCTGGAATGAAATTAGAAGTCAGTGCAACAGAGATGTTACACGGGAAAACCTAGGGGCAACCATCACATTCATTGTGTCCGTTTATATAGCCACCCCAAGATCAGAAGATATGGAGAAGCCTAGCCCATAGAATTTCCAAGAGTCGAACTCAACTGAATGGATAACATCATCACCATAATTATCTAGTGCTTCACCTATCTCTTGTGCTTCAAGTATTCAGAACTGCTTCTTATACATAATGAATTGTTGCAGGATTCATGCTTAGAGTAACAGTTCAAAACTGTTATTCTTCATTAGTCATCTTAATTTCTCAACCAACTATAGGTATAATTACTTGGCTTTCCTGTGTTTTAAAGAAACAATGAGCAACCTTGTGCCTCTGCCAGTTAGGATTACATCTGCCATCCACTTTAGATCTCTTGAAATAATAATTCTACATGTACTTTGAAAGGCAGATGTTTGAAATATACTTTCTAACAAGGAAGGTTTGATTTCATTGAATGAAATGTAAACAATGTGCTTTTGTGCATTTGATCTCAATTGACATTTTGAGGGCTTCAATAATTAAAAAAGGATTTATTAAGTCAGTGTATAATTAGTTTTCCCAAGTCCATATAAACATCACAGATTTTAAATGAATTATTACTAAGAATAGGTATAAAGCTTGGATTGATATTGCAATACTAAAATATTTGCCAGGTTATATAACATAGACATGTTTTCATGAGATGGCTGATTTCTCTGTGTGTGAACTTCCATGTATCTGAAATGTCCAATCACCAATGACCCAATCTTTAAGACCTATCAATCATCTCAAAGGTAGCTGGACGATGACATCTATTTTTTCAGGGCCTCTCTAGTTATGTCTTTGTTTCAGAAGCATGGAGACAAACGTAATGTTCTATCAAGGGTTGATTAACCCCCTATAACTGTTTGAACAATTCTGTTCAGTTAGTTTAGACTGAAATAAGGCAGTTTGTCCCAAACAAACCAGGGACTGGGTTACAATTAAACCCCCTTTGCGTAATTTCTGAAAATAAATGGCAGGATAATCATGTTTGCACACCCTAAGTCAGGAGTGTCCAAACTTGGGAACTTTAAGACTTGTGGACTTCAACTCCCAGAATTCCCCAGCCAGCCATGGGGAATTCTGGGAGTTGAAGTCCACAAGTCTTAAAGTTCCCAAGTTTGGACACCCCTGCCCTAAGTAAACATACTACATGAATATAGTCTGTATACATTAATTTACTCCACAAAATTAGAGACAGCATTTCTTAAATAATAGTCATAACCAGCACCTTGAATTGAATTCAGAAGCTAATTAGCAACCAGTGCATCCCAAAAAGGAGAAGCATAACTTGTAGAGTTCTTGGAGCACACATAACTACTTCCACTGCCACACTTGGCCCCAGCTGGAGCTTCCAGATATTCTCCAAGGGCAGCCATCATGTAAAGCATGTTATATTCTGGAGGTGACTAGGACATGAGTGACTGAGAATAGAACCTCCCTAGCCAGAAATGGGTGCAACTGGTCCATAACATGAAGCTATGCAAAGGCTGTCCTGTCCATAATTGCCACCTGTTCTTTGAGCAGAGTCCTGAATCCAGAAAATTTTCCAGAGCGTGCATTGGATCTGTCTGGGGCAGTGTAACCCATCCAGCACCAAAGATGGTAAATCTCCAGATATAGAAGTACCTAAAAGCCAATGCCACTCAGTCTTGCCAGGGTTAAGCTGAAGCCTATTGTTCCCCATCTAGATCCCACCGGCTCCAGGACATCAACAACATTGCTTAGCTCACCAGGGATGAAGATGTACAACTGGATATCATTTTGTCATACGTAAACAGTCTTGTGTACCAAGAGCGTCCACCAGCAGGTGGCGCTGGCCCGCTTCCCCCTGATTGGTCCAGCTGAGCCAAATTCTTGGCGGGATAATCCTTGTCCTCCTATTGGTTACCGGTCTGACAGCTGTCAGTATAAATAGCTTTCAGCCGGTCTGTTGTTGTTCTGTTCCTGTCAGAGTTGTGTTAATAAACAGTTGATGGTTCAGCAGCCTCCTCGTCCTTATTACCTCAGAACTTAAAAAACAGTGATGAATCTTTGGTCCATAAAGCCAGTCCTTGATGATACTGATCGGGATGACCCATTGCTCTATACTAGTGTTTCTCAACCTTGGCATTTTAAGACAAGTAGACGTCAACTCCCAGATTTCCCAGACAGCCATGGTGGATGGGGAATTCAAAGAGTAGGAGCCCACACCCTCTGAAAGTTGCTGAGATTGAAAAATACTGCTCTAATGCGATTTGTCTGATGCACTTTAAAAACGCTGTTCGTGAAACATCTAAAGTCAGAAAAATAAGCAAACGAAGTAATGATTGAATGTGTAGTGCTAGTTGTTATGGTTGGTAAGCTTTTGTTTATAGTTTAGCATAGGGTATGAGCATACCCATTGTGTCTTGCTCATTAATCATGGGAAAGCAAAAAGGTTGTGAATCTAATCAACTGACAACAGCATTCTTTCCTGCTCTATTTGGAGATGCCAGAAGTCCAGTATGGATTTTTATGCTCTACAAGCTTGTCAATAATGTGTATATCTTAACTTGCAACCTCAATGGGCCTCCTAGGCAGCTTAAAAAATATTGGTTATCATTTTTAAAAAAAATTAAAATAATGAAGACAGCAGTAACTGTAAGAGAAAATTCTCTTATTAGCCCACAAGAGGTCAATAGGAATAATATAACTTTGAGTTGTTGCCTTTGAAAGGATAAGAGGAAATAGCTCCTGAGAAAGATTTTCAGAACTGGAGTGCTAATAGAATAAAAATGCTCTGATTGCTGTCTTCCTAATTTCTGAAGGTATCTGGCCAGGCTTATTTTAGCAAGTAGGCTTTTAGATTACAGAAAGTCCTCACTTACTGACTGCCTCGTTTGCCTTCTGTTGAAAATTACAATGGTGTAAAAAAATGAGCTTTGTCACCAGACCTCATATTTATGACAGTTGCCGCATCCTGAAGTCATGTGGTCACCATTTGGGTTCTTCACAACTGCTGTGCATTTATGACCATCAGAGTGTTCTGGGGGTCACATGATTGCTATTTGTGTATTTCTCAACCAGTTTGCAATAAGCCAAGTTAATGGAGAATGTGGACATAAAATCTTAAGTTACAGTCATGTGTGTGTGTGTGTGAGAGAGAGAGAGAGAGAGAGAGTATATATGTATATATATTTCAATTCTATCACAATTTAAATTTCTTGATGTGTCTAATATTGTTGTACTCTATATAGAAAAAATATTAGGGCTACATTGTATATAAAGGTAAAGGTTCCCCTCGCTCATATGTGCTAGTCATTCCTGACTCTAGGGGGCAGTGCTCATCTCCATTTCAAAGCCGAAGAGCCAGCGCTGTCCAAAGACATCTCCATGGTCATGTGGCTGGCATGACTAAATGCCGAAAGTGCACGGAAGTCTGTTACCTTCCCACCAAAATGGTCCCTATTTTTCTACTTGCATTTTTACATGCTTTTCAACTGCTAGGTTGGCAGAAGCTGGGACAAGTAACGGGGGCTCACTCCGTTACGCGGCGCTAGGGATTCAAACCGCCGAATTGCCAACCTTTCTGATCGACAAGTTCAGTGTCTTAGCCACTGAGATCATTATTCAGAAATGGTTTGGAACTTATGCAAAGGTGAATGTAGCCTCTCTGTCACATAAAAACAACCTTATTTTTTATTTCTGTGTGAGCCAGAAAAAAAGCAGTGTTTTTAATGTGTTAATTCATTAAAGCAGCTACGTGCTTACTGCCATTATTATGGTATTTCATCTTTTTAAAGATGTATGCCAAACCCCAACAAAATATGCTGCTACTTTAATCATTAGCAGAGATATGTTCCTATAGATTCCAAAGCATTTCTTATATATATATAATTTTTGAAGAGTACATAGTCCTACTAAATATAGTAGCTTATATCTGAAAAACATGTGACCATTTAGTATGAACATAATGCCTTTTATGTGCTTATTCTTTCAACTGTAGGAGTACTGCAGGTGGTCTGTGTGCGGGCCAGAGACGAGGGAAATAATATAACATAATTCAATGTACTGATTAAGGATTATATTTAATGTTACGTTATTATTTGCAATGTAGCTTATTTCATGAAGTTTCTTATATAATATAATAGCTTATAAATTGAAGTACTGTGTGTTCTTTTAACATTAAAATGAACCTATTTTTGCACATCCAAAGATTGAATGAGGGCATACAAAAATGTATTGGTTGTCTATGCTTAGATATTCTAGAGAGTAGGAATACTCTACTTTGATTACCCAATGAGCCATAAACCTTTCAATCGCTATTTATTAATTTCCATAAAGGAAATATTGGAAATCACTGTCATTTGGTCAAGAATGGCTAATAAACACAATGACTCTGCTCATACAACATTCTGAGCCAAAACAAACAAATTGAATTTCAGCTTGGCCTTGTTCACACATATTATAGCATTAATTGTTTGGCTACGACTTATCTATTGGTTTGTTATATTCTTAGCAATCTTTGTGATCAGTCAGTACAACTTGCCTCCAGAAGCTGTGAATGCTCCAACACTGGAAGTTTTTAAGAAGATATTGGACAACCATTTGTCTGAAGTGGTGTGGGGTTTCCTGCCTAAGCAGGAGGTTGGACTAGAAGACCTCCAAGATCCCTTCCAACTCTGTTATTCTCTTATTCTGTTGTTTGCATGCAGCAACTCCGCAGTCATTTGGAATTCCACAAAGAGGAATACAATCACCTGCCTTATGTATTTCCCCATGTGAAACCATGCAAAGGTCACCCCCAGTGATGACAATTGAATTCTATACAAAAACTCTCTTTTTACGACCTATTCAGAGTGAGTGGGGGGTGACTGAATGGAGCTGGGCATTTACTGGCAGGTATCTTTTCTTTGTGCCCTAGGTGAGGAACATCTGCCACTACCTAGGATTGAACTCTCAACCTTCTAAGGGGCTGGTGAGCATCTTCACCACTAAGCCAGCATGCCTTTCTATATCTAGGACTGAAATCATGCCGAAAATAATTACTGTAAAATAAATTCTCATTCCCTCTGGAATTCTCTGTAATTGGTGCGGTACTACTACCTTCTCCAAAATCTTCCCTGTTGCACACTACACAGCACCTCTCCAAATGGCTGGATCCAGAAATGATTTTGTCAGAAGGGAATTCACCATTCAAATCAATGGATATAATCCCCTCCCTCAGAAAAGCATCAACCTCAAGATGTCTCTTTTATCTGTTGGAAGAAATATCCATCTGGTTCCGTTCCAAGTTGGGAGAAAGACACTGGAAACATGGAGGCTGATTGGAAAGATGGATTTAATGGTGAATAGGACCACCAAGCACATGGTCCTGGTGCAGCTGACCACTTGGACTTGAGAATGAGGGCTATTTATACCTTCTGTTGGGCCTTGCCCTTGAGCTTTTTGTTCCTGTGCAAGAGCATGTATTCTATTGGCTGTTGTAGGGGTCAAAGCTAACCCTATAGGTTGTCTGAGAAGTTTGGTTGAGGTTTGGAGCAGAGGTGGGTTCCTACTGGTTCAGCCCGGTTTGGCCGAACCGGTAGTGGTATGGCGGCCTGGGTTGCTGGAACTGGCAGTGACCCAGGCCTGCCACACCCCTGAACCGATTCCCCGGTTGCCGCCGCCATCGTTTGAGTTCTGCGCATGCGCAGAACAATTTTAATTGAATTGCACATGCACGCAAAGCGCCCACACAAGCAAACCAGCAGTAAAGCCAGCCAGAACCCGCCACTAGTTTGGAGGGTGATGCAATGTCCCCAGGTAATTTTGCAATGTGGTGAGCTCTGCTATTATATTCTGGAGGGTCATGTCTTAATCCCATTACCTTGGACCTGAAGGTCTTTTGTTTTGTAGATAGGCTGGCTCAGCCCTTCTTAATGGGCACCAAATATTTGCTGGGAGCAGGGAGCTGGTTTCTGCCTTCTGAAACACGTTTCTCCTCTAGGGGAAATATTTTATCCTGCCTTTTTGAATATTTCTCAAAATATTTCATTTTTCTAGAAGAGGTGGCTTCCCCCATATCACTTCATGTCTAGAGACCTTTTGTACATCAAGATGTGTGTTAAGATTAGATTACAGAAAGGCCACTTGAGGCCTTCAAGTAGTCTCATCCAGTGCTTTCATCACCCTGCATTCCATACTATAACGTTAGATGCCACGAGGTCGCTATCAGCCATGTTATCAATGATAGCCCCAAACCAAGATTCTCTGTAGCACTTTTTCTGACTAATACATTTTAATAAAAGTCACATGTTTAACAGAATCAATTAGTCAGAAAAGATTTTTCTTCTGACTTGGGGTTACAAGAGAGAACATGGCTCTCCTCCTACCATGATTCATTCAATTAGCCAAAATTATCTGGTTTTGCCTAACATATTGTGAATCTTTAGCTAATTCCATCAGTTGGGGTCATACAACATGCTAGATTAAAATACAACTAATACTCTAGGTCCGTGATGGCGAACCTATGGCACACGTGCCACAGGTAGCACGCAGAGCCATTTGTTACAGCATTCAAGACATTGGCCTCTCAGGTCCAGTATGCATGCTGACTTCGACCTTCATTTTCGGCTATTTTTCGCCCTCTGGAAGCTTCCCTGAAGTCTTTGGAAGGTGAAAAACAACCCAATGTGCAAACCGGAAGTTTGGGAACGGACTTCTTGTTTGCCCATAGAGCCGTTTTTCGCCCTCCAGAGACTTCAGGGAAGCCTTCAGAGGGGGGGGTGTTTTCACCCTCCCCAGGCTCCTAGAAAGCCTCTGGAACCTGGGGAGGGTAAAAAATGGGTGCATCATGCATCAAAAGCAAGGTGGGAAGGCGGGGGTCACATGCACATGCACACGGGGTGGGGGGGTCACACATGCATAGAATTATGGATGTGGGCACGACCCCCTGCACTCTCCCCGCTTTTGGCATGCAATGGGAAAAAGGTTAGCCATCACTGCTCTAGGTCATTCTGTCATAGGAACACAATAGTCAATGAATAGCTTCACATTTTACCCAAAGCTGTAACGTGGGTAGCTTTTTTTGTTTGTGATTTAGCATATTGTATGTACTTAACCCAGGGACATGGTGGCTCAGTGGCTAAGACGTTGACCTTCTCGATCAGAAAGGTCAGCAGTTCAGTGGTTCGAATTCCTAGCACCGCATAACAGAGTGAGTTTCCATTACTTGTTCCAGCTTCCGCCAACCTAGCAGTTCGAAAGCATGTAAAAATGCAAGTAGAAAAAATAGGACCCACCTTTGATGGGAAGGTAACAGCATTCTGTGCGCTTTCGACATTTAGTCATGCCTACCACATGACCACAGAGATGTCTTGGGGACAGCACTGGCTCTTCGGCTTTTTAACAGAGATGAGCACCGGCCCCTAGAGTCAGGAACAACTAGCACATATGTGTGAAGGAAACCTTTATCTTTATGCACTTAACGCATGTACTTTATTCATGAAAGCACAGCTAAACAAACATAATTTAGCACAAATTCAGTTTCTATATTAGCTCTGCATATGGATGCCAAAACTTCATGGTCCAATTATATTCATGTACCATGTTTATATTCTATTGTTTCATTCAGCCTTGGAAGAATGGGCAGTATAGTCTCAATGCATCTGGAGGGCTGAACAATTTCAAGGGGACATAATGCCTGACTAGGCAGATTTTTTTGCCTGATCCAGCACAGCCCTTATCGTTTTTAATTTATTTTATTACTCCTTCACACTATACATCAGTTTGTCAGGCAATAGCGTTTAAAAAGGCTGTGGCAATTTTCCACAAAGAAGTGATGGAGACATTCTTTTCAAAACTGCAGCACAAAATACCTTTTCTCCAGCCTGATGCCTTCCATATGCGTTGGGTGTGCTAGCTAGTAAAAACCAAAAGGGATTGAAGCATTTGAAAAGTTCAGCAATCTGGAGAAAGGTTTGTGCAGATGTTGTTCTAAACATCTAAACACCTTAAATTGCCTCCTTTCCTTCAGGAGAAGGTAAAAATAAAGGCTCGTCAGCTACCCACTGTATATATTTTACCTAATTCATAATTGGGAAGACCGTCTGAATCAGAAACTGGAGAGTTACTCACCACATCAGCCATTTTAGATTCTTCATTATTTTATAGTGCAGAATTATTATAATATGGCCTGCAGTTATCAGAACAATTTGCCAAGTATTGAAAAGCATCTTAAGTGTAGGAATTCAGCAAGCTGCTCAGACTCTGGCCACTATTGTTTCCAGCCAAGAAAATGTCCATCTTAATTGGTTGAAAGAAACCAGGACACTCACGAGCTCCATCAATGTTAGTTTTAACAGCTGCTTTCTGCTGTGCCCCACAAATAGGGACCAATAGTTTTCTGACTTAGCCTCATAGACCTCTCTTCATTTGTATATCTCTATTACAGGTAGTTATGTATATTTTTAAATAATTTCACCCTGCAGTAAAAATCGCAGTTTCGTTGGGGTTCTCTGTATTCATTACACCCATGGTGGGAAAACACATTCTTCATTTACACATACAGAAGAGAAATGCACAGTATTAGAGTCACAGAGAAGTGAGCCTGCTGTGCAAAGCATTATTCCCTATTTTAAATGTGCCAAATCTGAAACAGGCGTTCAAGCAAATTATAAAGTCATCCATTTAAAGGAGTTGTTTTGTTTGGCCATCAGGAAGATTCCCCCCCACCCCAAAAGATGATTTAGAATGAAAACTCCTCCCTGGAAAGGAGCCATTTCAAATGCATCAAAAAACCTCTTATCTGAACAGCTGTTAGCAGGTAATCTGAAGTAAAATGCAAACGCCTTGATGGCTTAAATTGTGTGATTTTGTTCAACTGCAAATTTCTGTTTATTACAGAACTTTCAGGAAAAGCAATTATGGGGAAGCTAATAGCTATTAGATAGAACATCTTCATCCTTATCTTACTCTACCCATCCCATTTTGAACAGGTACCAACAATAAATCACTAACACACATGGGCTGGCTCTTTACAAATGTCTAACTTGGTTACTCAATTAATCCATTTCTAAATTTCACATAATATATCCCATATACTAACCAAGTATACGGATTTGCTCAGAAATCTGGGCTAAAAAAGTCCAAGCACCCTAGATGGCAGTAAAGAGACCCAGTAAGCTATCCTTATATACCATGTAATACATACAGTATAACAAAGGAGTGAGTACACCCCTCACATTTTGTAAATATTTAAGTATATCTTTTCATGTGACAACACTGAAGAAATGACACTTGGCTACAATGTAAAGTAGTGAGTATACAGATTGTATAGCAGTGTAAATGTGCTGTAACACAAGCAACACACAGCCATTAATGTCTAAACTGTTGGCAACAAAAGTGAGTGCATCTTAAGTGATCATGTCCAAATGGGGGGCAAAGTGTCAATATTTTGTGGGGCCACCATTATTTTACAGTACTGCCTTAACCCTCTTGGGCATAGAGTTCACCAGAGCGTCACAGGTTGCCACTGGAGTCCTCTTTCACTCCTCCATGATGACATCACGGAGCTGGTGGATGTTAGAGACCTTGTGCACCTCACCTCCCATTTCAGGATGCCCCACAGATGCTCAATAGGATTTATGTCTGGAGACATCCTTGGCCAGTCCATCACCTTTACACCTTCTTTGGCAAGGCAGTGGTCATTTTGGAGGTATACATATTCTGAGAATTGATGAGTTTTGATACAATAAAGTGAATTTGGCTGTAAAATATTAAGAAACACAACCTAAAAATTTATAGAAGATGAATAAAATGAATTATCTGTTCAGATAATTTAATGACTGTAGTATAAAAACAAATCCACAGAAGGTAAATCCGAGAGGCAGGGGTTTGTTGCTGATTTCATTGTACGCATATTGTAATCAGCAACATGTATGTATTGTTCCACTTTGAAGAAGCTGCAAATTATGTCATATAAAGCATAGTTTTCCAGTATTTGGACTTTTATCCAGTGCTTACATTAAAAAACAAATCTGGAACTGCATACCAAATAATAAAATAGGTGTTATTCTCAAAGTCCATTCCCTCTTTTTAATGTTTAATGCTTTTAATGTTTAATGTTTAATATGTCTTACTAAATGAATCCAGAAGTTTGGCAAATCTGAATAGGAAGAGCAAATCTAGTAGGGCACCAGGTTTCTGTAATATCTTTCATAAGTGCTTGAAAATCATGCATTTCTGAAATGTTCAAGACCAGATGAAGATGTACTTTATTTCCTTGATCACATGTTTTTTTTAAACAAAATTTTATTGGTTTTTTAAAAAAATAGTCAAGGAAAGGGGTAATGGATAAAGTTACAAATTTTGACAGTTACATTATGCAGGAAATGGCCCTCTCCCCCATTCTCATAACTTTCATTTATCAATACATTAGATTGTTACTACTTAATAGTATTTTGTCAGCATATAAACTTTTATCTTCAAATAATTTCAATCATTCTATATCAAACAGATTTTCTAGTTCATTTTTGTGATCTGAGTTTTCTAGATGTTGCCTCTTCTCCCCCCTCCAGCAGAGCTCCGGCACCTCCCGTGTCCTGTATGTCCGGTGTAGTGTCCCTTGATCACATGTTTTTGATGTACACAAATTCCATATGAGTAATAATAGTCACCAGCTCTTCAGTGTTTTCCTTCTATTAGTTCCCCAATCATTTATTCCTTTTATTCTTTAGGGAAGCATAACCACTTCCAAATTTTGAGACTGGACCATAATATCTACCCAGTGGGTACAGTGGCTTGCTGAAATTTTCTCATTTACCTTTTTCCCATGAATATATTCTGCAACTTAACACATGAGGAAGAAAGACACCAAATCTAATCAATGGTAGATAAACTGTATATGACCAGACATTCCATCTTAGATTAGATTAACAGAGTTGGAAGGGACCTTGTAGGTCATCTAGTCCAACACCCCACCCAAGCAGGAGACTCTACAACCATGTCGAACCTATTGCACGCGTGCTAGAGGTGGCACACAGAGTCCCTTTCGGGAGAGGGGGCGGTCTATAAGCGCTAATAAATTCAAATTCAAATTCAATTCCCTCTCTGTGGGCACGCGCACCATTGCCAGCTGCTCTTCTGGGTTCCATTGTGCACATGCATGCCAGCCAGCTGGTCTGGCGCATGCACACTAGCCACTGTCCAGTGTGCAAGCACACTGGCCTGCTGTCCGGCGCACATGCACAGGACATTACCAGGAAGAATATCTGGCCACCACGCACCAGCTGTCTCTTCCGGGTTCTAGTGCTCCGGTGTGCTCCAGTTTTGGCACTTGGTGCCAAAAAGATGAACCATCACTGCTCTACACCATCCCCAACAAATGGCAGTCCAATATCCCCTTAAAGCCTCCAGTGATGAAACTCCTACAACTTCTGAAGGTAAGCAGTTCCATTGGTTGATTGTTCTCACTGTCAGAAAATTTCTCATTTCTAGGTTGAATCTCTCCTTGATCAATTGCCATCCATTATTCCTTGTCCGGCCTTAGGTGCCTTGGAAAATAGGTTGACCCCTTCCTCTCTGTGGCAGCCCCTCAAATATTGGAGCATGGCTATCATGTCTCCCCTGGTCCTTCTCTTCACTAGACTAGCCATGCCCAATTCCTGCAACCGTTCATGAATGTTTTAGTCTCCAGTTCCCTAATCATCCTGGTTGCTCTTCTGTGCACTTTTTTTCTAGAGTCTCAACATCTTTTTAATAGTGTGGTGACCAAAACTAAATGCAGTATTCTAGGTGTGGTCTTACTAAGGCTTTATAGAATGGTATTAGTACCTCACTTGATCTTGATTGTATCCCTCTGTTAATGCAATTTAGGATTGCATTGGCTTTTTTTTTACTCCTGTAACACACTGCTGGCTCATATTTAGCTGGTTGTCTAAGACTCTAAGGTTCCTCTCACAGTTACTGCTATTAAGCCTGGTTTCAGCCAGTCTATATCTGTACTTTTGGTTTTTCTTGCCAAAAGTAAAACTTTACATTTCTCGACATTGAATTTAGTTTTGTTAGATCTAATTTATCCTCTGTTCATTTCATCTGAATGTGCTGCAAATATTATGTATTCCTGATCCACCAGATAGTTTATAATCTAAAAGTGGAGCAACATCACACCCCAGAGAGAGTAATAAGGTATACTTGTATGTGTGAATTTTATCTGAATGAGATGGCAGCAACCGATGATCTTCACAAAGCCTTTTTCACTTTTTCAAACAAATGTTCACTTAGGGATCATTTTGCTTAACAACTTGGTTGTTAGAATGGAATTTTGATGCTACACGAAGAGTTATAAATAAACCCATAATCATGCTAAATCCTAATGTGATTTGTTTGTCTTTGTTGTATAAACCCAGCTAGCAGAGTTTGTACATCAAAGTTTAGCGTGTTTTATAAATACAACCAATATTAGTTTATTCAATAAATATTGATTCAAGTCAAATATAGTTAGGCCACTGATGCTCTTCATTCTTTCATTCATTCACTAGGTATCCAGCAAGGAGGCACAGATATACTGATAGGAGACACTTATCTTGACCTATAGATTGATACCCTACTATCAATCCTCTTGCCTTTGAACAAAGACTTGATTTCCTTAAAATACACATTTATTAATGTTTACTAAAGTGGTTTGCACATTTCCTGTTTCTATACGTGGATGGAGGCAGATAAAGAAGCACAAAAGTTACAACGTGGAGTTTTAATTTCCAGTGGTCACAGTTTCCAGTAGGAATCATAAGTGATTTTTTCTCTCTTCTTACCCATATCTCTTTAATTAAAACAGATTGCTATGTTAACAGTACTGTACATATTTTTATATATCTTCGGAAGCTGTGCTAGCTATCATTACAGCTTAACTATCATAGAGGATCATATCATGAGGATCTGTTAAAGATATGCTAACATTTGGCATTCGAGAATAGGACAGCCATTGTTAATTGTTGATAAAATAATTAACATATATACATTTTCAGCTAAGGATCTGTATATCTAGAGGGATAAAATTTAAAAGCAATAATTGTAATTTAAATAAAAATATATTCCCCAGATAAGGGAAATATTGACATAATTTTCTTTGTTTTGGCTATCACTGCCCAATTTCTGCAAACCTTTTACAAGTTCTGTTTCAATATGGGATAAGTTATGAAAAGTGATAGCTGGATTCTCTGGATTGGGGATCCTTGACTCTCATGGGATGGAAATTTGACAAAGTTGTGGCCACTTCAGCAATTATGTGCTCATCATTTACAACACTTCCTGCTAGCTTCCCACAAGGAAAGTCAATGGGGAAGACGACAGGAAGTCAGAATTTGCTCCTGCTCCCACTACATTTTTGACCACCCGTAGTCATTCTGTTCTTTTGCTGAGGTGAGAAATATCTCTGAAATGAAGATGAATTGATCGTATTCTTTCTAAGGTGTGCTGACCAGAAGTGTATGCCGTGTTCCAAGAACAACTTTGGGGCAAGAAAATGTATGTGATAGTGGTGAAATGTATACAACTTGAGCTAATACTTATATGCAGAGGTGGGTTGCTGCCGGTTCGGCCCGGTTCAGCTGAACTGGTAATGGAATTCAGGCCTGGGTCGCAGAAGCAGCAGCGACCCAGGCCTGACATGCCCCCTCCCCGTCGCTGATGTCGCCACCATGTTGGATTTTAGTGACTATGCATGCGCAGTTCACTGTAAATTGTTCTGCGCATGCGCGCAGAATAGTTTACATTGAACAACGCACACGCACGTTGTGCACGGGTTGCGAACCGGTAGTAAAACTGGCAGCAACCTACCCCTGCTCATATAGTTTTGGGGATGCTTCTACAGCCCAGCTGTTTTATTGCTAACTAGACAACCTGTGACCAATTCATCTTCATTTCAGAGATATTTCTCACCTCAACAAAAGAACAGAATGACTACGGATTGGTCAAGATGCGCCTGCTGGCTGGTGGGAAAAATGCAACTGTCTCATTGGTTCCCCGTCTGACAGCTCTCGTATAAATAGCTGTCATACGGAGTTTGTTCCTCTGTTCTATTCTAATGGTTACCATTTAAATAAATAGTTACTGAACGCAGCTATCTCCTCAGTTATTGAATGCGTTAACGGAGACTACAAAAGTTATATGTGCCGAACAAGCAAAATGGCAGCCCACTCCTCAAGTGAGAGAAGAAGGTTAGTCTGGACAGGTGAAAGAACTGGTATTCATTGCACAATGAGCTTGTCCTTCCCTTGTGAACTGAAGGGGATCCAAGGGCCAGGCTGCTGATCTTCTAACTGCCCTCTACTAGTGTTCCCAGAAAATCATGCAACACTTTCCTGCCACTCCAGTTGGAAAAACATGGCATATCTGTATCCCTGATCTACTACTGTAAGACGTTTCCCCAAGTTCCAATGCTGAGAGATTCTGGAGGGTACAGTAGCTGTAAGGCCTGCAAATATTTCATACCATCCATGAAGGCTGTTAGAGTTAATGATGGAAGAGTTGAGACTGGGATATGGTGGCAGCTAAGCTTCATTTCTTATCTGGCCAAGATGAATTATTGTTGGAACTGGTTGTTTCTTAGTTTAGATCAGGGTTGTCAAACTACCGGCCCGTGGGCCAGATGAATAGAATAGAATAGAACAGAACAGAACAGAATTCTTTATTGGCCAAATGTGATTGGACACACAAGGAATTTGTCTGGTGCATATGCTCTCAGTGTACATAAAAAGACAAGATACATTCATCAAGAATCATAAGATACAACACTTAAGGATAGTCATAGGGTACAAATAAGCAATCAGAAAACAATTAATATCAATATAAGTTGGTAAGGATACAAGTAACAAAGTTACAGCCCTGGAGTCATAAGTGGGAGGAGTTGGGTGATAGGAACAATGAGAAGACTAATAGTAATAGTAATACATCACGCACTGGCCACGCCCATGTCCTGGTTTAGCAAACGGGGAAAAGGTCCCGATATGTCACGCAACACCGCCATGACGTGAGTTTGACACCCCTCGTTTAGATCGTATCTCAGGATTCACCTAATTAAAGGGACAGTTTTTGCATCAGGGTATCCAACTTGTTTCTACAGTACTTGAACATTTTGCATGGTTGAATGTTTAATTTAAAAGTTTCTCATTAGAAGTAGTTTTGAACAAAAAGTAAAATTCTCTATCACTGTTGTCAGATTTAATGGCTGATTTCATGCATCAAGAGGCAAAAATTAATACAAATGACTGCTTGAAATCATGACCAAATTTGTGGGGAACAAAAGGTGTAGTTTCTTCACATTTCTCTGTAGGAAGGAAAAAAATCTCCAATGTTTCTAGAGCAGAGCTTCTTTGCAGTGAAGCTGTATTACACTAGAAAAAGTCTTATGGGATAACTGTCCATAGTATCTTCCCCTGGGGTTTAACTAAAGCATTATGGATTGGAGAATGCTGAAGATAATCACACAAACAGAGACTAGGCATGTACGTGAGTTGTTTTATAATTCTTCCAACAAATTATCTGCAATTGAATGAGCTGCCCAATGCTGTAGGGGGAAAAATACAAGATAATTTCTTTGCTTGGCTCTACTCAACATCTAGAGGATAACAGATTAAGAAAGCTGGCCTCATTATTATGTGTTCTAAACACTGACATTTATATGATTTGAATCAACAGAATGGAT
The DNA here is from genome assembly GCF_964273705.1 of Natrix helvetica. Classification (NCBI taxonomy): domain Eukaryota; kingdom Metazoa; phylum Chordata; class Lepidosauria; order Squamata; family Natricidae; genus Natrix; species Natrix helvetica. The sequence goes on from NC_138550.1 coordinate 20,250,058, forward strand.
GCAAGATGTGGGAAACTGGTGTCCTTGGCTAACCAATCTCTTGTGTAGTTTCAACATGGCATCTAATATTACTGTAAATCATGGTTCTCTAAAATGGTCAATATTGATCCCCAAGGATCAATGAGACAATCCAAGGAATTAATGCTATTATTACTATGGTTCGTTGCACAGTCAGTCAAATGTTTAAGCTGGATTTGGGATTTTTATCCACCTCTTGAGCCCTTCCCAGGATCCTGAGATAGGAAGATGTTGTTTGACATCTTGTGTTAAAGATATCATCATAGAATGCAAGCATTTTATCCATCTATTGAGTCTTTCGCAAGAACCTGGGCTAGGCAGATTTGATGTTTGCTGGTGTTAGAGGTATCATCACTGGATGTAAGCTATTCCAAGTAAAGCTTCCTTTTGCAATTGACTGATGGTGAATTTGTCTTTGCTGAACACATTCAAGTAATGCTCCAGTTGTTTTGGGGTTGCACCCAAGAAGACTATTACTACTGCTACTACCTTTGCTTTCTTTTGCCAGAATGAATGCTCTTACACTGATGTCCATTCAGTTCCAATGTTTAACAAAGCTCATTGCTGATGTTCAGCACAGCTAGCAGATGATTGCAAACAGCTTCTAACTTGCCTCTGTCTTTTGGTACTCAAAAAGCTGCTTTCACAATTGACTTGCAGTTAGGCATCTTACACGAAAAATTTAAGATTAGGGCACAATGCACAACTTACTTACTTTAACCCTAACAGTTAACTGATAGAAGCACTTGAACATTACTATTAATACTATAGATCAGGACGGTCAAACTCACGGCCTGCAGGCCAGATGTGTCACACACTGTCCACGCCCATGCCCAGTTTAGCGAAGGGGGGGGAAGTCCTGATACATCACGTGATGCCGCCGTGACACTGCAAGTTTGACAGTCCTGCTGTAGATGTATTATAGAATTAGATCTAGTATCTTTGGTATGCCTATTGCTATTTCGTTTTGATTTATCCAGGAATAGTATTTCCTCCAGAAAGCCAGTTTAGTATTATGGTTAAGAGATGAAGAATTCTAGTCTTGCCTTAGGCACAAAGCCAACTGGGTGACCTTGAGCTAATCACTCTCTCTCAGTCCTAGGAAGGAGGATAATGACCCACCATTTCTAAAAATCTTGCCAACAAAACTGCAGGAACTTGTCCAGGCAATCTCCAAGAATCAGACACAACTGAATGAAAGAGAAAAATATTTCGGCAATGCTTCACAAGCTAGGACGGTTTTTATTCTTTTGTTTAAAGAAGGTCTTCACAATATTATCAAACCACATCTAGGGAGTATAAATGTGAAGAGATAAGCATTTCCCTGTAAAATATACCATTTTTAGTGCTCCTTAAAGAGAAACAGAGCTGAAACATGAAAAATTGGACAAACTTAACAGTTTGCATCACTTTGTAAAGAAATGCTTGAAGATCCATTATTTATGCTTGTTTGACAATATACACTACAGTATCACATCATGAAGTTTGAAAGATCTATGGCAGTGACGGCGAACCTTTTTCTTACAGTGTGTCAAAATTGTGCCCTTGCACATGCCCACTCAATTCCCGCCCCACCCACGCATGCACACGCGCCCCCCCTGTGCATGCACGTACAACCCTTCCCCAGGCTCCGGAGGCTTTCCTGAAGCCTGGGGAAGGCAAAAACAGCATCCTCCGGCCTCCCGGAAGCAGGAATCGTTTCCAAACCTCCGATTGGCCTGTTGGGGCCATTTTTCGCCCTCTCCAGGCTTCAGGAAAGCCTCCAGAGCCTGGGGAGGGCGAAAAACAGTCCCAATGGGCCAACCAGAAGTTGGAGCTGTAGTTCACCCTCCCCAACCTCCGGAAGCTTTCCTGAAGCCTGAGGAGGGTGAAAACGGCCTACCCTGGTCCTTAGGAAAAGCGAAAAATCAGCTGGCCGGCGCACACATATGCACCAGAGCTGACAGCTGGCATGCCACCAAATATGGCTGTGTGTGCCACTGTGGCACACATGCCATAGGTTCGCCATCACGAATTTATGATAATAAAAATCCCTTTATTTTTCTTAGGAACCACTACCATTTTAGTACCTATAACAAAGCCGTCTATATAAAATTTATAATTTTTTCCCTAACAACAGCTGTAACAGATAACATCTTAACTGTTAAAACAAGTATGTGTTTATTCATATTTATTATACTGAATTAAGACAAACAACAGGAAATAAAGGTCTATTAATGACGTGTTTTAGAGGGAAATATATCCTAATCCTCCCTTTAAGTGAGAATTAATTTAGACAGTTAAGTTAAAACCATTTAAATTAGAAGACCACAACAGTTCCATTTCAAAATCTGCAATGTACACAGAAGCAAAAGTTTAGGAATTGGGATATTAATGTGACTAACCTTTGGAGACTGATGGTCCCATATACAACATATATATAAGCTTAGAATTAGAATAGAAGTCTTTATCGGTGATTGGACACATAAGAAATTTGTCTCTGGTATATAAGTTCTCAGTGTAGCTACAAACAACAAAATAAGTCATAAATCATAAGATACAATCATAAAACATAGGATACAAACAATTGATAAATCATAGTACACCAATAGGAGAAGATAGTAGAAAAGATGAGAGGTGAGAAAGATGATACATAACAAGGATAATAGCAATACAGCCTACTACATGGGTAAATAGCTAGGCATAAGATAGTGCCGTGGGAGTTAACTGTTTAGCAGAGTAATGCCATGGCGGAAGAAACTATCTTGTATCTAGTTGTTTGGGTAAAATTATATTATTAATCTAAATTATATCAAAATTCAGCCTCTGTGGTTTGTAAACCATAGTTTAGCTTATAGCTTACTATGATTTGTGATCACAGGCAACTATGCCTTATTAGCTATTAACTTATACAAACTATGTCTGATCAAGGTATTAAATTCAAAATATTTAACTCAGGTAAATTATCAAAGATGAAAATTTGCAAAGTTGTCTTGGCAAATTCATATGAAAAACTCCAATTTTGAAATCATTACTGAAATTTTAAGCAGTAATCAAAGAAAATGAAGTATATGTGGAGTTTCTAAGTTTACAGTCCAGCTGCAAATGCTAATTGGCAGCTTCAAAGTATCTGTTTTATTCTTTCTCAATATAATTTAAATTGATTTAAATATTACATAGTCATTTTGACAGTCCTTTTTTATGGCCATTCACAGTAGGGATGGTTGACTATAGTTTCCCTCTTATCAAGTTAAATTTTTGGTGAGTTCTTAAATGTTTCCATTGAATGATTTTGGCAACAGCAGGGAAGTGGCTTATCACTGCTTCTTTCAACTATTATTTTACTGTGAAATCCTGACACAGATCTTAAGAATAATGTGTATTTTGGCACTAAATACATACTACTATGACATGTTCCGAAACAAACAAGATAACTAAATGAAAGAAAATTCTAGATTATGTCCTATATTCATATAGATTATTTTCTTAGAAAATGCTCTTTTCTGGGGTATGGAAACCATTGTTACATTTTTAAAAAATTAAGCAGTTTTACGGGACTATATTTTTGGAAAGAAAAGTATATTGCATAAAGCAAATGACAGTTTGGTGCCATAGTTATGGCATTAGGCTTTAAACCAGGTGACCATGAATTCTAGTCCGAACCTTAGACAGAAGCCAGGTGGGTTTGGGTGATCTTCAACGTTTTCTCAACCTTAAGGAAAAGGCATAGCAAAATACTTCCAAGAAAGAACAGTGCAAGGAGTGGTCCCGGAATGTGGCAGGAGTCAAAATTGACTTTTGAAAAAATAATTTCATACAATTCTGCTAAGGAAATACTTGCATTTTAATATAAAGATGCCTGGATTTCAATTTAGGCCTACATGAACCATGGCTTGCTTTAATTCATTTGTTGAATAAGCCACAGTGGTTGGCTCAGGGGGTGAGCTGCTGGGGGTTCACAGGGGTTCAGGATAACTTCTAGCTAAGATTCTGTGCAGTTTGGAGAACCCCCAAATCCCACTGGCCCTGCCCATCCTGCTCCTCCCCTCCCACATGTCCCCTTTTGGATGCAGGTAAGTGCAAGGCACACATGGAGGCACGGGGAGGGTAAAGAATGGGCCTACCAGATGTTTGGGCTTTTTTTTGCCCTCCCAGAGGCTCATGGAAACCCTCGGAGCCCAAAATGCCTCCCCCACCAGCTGTGGTGCAGGCGGCCGACTAGCCCACGCCCACCCAGCAACCAGGCAGAGAATCCCTTGCTAAGAATTTTAAAGCCCACCCTTGGGTTGGGTTCACATAAGCCAAAATCAATATCAACTAAACTACATTATGATATTCACTCTACAATATACTAAATATAACGAAAATAATTGCATTTAAGCTGTCTAACTGATCGGCTAACTCTGTACTTTAGATTAAACTAGCTACTAACCCAGCATTGCCCGGGTATTTATTTATAGGGGGGAAATGTCCAGAACAAACATACAGTAATTTTTAATGTTGGATTTCCCCACGTACCAGAGGGAGCCCCCTTGTGGAGTACTGTGAAGCCTTTACCATGGCAACTCCACTGCACTGTACAGTAGAAGCCAGTGCAGCAGTAAGGCACAGCAAGCTGTAACACACACCCCAAGGGGTGTTAGAGGTATCTTACCCCCACAGTATTTTTCTCCAGAGAGTAAGTCATCTGTGTACCAAGTTGGCTGAAATTGTTCAAAGCGTTCCAGAGTTATGGTGAAACACACACACACACACACACACACACACAGAGCGGGCGGGGTGCGGGGGGAAGAGAGAGAGAGAAAGGTATAGATAAGGTGGGTCACCTCACCCAACATACTGAGTCATAGTATGTTTGGGGTCTGTTTTAGCTCTCAGCAAAGATGGACAACTTTGATATGGGCAAGGGCTATTCTTTTAATTTTTTAGTGTAGACTTTGAAAAATATGCCAGTGAAAAGACTGTTACCAGATGAAGTCGAATTTGGTGTTTTTTAAAATAATTATTGAACTGTAGGATATGGTAGCTGTAACACAGAGATGCGGGAAGTTGAGGGAAGCTGTCAGAATTTATCTTTGTCACTGAGTTATCCCAGAAAGGAAACCGAGGTGATTTTTCCAAGCACATCAAGAGAAAAAAAAAAGTCACTAAGTGATGAATGAAGGCTAAAAATTAGGCATTTGCTTTTTGCCATTCCTGATCATTAGAGATTTATGCAGCTGAAAATGTTGACATTTAATTCTTGGTAATAAGCATGACATTTTCAGAATTATGGCAACATAATCAAATGTCAGAATAAAGTGCCATTATCACATCAATCACAGCCAAACAGCTACTAGGCATCACAAGTTTATGTTCATCAATCTTTTGTCTCAATCACCTCCCAGTGGTTCCTAGAAATAATGGCAGTGAATAATCACAAAAGGAGTAATAGTAAAATGAGCTCAGGATGATAAAGGAACATTTTTAAGGAAAATGTTGATTACTATTCTATCATATGTCAGAAAACCAAATAGTGATCAATTGAATTAGTTGAAACCTTGAAATGCCCAAATATTTGTGACTTTATTTTTTTTTTTCATCTATTAGGTGTAGAAAGTTGGCACCCACCCCTCTCCTAGAAGAATGAAATATTTTGATAAATATTTAAAAGGCAGAATATTATATTTCCCTAAAGAAGAAATATGCTCTTGGAAAGCAGCCCACACCTTATTTAATAGCCTCAGCAGGACTGGGCCAGCCTATCTACAAAAGACCTTTCGTTCCAGGTTGATGGGATTAAGACATGACCCTTCAGGACATAATAGGATTATCTATCAGCAGAGCTCACTGCATTGCAAAATCACTTGGGGACATTGCATCACCCTTCAGGCTTCAACCAAACTTGATTCAGACAAACATGGACCTCTGCATAGCCCCATGGGAGCCTGACAGCAGCCAATAGAATACATTTCTTGCACAGGAACAGGAAGCTCAAGGCCAAGGTCTAAGAGACGGTATAAATAACCCTCACTCTCCATTCCATGTGGTCAGTTGCCCAGGACCTCATACTCATGTAGTCATGTCCATCAATAAGCCATCTTTCAGTCAGCCTCCATGTTTCCAGTATCTTTCTCCCCGCTTGGAACTGAACCAGATGGATATTTCTTCCATCAAAGGTGTTCCTCACTCATCTTTTAGCCCTGCACTATGAAGCTCAGATTGCAAATCCTAGACTTCCCAACCAACATGGCTCATAACATTAAGCTATTGTTCCATCATACCTTTAGAGAAAATGTGCATATGACAAGTGAATTGTTAAAAATAATGTATGCCTCTTTTTTGAGCAGGTATAAGCAACATATTAATTCTACTTCCTCCATCCTATTTAAATTCATAGCAATCAATAATGTCTCTTCAGTTTGCTGCCTATGTGCTATCAAAGGCAACAAAAATATTTTCATAATTGTTTCTTGGGATTTATGCTCTGCAATTTGCAAAAGTCATATTGTTTTCAAGAAAAGTCATTTATTGTCAACAAGAACCTAACAATCAAGTAAAATTAACTTTCCATTGTGCTCAGTTCATTCTTGTAACTTCACTTTTCCTATTCCCTTAAGTTGTAGTTATTTTTTTAAAGCGTAAAAATATGAATCAAAGAAATGCTGACAAAAGATATATATCTTTTGGATATTTTTGCTGATGTTTCCCAGAACAAAACAAAAATGATAACTGAATCTCATCCTTTGCAGTAACTGAATTTAGTAACAAATGTTGTAGACTTGTGTAGCCCTATAAAATTTTAAATTAGAAATAACATTTTTAAAAAATATACTCAAACTAAACCGAACAAATCAGGGGTGACATTCACTTACTTTCCCTACCGATTTGCAAATGTGAGAGCGCACTCGTGCACGCTTTGCTCACATGAGCCACGTCTGCACATGCGCTCAGCCTTATCAGTGTGAACCTGCCTAAAGTACAATATATCCAAACGAGAAACAATTCTTTTCTACATTTTTTGAACATGCCTGGAAGTGTCTTATGAATCTAGGTATTCTGTAGGACAAGGGAAGGAACTACTATACCATGATTAGATATACACCTCAGTATGTCATCAGGTGATAAATTGACATTTTTAAAAATTCAGAAGAAGGCATGTATTAAAAATTAATCAAGTTGCAGTTCAATGCAGATTCTCATTGAAACTCGAGTCCTGTAGTCTACATATTAAGCATACTACAACTGATTTGTTGATGCTGTGCGCTATGACATTTTCAAGAAAAACATCTGAAGCTTTGCAAAGGTCACCTTCTTTGAAGTAACACCAGAAAAGACAAGAATGATCTTTCCCAGGAAATGCAAAATTACCACTTTTGATCATGATGTCAAACCCACTCCAATATTAACATGTATGACAGCCAATCTTCTACTAAATTGTGGGCACATAACACTCCCCCCCCCCCAAACACAGCCTTATAGGCTGTGGGTGGAAAAAGAATCCAGAGATAATGCGTTTACTGGGATCAACCAAAGTTCAGAATTTTTCCTAAGACAACTTGTTAATAAAAGGAGATACAGATTATGGATTTCAGCTTGTAAATTTTCAAAACAAAATTATTTACAAAAAACCATAGATTAGTCTTCTATTAAATTAGTAAACACTTTTTCATGTTACTGAACAGATTTAATGAAGCTGCTCAATATTTACTCAAAATAATGAGTCTCTTGTCTTGAGCTGCATTTCAGGTTCTTGAAAAAAAATCATAAAATTAATCATAGGCAGAAGGATGAATATGTAAGAGTCTCTGTGATCTTCAACAGTGGATTTCCTCCGCTGGAAAAATAAGGTCTGGCTTCACGCACCACACTAGGTCATAATAACTTGATAAGATGAGCCATGGTTCAAAAACCATCTTTTATGGATTGGCATAAGTATGAACCTGACCAATTGTGGTTTATTCGACAAAAAAGTTAAGCAAATCATGAATTGGCATTGAATTTCAATTCCGTCCGTTTCTGAAAATCCATTGAATTTTCATTTCTAAAAGCTATGAGAGACAGAAAAAGTTTTGTGAAAAAAATATTGCCTTCTGGAAATTCTCTTCACTAGACTAGACATACTCAATTCTTTAATGTCTCCAGAAGAGATCAAAAAATATATAATTTGATTTTAAGCTATTTTTAAAAATATTTTAAAATGCTTTTATTGGTAATCTAGCTAAGGAGAAGCAAATTCATTTCTCTGGGATGTAGTATGTTAGCCAATGATCTAAAACAGAGGTGAGTCTCACAGACGTTTACCACCAGTTCATTATGAGCACACACACCATCCGTGCATGTGCGCAGCCTTCTTCGCATACACTTTGCTTGGGCCCGTAGCTTGCACACCAGTGACGTGCGGTGAGGTTTATGGCTGGTGAGGCTGGTGACATCATCAGTGCGAGCCGCGGTCCCCTTCATGTTGACTCAGGAAGGCGGGGAATGGGACCACGTGTGCAGGAGGCTGAAGCTGCCTCAGCCTCCTGCACACATGGTCCCATTCCCCTCCTTCCTGACGCCTGAGTCAACATGAAGGGGACCATGGAGCACGCTCCCCGGGATCACGGAGCGCGCTCCGCGGGACCACAACTCACACTCCGCGGTCCCCTTCATGTTGATTCAGGAAGGCGGGGAATGGGATGTGTGCAGGAGGGAGGCTGAGGCTAGAGGAGCCTCCTGCACATGTGGTCCCATTCCCGGACGTGTGCAGAATGCTCCTCAGCGCCTTTTGCCTTTTCCCTTTTTTTTATTTTCATGATGAGCGGTGAGGCTCTGCCTCCCCTGCCTCTCCTGACCGCACGTCCTTGTTGTACACACATGCGCGGCTTCGAAAACGTGGCTAAATAGGATGTCATAGAGCCAGGTGGCCACCCACAGGTCGCCATTACCGGTTCATTTGAACCGGTCCGAACTGGCTGAATACCACCTCTGATCTAAAATGAGTACAATGAATGTACAATGAGTAAAATGAATGCAAAGCATAAATGTTTCCAAACGTACCAATATTAATTGTCATAAATCTCAAAACTCATTGCCAATTTGATAGTGCTTTCCCCACAAACTACTAATAAGAAAAAACTAAGATCTTGAAAGGATCAGATACAGAACTGTAAAAATCAGTACATAAGCTATCTGGAGAAACACAACTCATTTGCAGTCTCGAAGTATCTATCAAATTTCCTGGCTGCTTTGTGCATTACGCCTCAAAGAATCTTGACAGTTAATTGCAGACATGCAATTATGCAAAGATTCAAAAGAAAATTAACAAGCAATCCCCTTCTCTCCTCATTTAAATGACAGCCATATTGGTTGAGCTGATTTGTAGGGCTATATTAATATTATTCTGGCATCAGTATGCATACTTAGAATTTTGTAGATACATGGAGTTTTATTACACTGTTATTCTTTCCATGTCGAGATCATCCCCAATGTGCTACATTGCTACCATGTCTTTGGCCTCAATCTGCATGAATTCAAGTGCATTTAGCATCTGGTTGTACAACTCAGGGTTTTGCTAAGTGCCTTCAGCAAATCACAATACAGTACATGTCAGCCAGTGATGCGATAGTCTCATCCGTCTGAACAATCAGGCCTTGCTCTCCAGTCTTATGCTTAGCATTGCGTATTTTCCTTACAAATCCAAATAAGGTTACATGGTGCGACAAATGAATAGTTTTGATATGATGTGACAGTGCTCCTATAGAAATTGAATGAATAAATCAATGAACCTTTGGTTATCTTAAAAGCTGTCTGGTGTAATCCCATTTAGACAGCAATTTAACAAGAAAAAAATTTAAACAGTAAGTTTATAATTCCAACAAGAGCAAGTACTACGGGATAATTTTCTGGCGAGATTAGTGTTTAAATTGCCCTAAGGAACTGGTGGTCATATGGTATGGGATGGAGGATATATGTCAGAAAGAGACAAAAAACCAAGGAGGCCCTATCTATCAATACCTAAGTCAGTGGTTCCCAACTTTTTTTGGCCATTCCCCACCTAAGCATCTCTAAAATTCTGATTCCCCTCCCCCCCTCAGTGGTGGGTTTCCAAATTTTTTAGAATCTCTTCTGTAGGTGTGGCCTGCTTTGTGGCAGCGGCTTGCCGGCCATGTGACTGGGTAGGAGTGGCTTGCAGCCATGTGACCGGGTGGGAGTGGCTTGCCAGCCATGTGACTGGGTGGGCATGGCCAACTTGTAAAATGTGGTGAAACTCACTTAACAACGCTCTTGCTTAGCAACCAAAATGTTGGCTCAGAAACTCTGGCATTTGAAGCACGCAAGTCTTAAAGCTGTCAAATTACAAGACCCTTGCACCCATAACCCTTTAGAGAAAAAAAACCCAGGGATGTTCAAACTTGACAGCTTTAAGATTTGTGGACTTCAATTCCCAGAATTCCTCCTCCAGTCATGTTGGCTCAGGAACTCTGGCATAAAGCTGTCAAGTTACAAGACCCTTGCATCCCTAACCCTTTAGAAAAAAAACCCAGGGATGTTCAAACTTGACAGCTTTAAGACTTGTGGACTTCAATTCCCAGAATTCCTCCTCCAGTCATGTTGGCTCAGGAACTCTGGCATAAAGCTGTCAAGTTATAAGACCCTTGCACCCCTAACCCTTTAGAAAAAAAACCCAGGGGTGTTCAAACTTGACAGCTTTAAGACTTGTGGACTTCAACTCCCAGAATTCCTCTTCTCGCTCTTCATCTTGATGATGTGCGGACTGGCGGGGGGGGGGAGCTGGAACCGGTTCTAAACGGCACTGTAGATTTGTGGAACCTCTTCTATATAAGAGGTTAGAACTGGCAGGACCCCCCCCCTTTGTCGTCCCCCCTCTATAATTCTTACTATTCAAAAAGTGAAATCCTACTCACACGGAGGAAACCTAAATGGCCATTAACTTGGTTTAAATAAGGTTCCAAATTTTCCCCGTTAAAAATCAAATTCCCCTCCCCCACCTAAGTAGAAAACCCAAATTATCTTTCTTCACCAGACTATGCTTTAGTTAGTATATAACTAGTTTAACTAGCCAGCTTGTGATTATTTTATCTGAATATCGGTGAGTGTGACTGCTACCTTTTCTATATTGTCTTATCTCCAGGAAACTTAAGTCTTTGGCTTCATTGGTTCAATAAGATAATTTTTAATTCTTCATTTCCTAAAAGGTGTATGTTCATTTTGGGTACAAAGATCCCGAAGCATGTTCCTTTGCTTTTCAAAAGCTGGACTAATAGTCCTTAAGACCCAACATCTCTCAAAATAGGTGAACTTGGCTATCACATATATTTGTTACCTGGATATTTTACAGCAAAGTTTTAAAATATCCCCCTTTTTTTTGTTTGCAACCTATGATTGCAGGCTTTCATGTAAGCACTTAAACACCTGTTGAAGAATTGTCTCTAGTTTTGGCTAGGAGTGTTGCAAATAATCTATCCAACTGGAACACAAGCATACATGGGAAGTGGAAGAAAAGATGGGGGGGGGGGGAGAACGCCTCTCCTCCTACAAAGCAGAAGCCAACACTAACATATGTTTCTAATGTCAATTAATGTTAATTGGAAATGCATACAAGATGTTTTGAATTCATAAGGCATAATCAAAGGTGAAGCAAATCATGGATTTCAGTCAAATAGCTGTGTGGAGTGGGGAAATGCAAGTTGACAGCACAATCACATTAACATGCTGCAATGGGTTGGCATATTGTGTTGGAACATGATAAAAAATACAGATTGAAAACTTTACATGGTTAAAAATATTTCAAAAATTAAATAATGTAATCCATGTTGCGTCTTTAAAACATTGAAAGATCTAGTTAAATGCATCATCCATGTTTTGGTTGCTTTTAGTAATAATTCTTGATATCACTTCATATTAATGCAAAAAAATTAAAGACATCCCGTGTTGTCAGGTAAAACACTCCCATTAGTTTTCCTGATACAGGTGTATCACAGAGTTGGGTAAAAATTGTGATAATAAATGTTATTTCTGGAGATGGCCTGACCCAGCTAATAAAATTTCGACTAAGGACCTCCTCCTCCAGCCAGTTTCTAGGGCGCTTGCGGTACAGTGATTGGCTATCTCAAGGACGCTAAGGCGTTACCATTGGTGGAAACGGACATGTGACGCAAATAAAGCAAATAAAGCGGGGGAAGTGGGCGGGGGATAGGTGGCTTGATGGTTAGTTCTACTGTAGTCTAATTAGCGGATACTGTGGTAATTTTGAGTTGGATAAAACATAGGAACGCAAGTAAAAAAAATGGCGCCATTCTACGGTTTTCAGGAAGGGAGATAAGGCGAGGCTCGGCGTAAAATTCACTTCGAGGGGTTCTGGCAGAGCGGAGTACTAGCTCAACGGGGCTCCCTTGAGCGCTTCCGCAGGTAACGTGCTGGCAAACCGGGGTTGCCCGCCCGTCTTGCTTTGTAATACAGGCGGTTTCCAACCAGAGGAGGCTTATTAGACGCAAGGGAAAGCACCAAGGACGCGCTCGTTGCTCCGAAGGAAAGTAGAAGTTTGCAGCACAAACAGCGAGACCAAAATGCTTAAGAAGGACGCACTTGCCAAGCGAGCCCGTGTACAAGGTTGCAACTGGGGAACAAGTTCCAGAAACACGCGCAGGATCAGGCCAAGCGGCATATTCTCCAAAAGCATGACCTTGTAACATGGGGTGTGTGTAAATTCCCTGGAGTTCAGAGTTTGGAAAAATTGGGCGTCTTGTAGTTCCCTTAGGGTGGGTTGGAGTGTCTTAGGAGTCAAGCCGGCCGGCCTGATCCAACGCGTGTTTGTCGAGTGCTTCGAATTGCCATCGTGTGGACGTGCTCATTTAGCCACAATCTTGGTTATCCTTGATGAAGCAATCCTGGTTATCCTGGGTGAAGCAATCTTGGTTATCCTGGGTGAAGGAATCCTGGTTATCCTGGGGGAAGCAATCTTGGTTATCCTTGATGAAGCAATCCTGGTTATCCTGGGGGAAGCAATCTTGGCTATCCTTGGTGAAGGAATCCTGGTTATTCTTGATGTGAAGCTTACGTTTCCGCAAAGCAGGTCTAGAAATTGTTTTCTCCAATAAGGCTTATTAAACAAGATCATTAGAAGATACATTAAAGGAGCTATTAAATAGTTATTGAACGGGGATGCCCGGCTCTTGGTTGAGCTCGGCTTAGGAAAGAGGTGAGGCGAGGTTTCCTTATGGTGGCTCGCTTCAATTTTGGGTGTGAGTGGAGCCTTTTGGTTTCCCTGCCAATCTCATTCAGTTAACAGCGACCCAGGAAAGGAAGGTCGTCAGAAAATCACGAAACTTGGAGTCCTACCCGGTCTCAGCCAGCTGGATTTTGAAGCTCGCTTTAAAGCAAACTCCCCCCTCCCTCCCCCTCTTCCTGATTTTAAGGTGTTTCTGTAAAAGTCGTCTGCTTGAACAGGGGTTGGGCTAGATGACCTCCAAGGTCCCTTCCAACTCGGATTCCCTTTTCCTACTTCACCCGAGGTGCGCCCTGTGTAGCGGCCTAGAGTTTGGCGAGATGCGGCGATTTGCCCTAAATTCATCTTTCTTGGGACAAATCTCAGCGCGAGATTTCCGTTGAAATTGCTTATCATCCATACCCGGTACAACAACAGTGCTGGCAGTGACTCATCCCAGCTCTATTTTTTTTTAAAAAAAGCAGCGTTGTCCACTTGTTGCAGGTTTTGCTCATCTTTTCAGAAGTCCCACTTTGGAGAGAAAAGCAAGTGGTTTTAAGATACTGAGAGCTGCATTCAGAGCAGTACAGCACAAAGCACGTGGTGGTCCTTGTGTTAAATTGAAATGAAGCATTTGCATGCAATATTCTTAAAGGGCCATCTAAGGTTTATAAAAATGCTTTATTGATTGAGGGTGGTTGTTTTTTTTTAACTTTAGATGGCTTTATATTTTGGGGGGAAAGTTCAGCTTTTTTTGTATAAACATAAACGTTAGATCTATGTGGAAAACATAAAAAGATAAAAGTTAGATCTATGTGGGGAAAAAATGACATGGTCTGGAATAGGTGCTAGAAAAAATGAAAGGTCCTTAGAGTACAGGAGGAGTTTAACCCTTGCTTAGGATTTTGTGAGCTACATTAACTTTGCTGAACATGGGCTTACCATGATTGGTTTCTGTTTGGAGAAAGAATTTTGAATGATGAGATTAATGAGAAGCAAAATGGGGAAGACACATTGCGCTGAACCACATTATTTTTATAATAGATTTGGTGGCAGATTCATGCAACATCCAAAATTGAAACCAGACCAGTTGCATTTGTGGAGCAATGTGATATGTGAGCCCAACCATTAAGAATGATATAGGCATAACATATTCTTTTAGGATAAATAGTGTTATACAACGCAGGGACGTGTGGGCAGGGGAGGCAGAGCCTCACCGCTCTCATCATGAAAAGAAAAATAAAGGGAAAAGGCACACGTGGTCTGATTCCCTGCCTTCCTAAGTCAACATGAAGGGGACCGCAGAGCGCGCTCCGGCTCGCACTCCGCAGTCCCCTTCATGTTGACTCAGGAAGGCGGGGAATGGGACCACGTGTGCAGGAGGCTGAGGCTGCCTCAGCCTCCTGCACACGTCGTCCTGATGACGTCACCAGCCATAAACCTCACCGCACGTCACTGATACAACGTACAAAAGAAGAGAAAGAAAATAGTAAGCAAAAGAAATTGGAACCAGAAGATGAGATTTCCTTTTTGTTTTTCACCAGTACTGTTCACTATAGTTTTAAATACTTTTCTGTCCTTGCAAATCATACATCTTCCCTCATTTCCCTATACTTTCAAGAATCCCACTGACTGAAAATTAACATTTCCCACTTTTACCTCCATGTAAAGGTAACAAGTAGAAGCATGCTTTTATGTAAGGTATCCTACTTTTTTGACCAAAAAGTTGTCATTCCAATTGTTGGCGTGCTCCTAATTTCTTTTAGATTACTTTTCATGCCTTAACATTTCTCAAGTTATCCATTTTCAATAAGCATTCAGCCAAGTGCAGCCATTCAAGAAAACACAAAAACATATAGCTTGTTTTGACTTTGTAGTTGCAGCATTCAGAAAGTACACGACCCAGTTGGACTACAATTCATCAATTGCCTTTGAAGGCATCTACAGTCAATATGGTACGTGAACAATCTAACATTGCTTTATTTCTATTTATTAAAGAGCATATTAACCAGCAACTAGAAATGCTGATTTTATAAAATACTAAGATTTTGTCTTTAGGTTTTAGGTACAAATAAGGAGTCATAATTTCAAAGTGAATATTATGAAGGTGTCTTAGAGCATATTTGAAAGATACTCTGATTCTGGATACTGGACTGTCATATATATTATTTGAAAGTGGGATTAAGTCTCTATTTTACTGATCCTCATTTAATGGACTCTAGATACAAAGGAAAATATATATAATGTGATTTTACATACATTTTAATATATGCAATTACATAAATGTGGGTTTAATGGTCACGTGGCTTTTCAATTGGGACATAAACTACAGGTTTTGCTGTAGTTCCATTTTAAATATAATAAGGCTTCTTCCTAGAGTGGTAGATATGGAATTGAAGCTTAATAATGTGTTTCGAACCAAACCTGTGGAAAATGTAATGACAATGTTCTTAATAGGACATGGTAAGTATTGTCTTTTAAACATGTGCTAAAATTAGTGCATAAGAATATGTTGAACAATTAATAGGCTTAAGAAAAAGTACTTGTTTATCCTTTTAGTCGAATGCTCCCTATAGTTAGAAAAAAACAACAACCCTTCAATAACTTCAATATTCCTTCCTACCATGTCATTTAAATATGGAGGATCAGATTATGGAACAATCCTTTTTGTAGTAATTTGGTTCGTTATCGACTTAAAATTATGATAAAGTCAAATTTGATGAATATAATTAGGCTTTTTTTAAAAAAAGTGATATATAGACAGTTATTCCTTATAGATATTTTATTTTTGTTTTAATAATTGCACTCTTTGCCTATCTATTGATTTGCTTAAATATTTATTTTATTGTGATGTGTGATTACAGGACTTTCCTTTTACTAAAGTTCTTTTGCCTTAACATAAGAGTGTTTTAGTATAAAAATTGAGGTCATTGCTCATTGTTGGAGAAAATAAAAACAATAGGAGTGGTAGCTAGCTACTTTATTTGGAAGTGTGTAGAAAGCCAAAGGTTAGTTAAACATACTGCATGAGGGGAAAGTAGAAAGGTTGGCAGATAGACCTGTGGTAAATTAGTGATTTGTAACTGCTTATTTCTTTGTGTGAATAAAGAACTGCACCCAAAGCATTCATTCTGAGAGCATGCCCATAAGTTAACATTTTCAATAAATGCCCTTTGTCTATGGAAAGTTTATGAATGAAAGATATATGTCCCAGAATAATGTTGCAGGATCACTGGGACCAGAGGTTTTTGTCTAGAGAGCTAGAGAGAAGTTCCCTAAAGATGAGCCCAAAAGCTTGGAAGACAAAAATATTTGGTCCAAATGACCCACCCAGATTGGATTTTGCATAGATGGTTTATTTATACTCTGACCCATTTTGGTAAGGTACAATTTGAAGTTCTAAGTGTCAGAATTAAAATTTGTAGTTTCCCAATTGTCATTGAAGATTCTTAGTCATCTAGGTAGAGTTGTCTGGAAGTTAGGTCATGGCAACTGGTTATCTTGTTAGTTCAGAACATTTTTTTCTCTCTGATTAATTGCTCCCTTCCCTATAGATCCAGCAAAGAAAGCGTATTGCATATACCAGCAATGGCGAACCTTTTTTGGCTCGCGTGCCATAAGCGGGGGGAGCACAGGGGGGGCGTGCCGCTCCCATAATGCAATGTGCGACTCCACCAGCGTGCATGCATGCATGACAGGCGCTCCCCCGTATTTTTTGCATGCTTTTTTCACCCTCCCCAGGCTCCAGAGGCTTTATAGAAGCCTGGGGAGGGCAAAAACAGCCTCCCCCCCCCCGAGGCCCTCCAGAGGCTTCAGGATCTTCCCTGAAGCCTCCACAGCGCAAAAAGCCGGCCCTACGGACAAACCGGAACTTCAGGAACGGACTTCCGGTTTGCTCGTAGGTCCGGTTTAAGCCCTCCAGAGTCTTCAGGGACCTTCCGGAGGCTTCTCTGAAAGCTCCGGAGGATGAAAAACGACCCTATGAGCATACCAGAAGTGACTTCTGTTTTGTCAGTTGGGTTGTTTTTCGTCCTCCGGAGCCTTCACGGAAGCCTCCGGAAGGCTCCAGAGGGCTTAAACCGGCCCTACCAGCAAACTGGAAGTCTCCTTCCTGTTTGCCCGTAGGGCTGGTTTTTTGTGCTCCCGAGGCTTCGGGGGGGCAGGGGAGGTTGTTTTCACCCTTCCCAGACTCCTATAAAGCCTTTGGAACCTGGGGAGGGTGAAAAATGGCTTTAAAAAAAGCTGAACTCAGCTGGCCAGTGCACACATGCGCGCTGGCCAGCTGACAGGGCAACAGCTCTCATGCCCTGACAAATTGCTCCGCATGCGATAGGTTCGCCATCCCAGGCATATACCATCTTCCAGGGACTTATATTTGGTAGGACCTTTTTATATTTTGAAAGGCTTGTTTTGTTATATATATTGTTTTTATTTAATAATTGTATGCTACACAGAGTCACTTGTTGTAAGATAGGGAGCTATATAAATTGGATGATGGATGGATGGAGTTCTAGAATAGCATCCTTCTAACTCTTTCCTTTTGACTCCTCTTAGGACAGCAAAATTCTGCAAGACATAGAAAAAGCCCTCAACAAGGCTAAAAACAACCTTGAACATTTAAAGGTTTTAGAGGAGGTAGGTGGGCTAACTAAACTTTGTATGAGTTCTTATCTCCCAACAACTCATACTTTGGGAATTGAAAATTTCCTTTTTAAAAAAGAATTGAAAATACTACTTCAACATTTGTTGGTAACTAAAAGAAGAGATAATACTAGATATTTGGTCAGCTCCAGAGAATTAATAGCCTGTTACTGTTAATAGCCTGTTACTGTAATAATGAGATTGGAATCAGATATCAGACAGACCTTCTGACCAGGCAGAAGATACCATTGCGATCTTTTTGGATCAGATGATCAATCTTTAAAAAAACTATTAATAATAGCAGTGAAAGATTTCAATTCTCCAGACAACTTCTGAGAATCTAACTTTTCCAGGAGCAAATTTTGTCTCCTCTTATTATGACAACAAATGTCTCAATGATTCCACTCATAGTTACATGAATGACAATACTCAAAGAGTGCTTGTTAATAATTTCATCTCATCGTTGAAAATAGCAGGTGCTAGAGGGATTTTTCCTGGACCATGTATTCTTCAAACTTTTTATTAATGACTTGATTGAGAGAGCTGAGGGGATATTTGTCAAGTTGGGGAAAACAGTTAATGTTCTTCCCAACTTGACAAATATCTGTAGAGTATAGACGGAAAATTCCAAAAGATTTCAACAGGTTTGAGCAATGGACTGAAATGAATAGGGTGGAATTTAACATAAAGTTCTGTATTTGAGAAGAAAAACAGAATTACAAGCACAGAATGGAGTGTCTTGCAGGTGCTGAAAATGCAAATAATATTCTCAGTTGTGTTAATAGAATAATGAAGTCCTGATCACAGGAAATAACTGTTTTACTTTGTTCTGCTCTAGTTATGTCCCTCGTGGAATACTGTGCCTAATTTTGGCACAGTTAGAAAAATAATGACAACTTGGAGAAGGAGCTGTCAGGATAATGTTGGGTCTGGAACTAAGTCCTACAAGGAATTGTTAAAGGATCTGAATATGTTTAGCATGCATGGAAGAGTGATGTAGGAACAATCTTCAAATGTCACTTAAAAGAGGAGTATAAATAATTTCTATATTCTATGCCCCAGGGATAGAACTAGAATTGGTAGGATCAAATTTAGAAACAATTATGTTCAAGGTAAAGGAGTTTAGGAGCAATTGGCCAGTAAGGACAGATTGCTGCCTAAGATTCAGTACTTTTGGCTGGAGATCTTCAAATAAGATGGAGCATCTATCAGAGATGATAGTGAATCTGGAGCAGTGGTTGCATTACATGACCTTTGCTTGTGTGTAAAATTTGATCACCTGAAACCAGGTGGACCCTTACGAAGTTTATCTAGTTAAACTTCACAAACATAATGCTTTTTTCTAAAAGCCAAGTGGTGTTTTCATACTCTTCTAGAGAAAAAAAAATGGATGAAAATGATTTTCTTAAGTAGTAAATATTGTGCAGGCAAGCTACAAGAAGTATATAACGCTTGCTGTGACTCATTTTTTTATACAATTTGGATGATAGGTAGAACTTAATGTATTTAGTTAGTTATCTTTGTTGGCCATAGACAAAAACAAGGGGCTAAAGGTTTCTGTTTGTATTAAATTTCTATTGCTTCTTTTGATGGAACCCTTTAAAGCAGGGGTATAGCTGGCTGGGGAATTCTGGGAGTTGAAGTCCACAAGTCTTAAAGTTCCCAAGTTTGGACACCCCTGCTTTAAATGAAATGTCCTTTTTGTTGTTGTCTTTCCTGAGCTTCCTGAATACAGAACATGAAATTTAGTGCTTTCCTAAATCGGAATGTTTCACACATACAAATATGAGTAAAACTATGAGCTGATAATGGCTTTCTGCATTTAAAATAAGGACTGCTGTAATATTTTACATTACTAAAAGTACATTGGAAGAAGTGCCTTATTTGTGCGTCTACACATACATGCTTATATTTCTTTAAATCACCACACTGAGCATTTCAACTAGAATAATCATAAGTAGTGACTAGATTTCAATGGCATTCCTATTGACTTTGACCACTGGATATTTTTCCAAATTCTTTTTAATTCTATTTTAGCTATGTCTTCATTTTATTTGGAATATTTAATTACCATAACTGTTAAAACCGCATTGAATAAATAATATCAAATAAAATTCTTATCAAAATCTGTCTTCTAAAGCATTTGGAAGAAAAGAATGTAAATATTAATTTTGAATTGCTTTTGTTATTCTATCAAATAGTGCTTACGTTGCTTTTAAATTCTGTCGTCAATGTGTGCAAGTGTGGATATATTTTTTATTGTTATTATTTTTAAATGAATAAGCTACTTCAACAGTTGATCACTGAGACAAAACAGGAAGAAAGCAAGATTGCGGATGTTATCACTGCCAAGTTTACAGATTGTGTGGCTTCTCTGAACTCAAGGTAACCTGATTAAAATTATAATACTGATTTTGTCTGAATTCTACAGTACATGTTTATATATAAATTAACTTTAAGATAAATTGTGGAAAAGGACAATGTATTCAAATTATTCTTTGGGTTTGTTCTGGCAAAGAGAAACAAATATTTCAAAATAACTACCTTCCATGTTTCCTTTTCTACCGTTACTTCCTTTATTTTTTGCACCTTGATTTGTTCAGGTTATAATTCTTATTCTAATACTATGGTTTGTTAGCTTGGAGTAATTGTCATGCTTTCACCTAATTTAAAAGTGACTTTACTTTTAAATTCTTTATCAAAATGTTAGTTTTTGAAGCATTCTTTCAAATGTTAAGCTACTGTATTCCAGAGTCAGATTTATTTATCTTTCAGAGTAATGTAAGTTTATGAAGATAAACAGATTTATGATATAATTATTTTGTGACTAGTAATTTATAACTTTGTTTTTAAATGGGATAAAGTGTGCTTTTCTATGCTATATAGTTACCTATTGAGATGCTTAAATTATGCGGTACTTTTGTAGGATAGGACCATTTTTTCTAATGTATTTGTTTCTAATCAGAAAAAGGAAGATTGAGGCAGAGTTGGTAATGAACACCAGTTACTATGTAACTGATATACATAGCATTCAGGTTGCTGTTATACAGAAAAGAAGCAATTTGATTGACGCGGTAAAGAAAGCAAAGGACTTGAAAACAACTCATTCATTAGAATCCTGCCACAGCTTGAATCAGGTAAGTTAAACTATGTATTGCATTTGTTTGATTTCTGGTTGGGGTTTTCATTAATGTAATCAGAAATTCATTTTAAGTGTTTCGGTAAAGGTAATTTTAACAGTAAAATAAACTATAACATATAACAAAATAATACAATTAAAATAAACTTCAGAACTAGTTTTATTGATCTTATTGTTTTAGAATTATAACATGAGGGGTAAAATACAAATGATTCTAAATTTAATTAATTAAAATTGGTCATAAAAATAAATTCATATATGTTCTGTATTAGTACACTAATCAACTGATTCCAATAAGAAAAATGAATTTATTTCTTTTTAAGTTCATAAAACTATTTTAGCTTAGGCACCATTTTGGCTTTTAATGCCCCATTACATATATTCTTTGTGTGTTTGTGTGTATATACAAATAATTATCAGGGTAAAACAAATATAAGACAAAATATGAATTGTGGCACTCCTATTCTAAACCATGTACTGTCTACATAACTGCTTGATTTAGTGTATTGAAAATTGAATAAGGACTCATTATTCTTTAAGGCTCTTTGCAACTTAAACGTATCAGTTGAAGAAGAAGTCTTAAAACTAGATAATCTGAAAAAAAGAACACTTCCAAGGTATGTTTTTGGAAAACTAAGAGTTTTAGCACATTAATTTTTGTGCGTAAGCAGTGTTAAAATAAATTGTAGTTGCTAATATGACTAGATCAAACTAATTTATTGAAAATAAGCTCAAATGATTTTAGATGTGCAGTCTTCTGAATAAACCAAAATTGCACACTAAGAATGGTAAAGATTCTACATTTAAAATAAAGCCTATCATACCAACAAAGCCAAATTAAAAACATTGAAATAATAAAAGGTATTTCAAAAACTAGTTTGACACTGTAGTCTTAACTATTATTTAACAGCAGATGATTTAATTATTAGGTTTGCATGATAACTATAATTCATGATTCACTAACTGAATTCAAGATTTGCTAACTGATCATGTGCCATTAAGTCATTTTCATCTTCAAATGATCCTATAGACAGATTTTCTCCATGATGACTATAACTAACTTCTTCTTACAATGGTGCATTCCTCCCCACTCTGAGTTCATCCACCTTGTCGGTAATCAATCTCTTCTTCCCTTCCATCTTCCTCAGCCTTAGAAATTTTTGGGGGGAGAGCTAGGTCTGCATATAATATATCTAAAGTACAGAATAATTTGAGGTTGGTTATTTGTGCCTTGAGTGAAAATTCTGGATTGATTTGTTCAATAATCCATCGATTTGTTTTCTTGCCTGTCTCAGGAGTCTTCCAACATCAAAGGTTAAATGCATCAAATATTTTTTTCTGCTTTGCTTCTTAAAGTCCAAATTTTGTTTCCATAGAGTACCTGGGTTGCATGATTCTGATCCTTATAGATATAGATATATCATGCAATTTAATATTTTTTCCAAAGTCTCATGTCTGCTGTATTGAGTGCTAAGCTGCAATGTATTTTTGACTGCTTGCTTTTTTACCCTTGATGTTGATCCTAAAAGGTAGAACACCAGTTCAGTATCTTCATTTCCAGTTCTAAGACTGTTCTACCTGTTGTCATTAGTTTTGTGGCCTTTATATTTAATATTAGTTCCATTTTTAAACTCTGCTTTTTCACTTTTAGAGCAAAGACAACATGTGTTACTAGCACAGTACATGTTATTGATGGGTTTTTTTCTCCAGTTTTAAAATCACTTCTCCTTAATATATCTCCTTATTCCACTAATGAAAAACTATTCGATTGTGTATCAGTTTGGAGTCATCAATTAAGTACTAAAAACTCAATTATATGCTTAAAAATGTGTCCAGAAAATATATTTGTAATATGGATAATATATTCCTAATACAGGTTTTACATGGACTATGATGAGATAAACCATCTATTTGAAAACATAGGTAAATTTTCCTATGATGCCTCAAATGTGTAAGTATTTGGCACTGTATTTGAAACACAGTGGTTTTGTTCAGCCACCTTAGAATCTTTCAGTTTATATACCACATAAAGCTTCATACATGGGTATAAAGAACAAACAATATCAAGAAAAGGAAATAAACTGGAAACAGCATCTATACAGGCATGGCTGAAGTTAAAAAATAAAATCTAACTAGGGTTAGTTTTGGTTTGAAGAACATAGGAAAATTCCAAGGCTTTAGGTATTAAAGTTGTATAAATAAATAAATTGGTAAAAAAAAACTTGAAAGAAAGGAATGGAAACTACCCCTATTTGATGAAAAAAGAAAAACATTGAAACTCAAGGGAAATTTTATCTGTAATTTGAAAATAGCCAACTGGTTCCAATCAGAAATAAGATTTCTGGTTATTTTGGAGGCAGTAATTACAAGTTACATTTGTATTTTCGATCATGCTGTCAATGAGCTTTATTTAGAAATGTTTCCATTATTAAATACTGTGTAGAAGCATCTGGAATGAAATAGACAGTTTGGTTGACAGATGCAGGCAAGTGAAATTTTTTGTTAAGATCAGTATATGTATCTAACTTCCTGATTTTCAGTAGTATTTGGTATAATTCCTATGAGTAGCAATTATGTGATCTTTGACATTTACAGGACCAGCAACTGAAAGATCCAGTCTGTAGCTCCTTAAAATCTTGGTTGTATTATACTCAACAAAATATCTCCACATTGTAATTTTTAGTTGAATAGGAGATAAAAAATTTTAAATATGTGAGAATCGGTTATGTTTTAAATAAAATAAAATTGAGTAATGATTATTATGCAGTTAGGGAGTGAAGCTTCCATCAAGCATCTCTGATCAAATTCAGTCCTCAATCCCTACAGTTATATGCCTCTATTCAATAAAGTGGGCTTAGTATGAGAAGCCAATATTTGTTTTAATGAGCAATTAAAAATGTCCTGGTCACATAGAGTGAAAAATCTATAAATTATGATTTACAATTTACAGTGCCTAGGATGCAAATTTAAATATGAAGAAATTACATTATGGTTTTATAGAATATATAAATCAAGCCTTATACATTAGTGTTGTACACATTCTTGTCCATGGGGGCAGCTGTGATAAAATTAGATTTTTTTTAAAACTGCAGAATCTGAAATTGTTACAACCACAGTAGTGGTGGGTTGCAGGCGGTACACCCCGGTACAGGCATACCGGAGCCTGCCCGGAGCACCGGATACCGGTATGGTGCTCCGGAGGGCCGATCCACCCACCTGATCTCCTTACCGGTCTTTTAAGTCTTCAGCGCTTATGCACACAGCGCATACAGTGCCTGCGTGACACTCCGCTGAGCAGCTGGAGGCTCGCAGAGGTGGTAAGATGCATGCGCGCGCTGCGCGCATCCACGTGGACAATGCTGGGCCGGTTGGAACGGGATCCGGGACCCACCACTGAACCACAGACGTATTATAGATTACTGTATTAAAATAAGTTCAGTCCATGAAAGCTGTCTATAATGTGTCGAGGTATATGATACAATACACCAATGTAAGTTTTTTTTTTCTCTGACTCTTTGATTATGTCAGAGAAGTAGGGAACTTAAGGAGCGAAAGGCACATTTACATAACACTGGAACTTAAGCTAACACATAGCTGAAACTGAAAGTTAAAGATCTGTCCATAAAAGATAATCCATAGAAAATAGTCCATTAGAAGCAGTACACAAAATTAAACTTTGATTTTTTTTTAGATTGTACTGTATAAGAATTATAAAATCAACTAATGTTGCTGTTCATGTGTACTTAAAGTACATTTTTCTTTAGCCTACTATCTTTGAAAAGATGGGAATTTGTTTGAAAAAGGGAACACAGTATTGAAGTTTTAAAAAATCAAATTGAATATAGTTTTTTCTTAGACACTTATTAACTATACTAATGATTTTTTTCGGAAGTGATTTATTTTGTGTTGTACAGATGTCTTTCTGGATAGACATATTCAATATAAATGCATAAATCTTGTGGGGTATATGGATACCATACCTCATTTTTTAGCTTCTTTTAAAAAAAATTGTGGGGGAATTTTCTATTTTTTATATACTTTTTCTTCTGATAAAAGTGAAGTTAAAAATAAAAATGTTGAAAAATCAGTGATTTTGCTGTAAGAGTTTGGTGAAGAAATCTGACAGCGTTCTGGGACTGAAAAAATTTATTAGAGGATGTATTTAGCCTTCAGGTTTAATGGAAATTAAAGATGCTTCTTAAAGTGGAGACTCTAGAAAGAGCGCAGAGAAGAGCAACAAAGATGATTAGGGGACTGGAGACTAAAATATATGAAGAATGGTTGCAGGAACTGGTTTTGTCTAGTTTAATGAAAAGAAGGACTGAGGGAGACATGATAGCAGTGTTCCAATATCTCAGGGGTTGCCACAAAGAAGAGGGAGTCAAACTATTCTCCAAAGTACCTGAGGGCAGAACAAGAAGCAATGGGTGGAAACCAATTAAGGAGAGAAGCAACCTAGAACTGAGGAGAAATTTCCTGAGAGTTAGAACAATTAATATGTGGAATTAATCAGTTCTGAATGCCCCAACACTGGAGGTCTTTAAGATGATGTTGGATAACCATTTGTCTGAAATGATATAGGGTTTCCTGCCTAGGCAGGGGGTTGGACTAGAAAACCTCCAAGGTCCCTACCAACTCTGCTATTGTATTGTATTGTATTGTATTGTATTGTAAGTCAAAGGCCTTTTCATTATATCTGTTTATTTGATCTCTTGTGCTAATATGATGTTTAATAAACAAACAGCATTCAATGAATAATTGGTCAATTTAGGTACAACTTTGAAGAGAACTCTCTAAAAATGAATAATGAACTTGGTACTTCACATCAAGTAAATGTAAATCTTGTTAAAGAAATTGATCCTCCTCCCGAAGAATCTGATAAATGTTTTGGAGGTGCCCACCTGCAAGCAATGAGTCTATTATCCATTCAGAAACACACTGCTGCATTATCTCAGGCCACATCTACACCAGATGTTATCATTGAAGAAATAATTGAAGATGATCAAGAAAGTGAGTAGGGGCTTTATACCCCTCTAAAGCTTTTTATATGATTTGTTACATTATAGCTAGAATATCCTTTCTCTTTCAAAGCGTTCATAGTGTTTTCAAAAATACATAAATGGAACACACACACACACACACACACACATACATACACAGAGCTTTGCAATAGCAGAACAAACACCAGATGTTTAACTATAGTTCTGAGCATTCCATCACCAGTGAGTATGATCATCAGAGTTCCTGGGAGTTGTGGTTGAGCAATAAGAGAACAACAAATTGTCCACTTCTTTTAACTAAAAAAATTACAGATAAGCTCACTCAAAGATTGAGAATGCTTCTTCCTGGCAAATAGCAACTTGTGAACAACTCTTGTTATGTTGATATGTGGTATCCTCTTTTGTAACATGCTATATTTATTATTTATTATATTTATATGGCTGCTCATTTCACAAAAAGCAACTCTTAGGCAGTGGTGTTGAAGTTTCTATAAATAATATTATTTAATTGGATATAAGTAAATCTTTCTGATGTAAGTGTTTGGAGATTGATGTAATCAAAACAAATTAAAAACATGACCATAACCATCTTATTAAAAGTGTGTGGATTAGCCAACACTCAGCCTTGGAAGTGTGTTAAACTCTGTGGATTGTGATTGCCACCTTGCACTCTGGTTTCCAAACTTCTGGGCAAGTTTAAGCGAGGTGAAAGTTCCCACCATCCGCATTCCTTCTCTGAAGGCTTCCTTGCCTCACTTTCCAGTGCTTGCCTAAAACACAGGCTAAGCAGGAGTCATTGTTCTGTGCACACATACACACACTATTCTGACCTTGACGACTTTTATTTGCAACCCAGCTGGCAGGCAGCCAGTCCTGCCCAGGTTTTGGGAGAAGAACCTCTCCTTCAGCATGCTGTGCTGGACTCTGACAGTCCCAGACAGGGAGAAAGGCAAGCAGGGATGATGACAGGGAAACTCACTCCCCATGGCCATTGCCGCGAAGGCTTGTTCCCACTGAATCTTCCAGCCCAGAACAATAACTCCCGCATAGCCCACCTGCACTCCTTTTCCAAAGGCTTCCTCACTTCATTTTCCAGTGTTCCTTTCCCACACAAAAGGCGAACTAACCTGGAGTCCTTTTTCCAGGCTGAGTCACCTTTTACTGTCCATGCTTGCTCCTTTCCCTGCCTGGGAGCCATCGAGGTCCAGTGCAACACACCAAAGAAGTGGCCCTTCTCCCCAGGCCCAGGCACAATTGGCAGATTGCTGGCTCAGATGTAAGTATGTCCCCAAACTCATAAGTGTGTGTGTGTGTATAAAATGATTCCAGCTAGCACGACTTTCAAGGGAGGGGGGGGGGGGTGAACTGGAAAGCAAGGCAAGGAAGCTTTCAGAAAAGCAGTGTGGGCTGGTTTCTCCTCCCTTAAGTTCACCTGGTTTTGGAAACCAGCATGGAAGGCCCAGCTTATGCTGAGTTATCTCCTCAGCAATTTAGCCGGAGTGAGGTGGTGGTAGTAGGAAGAGAATTGCCTCTTTCTGCCACTTCCATACAACGAAGGGACGATCAAAAAAAATGCCAGGTGGTATCTCCCACTAGCTTGCTGGTTTTAACACACACAATCCCCACAGATGCCATTGCTCATTACTTTTGGGATTTCTCAGAATAGACTTCTATTTCTCAGAATAGACTTCTTAGGGAAAAATGGAAACCTGTAAGCTTGACTCCTGAACTTGGCTTTAGAAGGCTAATCGTTAAGTCTCTGTTCTTCAATAAATTTGTTCCAGGTGAATAATATTCACATATGGAGTTGATTAAATATATCCATGTTTTCCCCCCAAGCATTTTCTACAGAATATCGCAAATCTACATATCAGAAGAGTTTTCTCCAAACACAGCAGGTCCCATTTGAGTTAAAGGCTGGTATGTAACTCTGATCTGGCAAAATAAAATGTCTCAATGATTGCTTTAATAGTTTGATTTTTTGAAATGTAGAAATAAATGCTACCATCCCTTTAAAAAAAAAACTTTGAAGATATAGATCAAATGTATAGGACAGGGATGTCTAAACTTGGCAACTTTAAGACTTGTGGACTTCAAGTCCCAGAATTTCCCAGCCAGCAGAGCTGACTGGGGAATTCTGGGAGTTGAAGTCCACAAGTCTTAATGTTGCCAAGTTTGGACACCCCTGGTATAGGAGGAAGTTTATGGAATAGACATACACGTTTTTCACAATAACTAATTGTAAAGCAAAAAATGCTTGATTTGGAATAGTCAAGTGTATTGACTCTTAATATTTCAAATGTAACATAACTATTATTGAGAGATGAAGTACATTATGATTATTGGTAAAATAGTTAACTGTTGAGCCAGCTGCTGCTGTTTCCAAGTAAATGTTTTGCAATTTCATTCATTCTGTGTAGAAATCTAGTTTGCTAATTACTTAATGGACCCTTCATTATGAATATGAATTCATTATCATTTTGATGTATCCATGTTATTTTTCTTTATTATTTATTTTATTGTTCTATTGTTTTGTTTCTGGTTTGTTTCATTTCTTTGTTTTTATTATTGTAAACTGCCTAACCCATGGTGAGATATATGGCAAGTAAAATAAATAAATTTCTGCACAAATAATTTGATTTTTCATGTATAATGTACGAAAACTTGCTTAATATTTGATTTTATTCATTCATTTTATATTCTATCTTACACAGAAGTTCCTGAATATGTTGTTGTCAGTTGTGTAATAAATCCATGTCATTTCTATGTTCGGAAAGTTTCCCAAAGGAAAACTGCGACCTATTTGGAAAAAGTTTTGAAACACTATTGTAGGAATAACTATTTGTCTTCTAGTGACATTTTGGAACTAGGTAACTCCTTTAATTTCAGATAAGTTATAATTTCAGAATTTTTAAAACTTCAGTGGAAATGAATTTATGTGGGTTTTGGTAAAGGTTTTCCCTGTCCAGTCACGTGCGACTCTAGTGGTGGTGCTCATCTCTGTTTCGTAGCCAAGGGAGCCAGTGTTGTCCAAAGACATTCCCACGGTCATGTGGCCGCATGCTGAGATGCATGAAACGTTATCTTCCACTGAAGTGGTACCTATTTAATTACTTGTTTTTGCATGCTTTCAAAGTGCTAGGTGGGCAGGAACTGGGGCAAGTACCGGGAGCTCACCCCATCACATAGCGCCTGGTCTCAAATCTGGGCTGTCAGCTTTCCAGTGACAAGCTGGTTGGAGTTACTTCATTTATTTTGAAATTGGAAAAATGATTGTGAAATATTTAAGTTTGCTTGCAGTACAAATGCATTTTTAAAGTAAAACCTTATGCTAATAGCATGGTTTATTAATGGGATTTTGCTGCCATCTCATGACTAGTCAGCCAGAGTTTTGCAGTTCTAAGTAAAACCTCGGCTCTTACTTTCAGACAAACTTTTTAAGTGTCAAAGATTGAATTGAACAGTGAGACCATTCAACATTTCTATAAATATCCTTTCTTAAGAATGCTTAAAAGTGGTCATGAATTTAAAGATAATTAAATCTTAATGTATTTCAGGCACAAGGATTTTGATTAAAAGCAAAGAACATGGAATGTGGTGCCGTGCAGAAATAATGGAACTAATTCCACTGAATACAAATGAGGAGAAAACCTGTGGTCTGACAAAACACAAAATTTGTGATATTGCAATAATGAAAGTATTCCTTATAGACTTTGGGCATCCAGAAGCTTTAATTATTTCAAGGCATGAATAAGTTTAAATAACTTGTGTTCAAATCTATCATGTTTAGATTTCCCCATTTTTTTTTGTAATTATAAGGTGGTTTTGAAATTATCATTTCTGCCTGAGGTGATTTAGTGAATGTGCTTCACCAGATGCTTCAGAGTGAATTTGATTTTTTTAAATTTTATTTATGACTGGAGCATTATAAGGAGATGTTATTGGTTATCCTGTTGCACAGTTTGATAGATGTGCTGGCCACCCCCACCCCCGGTTTAGCGAAGGGGGGGAAAGTTGTGATACGTCACGTAAGGACGTGTCATCGCAAGTTTGACCCCCCTGGACTGAAGTGTAATAAGGGGGTATAAGTAACACAGAGATCTTTTTTCCCCTTCTACAACTGAGTTGTGTTCAGGGGTGAAATCTACTTACCTTCACTACCGGTTTGCAAACGATGACGTCCGGGTAGGTGGGCGGAGTCTCCCACCACAACTGGTTTGCCCAAACCAGATAGAACCGCCTGAATTACACCACTGGTTGTCTTCATAGAAAGACAGAAATGATGTATTGCAAAACTCCTGGAAAGATTCACTTGAATCAACCTGAGCAACAATAGTTCCTTTCATTGTTGTTATGTCTCTGAAAAACAAAATGATTATGTCTTAGTAATTCAGCAACCATTGAATGTTTTTTTCTCAGAAATTTCAGCTCTTTAAAAAAAAACCTAACAGATCTTTATGAATGACCGCTGGCTTACCTGAACGGTCGTTCTCTGGGCGCTGCGGGAGAGTCCAAGCATGGGTTAACACAGCCTATTTGCCCTAGGACTGAGTAGATTTTTCTTTGGTCATGCCCCCTTTGCCTCATTGAGGTCCGTTTAAAAACGAAGTCTTGTCTGCTGTAGGACGCCCTTCGGGTATCCTAATCGTAATACCGAACCCTGGACCTTGCAATAAACCCTGGGCGGGGTTGGACTCTCCCACAGCACCCAGAGAACAACTGTTCAGGTAAGCCAACAGTCATTCTCCTGTGCGCTGCTTGGAGAGTCCAAGCATGGGACATACCCAAGCTATTTTGTCCCAGGGAGGGCCAAAGTCATGACCAGATTATCCGGAGCCAAGGTAACTTGCTGCAAAATACGTCTTCCAAAGGAGGCTTCAGCTGAGGCAAAGGTGTCATTTTTATGTGCCATCACACGACCCCCCGCAGTCCTTCTCTGATGTTCATAAACCATTTTGATGAGGCCCTCAGCCAACGCCCAATGGTTGAGGATGAGACCTTACCACCCAATGACCCAGGCTGAAAATACACAAAGAATGACTCTGAATGTCTGACGTCCTTAGTCCTGTTCATATATATGCGGACCGCTCGTCGAACATTCAGCTTGTGCCAGGCGCTTTCCTTGGGGTGCTTAGGCTTGGGGCAAAAGTTCAGGAGGATCACCTCCTGAGATCTGTGAATGTGAGAATTCACTTTTGGCATAAAGAAGGGTCGAGACACAGGATGACCTGATCATGATGGATGATACACAGTTCCTCCCTGACAGAGAACACCGCAATCTCTGATACCCTCCTAGCAGACGTAATTGCTATTAAGAAGGCAGTTTTAAGACTCAAGTGCTGAAGACTGGCAGTTCTCATAGGTTCGAATGGAGCGGGGGTCAGGGCTCTCAGAACATATGATAAGTTCCAGGACGGGTACCTGTGCATTGCCTGAGGTTGAATATTGGTCGTACCCTTCAAGAAGCTTCTGACCTGAGGGTGCTGACTCAAGGATTGATGAATGGTCTCTAGCCAGTATAGTGGACAAGGCTGCAACCTGGCGACGGAGGGTGTTGGGCACCAAGCCTTTGTCCAACCCCTCCTGAAGGAAGTCCAGAAGTTGAGGTATGGATGCTGAAACGTCTACAATGTCACACCGCTTGCACCAAGTGGAGAACGCGATCCAGTTCGCATAGTAGATGCGTGTTGTCGATGGTCTTCTGGACACTTGAATGGTCTGGATGACCTTGTCAGATAGGTTTTGTTTCCTCAGGAGTGCCCCCTCAAGTGCCATAGGGCTGGTTGGAGCCACTGGGGCTCTGGATGACTCATTGCCCCCTCGCTGAGAGAGATCTGCTCCTGAGGAATTCTCCACAGTTTCTGTGCAGACAGATTGACCAGGTCCTTGTACCAAGACCTCCTGGGCCAATGCAGAGCTACCAGTATGAGTTCTGCCTCCTCCGCCAGGAGCTTGGTGATTACCTGCGGGATGAGTGGCAGGAGCGGGAAGGCATACAGGAGGCCTGGGGGCCATCTGGACCTCAACGCATCCATTCCCTCCGCCTGGGGCGAGTGGTAGCGTGAGAAGAATCTCGGGAGCTGCTCGTTGACTGCAGTTGCGAACAGATCGACTTGTGGCTGCCCGAACCACCGCACTATCTGTTGGAACAGAGTTGGATGTAGACGCCACTCGGAGTTGTCGATCCTCTGTCGGCTCAGCCAGTCTGCCCTGACATTGCTGGTGCTGGATATGTGATCGGCTCTTATTGATGCTAGGTGTTGCTCCGCCCAACGGCCCAGAGAGTCTGCCTCTGCCATGAGCCTCCTGGAGTGGGTGCCACCCTGCTGATTTACATGGGCCTTTGTTGCAATGTTGTCTGTGAGTAACAGAACATGGCGACCCACCAGTTGGGCTGAGAATCGTCTTCGGGTGAGCCTGGCTGCTCTCAGCTCCAGCCAATTGATGCTTCAAGCTGCCTCTGTCCGCGACCATCTGCCTTGTGCCAGTTGACCGTGGCAATGTGCCCCCCAGCCGTAAAGACTGGCATCCGAGGTGACCATGACCCTGTCGGGTTCCTTGAATAGACAACCCTTCTCTACTGCTGTCGACTGCCACCACCTCAGGGAGCGAATCACCTTCAATGGGAGCCGAACTTTCTGGGCGAGTTGCTGGCCTTCGATCTCTGCATCGGCAGCAAGAACCACTGTAGTTCCCTGGTATGCAGCCAAGGCCAAGAAACTACATTTAAGCAAGATATCATGATGCCAAGACACTGCGAGAATTGAACAATCGGCAAGAATCTGACCCGGCGGCACTGACGGATTCTGTTCCTGAGATTGCATAGCTGGTCTGGTGACAGAAACACCTGGTATGAAACAGAATCTATTATGGTGCCGAGGTACTGAATGCGAATCACCGGGTCGCGGTGGCTTTTATTCCAATTCACTGAAAACCCGTGGCTCTGTAGGGTGCGTATGGTGATTTGCATGTCTCTTAGAGCCTGGCGACGAGTCGTTGAATGAATGATGATGTCATCTAGGTAACATTCCAGGCGTATTTGGCGGGCGCAAAGGTGAGCCGCCACCGCTGCAAGAAGCTCAGTAAAAATCCTGTGGGCGGACGAGATGAGCTCATGCAGATAAGCTTCTTTCAGATCGATGGACGTGAGCTGGTCTCTTTGTCTTATGCAGCCCAGGATGGATTGGAGGGACTGCATTTTGAAGCGCTTGTAGGCCTGATGCTGGTTCAGGCACTTCAAGTCTAAGATGGCCCTCCATCCCCCTGAGTTCTTGGGAATCAGGAAGAGAATGGAATAAAATCCCTTCCCCTCCTGGTCTGGTGGGACTGGCTCTATAGCGTTTATTTGCTTGCATGAGGGACCTTTTGATGGGGTTTTTGGGCATGGGACAACGAAGAAACGTTCGTGGGTGAAGCGTCACAAAGTCTAGGACCACACCCCTCCTGATGGTGTTGAGGATCCATGTGTCAGTGGTGATTTCCTCCCATCGGTCTTCATAGAGTTGCAGCTGGCCTCCGATGGGAGGGTTGCTTTGGCGGTCATTTGCCACGTCTGAACTGGCGGTTGTTGGAACCACTATGAAAAGGCTTCCGAAAGGAGCCCTGTTGCTGATGTCTACCCCGGGAGCCAAAGGAGATCCTGTCTTGGTTCCTATTGCTAGGTTGAGTATAGGCCCTCTGATATGAGAATGAGGTGGACGCCTGAGCATTATCCTGGGCCCAAAAGGATTGTTTCCTGAAGGATCCAGATCCTTTCTTCTCATTCTTTTTGTGAGTGGGGAGGCATCTTTCGCTTATCTTTAGTCTCTATCAAAAAAATTTCCAAGGAATCTCCAAAGCGATACCCCCCTTTGAAAGGAGCTGAAGCCAGCTTCCATTTTGCCTTCATGTCCGCCTGCCAGCGGCAGAGCCATAGCAGATGGTGTGAGGTTACATTGGAGGCTAAGGCTAAGGCTCGGGGTAATGCTCAGGCGTCCGCGTTCAATGAGGCATCCACGGAGTACTCCACTGCTGTAATGATCTTGTTAAGATCGTGATGCCATAGAGACTCTTCTGAGGGAGGTTTAGATCTCAACTGGCGTAGCCATAGTAAGGATGCCCTAGTGAAGAAGGAAGCGGAAGTTGAGGCCTTAATGGCCCAGGCAGCTACCTGGTGCGTCTTATGGCATGCTTTTTCTGCCCTCTTGTCCTTTGCTTGAGGCCATCTATGAGCTCTGCAGGCAGGGCAGAATGGGAAGTCAAGGAGACAACTGGGACATCAACCTCTGGCAACTTCAGGATGTCCTCCATTTTAGCCTCCAGGGAATATAAATTTTTGTCCTTTGGCTGCTCCCATTGGTGCTGCACAACATCCATGAACAAGTCAGGGACTGGAATGCGTTCAAGGTCCGGAGTGGTCTCCTTAAAAAGACCCTCTTTGGGGTTTTGGGAAGCAGAAGGAACAGCCTTGTCCTTAGGTTTAGCTGGCCCTAGTTCTGTAGAAGCCCTGGCCTTTAAATAGGGACGGTTTGAAGAGGCCCGTGGAGGTGGGCTTATCAGGTGGCATATCCTCATCCTCTGATAATTCAAACTCGTCTGCAACCTCCTCCTCCTAAGCCGATACCTCCGTCGTAACAGAGGTACCTGGAGAGTCGGGATTGTGCTCCCTGTTCTCCACGAGGAGGTGATCGGCCCTAGGGCCCTTGCCACTTCTGGACTCTTTTTGTTGCATTGCCTACACAATGCCCTGGGAGATGACCTGAGATATAACCTCCCTCATTTCAGCTGATAGAGCTGTGCCTTTGTCTTCTACAGGCCTGGATCTGGAGGAAGGCAGGGGACGTTTACATCTAACGGGCTGAAGAGACCTCTTCAGACAGGAGACACTGAAAGGGCTCCAACTCCTCTTATGGACGAACTGGGAGGCTGGGGGAGATCCTATTTGTGAGTCCCTATCATCTAGGGATGGAGACTGACCCCCCTGGAGAGAGGTGACCTTTCCTTCCTCAGATATGGTGAGGTGAGCCTGGAGTCTTGTCACACTCATGAGGTAAGACTTGGCCCTGCAGGCTTATGGAACCCTGTTTTCTGGGGCCCTTACTCCCTGATGAACAATGGGTGGATTTCCCCCCAGTGCCCTTCCGCTCTTTCCCCCATTGTTTGGGAGGATCTGGCCTACTGAGCTTTGAAGAGGGACCTGCCAGTTCCTCCCTTGCTCCCAAACCTTCATCTGCCATGGTGGACTGTAGGTGGTTGGATTCTTGGCTTGTGAGGCAAGACTGCAGTAGCGAAGGACACCTGACGCTGGCCAGCCGGCTTCGCAGCATCTGCAGATCTGCTTGAGAACTGAAGGCTGGCTAGACAGCCAGGACACTCCAATGTCACCTTCCTGCAACATGAAAAATCCACTGGAAGGGGAGGAAAGCCCTGCCGGCGCCCCGGACAGGGCCAAGCACTCCCCTGGGGCGATCTGCGCTGAGGTGGTGAGGCGCGATTTCCAGGGATCTGTTTCTGATTGAGTCGGAGCAAGGGGCGGTTTGGCGCTTCTAAAGTGCCGTCACGGCTTCGCACTGCTGAACAGATCCTTCCCGCTTCAATTAGTGTCCTTAAGCAAACATAAGAAAGACGGACAATTGTAGTCTTAAAAATGGCCGCCACCGCCTCGCGTTGCCGAGAGGAGAGCTTCAATGTCCGTCCCTGCTTCAGCCGTTAAAAGGCGCACAAAGGCATCGCTTCCAAAATGGCCACCACTCTCCTGGAAGGCTCAGAAACACCATCGTGGCCAGGGTTCACTGGATGCTCCTGATGCTCTCAAACGGCCGGGAATGCACAAAAAACCTTCCTGCCGTTCTCGCAGCTGTTCTCGCCGGACAGGTGGTCTCTGTTATTCCAACCGCTGCGTGCGACCAGCAGTTGGTTGAATTGCCAACCGTCACCTTAGCAACCCTTGTAGGTAACTGGATTTCAATTAAATCCTAACCCTATACTAACTGAATAACACTAAGAAAAATAAAAAATACTAAATCTACTGTGAATTGCTTGGAGAGTTTCAGTCTATCAAGGACTGAAGAGCTCCCCAAAACTAGTCCTAACGGGCAGACTGAGTTTTTAAGCTGACCTTAATGAGGCAAAGGAAGCGTGACCAAAGAAAAATCTACTCAGTCCTAGGGCAGATAGACTGTGTTATCCCATGCTTGGACTCTCCAAGCAGAGCACAGGGGAATGTAATATTCAATTTCACCAGAAGATAGTGTACTTCTTAGCAGAGTCCCTGTTTCTATTTTTAATGAAAAAGCAATTGTGCTACAAAAAAAATCAAGCAGAGGAAAACAATATAATTGGCCAAATACTAAGTAATTTCTATTATCCTGCTTTTATGAAGCTTTTGACATGTTTATCTTCTTGTACTGATGTAACAAGATATAAACCCCAAACAACCTTCTTCCTCCAACCCCTATTTATCTCCTTTTATGTTTTGATATTTGTATATACAAGAAGGAATGAACTGTCAATGAGACAGAAAGTATCATAGTATGTTTTGTTACCAACTTTTGAAGTGTTACACTGGCAATTCTTGATTATGATTGACATTAAAAAAGGGTGCTTTTGAGATAGAGACATTGGAAAAGGAATGAGTTCTTTCAGCCAGTTTTTCCATTTCACAATTAGTAATCAGAAAACAATGATGGAATGAGATAAATTAAGAGATAAAAATGGTGACCTAATAAATGTCACTACAAACAAAATTATTCCTTTATTGGTTCCCATTTCGATCAGATTGTGGAATGCTTGGGGAAAAGGTGAACATTGAATCCAGATAAGTCACACTCCCAAAGTAATACCTTGGCAGATGTTTTACAATCTTTTCAGATAGTTACTATTCATGCACTGGTTATTTTACAATTGGATTAAATAACTCACTCTACATTATTTATTTAGCTTTTATTCCACTACAGTGAAAAGACTCTTTGTGACTTTATGCAGTGAAACAAATAGCTTTCAAAATTTGGGAAATAACAAATTGCAGCCATTATAAAAATAACACAAGCTCAAAAAAACTAAACTCAAATGAAAATAAAACTATTGCCCCAAATTGACTAGAATACTCCCTGGTCTCCAGCATTTGCAGTAAGGAATTATGCCAGAATTGTGCCAGCCTGATGCCCCTCAAAAAACATCCTTTGCAGCCATGAGGCATTTGGTTAAGCATGGCAAACAAGACTGAAGAGATTGCTATTGCTAAGTAATGCGGTAGTGCTTTAGGACCCCATTGCTTAGCAAGGAAATTCCAGTCCCAATTGCCATAGTAAGACAAGGACTATCTGTATCTTTTTTGTGTGTGATGCACATACACACTTGCATATATACAGTATACATATCAGTATTGGGGAAATGACGTCTTAATGTACGGTATTTCAACCTGCACAATGAAACCATATGTGTTTTTTTTTCTTCTGCCATCAGAGTACCTAATGAAGTTACTGTGAATCCAGAACACGTTACTCTTAAATACATGATGATTGAAGATCTATGTTCGGTTGTAAGAAAAATGGATGTATCTTTAGAGACTCGGCTCAGAGGTATAAGTAACCTAGCCCTACAATGTTCACTAAAGGGCATTGTTCCTAAGGATTCAGTAAGTGAGAATTATATTGTCTACTTTTTCCCATTTTTTATTTTAAATGCCTTTTTTTTATAGTCTCACGTTCGTCTTACTGATTTTCTTCTTTATATAGCAGTTATAGACATTTTGGATATTTTTTTAGATGAGGATAGCGACAGAGATGTCCTGAATCAAGGGGAACCGATATACCTAATATTCCAGAACTTTCTGGAAGGATTCCCTTTAAGCCAAATAATGTTTATGAATACTGTATTCAATATTTTCCAAGGTTTGGTTTGAGGTAAACCATATTTCACAGCCATTATGATTCTACAAGCTACTCCGCTAATGAAATGAGAGTGTTCTTTTGAAACAATATTCAAAAGAGGAGAGAAATAGAAGGAAATGAGCAGCTATAAAGCATAATTTGTGGTATACTTACAAACTTAAATGGTGGTTTGAGTTTTGTGATTAATATAAATCATAATGAAACATGAAGTCTGAATTGAGCATTTTGGGAATTTTATTTCTAGTTCACTGCTAGTTGTAAGCTTATTTTATGAGCCATGATGGTGCAGTGGTTAGAATGCAGTATTGCAGGCTAATTCTGCCGACTGCCAGTAACTCAAGATTGACTTAGCCTTCCATCCTTCTGAGGTTGGTAAAATGAGGACTCACGTTGTTGGAGGCAATATGCTGACTCTGTAAACCACTTAGGGCTGTAAAGTATATAAGTTTAAGTGTTATTGCTAAGTACCTTCACAAAAATAAAATCCAATAATCCACTTCTATCATGGAAGCTGTTTCTATTCACAGAACAAGATGGAGTGATTGTAGCCTCTCTGCACTTTAAATTCTTCTCTGGAAAGTATTTCCAGAATAGATTTTGATAGCGTAAAAAAGGCTGGCGGTGGAGGAGAGAGGATTTTGCTCCTCAGATATTAGGCAAAACACCATAAACAATTTTCATTTATTTTTAAAATAGCTTTTTGTGTTCTACTGTTCCTCAAAGAGTATGTCATTTTTTTCTAAATTGATTTGAAAGCAACAGAAGTTTACATAAATTCTGTACATATTTTTGATATTATATTTTGTGGCCAGTTAAACTTAATACACTGTGAATTCCTTTACAGGTTTAAATGTCAGTAAATATCTTAAATATCAAGCATTTGGTGCTCTGTATTGACTGCCTAGGACAAAAGAGATCTTGCAAAAGATCTGGTTTTTTTTTAAAAAAAAAAAAACCACAAAACTCTGAGAATCTTCAGTATACCATTTCAGAAGATTACCTTAGTGATTGTTGCAGGGAAATCCTTCCGACTGAACTGTGGGCAGTCTGACAATTGATATAAGGCAAATTTGTTCACATCAGTATTTGAAGGGTCTCAGTTCTTCAAACGCAAAAGATTGGAAGGACTTTATGATGATCAAAGAGTCAAAGCCAAGTCTTTCTTTAAGGAAAAAGATAAGAGAACTAAAAAAGAATCCTTTAATTCTCAAAGAAATCCCCTTCAGTCTTATTAAATGGGATGCTGCTGTACTATTCTGATTCTGTTCTAATCTCCCCCCAATACAAATCCTTCAATTATAAACCTTACTTTTTGAGATCAGGCAAAAGAGATTTTGTTTATCACTTAGAGAGGGCTGTAAAGCACTATAAAGTGGTATACAAGTCTAAGTGCTAGTGCTATCTCCAGTTATCTAAATTAAAAGACTGATTTCAAGCTTAGGAAATCTCACTTCATTATTACTTGGGGTGATGAAGTTTTAATTAACTAAATGCAAAAAAAAAAAAAAAACACAGAAAATTTCTGGTTATTGAGTATTCTTAACTATTGTAACTTTTACAAGTAGTTCTTGATAGCAACCATTCATTTAATGGCAGATTAAAGTTATGTTGGTGCTGAAAACAGTTACAACTGTTGCATCACCCCAGAAAGTCATTTAATCATGATTCAGGCACTTGGGCACCCACTCGCATTTCCAGTGTGAATCTTGCAATCTATGGTCACATGATCATAATTTCCAATCTTCTCGGCCAGCTTCCAACAATCAAAGTCAGTGGGCACAAAATCAAGGAAGATTGCAAATCACAATCACATGATGTCCTGCTTAGTGACTTTGCAACAAATGGTCGTACAATCTGGAGCAGTCGTGATTCTTTGACAACTGCCGTTTAATTCTCTTATCCCAGTTGTGGTTATAAGTCGGCAACAACCTGTAGTTTGAAATAGTGGAGACATCTAAGACTGCACATTACTCAAGACTAATGTATTTTGGTGTTTCCAATTCATTATGTTTCATCAACCTTTTCTAGGGATAAATTTGATTTTTTTACTCTTATCCTGAAGCTACCTTCATAGGCAATTATTTAAAGTTTATTTCTGTTTAACTTCTAGTTAAAGAAATGGAGAAGATTGAGGGGAAAAATTGAATTGTTTGTCTTTTCTGTCCACAACAGGAAAAGGGTTGGGGTAGAAGAGCACGGATAGAATTTTTGAGAATGGTAAATAGCAAAGCTGTTCTGATGAAAAATTTTAGAGAAGAGAATGGCGTGCTTATTGTAGACCTTCTGAAGCCTCCAGCACACAAAATAAGCAGTGACATGCCTGTATCCCTCAGAGATGCTCTAGTTTTCTTGGATTTAGCAAGGTATGCATAACTAGAAGCTTTTTAAAGTCATAGCATAAAGAATTATGACATTAAACATGTTTTGAATAGAGATTTAACAGATTACCTTACATATGATTTAAGATGGAATATATTTGGTTCTTTTGAGTTTATAGATTGATTTGATACTGTTTCTTAATGGATAACATTTCTATTCCTCCCTTGAAACCTTCTGTTGGAAGTTGAAACATGCTTTAAAAAGGAGGCTTACAGCCTGGATCCAGAGATCCAGATCCCCGACATGTGCCCTGCCCTCCAGGCATGCACATGCCATGCACCCACGTGCACCCCACGTATGTGCGCGTCCCCCCGCATGCATCCCTCGTGGGCACACCACCGCAAGTCTAGGTCTTTTCTCTTGATGTTAAGAGATATCAAAAATATGTGGGGTGCCACAGGGGTCGGTCCTCTCGCCTCTCCTGTTCAACGCATATGTGAAGCCGCTGGGTGAGATCATCCGTGGTTTTGGGGTTGAGTACCATCTTTACGCTGATGATACTCAGCTGTATATTTCAACCCCAAACCACCCCAACGAGGCTGTCGAAGTGATGTCCCGGTGTTTGGAAGCCGTCGGGGTCTGGATGGGGGACAACAGACTTAAACTCAACCCCTCCAAGACCGAGTGGCTGTGGTTACCGGCGCCTCGGTTCAGCCAGCTGACTCCATCGCTGGCCATAGGGGGCGAACAATTGTCCCCTGTGGAGCGGGCGCGCAATTTGGGCGTCCTCCTCGATGCCCGGCTGTCAATGGAGGACCATGTGGCAGCCGTGGCAAGGGGGGCGTTCCACCAGGTTCGCCTGGTGCGCCAATTGCGCCCCCTACTGGACCGGAGTGCCCTGCGCACGGTCACTCATGCGCTGGTGACGTCTCGCCTGGACTACTGCAATGCTCTCTACATGGGGCTTCTCTTGGGACGCGTCCGGAGACTGCAGCTAGTTCAGAACGCAGCCGCGCGGGTTATTATGGGAAGTACACGTTACTCCCACGTAACACCTCTCCTGCGCGAGCTGCACTGGCTACCTGTGGCCTTTCGGGTGCGTTTCAAGGTATTGATCACCATCTTTAAAGCGCTCCATGGCAGTGGACCTAGTTACCTGCAGGATCGCATCCTACCACACACGTCCCTGCGACCTATCCGCTCACACAGAGAGGGGCTCCTCCTGGTGCCGTCTGCTAGTCAATGCCAGCGGGCGACACCTAGGAGTAGATCCTTCTCTGTGATGGGCCCAACCCTCTGGAATGACCTCCCCCCTGACATTCGAACTACCACCGACCTCCGTTCCTTCCGGCAAAAGTTAAAGACTCACCTATTTCAATCAGCTGGCCTGGCACTTTCTTAGTTCTACCTCCCGGGGATTTATTCATTTTAATTGGGTTTGGGGTTTTAAAAAGTTTTTAATACACTATATACTATATTTAAGATTTATTATTCCATGTACAGTCTAGCAACCTCCTCCACCTACGTATTTAATTATTTAACTGTTTTGTATGTATTTTATAACGTATTTTAGTGACTGTACACCGCCCCGAGTCCCTTTCGGGAGAGGGGGCGGTCTATAAATATGAATAATAAATAAATAAATAAATAAAATAAATGTTACAAATTCTATGGTATACTGCAGGAGTAAGATAAAATCACTGTTGCCTGTTATTAGCAGGATATCCCTAATGGCATTTTTTTTTACTTTTTTCCATAGAAAGCAATCGAATATATTAATTTACCCTGGAGAAATTAAAAGATGTACTTACAAATTTGATTGAAATGTGAATTAGCCTAGATTTTGGATTAAATTCTGGAAAAAGATTTTAGCCAAGTCATGGGAATTCTTTGGGGTTTTTTCTTCTTTGGCTTTTTAGGATGGGAATTGACATAAAATAACAGATTAAATGCTGTTCCGTGGTGTCCCTGGTTTGAATATATTACGATTTATAAGATTTTGTTAAAATAAATGTAAGAAGAGTATGAATAGATTTTCTGTGTAATTCATATCTTCATATCTTAATTGTGTTTCATATTCAGTACTATTAACAGTAAAGTAAAAAAATTAGTCTCAGATTGCTTTCTCTTGCATATTAATAGTTTATTCTCATCTCTTTACCTTATTAGTTTTCAGAATGAATTTTCTGATTGGTCAAAAAATACTGTACCACTGGAGTACTATCCACCTATTATGCCACGTGACAATACAGAGGTTGCTGCTGTTGTTAGTTACATTAATAGCCCTGGAGACTTCTACATTCAGCTGGTAAGTGTTGCATTTTAATGTTAAGGTTCATGTTAGCATAGGTCAGTGATGGCGAACCTATGGCACGCGGAACCATTTGTCAGGGCACATGAGGCGCTGCCCTGTCAGCTGGCCAGCGCGCATGCTTGCATTGGCCAGCTGAGTTCACCTTTTTAAAAGCTATTTTTCACCTTCCCCAGGCTCCAGAGGCTTTATAGGAGCCTGGGGAGGGCGAAAAGAGTCTCCCCCGCCCCCCGCGGAAGCTTCAGGGACCGTCCAGAGGCTTCCCTGAAGCCTTCGGAACGCTTAAAACCACCCTCCGAGCAAACTGGAAGTGACTTCTGGGTTGCTCGGAGGGTCGTTTTAAGCGTTCCAAAGGCTTCAGGGACCGTCCGGAGGCTTCCCTGACGCCTTCGGAGCGCTTAAAACCACCCTCCGAGCAAACCGGAAGTGACTTCCAGGATGCTCGGAGGGTCGTTTTAAGCGTTCCGAAGGCTTCAGGGACCGTCCGGAGGCTTCCCTGACTCCTTCGGAGCGCTTAAAACCACCCTCCGAGCAAACCGGAAGTCACAGTTATTAAACGAATCTGGCTTCCCCATTGACTTTGCTTCTCAGAAGATCGCAAAAGGTGACAATGTGCTCTCAGGACACTGAAGCCGTCATAAATATGAATCAGTTGGCAAGCATCCAAATTCTCATCACGTGATCATGGGATGCTGCAATGGTTGTAAGTGTGAAAAACAATAATATATCACTATTGTTCAGTGATGTAACTGCGAACGGTCACTAAATGAACTATTGTAAGTCAAGGACTACCTCTAATCTTAATGTTTTTGTTCATATTGGTACTTTTTTCAGTACTAATATAAAACATTAAAACTGTTTTAAAGTTATCTTTTTTAAAATAAGAAGTGCAAAGATTCAGTGTTGAAGGCCAAAATATGGAGCAGCAAGTGGCTTTTCCTTGGCTTTCAGCTTGAAAGCTGATATTGATTGCATCAGTTTCATCTTTGCTAAGCCTTTTATCTTTCTGAGCCCTTCCTGTGGCATTAGTTACAGTAGCATCAAATTCAGCTAAAAATAAGCAATATGATTATGCAAATTAGTATATTAGAGCCAAATGTTAACATGAAGGAGTTAATTTTTTTTTCATTGTGATAGTTAGAACAAGGTCCCGAATTTGCAGCTTTTCTAAAGAAAGTTGAAGAAGTGTATGAAAATGAAGCAGGACCCGACTTGCACATGCTTTGTCCAGCCCATGGCCAACCATGTGTGGCCAAATTTGAAGATGATGGTGTTTGGTACAGAGCACAAGTGATTGGTAAGTTTCTGCATAATTATTCTGGACACACTCTAGTTCAAAAACATTTTCCAGTGAAATGTAGAACATTTCATCTATCCAATATTGTGATTATTGTAGTCCAATAATATATCTGTTTTGACACTGTATCATAAATGTATAAATAGCTAGATTATTCTCTGGGCAACATATAACTGATGTAATAATTAAGGGGTTCAACTTTGAAAGATCTGTCTGGTACAATACCCGCTCAACTTCGGATGTCATTGGATTTCTTTGGACCACTATTTTTTTTAGCCCAATCTTTTTTATACGGTTAGGATTATGAAGTTATTAATGTATAAGTATACAGACTTATAGGTTAATAACCTTTTTACAGTTAACTTCATAACTGTACAGTGAAGTTTGTTCACTTGTAGCAATGGCAAATTTTGCTTTGTGTTTGCTTCCAACTTAGGTATTTTGCGTCCTGATGTTCTGATTTATGTTAAACACTGTTTTGCAGTTGCATTAAAACAAAAACAAAAAACCAAACCGCAGCTTACATTCTGTCCATGTGAAAATAGATTTCAGGTTTTGATTTTCAAGACAAGCACTGAAGGGTAGTATGCCACTATGAATTTCTATAATGAGTTATATTTTAAAAAATCTTAAATTCATGTAGGATATTATAACTTTGTGAAATGTTCATTCAAATCAAGCTAACAAATGCTGATTTTTGATACAGAAAAGAATATGTAACAGTCTTTCTGATTTTCTTGTATTTCTAACATTAACCAAAATCAGGAAGAGAATTGTAACATAGATAGTAAGACATTTTCTTTTATGTAACTTTGGAGAAGTAGTAAGATGATGGGTACCTAAAAAGAATATGACACATAAACACACTTTTGCAGATGTTTTTCATTCAGATAAACATATTTCTTTTTATCCTTTCAAGGTCTAAATCTTTCCTAATTTCATTTTTCCCCTTAAGGATTGCCAGGTCATCAAGAAGTTGAAGTTAAATATGTGGACTATGGTAATACTGCTAAAATACATATAAAAGAAATGCGTAAAATAAAAGATGAGTTTTTAGTTCCCCCAGAAAAGGTAGGAAAAGCCATCTATTTTATAGAATCTAGTTAAACTGCTAAAATGCCTTGTATAAT
Organism: Natrix helvetica; assembly: GCF_964273705.1. Taxonomy (NCBI): domain Eukaryota; kingdom Metazoa; phylum Chordata; class Lepidosauria; order Squamata; family Natricidae; genus Natrix; species Natrix helvetica. The sequence goes on from NC_138550.1 coordinate 20,294,951, forward strand.
TTTTGCATCTTCTTTCATAATACTTGATTCACTTTAATATCAATTAATTTTTAATGTTTATTCAGTTTAATGCATATTTCAATTTAAATACATAAATACATAAAATATAAAAATATGATACTCAAGATAACTGTATACTAACCAAATTATTTCCTTATAAGATTTTGCCTTAAGCATTCTTATATCTTGTCCCTAGTATCCAGTGTATAAATGGATCAACCTCCTGTAGTATAAAATCTGAATAAGAGAGCCAGTTTGGTCTAGTGGTTAAGGCACCAGGTTGTAAACTGTAACACATGTAAACATGTGTTCAAATCCCACCTTAGAATGGAAGTTAACTGGTTGACCTTGGGCCGGCCAATCTACCTTACAAGGATGGTGGTTGTGAGGAAGATGGCAGGAAGGAGTATTAGGTGTATTTGCTGCTCTGAGTTATTTGTAAAAATAATAAAGGTGGGATATAAATACATAAATACCAAATCCAGTAATCACTCTGAGAACCTGTGTGTGTGTGTGTGTGTGTGTGTGTGTGTGTGTTGCAGCATAACTCTGGAACATCTCAAGCAATTTCAACCAAATTTGGTACACAGATGACTTACTCTCTGGAAAAAAAAATACTTAAGGGATAAGACACCCCTCAGGGTGTGTGTTCTGTTAATATACAGCCTGTTGTGCCTTAAAATGGCTTCTACTGTACTGCCATAAAATGGCTTCTACTGTACAGCGCAGTGGAGTTGCCATGGTAACAGCTTCACAGAACTCCACAAGGAGGCTCCCTCTAGTAAGGGTGGAAATCCAGCATTAGCAATTACATTTGGTTTGGACATTTTCCCCCTATAAATAGATATCCGGACAACACCTGGTTATCAGCTAGTAACTAATAATACAAGGAATAAGTTTATGTTGTGTGAATCTAACCTTTGTTGATTTGGAAACCATTAGGGTTTCTATGTACGAGAGAATATATTTCTAAGTATTTCTGTGATGAGAATGACTTCTCAGCTAACCAGTCTGTATTTCACAACCTAGGCTATCAGGTGCAAATTGGCTTATATTAAACCATGTAAAGGAGCCACTGAATGGAGTGTTCAATCAAAGGACAGATTTGAACAACTGATTCAGAACAAATGTATGCTCTGCTTTGTTACTGGTAAGTATTTATCTCGGCCCTGACAACATTAATTCCTGTCCTGCTCATCATTGAGTTGACTACTGCAAGAAACTTTAGGGCTGATTTTGCAAACAACCTGAACATTTGACCTTGGCACAAAACTCAGTGTCTAGATTGCCAGTGTAAAATACTGTTATATTGACAGTAGGCTTCCAGACTCCATTCAAAATACTGGTTATTGTCTTTAAAGCTGTGTAAACTGCAGCATCAGAATACACGAGGTACAGAATTAAATCCATGCTTAAAATACCTAGAAGATGACCTTGGAGGCTTCCTCTTCTCATGAAGTGACTGGCTGTCGAGGTTGCCACCCTATGGAATACACTCAAATGAGACCCTATTTCTCCTCACGTACTGCAAGCAGGTCAATATTCCAGGTAGTCCTTGTTTAGTAACCACATTGACACCGGCAACTTTATTGTTAAGCAGAGATGAACAGCATGTAAATAATAAAAAATGAAACCACGAATGTGCTTATAATATTATCTTTGATTTGATTTTCTGCCCTGTCTTGTCCTCCAAAGGTCATACATTTTTCATTACCATCTACTATCTTAGTAGTAGTAGTAAGGACTACTCTGTTTTCAGTCTTCAATTGATTTGGGGTATTATTGGAAGTATGATTACATGGATGTTTTAACTATCTTCATATATTTTGTTCTTTAATACTGCTGCTTTTCTGTTATTCATGATACAAATTAAAATACTTTTCAGTTAAATAGCTGTTGGTTAACAATTAAATGATTAAAGATCAATTATTTATTTATTCTGTTCTTGTTTAGAGGAGAGAGTCCTGTGATGGGTAATTGTTCCTAATAGTCTTGTGAAAATCATACTTGCAAGAGGTTTATAAGTTCTGTTATAATTTCCACTTTCTTGCTAAGTTATCTATTTGGAAACTGTTAGGTAGTTATATGTATCTAAACATCAGCACAGGAAGAACTCATCCATTACCCAGTTCATTTAATATATATCAATTTATTCGGTTGGAATCACTTGGAGTTCAGGCTTAAAAGATGTTGGGTGATTATGGGACATAATTAATGTTATTTTATAGTTATTTTCTCTTAAGCCACGATTTGGGGGGGGGGGGTCACACAATATTAAGCAACAAATCACTGCTAATAAAACACATTAAACCAAAACAAAACCATATTATAGTGTAGAGAAAAATATTCATGTTCTTAATTTGGCATAGAGAATAGTTGCATCATTGTTTCCCTCAAAATTCAGCAGATTTGAATGTATTTTCCTCTCTTTGTAGAAAAATCAGAAGATAATGTGCTATCTGTTGAGCTCTATCAAAGTGTACGTGTGTCCCCAAAGCAGTCAGGCAGTGTGAACAATCTTTTGGTTAAAGAGGGCTTAGCATCTTACATAATAGGGTAAGTATGCTTGTTAGCTTGTCATAACAACTGTAGTTTGTACAATGTTTCAGCATATTTCTCATGTTCAACTTTGAGCTAATTTATAAGTTTCAAAGCATACATATTGACTACTGTGGACATATTTCAGCTTTTTTGGCATTGGTAGTAGGTATATGCCAATATAAATGAAATTGATTTTCTTTTTATAGTAATAACAAAATGATTGTTACACCATATAATGAAATATGGGATCCTGATCTGGAGGATATATGCAAACCAGAGAAATCTTCATTACAACCTGAGATTGAAGACTTGCCACAGATGGAAGATTTGGTTTTGGAAAGTAATAAAGAATTGCAAGTGCAAATTAACCACATTGTATCTCCTAGCAAGATATTTGTGCATTTTATGTTATCAGAAAAAATTCTAAAAAGGTAAGGGAGCAGTTTGGTGCCACAAAAATGTATTTTTGATGAAAACGTAAAGAGTAAATCATTGTTCCATGTTTTCTTTGCTAGAACTGAGTAGCTTGATTGACAAGGATTTTAATAGTAAGGAATAAACTTGACATTTTTGCACAGATCTGTAAAATTAATTTTTAGAATCATTTTGAAAATCTAGATTGATGATGTGATTCACTTTTCAAAACTTTAGGTTACAGGAAAAGATGATTGCTACTTATTTTGAAACAGAGAATAAAGCAATTAAGTGGGAAGTTGATATGAATTGTGCTGCTTATGTATGTGAACAAAATCAATGGCAAAGAGGCCAGATCATCAGGATTGTTTCTGAAAAAGTTGTAGAGGTAAATAATTTTAAAAAGTTGTTTCAGATGCAAAACAATTCCTTATAACCAGAAGGAATTCATCAGTAAGTATGTTTTGCAGCATAGTTTTACCCTGGTCTAATCTTAACTTGTTAACTGTTTGTTAAGCAGACAAAAAAAATAATGTGGCTAATTATCATTATTAACTATTGTTTGAATCTATTAACTATTGAATCAAACTAACCAAATTCTGGCTTAATATGGCATATGAATGAGATATTGGTTTATAGAACAGCTTGAAGTTAGAAAATACTATAAAGGGAATGTACCAGATAACTAACCCCTAACCCCTTTTTTCTTTGTTGTTGCTGAGCTTTAAACAGTTTGAAAGCTCTGAATGAAGAAGTCTATATCACAAAAATCTGGTTGCACTGTGAATCTTGAAAAAAGAATAAATCAGTTGGAGGGGACTTAGAAGTCTTCTAATCCAACTCCCTGCTCAAGCAGGAGATCCACCATGTGAGACCAATGGCTGTGCAGCCTCTTCTTGAAAACCTCTAGTGATGGAATACACACAACTTCTGGTGACAAGCCATTCCACTTGTTAATTGTTCTCAAGATCAGGAAATTTCTCCTTAGTTCTGGGTTGGACCTCTGCTTGATAAATTTCCATCCATTCATCACTTCTGGTCCTGCTTTGGATAATAGGTTGACCACCTCCCTTTTCTTTGTGTCAACCCCTTAGATATTAGAAGAATGCTACCAGGTCATCCCAGTTAGACTAGAATGCAAAATTATAATAAATAAAGGTGATTTATACACCTTAAACTGCATCTTAAAATTAATGCCACAAAAATAATTTCTTTATTGATATGTATGGCTGCCCATTTCACGTACTGTACCTCACTCTGAGCGGCACATTGTTGTTAAGTTGTCATAGAACTCTTCAACTTGGCAATAAAATATCTGAAAAATGAAATTAAAATATATACCTAAATAATCAAGTTCAATATGTTTGGTTGTCTTTGGCCTTGGTCTTTTGTAAAAAGTCAACATTAAAAATTAGAAATTAAAAGAAGTCCAAAGTAATAAAAAGTAACCAATTTTGTTGTATTTAAGTACAATGACAATAAAGATTATACTTATAATAAATATTCTCTTAACTTAGATTCATAGGCCATTTTTTAATTAATGTGCTGTTTATGTTAAGCTAGTAATGATGTTGCAGTATTGAAAAGAATTAAAGTGAGGTTGTACTCGTATCTAGTAATAATAAAAAGAATGGCTTAATTGGCAAAGACATTCAGAATTAATAAACAGAATACTCATATTATCTATTTTTTTGTTAAATGTTTCTTTTGCAGGTATTCCTTATTGATTTAGGCATAGTCCAAATTATGGATATTACCTGTCTAAGAGAACTTGAACAGAATCTGAAGACTATCAGACCACTTGCAGTAGAGTGCTCATTAACAAATATAAGGTAATATATCCATTTACCACTTACTTCAGTAAACTACTACAAGCCCATGTCGATTAAGACAAACCAAAGCTAAAATAAAAATCTGCTTTCAGAGCAGAATTTTGTATGAGAGATGTATAATTTTACTATTATACTATCTCAGATAACAAAGGAAATTGGGACCAAAATTTCCCTCGCCAAGTGGTGCAAACGTACAGCGTGATGTCATGTGACGGTACTCCTTAGCAACAGCAATCTCACAGTTCGTATTGCTGTTGTTAACTGAATCCCACTGGTCATTAGGCGAGCGTCTATCCAAATCCAAGTTATTCCTGGCATGATACCTTCTAGTTCTGAGACTCGGTAAGAAAAGGGACTGATTCCTCTTGAAGTCCCCCTAACCACCTATTTTCCCCCATCATTGCCCTTTTGGCTGTCCGGTACAGCAGCATCCTCAACAGTGGTGGCAACTCTGGAGCTAAAGTAGAATCTGGGACCTTTAGTATTCTCCACAGCTGCTATCCCTGGGCCTCTACTTTAGCCACTGCTACTGTGTGTCTCTCAAGCCCTCTGCCATGGCCAAGCTAACCCAGTGCCACAGTGAAAAGTTCCAGCTATGCCTTCTTACCCTCACCCTCCTCTCCCACTTGCTGCTTCCTTGCCTCTGTTTCAGCCCCAGCACCACCACAATTAAAGAGTGCCACTATGCAGGGCACTCAACAGCTGGGTGGGGGAATTAGGCAGGTGAGGAAGTTGCAGCATTCCCGGGTCATAAGTGCAGGCAGGCTGCCAAATATCTGAATTTTGATGATGTGACTATGGGGAGTGCTGCCACAGCTATAATTTCAAGGGCCTGGTGTAAGTACCATTTGTTCAGTACTGCCATAACTTCAGTTGTTAAACAGATTCCAATCTGCAGAACAGTATTCCACCTCTGTCCACAACATTTTATTCTAGACCATCCGGTGGGACCGAACAGTGGACAGCAACTGCTTGTGACGTTCTTAAGTCTTATTTAACTGGAGCTGTTGTAAACTTAATAATACAGGTTTGTACTGGAAAATATTCAATTTTTTTGGTATAGATTTTATTTCAGGGACTGTTATTCAACTGAAAGTATAAGATATTATCACATGATACTCAGCTGTTCTAGAATGGGCTGCGGTGGTGGCGAGTGGGCTGCAGCAGCAATGAACGGGCTGTACCAAATGGGCCGCGGTGGTGAATGGGTAGTGGCAACGAATGGGCTGTGGTGGCGAATTGCGGGCAGTAAAAGGGCTGCAGCAAACTGACCAGATGAATACTGGATGGATGCTGGGAGACAGAGGCAGATTATTTTTTCTTGTTTTCCTCTCCAAAAGCTTCTTATAGGCCAAAAAATACGGTAAATCAAATAAGCCAGCCATTGTGGTTTATTTCCATATACAGAACTGTCCCTCTCATGGGGAGTTTTTTGACTCCTGCTTTGGCTAGAGGGTTGGAATAGAAAAGACCTCCAAGTTCCCTTCCAGCCTTACGATTCTATAATTCTATTTGGAGAAGCCACCCACAGTTCTAGGAGTGGAAAATACCCTTAGCATTTCAGGTTGCACATTTCTGGTTTAAATCTTACTTGTTGATGAACACAAACATCTTAAAATGAAAATATTTTCTTTTATATATGTTCTCATTTTTTTCAAATCTCATATTTGTGTCCCATTTATAAATTTGCTTTCCAATTAAAACATATTTTTTAATTTTAAAAGCTTGCGTTTTCTACTACTGCTTTTCTGTGTACAAATTAAGTTGCCCCAAATTCCAGAATAACTTCCTAAATTTTGTCACTTTATGGATGTAGTATGTCTGAAAATTGGATGTTTGCAATATTTGGAAATTGGGTAGCTGCACATTTTCTTTTTCAATGAATAATTGATTTTTACCCCTAAACATTTGTCCCAGGATACCAACTTGTCACCTTTGCCTGTAAAAATATTTTACAAACATGAACGACACTGTACTGATATTTCAGAATACATGATTCAAGAAGGCCTGGCACTCAGAAAAAGGTATGTATTTTTTTTAATGAATAGTGGTTATTCATTTTCAAATGTATTTAAAATAGTTGTTTTCTATATAAAATTAATGCTTCAATTTTATCTGTAATTCACTCAATTATAAATCAACAGAAAAATGTGTAGTCTTAAGTTTGGAATGGGACAACTCACTACAGGCAGTTTGCCGCGGCCAAATCCCCACGGGACAATTTAACAGTTTAATATAATTATTTAAAGTAGTTAAAATTATTTTGAGTTTTGTCGTTCACATTTCATTTTGTCCTTCTGGCATCCTTTCTTTAATGAGTCTATTACACTATTTCTTCAATATTAGTGTAACACTTGTCCCGCGGTTGGCCATTGCAAGTTGGCCATGATGAGTTAGCCGCAGGTGCAGTATTTAAGGGGAATGATATGTATTTGATTTTGTAAAATTTGCTGACATATGTTCTGTTGAATCCTAATAGATTACCTAAAATTGATACAAATCAAGCTTCCTCTAACGAACTACAAAATAATGTGGACATAAACAAGGTAGTTTCAGAAAAAGAAAGTCCTTCTAAACTAGAAAAGCCTTTTGGCCCTTCAGATACTGAGAGTAAGCAACAAGAATTGAAAATGTCAGTGGCTAAGCCTCTAGTGGTTGAGGCCTATAAACCACCAGCTCTTCCTACCCTGGATTGCTTCAGTGCTGTTGTTAGCTGCGTTTCAGATAATGGAACAATTTATGTGATTCCCACGTCACAAGGTAAAGCAAAATATATTTGTACAACTATTTAAGATTGGAAGATAATACAGTGAACTTCAGAGTTTTGTAACTATTTAAAATGGTTTAAATGAGGGGATTTTGAGCCAATAGCTGCATTTTGCTTTTCATTTTGGCAAGTACTGTCCTCCAAAGAATGAGTGAACCCAGGAAAAATAAATGTACCTAAGTTATTATCGATATTATTGTTTGCCACATATGTGTTTCTCCATTCATCATATTAAAACATTTGATTTGGTAGCAACATTTGGTTTTGATTTTGATAGCACCTGCGGGACGGGTGGCACGCTGAGAAATTCTTTCCAAAGGTCTGACAACCTCCCAGTTGTGGCTGGATCCTTTGCAGCAAATATAAGTACAATTGCAAAGTTTTCTCTTACTCTAAAATTAGAAAAGAAAGCCCACTCTTTTGTATTATCCAGCTTTTTTCTAAAATCATAGAAACCATGAATCATAGATGCATTTTTTTACATATTACACAAAAGGTCTATAATGTGTTTCCAGTCAGCCATAAATATAGACACTTTTTTTCCTCTAAAAAAAAAAAGATAATTCAGCCATCTCTGAAAGTTCCACCATCTTAACCAACCATTCTTCCATTGTGGGTATTACCATAATTATCCACTTTTGAGCATATAATAATCTCACTGTAATCGCAATGTATAAAACAGCGCCATGACATTTTTCTAGCTACTTATCCATTCATCCCTAAAGAAAAATCTTTCAGTTCAATTGTATTTTAATCTTTAAAATTTTCAGAATTAATGTATGTATTCGTATCCATTTTTTTTAGCTTTTTTACATATCTACCAAGCAAGATAAAATATCTGCTCATGTTGTTCATATTTCAAGCATTGTATGCAAAGATAGTATTGCATTATCTTAACAACAACAACAACAATTCAATTGTTAAGAGAGATAATAACCTTAACACCTTTTGCTTGGATTTTTCCTAGAGCAAAAGTTAAAAGAGTTAATGTGTAATATACAAGATAATGTCAAAGGTCTAGGCCTTCTGAAACCCTATAACTGGAAAAGTGGAGAAGCTTGTGTGGTAAGAGGAGCAGATACAATGTGGTACCGAGGTGAAGTTAAAGATGTTGGTGCTGGCATTGTAAGGGTAAGATTGACGTTTTTAAGAACATTCCGGTTTTCACCGCTGCTGTTTTTTTTTCTTGTGTTTTTGTTAAAATGAAGGCAGTGTTGTCTATGGAGATTCCCAGTCAATACAGGTCATGGTTGTTTCAAAGGTGTTTTTTCTTTTTTTCTTTTTTTTCCAATTTTTTTTATTTTTTGAATAAAAACAAACAAAATCATCCTCCATTACAAATTGTAGAAAGTGTGTCAATTGGTTACAAAGAGCTTTTGTGCATCCCTTCCACAGTCATCACCTCTGATTCATATCAAATTATCTATTTTACATCACATATATTTATATATATTGCTATCATCATACCTCATCCTTGTCAGGGGAAATTTCACCCTGAACTAATGAGGTGTAGACCGTCGGCTTTCCTAAAAAGCATATCTTCAGAAAAAGCGAAAATAAAACTCGATAACATGTTCTAATTAAAAACAAACTTTAATATGAAAATAAAAATAAACAAATCTATCTAATTGTTACATTTTGGCAAGAGCAATTGTCGCCCACCTTCTTGGCAGACGAACAGAAGATCAAAAGTCTCTGGAATGTGTGAGCAGGCGCAGTACATCACTTGCTGATAAGGCCTATGACCTGCGCAGTACATCTTCAGCTCAGCTAGCAAACAATTAACGCAGTGACAATCCTTCATATGACTATAGTAGTTTTAACGTCCCTTTATAACAAACATTCCAAAATTTAAAACAAAACCACATAGTGCTATTCCCTTATCTATTTTCAGTTTCATCCAACCACATTATACCTTTATAACACATTCAAAATAAAAATTAATTATATTTAATAACAAAATTTTTAGATCTCTTTTCTTAATCATTGTTTACAATTTATATCCGATTTCCCTTTTATCCTGTCAATACAAATTATTACATTATTATCATTATCAGTCATTTAACGATAGTTTGATTAAGTTTAACTTATTTTTCCCCTTTTTTTCACCATTTAAAATTTTTACCAAATTTCCTCATCAAACCAATACATACATACATAAATACATACATATATACATTGTTATCCTTATCAATTATTTATCTAACTATCCATTAACACTACATTTTTAACATAATGCTCTAAATTTAACAAAATTTTTAAACCTTTTCTTAATCATTGTTTACAATTTGTATCCAATTTTCCCTTTTATCATGTCAATACAAATTATTACATTATTATCATTATCATTTATTTAACAATAGTTCGCCTATGTTTAACTTTTTCCCCTTTTTTCACCATTTAAAAATTTATACCAAATTTCCTCTTATCAAACCAATACATATGTATACATTGTTATCATTATCAATTATTTACCTAACTATCATTATCAGTACATTTTTAACATAATGCTCTAATTTTAACTAAATTTAACTAGTGTTTTATTATTAATTTTCATATCTCAACCTGTGTCTTTCCAGTAATAGTGTAGTCCTATTTCTTTTGCCATTTGTGGAATTGGTCTTCTGGTTTTTTCCTTAATCAAATTTTTTGGACTTCTCTTCGCAACTTGTTGCTTATTACATATCTTGTAAAATCTCGAAACCCTCCATCAGCTTCCTTAATCAGTTTATCTTTGGTTATCAGTAGTGTTTTGGTCAAAATTTCTCTCCTTAAGTCCATCCATTCTTCTCTTTTTTCTTCTTCTATACCTTGAAATCTGTAGTAAAGTGCCTTTCCATCTATCTTCCCTTTCCTTGTTCCACTCTTTTCATCTCCAACCACACTCAGTTCACTGTCAATATCCATAGTTATCTTGCCTCTTTGTTCATTTTTCCGCTGGGTTTTTAGGACTCCAGCCTCCACTTTTTCCATTTGCTGAATATCTCCTATTTGCTGAGTATCTTCCATTTTTCCATCAGGTTTTGCCACATTAAAGTTTATATTTTCAATATTTTCCAATCTCTTCTCAATTCTCTCTTGTTTCTAATAATTTTTGAATTCCAGACATAATCTGTTGAAATGTTATGACTTCTTTTTGCAGTCCTGTCATCCTTCCAATTAATAAACACTGCCACTCTAGTTTAAAAACAAATCTTTGTTTTCATTTCTTACCAGCTAGCAACAAGCATCCAGAGAGCACCTGCATAAACAATCCATGCCCTTTATAAACAAGCTGAAGCCTTTGAAGTGCAAGGTCAAAATGATCAAAGGGAAAAAAGAAAAAGCAATGTTTCCAGGTCTCAACCTCCAAGTGGCAGTGTAACTTCTTTTCCCTCTAAAGTTACTACCCTTTTATATACCTTTTAAATCATCTTTATGTTTCAGGCTTAGAAGAAATAAAGTTCTTAAACAAAACACAATAAAAAGAAAAAACCCACCCCAACCAATATTGTAGAAGTGAAAGAAAAAAATTTAATCCATAGATAAAAAAAGAAATAGAAGAAGAAAATCCGAAACTTCCACTTTAAAAAGTAAAACCTTTTTGTATTCACAAAACTTCCATCGATAGAAAAAAATAAAATGAAAAAAGATAACACACTGTCCAATAATGCCTAATTCCGCCACTTATTGCCTTTTCTTTACCAATTTAATTTAACTTCAATCTTTTTTGGGCAGTCTTTTATAAAAATAAAATTTCCTCACCAGATGGACACACTTTCTCTTTCCGCTTTTCCTCCCATTGCGGAGCTGTCCCGACTTCAGCAGCTTGAGGCTGTGCTTTTTGTCGCCAGCTAGAAGAGATTCTCTTGGATCAATCAGGGACTTTGCGATGTCCCTGAGATCAGCAAGACGTACTCTTCACTGTCACCGTCTCTTTGGGACAGTTTAGGTCCAGATGGACCATCCAGCGGCAAAAGTATCGACTGCGATCTCGGAGCCCCGAGATCGCACGTCGCGATGTCAGCTCCTTTCTGAACAAAAGGGTGTTTTTTCAAAGGGCAACTGACTTGCTTTGTTTTTCCTGGAAGATTTTTCGCTTCTTATACCACACCACCTATCTCCTGTTTACAATACAGACCTTTCAGCAGTTCCAAGAAGGTTCCACACCCATTTGCACTACTCAGGTGACCCTCAGGGCACAGATAAACTACCAAGTGGCTTCAGCAACTCAGAAAGAGTGCTAATGACCAGATGACCTCAAGGAAAATAAATCCTTCCAACTTCTCACCATTCAGTCAGAACTGAAGAAGCTTCTTGGATGAGAAGCAAAACATCTTCAAGGCATAAAAAAGTCCAGTTGCCTGGTACAACAATAGGTTAACTTCACAAAATAGACACATTTTCAAGAAGCATGCCCATTTTTAGTTCCTCTTGCTTCCCATTTATGAAAAACACAATGCAGAAAAAATACCAAACAATCTATCATTGCCCCTTGCTGGTTAGCATTTTAGAAACTAATTCAACTAAATAAATCTTCTCTTAACACTATATATGAATCAGTTTGCTATGTCACATCTACAGTAGGACCTTGGGTGCTGACTGTAATCCGTTCCAGAACTTCGGTCAGCACCTGATTTCTTCGTGACCAGAAGCAAAGACTGTGCATGCGCGCGCACACAAAAAATGGCACGAAAGGGGAAATTGCCACGGAAGGGGAAATTGCCAGGGCTGTGTTTATTCGGCACCCGAGGATGTGTTTGTGACCTGAGTGCAACATTTAGTGGATTTTTCGGTTGGCACCCGAATTGTTCGTGGTCTGAGCCATTCGGGACCCGAGGTCCCACTGTACTTTCCAAAACTATATGACAGGAAATAGGTTTGGCAGCCATTTGTACATTTGTGCATGAGAAAAGTTTTTCAAAAAGAATTACATCATGAAATGTAAATACTGATGTTCTTTTGTGTATTGTTTCTTTTCTTAGGTACATTATGTGGACTACGGATATACTGAGAAAATTCCTCCTTGCCATCTGTACCCCACTATTTTATATGCTGAGATAGCTCCATTTTCTATACCATGTCATCTGTATAAAACCGTACCAGTGAGTTAAATGCTATGATTTGAACATAATGCATTTCTACAAGACAAAGTATGGAAATGTACAAATAATTTACCTGCACGATGCAGTGTAATTGTATCAATATTGTAGTTCATGCCTATCATCATCAGAATTGTGCATATCTTTTTTTCCCTTTCCACATTGAGAGAAGTGTTAGGTACATATTCCACTCTGTAATGATAAAGTGTTTTGGGAATTCTAAGGTTTTACAAGGCTCGCTTTCCATAGAAATAGACTACTAGAAAGTGGTTTGTTTTAAATGCACACAAGCTGTATATTAGATGAAAGTGTTCAACGTTAACAAACCCTAGCGGCGTCAGAATGACTTATTGCAGGTTAAACTCTGTCCATAGCCAAGAGTTTTATCCTGATGGGGCTTAAGGTTGACTCGGCCTTTCATTCCTCCGGGATCAATAAAATGAGGACCCAGATTGTGGACAATATGCTGACATTATAAACTGCCTAGAGAATGCTGTAAAGCACTATGGGGTGTTATATAAGTGTTATTTCTATTGTTAATGCTAACTCTCTAGCACAGGGGTGTCAAGCTCAAGGCCCGTGGGCCAAATCCAGCCCGCAGGGTGCTTAGATCTGGCCCGTGAAGCTGCCCTGGAAACAGCAAAGGTCTGGGCCATAGTGCCTGTGCTAGCGCAGCCCTCCCAAACTCTGTTTTCACTGACAGAGGGTTGCAGGAGGCCGTCACAGGTGATAACAGAGATCGGGAGCACGTTTTTGCTGGCAGTGTGCTCAGGTCACCACTCGTGCCCTGATGAGTGACGTCAAGCTGGCTACGCCCACCCTGGCCACACTCACTCCGGACCACGTGAGGTCAAACACAACTCTGATGCGGCTGACAATGAAATTGAGTTTGACACCCCTGCTCTAGCATGTTCCTGGGCCCCACCTAATTTCTAGGGCAATACAGAATACCAGTTTTCATTCTAGTTCCAACACAAATCGCCTACCTGTTGCTTTTCTCTAGTAAAGCGAAGAACATTAAATCTTCTAAGCTGTCATCTACACAGGGTGAAAGCAGCGCACTTGTACATATTTCCCTCTGTATTAAGTGTTTTAATATTCTCTGGGTTATTTAAATTCTATTAAATGACCAGAACACTTTAGTAAGATTGTGAAGTCAAGACCTATCTCCAGGCTTGATTTGCCTGAATGCCCTGGGTGGAACCAGATAATTTTCAATGAAGTAAAAACGAAATGTGCTGAAAGGTGATGCTTTGTGTATAGCAGTTCCTACAACATACAGTACACAAAAATAAGGAAAGGGTGTGATTTTATTGTAAGGAAAAGAGAGAGTTGGGCTTATTTGATTGAAAGTAGGAAACAGAAACCAAGAATTCAACGGAGAAAAAGGGGTTTTGATCTGGGAGAAGCAGCATGGAGATTATGGCTCATGTAGAGATAACAGGAGAAACAAGAAAAAGTGTGGATGTGTTGTCTATTGGATGAGTTATGATTGTGCTACAGAAATGATACGCTGAGGATGTGGAATGAAAAATAATAGTATGAATGAAAAGGTGTTACTGAAGGAAAAAAATCAAAAGTTTGTATTTAGAGTCAGCTTCTACTCCTTCCTCTTGCTCAGATTCTTGGTAAGCTATTGCTATGTAGTCCCAAAAGTTTTCCTTTTCTATGAAATGAAAGTAGTTGTGCCTATAGAAAATAATTTATAATGCCATCTAAGACAATGCTTTGAAATTCCAACTGGCTGCAAAGATTATTTTCCAATATTTGCCTTTTTGAGACATTCTAGCTCCAGGATAACAGCAACTCTCCATTGCCTTTTTCAATCCTTAGAGAATATACCAGATGTTAATTCCAATTGTTACGTAAGGCTTCCATTAACAGAAGCCTTAAGTAACAGTTGGAATTAAAAATATTCCATGGGGACCATTTTGGCTAGCCCAGTAGCTCATGACATTCTTAACAATTCTTCTTTAGGAGATCACAGAAGGTAGGGCTGTTCATATGAACATGGCTGAAACATCTTGGTATGGAATGAAAAAAATGCAGTTGTGCTTACCCTCTGCTTTTGGGTGAGCTGGAAGTTGATCATTTTCTGCTGGATAGTCATTTGTCTGAAACGGTATAGGGTTTCCTGCCTAGGCAGGGGGTTGGACTAGAAGACCTCCAAGGTCCCTTCCAACTCTGCTTTTGTATTGTATTGTATTGCTGCATGACAATTCTTTCTCCAGATTAGCTAGTCTTGTGAATGGAGGTTTTGGATCAATGGGTTTTCGTAGTTGATAATCGATTGGTGTATTTTTCCTCACAATCATTTAGGTTGGCAACGTTTGGCAGCATGATGCAGTTGAATTGCTTAAAGAACTACTTACAAAAAGATCTGTTAAAATTCGCATAATGGTATGTCTAAATACTGTATCTTTTATTCATTATTTCAATCAAATGCTACCCTTACCGAAGGCTTGGGAGGGGGGGAGCTAAAAGTAAAAACAAAAAACAGTCCTCTTAATCAAAAATAAATAAATTTAACCAATAAAATAAAATAAGTACAAAACCAGTATTATACAGAAAGAAAATTCACAAAAAGCACACCTATCAAATAAAGTCTGTATTAAGGCCTAACCGTCATGATCTAATCATGATTAATATGGGTAATCTGGAATGCTTTACTGAAATCCTATTGGGTGAGGAGGAGGAGGAGGAAATCCCCCTTTCAAAAATAGGCTCCCTGGTTTTCAGATATGATACCAGCCAAAACACAGGGTGGGGAGTGTAGTCACTGCTGTCCAGAAGTCTCTGGTGACTACCAGCCTTGCTGCTCTCCAAATAACCCCCTATGACATTCTGTGAAGCTGGACCTTAAAAATCAGATGGGTTTGCTACTTGTGTATGAGCCTCGCTATGCTTAATTCTGTGACAGATTGGTAGTAATATTCACCAGTCTTATGGTTCCAGAGTTCATGACCACCATGGACCTGATCAGTTATCAAAAGCCTGATTCATCGTTTTGGAGGGCTATGTGTGTGTGCAACGTTAGATTTTATTTTTTACCCCAGGTCATATGATCTAGAGTTGGGGGATAGCCCTTAGAGATTGTTATTAGACCCTGGTCATGGAGAGATCACTCCCTGTTTGCCATGGAGTTCTCTGTAGAAAGGAGCAGTTTGTTCAATCTGCTCCAAATGGATCCAGCAGGAAGACTAGGATTCAACACAACCATAGCATGACTGAATGGCTATAGATTTTAAAGTCCCCTAGATCTAGAGGTCATTGGACATTAATTCTGGAAGAGCTTGCACTCTCTTGGTGAGTAATCTAGAGGTTTTCCAAATAAAATGTTCAAGTCTTTAATCACTTCAAAAATGTGATAGTTTTAATTCATCACCTGAAAGGAGCAGATCATATTCGTCATAGGGAGCCGAAGTATGGAAAGTGTCAATCAAAAATCCCTGCTTCCAAGGTATCCTAGGATGGCATTTTCACATAGACAAGACCTTCTTTAATTGGATTGGAGGGACAAATACATTAACTTGAGTCAGAAGAAAAAAGTCAAAAGAACGTAGCTTCCCATTCTTTTTTCTTGATGGGTTCCACATGATTTAGTACAGAACCACACAGCGCCCTAAAAATGACAACCATTGTAAAGAGGCAGTCTACAAAGTAGCGCTGTCATTCTCTTTTCCTCCATCAACACCGACGGAACTGAAGAACATTGCTCTTCACTCTGATTCTGCGGAGTGGCCCAGAAGTATTGAAAACCTCTGAGCGACTTAAAAGATGTCCAGGAAGGTTGTGTTCCCTGATCCCAGCTTCTCCAGAGGTTATCCACAAGTGCAACCAATGCAGCTTTTGGGATGCATCCTTGCCTGAAATCAGACTGGCAAGAGTCCGTTTTGCTCTATGCGCTTGTAAATATGGAATGTGCTTCTTCAACAAAAGTAATTTCTTTTAGGGTTGATGATACATCTTGTCATGTGTGAGCATTATAGCAAGTATCTGAAATTACGACAGGCTTTCAGCCATAAACACATGCCAGTTTTTAGAGCTGCTTTTAGTAGCAGACGGGATGGTAGTAATGAGTTTGTTAATCTTTCAACAGGAGCAGTCAAATCCTCCTTGGGGAAAAGTGTCTGTCAAACTCTGGTTTTCGGGGATGTCATTATCTTATTTCATGGCATTCCACAAACATTGTATTACAGAAGACGATGGTGATTCTATACCAACATGGGTATTTTTTTTTCTCTTTTCAATCATTTAACGGTTTAACGCGAACATTTCATGCTGAAATAAGTTTCTTCTCCAGTGATAGTACTATCAAGCATAGTGCTGGTTGTGATATTGTTGTCTTTGGGGCTTTAGTTAAAAGTTGGGTCAGTATTGAAAATCTTTTAGAAGAGAAAAACTTTCATAAGTAATAAAAACTATGTTTATCAGTGAGATATGAAAAACACTGGTTTAAACTGTTACTGTAGTAAGAGAGTTACCACATCTACATCCTCTTGTATTATCAGTTCTAAACAGCTTTCCTAGATGTAATCTGGAGCTCAAATAGCAGAACTAGTGCATAGACATTTCCCCCCAAGTATAGCACTTATTCTTTCTTGACAAGGATTTTGGAGTTTCCAGACAAATTTTTGGCAAAGAATTTGGAGACAAAATATTTGCTATTGTCAGTTTTGTTCTGGGACTGAGTTGCAAATAGAGGAACACCCATAAGACAGACCATACCAATTTCAAGAATCTTCTTATGCTGTTACATTGAATCAGTGATTGTTCCTCATCAAATTCAGTGTAATACCTCTTTTGTGCTTTTGCCACGCACTGTCTCACAACTAAATGAACTTCCTCACTTGGGAGCTGTTAATTGTCCTTTGCAACCAGTGTGATTTTGCTTTTAGCAGCCTTAGATCTCAGGTTGTGCATTTTTAGTTTAAATCTTATTTGCTGATGAACATCTTAAAATGAAAATATTTCCATTTAAATCCTTTTCCAAATTATTCTCATGGTTGCTAACCTAGTATTTGCAAAATTGTCACCCAAATATAAATATATTTATTGAAAGCAAGAAGCACAATGTTAAAAAAGGCATTGAATTCATGAGTATGGCTTCTGTCTATGACTGGTTAAAATTGCCACAATCCCCATAATAACATTTTTTAAATCACGTTGGTACAATGTATCTGGAAATTGGGTGTATTATGCACATTTTGTTTTTCAATCAATTTATTTTTCTACCCTAACAATTTTCTAATTTGTCTCAGGATAGTAGCTTTTCACTTTGCCTGTGAAAGTATTTCCTCTTATTAGGGTTTATTATTACCAGAATAGTAGTCAAATACCATCAGAATATAATAGCACCAGCCATATAACTCCATGGTTTCTGAGGTAAATATAGATCATCTGTGCAGGGCCAGACATTGGTTCCCGTCTACAATTTTTGAATGTTAAGGTTAAGTATTCTCTTTCGAACCACAAACCTTATGCCTAATGAACTGGTTATGCTGTGACTAATTTCTTTTCTGTAAATTTGCTTTAGAATCCTCTGGGAAGCCTTCAGCTCTGTGTTACTACAGAGTAAATGGCCCTTTTCCTTTGAAAATTCAGCAGTCTGTGGCTGACTTCTATTTAATTGAATTATTTGAATATTTTCAAATGTTCTTATTGGAATATTTATTTGGCTGTGCCTTCAGATTTTATCCCTATCTTGCTAATAGATTGGATTGCTTATACCATTTAATATGCAGTTTGGGGTTTGGACTCTGTAATCTGTACATTGGATAGGATAGGATAGGATAGGATAGGATAGGATAGGATAGGATACAAATAGAATAGAATAGAATAGAATAGAATAGAATAGAGCTGAAAGGAACCTTGGAGGTCTTCTAGTCCGCCCCCTACTCAGGCAGGAAAACTTACACTATTTCAGATAAGTGACCAGATTCTTCTTAAAAACATTCAGTGATGGAGTTTCTGAAGGCAAGGTGTTCCACTGGTTAATTGTCCTAAGTGTTGGAAACAGTGTCCTCACTGTTTTCCTTAATTCCAGATTGCTGCTTTGATTAGTTTCCAACCATTGTTTCTTGTCCTACCTTCAGGTACTTTAGAGAATAATTTGACCCCCCTCTTCTTTGTGGCAGCCCCCCAAATACTGGAATACTGCTATCATGTCACCCCTAAAAAAATTAGACTAGACCAACCGAGATCCTGCAGCCATTCTTCATATGTTTTAGTCTCTAGGCCTTTGATTGTCTTAGTTGGTCTTCTCTGAACTTTTTCCAAGGTCTCAACATCTTTTTTGTAGTATGGTGACCAAAATTGGTTGCAGTATTCCATGTATGGTCTTACTAGGGTTTTATAAAGCGGTACTAATACTTCATGTTCCTGACTTGCTTCTCAATGCATCCTTTCTGCAGTAATTAAGTCACCTTTAAACTTTTTGAAGTCCTAGCCATTGTTTAATTCCAGCTGCTGCTGTTGAAGTCAACCCTTTCATTTTATGACTGCAAGACATGCTAGTGGCTGGGCAGATTTAAATGTTGACCTTTTTGAACCATGTGGCATAAGACAAAGCCTTATGTGCAATCTGATTCTCTTTTTGTTATCTAATGCCTCCAATTTTATAGAATCTTCACAATGTTCAAATGTTAAAAGGCATTTTACCATCCCCATAGAGGGCTACAAAACTCTTTCATATAAAGTTTCTGGCTATTTTGTTATAGTATAGGTAGTCTTATATTTTTCAGCTGAAAAACATTTTTTTCTGCTTAGGGTATATTAAAGAGCTTTCTAAATGTGAGTGTGCAAAATTAATATTGTATTAAGATTTGAATTTATATGTTCTAGGATTCAAAGTCGGAGTGCAGTAATGAAACCTTGGAGGAAAATTGTGAAATCAGTTATGAGGTAAGGTTTAACACTAAATCAATATAAGAATATTTAAATAAATAGTATTAGCTTTCTACTATTAGCCTACCTAGTCAATAGTATATTATCTATTACAGTTTGTTTTCAGGCTCAAGATGAATCATAGATTTCTGCTTCGTAAAATGGAATTGCCTTGGAAATTTCTTCCTCTTTAGCGGTCTAGGAACGTTCATTGGTTCAAGTGGCAACAGTCCTCCAATTAGCTACATTCTAAAACCCTGTATTTCGCAATATTTAAAACAGCAGAGAAATTTGCTGCTCCCTAAATAATATGTGAATATGTGTAGGGAATAGTCTCCAGGACAGGTTGTTCCCAGTGCCTTCGGAAGCACTCCTTGGCATTCTCTAGGGTTGTTTTGCAAATTGTGTTCTAATAATTTGCTTATTTTAGGGATTACTGAACATTGCACTAAAGACTCCTCTTTTGCCGCCGTATACATCTCCATCATTGCCTATCCTTGGAGAACACTTTCCAGTGAAAGTAACACACATTGTGTCACCGAATGAGGTATCTTAATTAAAAATGTTGAACAAACACCATCATTAACAAGTCTGTTTTGTTTACCTCCATTCACAAAAAAATGATTTCAATATTTTGTTTGTATTGGTGCTTTTAATTGAGCTACATAGCGCAACTTAACTCAGGTGGAGAAATAATTTTGTATTTTAGATTGAGAATTTTGTGTACGATCTATATAGTACTAAAGCCCTTGTGCATCATAAGGCAACAATTTTTGAACCAATTTATCTCAAGTTACTTTACAAAATACAATAACCATTGGCCTCCCAAGGGAATGAAATTTGGGGAAGTTGTGGCTGCTCAGTGGGGAAACTACCAGGAAATCAGAAGTTGCTCGCACTCCCACTGCTTTTTCCCTGGTCTAGAGGAAGAATGCTAGAGCACAAATAAGGAATGTAAAACTGCTCAACTCTAGAAGTGAAAAAGTGCTCCTAAGGAGACCTCAATGCACGTACCAGAGAACCTTTAAAAATGTAAGTTGCCACCACCTTATTAGCTTGAACATATTTTAGTTCAAGTGTATAGAGCAGTGATACACCTGCAACTATGTCCCCTCTTTTCACATCAGGTTCTAATGGTTGCATATCACAAGGAGAAATGAAATGTGAGTGAGAGAGAAAAGCTTATTCTTTGTAGAGAATCTCCCAAGAGATTACATTTCTCTTGCTCAAATTCACTAGTGTAATATTTCTCTCTTCTCCCCTCCCCCCTATTTTTAAAAAGTCAGTGTTTCACCCAACTAAGAGTGGCAGATGTAAAATGTTAACAGACCCCTGTACATTCCTCAATGGTCTGGAAAATGAGCAGCCAGGGAAGCGGTATTAGAAATAAACTGAACATATCACCGCCCTCAACAAATGAAAAAATAAAGTGATTTCTAAAATAAAAGTAATGCAGTAATGGGAAATTGTTGCAACCTGATCTCTTCCCGGCTAATAAGTTGATAAAGAAAAATGAGTGTTTTGCTCTTAATGAAATTGAATGCTAGGAATTTAATTCATAAATACATAACCCAAATCATGGGTGTGATTTAGTGGGGTTCCAAAATAGAGCTTTCCAGAGAAGGAAGGCCTTCAGAAATTCCTTTTTTGCCAGCATGTGATTTTTGTTTTTAAAAAAATATAAACTCTGTTGCCACTGTACTGTTTTAGTATTTACTTTTTGGCTTATTTATCAAACTGCTCCCCTTTGGTTAAAATCAGGAAGGTTATCTCTCAATATATTATTATATCTAACGCCCTTTGATTTTACATGAACAAACTTATTTCTAATCTTACAGTCTTTTGATACAGATACTTTCCTCTACCCTAGGTGTACATTTCCATGGTTCATTCAAACAGCACCAGCCAAGAGGGAGATATGGAGGGCAACCTGGATTCTGACACTCTAGAGAAAGCCTTGGCTCAGTATAACCAGAACATAGAGACTCTTCCACATCTAACTGATTTTCAAAAAGGTGTAGTACTTAGAACCTAAGACAATAAATATGTAATAGCCTGCTTTGAATATTTTCAGTTGTATTCAAGGTGGCTAACTCCTGTTTGCTTAGAAGCCTGAGAATCATGTGTCCTAGTTTGCATGAGCTCCTTTTCAAGGAACTTCTTCCACATTTAAAAATAGAAGAAGAATCTTGCCATAAGCCCACTTTGTCCACATGGAGGCATGCCAAATGGAGAAACTCACATTAGGGAAACTCACAACCTCCTCTACTGTCATTTCCCAGCAAATCATCACATAGGCTTGGTGCCTGGAATTCAGGAGTTAGTGAACAGCCCTCTAATACAAATAGCCATTGATAGCACAATTCTCCATGAGATTGTCCAGTTTCCTTTCAGAACCAGCCCAATTGACTGATATTACCCCAAAGAGTACATTGCATCCATGGCTAAGAGGGCCTTTGGAAAGGTTGTTCATGGGTGCCACTTGTGCCCATTCTTGGACTTTTCTCAAGTCACTTGTGCTTTAGTCCCTTCTTGTTTGGACTACGAGTAGATCTTGATTTACAACCATTCATTCAATGACCACTTGGAAGTTACAGTGGTGCTGAAAATATGGATTTATGGCATATGGTCAAAGTTATGGCCATTGCTGTGCCCCTGCAGTCATGTGATTAAAATTCAAGGACTTGGCCACTTGCTCATGCTTAGACTACAAGGGCACGTCAACTCCTCCTTGCTCCCTGTTGGCCACCTTGCCCCCTGCCTTGTGGGATGGCAAACACTTACAGAACTGCATGGCTCTGGGGTTGCATTCCATGCCCTGGGAAGATTGAGGGACCCCCAGTACCTGCAAGCATTAGTTCTCCCGGCTGCCTTCTCCCCCAACCTTTCCCCTTTTGCAACCAGCCACTATAGCCAAAGCAGAAGCACCTCACTACCTTTTATTGTCTCCTTTTTGGACTTGCAATGCGACCCTGAGCATTCCGGTATCTCTGACTCTTCAACAGTTCAGTGCTAAACCCCAGCAAGCTCCAGTAAGCATTCATTCACTCCTCTGTCTTCTCTCCCAGTTCTCTGCATCAATTTTTCATTCCAAGAGTATGTGTAGTAAACATTTGCTGGAGAAGCTGAGTCCAGAAAGGCTTCATTTTTTCCCCCCTTAAACTCATTTGCTTTAAAATAGTAGTCATTGATTAATTGCTGAATCAATAAAACTGGATCTCAGTTGAATACAGGTAGTCCTCAAATTACAATAGTTCTTTACTGACACTTCAAAGTTACAATGGGACTGGGAAAAAGTGGCTTATGACCGTTTTTCACACTTATGACCATTGCAGCATCCTCATGGTCACATGATCAAAATTCAGGTGCTAGGCAAGTGGTTCATATTTATGACGGCTGCAGTGTCCCGGAGTCATGCGAATCAGCTTTTGAGACCTTCCGACAAGCAAGGTCAAAATGCGGAATCCAAATTCAACTTAACACCCATGTTACTAACTTAACAAATGCAACGATGCACTTAACAGCTGTGGCAAGAAAAGTTGTAAAATGGGACAAGCTCACTTAACAATTAGCGACATAAAATTTGGGATCCATTATGGTCGTAACTCGAGGGCTACCTGTAATTTCATGCTATTGAGTTACCTGTCGTTTCATCTTTCTCCTGCTCGCATCAGAATAACCAGTGTAAAGACATTCCAGCTAACTGAATGGCATGCTTTCCTTGTAGACATGCCCTGCCTCGCAGAATATAGTGACGGGTTGTGGTATCGAGCAAAACTCATTTCTATTGTTGAGTTCAATCCTGTTTCAGTTCTTGTGGAATTTGTTGACTATGGGTCGACTAAAACATTGCCCATAAGCAGGTAAACCTAAAGATGTTCTTTTTTCACATCGCTTTATGAAGATTGATAATTCAATAAATAGAAATATTGTGCTACAATAAGTGTTCCTGTTTTAGATTTAACTAGTTTGACTTGCAAACTGTGTTCCAGGTTGCGTCAGATTCCGTGTAAGTTCATGCAGTATCCCGCTCAAGCATTCAGAGTGTTACTAGCTGGATTTAAACCTGCTTTACATGATTCCACAACAGAGAGAATTCCTTATTGTCCAGAATGGAGCATGGATGCATTGTGGGCTGCAATGAACTGCTTTGAAAGCAAAAATCTCAGTGCCTCTTCGGTGGTAAGCCTTTTTAAAAAATCCTTCTCAATTTATCTCACTTTCATCCGGGAACTATATATTCCTTCTATATATAAATCTCTCCATTGAAGCTGATTGGAAGAAATAAAATCAAGGAAGAAATTAAAAGCCAGGACCACATTCAGACTCCTTGATAAGTAGGATTTGTACTCAAAGCATCAAATGTTTCTTTTTCATCTTTGTGAAAGATGGCGTAAGTGTTTTGAATTTATAGTATGGTAGTCAAAATCTATTATTTTCTAATTGTTTGCTGTTTTCTGTGTCTGTATTGTGGTAAAGCACAAAAGGGCTTGAACTGCCATTGCAATCTTCCAGACTTGGTATCAAGATGTTTATTTGCTATGCCAATAGGGGAAAAATCATTCTCCCTAAATTCAAGCAAACATGTGCAAAAGCATGTAGCTGCAGACAAGATTTAGATGGTGGGGAAAATGGGATTTCTTGCCTACATTGTACTTTTATTGGAAATGTTGATATTGCTTCTGAAACTATATTTGTGTCTTTTGAAAAACCTTGCTTCCAAGACACATTCACCAGAGCACATTGTATTTTTATATGAAGAAGGACATCTATTTCATATGAAGCTTGTGGAATTGGGATTTGCAGAACTGACACAATGAAAGGTAAGCAAGCTGTATTGATATCTGTCTTTACCAGCATTAAAAAAAACTATTGATCTTGCTGAAAATTAGCAAAAAATTAGAACATGAAAACTTTATGAATGGATCCCACTAATTTTGATTAGTGATTTTTTTAAAAAACTGGAATTCTTGTAGAAAATGTTTTTAAACTGTAAGCCCTAATATTTCTAGGAATAAATAAAAGAAAATTGCAACTTTCTTCTTGTTAACTCACATAATAAAATCAGCCACATACAGAGGTGGATTTAAACTGAAGGTGCTAACACCTTTATCCAAATTGTAGCCTCCAAGGTAGAAAATAAAGGCACCGGAAAAGAAAACTGAATTAAAAAATAAACAGGAAAGTTCAGTAAAAGCTTTTATATACACCTATAAAATTATGCAGTGAACAATAACTGCATTATTCAAATGGTTCTTTTTTTACAATCGTTAATGTAATAAGAGGACTCAATAGCAATAATATGTAGAAGTTGATTGCTTGAAAGTTTGTGGGTATTTATTTTTACATTCCCAGGTGTTGATACATGAGAATGATACTGGTTTCTTGTTTGTTTCAGATGTGGACTACCTCGATTAGAAACAAAATAGAACTGATTTTGTATTAAAATTGCCTTAAGAGTTACAGTTTTTTGTAAATTCTGGGAATTCTACACAAAAGTGTGTGTTTTTTGTTAACGTTCAAGTACTAATAGTTTAAATAAAAATAGTTGGATTTGCATCAAAATATCTTTACATTAGTTTATGTTTTATTTAATAAGTAGGGATAGGGAAAATGTTTCAACTGCTTTGAACATGGAACTTCCTGACCCAAGAGCAAAAAACTGTTGCTTCAAATGCTGGGTAAGAATTCTGGGAATTGAAGTCTACAGATCTTAAGTTGCCAAGTTTGAAGACTATCAATGTAAATTGTCCAACCACAGAATGATTGTCAACCCATCCCACTTAACCATCTAGCAAAGAAAGACTCCCGGTCATTTGTTTTGCTGGGAGTATAATTTACTGAAGCTTAAATGGTTACAGAAATAGTGTAAGCTGAATCTGAGGTTTTCCTGGGCAAACAACACAAAGGAAAGCTCTCTCTTCCCCCCCCCCCCCTCCAGCCATCTCCTGGTTATCTGCAAATGTCCAATCAGGTGCTTGTATATTGTTCAGGAAACAGGTGCTTGGTTCCCAGCTCTGCATATCGCTACATGTCCGCTGCCGCTAACATCAGGCTGTCAGTTCATGAAGCTTGGATAGGTGAGATGCAGCCATGACAATGGCTTTTTAGATGTTGGTAAAACCATTTTCCAAAATCATTTCCCTACTATCACTATTACAAGATTTTTAATTACTATTAGCAAGTTTTGACCTATATTTTTATGCAGTCTTTTGTTACTGTTCCAGTATTTTCCAATTACGTCCTTAATGCAGATCAGCTCCAGTATATCATGTCTTAGAAGCTATTACAGACTACCAAATACATTTGGCAATATATTATTGGCAAATAATTTGGCACCCATGTCCTTATAGTAAGCTTCCAAAAATTTTGGCCAATAGTTGAAATTTTTTCAACTATCCGGGTACTGTTTTTCTAGGTTTAAGATTGATTAATCTTATAATAAATTTTCCTTAAATTTCATTCTAATTAGATTATTTTAAAAACTGTATTGGGATGATGTGATCTAATAATATGGTTTGGAATTTAGAGTTCTTTACACATAGTTGCAGGGTTGTTGTTTTTTCTTCCAGTGATTCACACCAATATTTTACTGATTAATACAAGCTGAAAATGTGCATGTTGTGCTTATTTTGAGTAACTTTCCTATCAGAAATGTGGAGGTTAATTTTACCAAAACATTTGACAGTGTTGCCTATTAGGTTATGATAAGCAGGTTGATTATTTATTGGCTAAATGGCATGTCTATTAGGAAATTGGCTTGAAACTAATCTCAAAAAAGATCATAAAGCTTCTTTAACAAAATTAGAGTGAAATATCAAATGGAATGCCACAAATTTGGTTCAAGACATGTACTCCAAATTTTTTAAATGGAATGAATACTTATCAGATTCATGGGTTACACAACTGGGTATGTAGCTAATACAAGAAAAATGGTTTGAAAATAAAAGTGAAATGTAATACTCAAATGAATTATTTAGAAAAAGAAATTGTTTAGTCTCTAAAAACGAGAAAACGGTTTTATTCCTAATGAGGTATACAGCAATGTTAATATATAAGCATTAGACATAAGAGTTTTAAAAATAATTTATTAAGAAGTTTATTGCATGTGTACAAACAGAGCTTTTATATTTTTATGCAAACAAGAGAACATCTAGAAAAAGTAACTGCAAATGTAAATGTTGATAAATATTAGGATACAGAAAAACATCAAGGTTCAGGGATGGGTGTCCATGACAACATCACCATTCTTATTTTTAACTCTTAGTCTACCAGAGGCATATTGAGTCTCTTGATGTCCATCAGCATAAACAGTTTTGATTGTGCCATCAGGATACTCACGTCTTTTGAAATCAGCTGTATGAACTTCTTGCTGACCATTGCTGAACTCTATAATCTTACTTCCATCTCTGAATTAAAATACAAAAAAATACCAATACCTTGGTCTTATTAAATTTGTCGGAAAAGAAAAATTAGGAACTGGGAAAAAGAATATGATTTTGGCCTAGTTACTGTTTGAGGTTCAATTGCTATGCAAGGTACTTTTCCATAAAATGTGCATACCTCAAATACTATTTTATGTTTCTGTTATTGATAATCTTCCGGCTATATAATTTGCTTTCCCCTTTTCTCATTTTGCCACATTATAAGTCTATTATGCTCAGTTGTAATGACTAGAATCAGCCTAATTTTTTCAACCGTTTGCATCTCAACTGCCATCAGTCCAAGAAACTAGTTATTAATACTGGAGTTGTCAAAAATATTTGGGAAGATAAATTTAGAATAAATCATAATTCTGGCCATAACTCTTCCTTCCACCCTTTTTACTCTTCAATATGGGCAAATGACCATGGACTCAAAACAAATGGTCATCTGAAAGACAACCAGTAGAATTTGATTGATTATTACCCCCACCCAGCACTTACCCTGGTTTGCTCCAAAAACCAGACTTAATAATATCCCCACCATAAGTTTGCAATTGAATTTAGATCAAACTTTCTCTAAAATTATATTGTATCAGGGTAAAAACCTTACTGTTGCATGTGGACAATAGTGCCATCAGGAAAAATGTTTACTTCTCGCCCATCTGTGAATACATTCTTAATGGTTTGATCAGGGAAAATAATTTCTTTTTTTCCATCTGGAAAATGCTTTTCTGCAATAATACATTCATACATCAGATTTCTCTTACATTGTATGTACAAAAGAAATGGAATTCATGATAACTGCATACAAGCACTCCCTCGTCTTACCTATCTGTCCATTTGAGAAATGGAGAACCTCTAAACCTGTCGGATAAGTGGTATGTGTAGTTTTTGCATCCGCATAATAGTATATCTGTTGAGAAAAGTTTTAAAGTTAATGTTAATGCTAGTGCATAGTTCTGATTATGTAAGACTGCCATATGATAGATACATACAACTCTCTGATCGTCCAGGACTTGTTTTACATCCCCATTAAAAAAGGTTACAGTTGTAGTCTTTCCATCCCAGCTTACTTCTTTCCTTGTGCCATTAGGGAAGATAATAAGATGGCAACCATTTTTTAACACTTTTTCAACCTAAAAGGAAGCAAGCAAAAGGTTTCACTACTAATAATTCTAATCTGGGAAAGTTTAAATGAAGCACCATATAGCTTTACTTTTGTAAAGTCACACAATATTCAAAATGCTGAACAATCCCAACATTTAAAAACAAAGACCTGGAAAAACAAATGTCTGTCTCCCCTGAAGAAATTAATCTGATTAGGATCAGGGTTTCCACCTTAATTCCAAAAAATCATGGATACGATTTTGCAACATAAAGTATTACTATCCTGACCCCTCCAGTCATGGTTCAGCCTAGGTCACGAGTCAAAAACAGCACTGGTTAGTCTTGTGGATGATCTACAGTGGATGTTGGATGGATGTGGTGTTTGTACCTTTATCTTGCTAGATCTCATGGCAGCACTCAAAGCAATTCTGGCACACTTTTGGACCATCTAGGAGGATTACGAATCAAGGGTACTATTTTACAATGCTTCTGCTCCTTCCTGAATGAGCAATTCCAGTGGATATTAATGGAGGAAATGTTGGACTATGGATATATTGATGACAAGGTTCCCAAGCTCTCTATTGTCCTCTCTTTTCTTCAATGACATGAATTTGTTGAGAGATGTGGTCCATAGATTTGGGGTTGAGACATCAGTTTGCTTATGATAACCAGCTATATATCTCCAAACTGGAGATACAGTGCAAATTTTGAACCAAATCCTGAAGAACTACAATAGGAAAGAGTGAAGGAGGTGATGAAGTATAAGAAGCAAGATGAAGTTCCTGTCTCTATAGACGACTCCTAGATGAGATGGTCTCCTCCCTGAGGTATGCAATTTGGGAGTGCTTTTATACTCACGGCAGCTCCTAAAATAAGAAATGGGGGCTATGGCAAGAATAGTCTAAAGCTGGTTTGGCAGTTGGAATAGGAAACACATCATCTCTTGAAATGGAAAAGACCTATAAATCATTGCATTTACTTGTTTATTGTAAGTATTTGGATGCTGCCTACCCCACAGGATCAACGGGGTTTACAATCATATAAAGTATACAAGTATAATGTTTTTGACTCAGTTGTTTAATCAGGTTCTCTTTATTTAGTTTTAGGGCTTGTATGGACAGCAGATCACACGTTAGGTTGCATTTTCCAACCCTTTTAAATTTTCAGTATTTCTGAACACATAAAAAGATTCGTAATAATTTCCAAGTAGAATGTAGCCCACCTTATATATTACCCCTGTCATGGATATACACAAAAAGATACGTGCTTATGCATTTCAGAATCTTAAGAACAATAATGAGCTAAATTGCAAATGTTCAACATTTAGTCCTGCATCTGTTCCTTGTAAAATTATACAATGGGGCCAAATGTGAGCAGGTTCCATGTACTTGGTATTGCATGGGAATAGTTTTAAAGATTGGAAAAATGGCAGTCTGCTTTATTCTGTTCAAGATAGCTCAAACTTAAATTCCATGTTGTGAAGATTTTCAAGACTGAGTAGAACATGTAAATAAACTCGTACACTTTGAGCTAATATCAAAAACTGTATTGTGTGCATTCTCAATTTGAATTTCAAAAAATCAAAATAATGTAGCACACTTTTAGACTAAATCTAAAAGATCTACCAGATTAGCATTCTTTATAGATCCAAATATGGAACAAGGAAACATTCCCACTGTACTTCATTGTTCCTTAGCGCTGCATCTTGTTATAGCGAATAAGAGGAACTTACTTTTCCATCAGGATGACTGGCTTCTCTCTCAACTTCTTCTTCACTTTCTGAAGAATCAAAAGTTACCGCTGATGATGATTCAATAGTTCCATCAGCAGGAAAATTCTAAAATGGCAAAAGCAATAGGAACTTCTTAAAGAGGCAACTATATTGCTATGGATTTTGTAGAGATTATACCTCATGATACTGAGTTTTTTAGATTGACAAGGAATTCTGTATTTCATGTAGCTGTAGACGTTAACACTCAAGAAAATTGTGTTTTCAAAGAGACCTCATTTTCCAAAGAACAGGCTTCCATACCATGAAAATCAAATGTCAGAATAAAAATTAGTTAATTGAATTTCTTGCATCTGAGATGTTCAGAAGATAAATTCTGCCTATTCATATTCTAAGAATAAAAACTAGGGTTTTCTAAAGTACATCTTTATACATCATGTAAGTATCAACCAATATTTCTCTGAACACTTTTTACAAATTTCATCATGGTTAAAAGATGCATATAGTGGGCATAAAGAAATATTTTGTTTAAACCATTAAACTATAACTGCCATAATTGTAATAGTCATTATATGGTCAATTTTAGGAATCAAATACTAGCACGCCTGCTTTCAACAAAAAATAAACTTACTGCCATAAATGTTTTGGGTGTTTCAGGTGTTATTACCTTTTTGTCCAAATCAGCTTCATATACTTTTGCTGGTTCACATTTTGGCGACAAGCTTCCTAATTCAAATATAGATTCATTAATAAATAGGAATATAAACCTTGCCAAATCTTATCAATGACATTAATCCACTTACATAGAACAATACTAAAAACTGATCAGTGATGTGG
Source organism: Natrix helvetica (assembly GCF_964273705.1). Taxonomy (NCBI): domain Eukaryota; kingdom Metazoa; phylum Chordata; class Lepidosauria; order Squamata; family Natricidae; genus Natrix; species Natrix helvetica. The sequence continues at coordinate 20,325,568 of NC_138550.1, forward strand.
ATGAACATATTTAAAATCAAATAGATTTTTTTTTAAAAAAGATTGTTTTAGCCCAAGAAAGAAAACACCTTGCAGCTTCATATACTTTGCAAACAAACAAATCCATTCTAACAGATTCAAAATTCTGAAGGGATAATAAACTGCCACTTCTGGCTACTAGATCCAATTTTTAATCAGTTTACCTTCTGATGGCAAATCACTTTTGACATTTATTTTATTGCTCTTTTCTACTTGATTCATTGAAGACCCACTGTGAGACTTTGGCAATGCTGCTGGCAAATGCTAGAAAGACCAAAAAAAGGGGGGAGGGAAAGATTTCTTCAAATGTCTACTATTCCAAAACTTAAGATTCCTCAAGAAACAAATTATGTCATCTTTTAAATTCACAAACCAACAACATGGTAAATATTAATATGCACATTGGTATACGTCACAAAAGCAATCAAGGTATTGAATTTTATAGTAATACACAATAATAAAAACTTTAGAATTTTTTTTTAAAGCTGCAATTTTTGTACTTCAGTTCTGCTCTTCCTGCATACTTCTTCAAGGTCAAGGTGATCACCAAAATTGCTCATATTTCTAGCTATTTACACAGAACACTGAAAGGGAGTTTATACTGTACTATAACAAAAACAACATTGGATAAAAAATAATAATCTCCCAGTACCTGGCAGTGTGTCGCAATACAGATCACTAGTGGCTGAATAAATATCCTGGAAGCAAAGCCACATTTTTAAAGATTTGTGGTGCCCTTATAGGATGAGAGCCTGCAAATCTCTAGGAAAATGCTATTCTACAGGATGGGTACTGTATAAGACAGTGATGGTGAACCTATGGCACGCGTGCCATGGGTGGCATGCAGAGCACACTCTGCGGGCACGCCAGCTGTTGCCACAGCCCAGCTCCGCCGGGCATGTGTGTGCGCCTCCCGCAAGCCAGCTGATCTTCAGGGCGCATGCAGGGGATGTGTGCGCACATGCATGAGGGGACGCATGCGCAGGGGTGTTCACATTTTGGGCCCCCCTGGTGCCCTGTTTTGGACCTGGAAAGCCTGCACCAACATGGAAGCCAAAAATGGGCAAGGGGGCACATGCACGGGGGAGCGCGGTGGGGGGTCACACACGTGCAGGGGGCAGGGCACATGGGGGAGTCACACACACATTGCATTGTGGGTGCGGGTACAGTGTCGCACGTGCTTTCAGCACACGACAAAAAGGTTAGCCATCACTGGTATAAGAAATGGCGCACTACTGGCGTCCCATTGGTGGCATGATTTAATCAATGGGATTCAGAGCATCTCGACTCGGTCTATGTTACTGGACAGACAGAAATTACTGAGGCAATCCCTCAGATATCCTAACGCTATCAAAATAGTGTACCTCGGGACTCTCTGTTAATTGGTTCTGGGAGGTGTGATGAGTACCAAAAACGATGAGTACCGAACAAATTTTTCCCATAAGGAATAATGCAACCAATAGCTACACTGAGTACCAAACAAAAAATACCGGACAAAATTTTCATATCAACATGAGTACCAAATTGATGAGTTTCAAAGCAGTTGAGCACCAAGGTACCACTGTACTTTACTCAGGGTTCCCTGAATAGTGAAATAGACCCAAATGCAACAAGGTTTTCAGAACAAATAGAGCAAAACAGATGCTTTTAATGAAACAGCTGTCTGGAAAAACCATGTGTTGAAATGTAAAATACCTGTCACTTTTTTAGGTAAGTGTTTATTCTCCATTTCACCTGTTCCTATGAAGGAAAGCTGTCTATGACTCAATGGACCTATCTCTTCAAACTCAGAGTTGGGAAGAATTCGTGAAGCCCTGTTTTTTTTAGAAAATGGAAAATAAGAGTCCCAAGTAGCTCTGAATCCTGTTTTCTCCGTCATTTGATACATGCAGTGGAACTCCAAATAAATTCTCTCAGGTCTGGAAAACATTGCAGGCTGCTTTTGAAGCAGTGCAAAATCTTTGTGTCTCTAGTTTTCTGAAAAAAATTTTCCCCAAAAGAAGAAACTCACAGTAGATTCATGCTTGTCTGAGGAACCAGAATTACTCGTTTTCTTTTTCTTGGTGGGGGCTTCTTTTCTCTTCCAGGCCTCCAAACGGAATCTTTCCATGATTTTGATTTCTTCTCGCAGCTGTGCATTCTCCTTCGTTAAGGCTTCAATCTGATCCCTCAGACGAGTATGAGTTGCTGACCATTTTGTTTCTCTCTTTTTTACATCTTCCTGCAGCGTTGCTATTTGTTGCTTCAAAGCCTTAAGAAAAAAGACACATGAACATCTTTCCGTAGCAGAAAATCAAAACAATATTAGAAGTACGTTCATTCACTTCAGAGATGAATAATGTACTTTTCCCCAAAAGACTCCTTTTATACTTTGCAATACAATAGCAAGAGTTGGAAGGGACCTTGGAGGTCTTCTAGTCCAACCCCCTACCTGATACCGTTTCAGACAGATGGCTATCCAATATCATCTTAAAGACTTCCAGTGTTGGGGCATTCACAACTTCTGGAGGCAAGCTCTTCCACTGATTAATTGTTCTGTCAGGAAATTTCTCCTCAGTTCTAAGTTGCTTCTCTCCTTGATTAGTTTCCACCCATTGCTTCTTGTTCTACCCTCAGGTGTCTTGGAGAATAGTTTGACTCCCTCTTCTTTGTGGCAACCCCTGAGATATTGGAATTTTTCTGCTCGCTTTTTATTAACCTGTGCTCCTCACTTTTAACACAACAATTGGGTTCCCCCTTCATAGATTGTGAGAATGAAGAGAAAAAATTGCAGAAAGGATATATTAGGAGGTGCTCACAGCAAGTCCTATTGGAATAGAACAGCACTCCAACTGGGGAATAAGCTGCAAAGCATAATTGTGCAAGAGATACAATCACTTCTATAAGCAACAACTGAAGCAATCTTTAAAAAGTGGTAAATTTTACTTTGCTGTATGATGCGAAATCACTGTCTCCCAAGGCAAATGCTGCCTTAGAAACAATTTATAATGCTTCCATTGTGGTCTCAGTGATAAGACAACCAGGAAGTGACATTTGCCAATTTCCTGTTAGCCAGCTGCTCTCAGCTCATTCACCAAGTACTGCCTGCCATGGTCATTTAATTTGTGATGCAGAAGAGAGCGGACACTGGTTTCTGCAGGGTATTTATCTGCATCATGTCTTCACAAAGTACTATTTATATGCCATCCTTAATATATTCGTGGGCATGTCAGCTTTCTGGTATTAAATGGGTTCAAGGATCTTTTTCAAGATCAATACACCTGTTTTGAAAAAAAAGGACTAAAAATAAATTTACCAGAGATATGCTATTGATTCTCCCGTAATTCAGTTTGGCCAAGCTTCCTACATTTGTGTGTGTGTGTGTGTGTGTATTCTCTCTCTCTCTCTCTCTCTCTCTCTCTCTCTCTCTCTCTCTCTCTCTCTCATTATTTAGTAAACACTACAAAGGATTTTTACAGGGATTAAAATAAGTTAAACATAATTGAAACAACAAGACTTAAGTAATAATGTAATAATTAATTCAATTTGTTAAATCTAGAGTATACAGAAACACACTCCTTCATCTTTTCCTTTTTAGACTATAAACATTTCAAAAAACGGTAACACATATCTGGAATCCATTCTTTTCAACACCCAAAATATGTTTATTGTTTCTTTCCATCTACATAAAATGATTGCTTTTGCTGAACTGTACTGTTTTATTACTGAGGATGGGACAAACGTCCCATTTCGCGCGTGCCCTGGAAAACCTCCATGAGGTACGGCTAACTCATTGCCAATGCTGCTGCTCCTTTCCGGCCTTCATTGTGAAGTGGGAGCTGGGTGAAAGTCAGTGCCAATTTCCCCCTTTGGCCCACGTGAAAGGAACACAAACTGATGTCCAAACAGCTCTGCTGGCAACAGACCCAGGATGAAATGAGAGCACTCTGGATAAGTCAGGCAAGCTGTCATGTGTCTATATTTTGACACTGCCTGTTTTTCAGAAAACTGGTGAACCAATCTGACTGGTTATTATTAATGTCCCTATACCAGCAACTCTTCCCCTAGGCAACTTGACACATGCCATCTTTTTAGGTACCCATCCACATCAACTAAGCCTCTCCCACCGCTGGACAGAACTGCTGGTGGTTTTTTTCTGCCAGTTAGTGACACTGCCCAAGAGAAGAAATAAAGATAGGGGAACTGGCCAATTAATTGCCCTTAAATTCTATCTGAATTAAACCTGCCAGCCCTCATTGCTGAGGCAGATTAAAGGCCAGCTATCAAAACAGGACAAGTTATGCCACCTGCTTCTCTGTTGACTCAAGGACTGGAGAAATGCGCAGTAGCATGGCTGCGAGGAAGGTCCCACAACCATCCATGATTATAATTATTGGATGAAGGGATTTTAGCTGCAATTGAAGTAGGATGTGCTCTGTTTCCAAAGACTAAGAAGAAACAGTTCAGTATCGCATAGCAATGGTTTCACAGCCAAGCTTATTGAACCAGACAATTTGGTCTAGAGCAGTGATGGCAAACCTGTGGCACGCGGAGCCATTTGTGAGGGCACGCGAGGCGCTGCCCTGTCAGCTGGCCAGCGTGCATGCGCGCGCTGGCTAGCTGAGTTCACCATTTTTAAAAGCAATTTTTCGCCCTCCCCAGGCTCCAGAGGCTTTATAGGAGCCTGGGGAGGGCAAAAAGAGCCTCCCCCCCCCCCCGGAGGCTTCAGGGACCGTCCGGACGGTCCCTAAAGCCTTCGGAGTGCTCAAAACGACCCTCCGAACAAACCGGAAGTGACTTCCGGTTTGCTCGGAGGGTCGTTTTAAACGGTCCGAAGTCGTCAGGGAAGCCTCCGGACCGTCCCTAAAGCCTTCGGAACGCTTAAAACGACCCTCTGAGCAAACCAGAAGCCTCCAGATGGTCCCTGAAGCCTCCGGAGGGCCTCCGGGGGGGGGGGGGCAGGGGAGGCTCTTTTCGCCCTCCCCAGGCTCCTATAAAGCCTCTGGAGCCTGGGGAGGGTGAAAAAAGCATGTAAAAATGGGGGGGGTCACGCCTGTTGTGCGCGCATGTGCACTGGGGGGTTGCGCACTGCATTATGGGTGCGGCACGCCCGCACACGACCCCCCTGCTCTCCCCCCACTTGTGGCACGCGAGCCAAAAAAGGTTCGTCATCGCTGGTCTAGAGGTTAAGGCACCAGGCTAGAAAACAGGAGATTGTGAGTTCAAGTCCTGTCTTAGCCATGAAAGCCAGCTAGATGACTTTGGGCCAGTCACTCTGTTAGCCCAATCCACCTCACTGGGTTTTTGTTGTAGGGAAAATAAAAGGAGAAAGGTGTGTTACATGTGTTTGCTGCCTTGAGTTATTTATTAGTAAATAAATAAATGTTTTCTCCTAAAACCTTCACATGTGGAATATATAGGAGTATCTAGTGCAAAGCAATTGTTTTCATTAGCAAACTAGTTGTTTCACAGGAAAAAGGTTTGAACAGAGAAATGAAGGGAATCTTTTCAATTCTTGATGCAGCGTTCTGGTCACCATGGTGTAAAAAAATGAATCTCTTTGATATTATGGTCATATTTGCTCTTGTGAAAAAATGTCAACTCCCCTCAAATTTATCTGATGCTTTAATTTCTGTTGTTAGGCTGAAACACCCATTATTCACTTCCTTCACTTAGGTTGATCATCTATGTTGCATTCATACCTGAATTTCATCACGTTCTTTTTTATCTGGAATGGCTCTAGCAGCCTGTGCATACTTCTCAAAAACTTTACGTTCTTTCTGCAATTTCCGTGCTTCTTCTTTTTTAAGTTCTTCTATCCGAGCAAGCTCTTGTGTTTTATGGTGTTCAAAGGCAGATTTTTCTTTCCTGAAGGTTTATAGAACAAAAATTGCAAAAATATTTATCACACTAACATCAGATATCACAATGTAATTTGGAAACATTGGACCATATATATATATTTTAAAAAAGGATGTGCACTGAAGCTGAACTCTTCAAAGATTTTTAGAAAATCCTTTACATTTATTTATAATAATAGGCTTGAGATATTTTCAGAATAGATTGTTGGCTGGAAAAATAAACAAAAGAGAATTTATATTTATAATTCTCCTTGCTAAATCAACAATTGTTCAAAGTAAAAAAAATAACTGATCATTGGATACTGTGCTAATGTATCATTTATTTAGAAAAGGCCCTTATAACATTTGAATAATAAATTCATACATTAATTATATTATTTTTAAATCTGGAAAAAGTTACATACTTTGACAAGGCATGGAAACAATGACTAAATTTTGACATATAGTGTTCCAGAGAAATAAATAAAATAAAATACAACCCTGCCTGTTAATGTATTTGGAGTAAATGAGGAGCCCAAAGTCTCTTGTACAATAGGAGCATACGTAACTAAATCATCTCTGCATAGATGTGGAATAAAGGAAGAAAAGACTACAGGGAGAAACGTAATTTAGATCATTTAGCCTGTTGAGACAGAACTTACATTACCTAATATTTTCCAGGGCAGTTTCATGCTCTTCTCTAAGTTTTGATAGGGACGCATTTTCAGTCCTGAACCTTTCAATTTCCATTTCCAATTCAACAAGCTTCTCTTTCAAGAGCTGTGAACGCACACTCTCCCCTAAATAAGAACAAATTATATACAACTTTTGAATATGTATCAAATCTCATCTACTCATCTTAAAATGGGATTCATACCTAGGGCTTTGCACGTTTGCCATAGGTTCGCCATCACAGTTCTAACAGGTCATGAAGTCCATGCCCCTATGCACTGCAGGACTCACTATCCCATCTTCACTAGATCATTATCCAGCCTCTGAAAACCTCCAGTGAAGGGGTTTTTTTTCACTAACCTATTCCAAAGATGATTGAGAACTATTACTGATAGTTTTTTTCCCCTAAAGTTCAATGTGGATTTGGTCTTTTCAAGATTCACCTCACTAGTTCTTCTCTTACCTTCTGGAGAGATGAAATAAGTCGGAACAATGTAAACATCATTCAGATCTCTGAAGACAGCTGTTCTGTCCCCTCTCCATTTTCTCTTCTTTGTATACCACTTTTGTTGGCTATTTATTTTGGTAACTGCTTCCCTCTTTATGAGTCAAAGAATTGACTTCTTATAGAAAATAACATGAAAATATAAAATGGCTCCAACAGATCATGTCATTCACAGATCACAAACTTGTTCAAAAATGAATGATGCTCAAGAGATAAGAGACAATATCCAGGGGTGTCCACACTTGGCAACTTTAAGACTTGTGAACTTCAACTCCCAGAATTCCCCAGCCAGCAGAGCTGGCTGGGGAATTCTGGGAGTTGAAGTCCACAAGTCTTAAAGTTGCCAAGTGTGGACACCCCTGCAATAATCATAATGACACATTTCAATCTGTAATTTTTCTGCACCATTGAGAACTTGGCCCCGAAGCCATAAAGGAAAGACACAAGAATCTACTTAGTACAAAAGCTATAGTTGCCATAACTGATCACTTGTCGCTTGTATTTACGCAGAGAGCCTATGCACCAGAGGCAAATTCCTTATGCATCCGATCACACTTCGCCAATAAAGAATTATATCCTATTCTTTTCTTGAACTGGACAAAGTGATAAATCATAGGATGACCATTTTTGTACCAGGGTACTAATGGGCTGAATTACAGTATACGTGTCCAAAGTCCAGGAACCATGACTTTCATGGAATTGAAATTGGGCAAATTTCATATAACATCTTCTGATATCTTATCATGAAACAGTTGGTGACATAATACAAAATGTCACAAAACATTTCCTGTGCTGATCTTTGATTGCACTATACCAGGGGTAAAAAACTCAAGGTCCGTGGGTGGGATCCAGCCCGCAGGGTGCTTAATTCTGGCCCACGAGGCTGGGTTGGAAACAGGAAAGGACTGGCCCGTGGGGCCTCTGACAGCCAAAATGGCTGCCTCCCCATGCCACGTTTTGACTGGCAAAGTGTTGCAGGAGGCCATCCAGGCCAAAATATGGGGCACCCAGTCCCATCTCCCCACCCCCGGTTGGACCACGGAGGAGAACTACAATGCTGATCCAGACCTCGAAGAAATCCATTTTGACACTCCTGCACTATACGGTTCATCATGGGCTATTTTCAAGGCAGATACATTTCTGAATTTTACAGTGAAGTTAGAACATTTGAAGTTCTGTCACTAAGCAATCTGCTAAGGCAGGGGTGTCCAAACTTGGCAACTTTAAGACTTTAAGACACAAGTCTTAAAGTTGCCAAGTTTGGACACCCCTGTGCTAAGGAAATGGCTAAAAGGATGACCTTCCTAAGGGGTCACGGATTGTCTAGTTTTAATTAAAACCATTCATGACAGACTGCTAAATATGCATCAAATAGATCCCTGAAGCCTCTATATGCCTTATAACTGCTGCACAATTTGAAAACAATGCTTTCTAAATTAATAATTAATTTAATTATTAAGTAATTTTTGGCTCTTAACAGTGGTTTACAGTGCAATGAATCTACTTGCCATATAAAAAGATCATACATATAGGGGATATTTTTTATAAAATGATATAGGGCTAATTCTTACATACAGCAACTGATTTTTCTCTCTCCCTTACCACTCGATTCTTCCTGAGTCGTGTTCGATTTGCTCTCATGCCTTGATTGTCCATCTGCCTTCGGTTTAGGTTTTAGGGAAGGAAAGAGTTTTAGCATCAGATCTGATGTAGGAGGCTCAGCTTCCTCATTAACAGTCATATTTTGTTTCAGCAAAGCATCTCCTTTCTTCACCATGGCAATCTTCCTCTTTATTACTTTATCAGGAAAAGGTGTCTTAGAACAATCAGGAGTCAGAGGCACATTAGAGAGCATATCCCCATCTGGAATGTGTGTACACAGATTGCTATTCTCAAAGTCAGTCCATGAGATTTCATCATCAAACTCAAATTTATTCCTGTCCCTACAGAACACACTTGGATAGGCAGCATCTCTACGTAGCTCATTAGTCTGGCCACCGTCCTTTTCCATTGAATCAGGACTTTTTGTGCTCTCTGCGCTCTCCACTTGTTCTCTGTACTCTGAAAATTCAGGACAGTCATTTTGGGTTTTCAAAGTCATCTTCTCAGCTCCCTCGCTTGCAGGTTTTATGGTAATCTCAAAGTCTTCTTCACTTTCAGAAGTCATCTCACTGCTTTCATCAGAGTTTTCTTCATCTAATTCAGAATCTTGACATTCAGCCGAGGAAGAAGTTTGAAGAGTTTCATAATCAACTGAACTTCTATGAAACATGAATGGTTCTGGTACCTGGGAATTATCCTTGTGGCTTTCCTGGTTAGATGCTTGGGAAACCCAATTTTTGCCGTTCAGGTTAGCTGCCGCTGTGACGTTTAGCACATCCATCTGCTGCTCCGGCAACCTTGGTTTAATCGGCGTTGAAGACAGTCTATGCCCTGAGGAAATTTGTTGGCCTTGATCCAAGATCCTTATTACGAGTGAAGAGTTACTGGCAAAAGATACTTCATCAGCAGCCTGCTCCAAAAACAAAAATTCATCCAATTCCTTTTTTTCTTTTTCTTTTTCGGCTTCCCAATTTCCCAACTTCTTTTGGAAAGAAAGTTCAAAAGACAGCTCTTGGTCTCTTTCAGGTGGATTTATAAGAAATTCAGTTATTTCTGACGGTGCTTCTTTTCCTGCTGGTAATTTGGCATCAATTTCATGCAGCTTTGCAAGTGGCCTTACGTTTTCTTCATTCTTTTCTTTTTCTCCATTTATTTCTGGTCTTAGAGAGTTTCTCAGTACTTCCGGTTTCATTTCATTCGTGTTTTGCCTTGCAGATGAAGAAATACCTTTTCCAGTGCAATTTCTGAGTCTTGTTGTCTTTCGAGCAGAAAAAGACAAATTTGTTTTCGTTTTAATATTCTGATTTACAAGTTTAGGCACAAAGTTGTCAGAAATTTTATTTGAAGAGGCAGTTTTCCGATGAAGCTGCAGTTTGTCTGCTTTAACTGTATTTTTAATTTCGAAGGGATCGGGCTGTAGAATTGTCTTACTTTCTTTTTGTTTAGCTACTTTATATTTGGCATTGGTATATCTATTTAAGCCTTCGCCTCGTTTTAAAAATGGCTGCTTTGAAACTGGTTTCTGGAACGCTGTTTTTTCAGCAACCTAAAAAAAAAGCAATGCATATATATGTAAGAAATTATATGAAAATAATCTGTTCAGATTCCAGATTTTCTACAAACTGTACAACACCTACATAAAAAAAAATCACATTATGAAACAGGCACATTTTGTATACTGTAACTATTAACCTTGAGGTTTGTTTTTTCATTCAACCTCTGTTCTTCCAACCGTATCTGCTCTTCTAGAAATTCTTCAAATGTTTGCTTTCTCTCTTGCATACTAGCAGCAATAGGCCTGTTTCAAGAGAATCAAAACAGAACAAAATAATTTTGTATATTTTTCCTGTTGTAATTTGTTAATTAAAAGAATTAAAATTGTTAAATCCTGCAACACTGTCCTAATGTACTCAATACTCATGAATAAAAGCAAATATACATGTGGCAGGATCCAATCAGGATCAAATGTAAAGTTTAATGACCAATTTAGATTGGATTCTATACCCAAAGCTATTGCATTTTAATACATTTTCACCTTTTGTCATTCATATGATGCTATTATTTCCCTCTACTACAGATCTACTATTAGTTCAACCTTTCCATCAGAAATAGATTTAACACACCAACTGTGATTGGTATACTAACTCTGCTCTTCCCTGGACAAATGCAGCCTAGTTACAATTGTTCATGTGCTGGCCACTTCATATTTGGACTGGTACCGTATGCTTTATGAGGAGCTACCTTATGCTTGGTTCAGAGACTGCAACTGCAATTGCAACCTGCAGTAGCCAGATTACTGAGTGGAGCCCTTGACCATGTGCTACCTACTGAAGCAATGAGTTACTTATCCAGAGAAACAATGATGTTGTACAAGGCCATCGTTATTGCTGTTTTGATTGTAAATTGCTTTGAAATTCTGAGGCATAAGAAATGGCATGTTAATATATTAAATAATAACTAATAATATTTAGATCCTTCTTGCTCTCTTTTTAAAACTTGGTGTTACGTTGGCCACCTCCTACAATAGGCATCTACTACATGATTTATTTTAATGAAAAAAATGCACAGGGAGACTATTCTTGCCCGGATATTTACTATCCTGATGGTTTGAAATTTCAAAGTGGATGTAAGGATTTTGGAGTCACCTGGGAAATATTCAAAATAGTAGTACTGAGCTTTTTAGTAATAGCATTCGATTTCTCCCCAACATTTTTATAGACCAAATTTTAATAAGGGGATCCTTCTAACATTCGGCTTTCTAAAAGTTTTATATTCCTGCAGGTATCTAAGGAGATTCTGAATCATCCAGGTCATGGTTGTCCCAAAAAATTGCTTTTCAAAAGGCAACTGGACTTGCCCTATTTTTTTTTCCTTGAAAATATTTTGCTTCTCATCCAAGCAGCTTTCTCTGTTCTGGCTGAATGGTGGGGAATAGAAAGGTTGACATTCTTAGTAGTCATCTGGTCATTAGCACTCTGAAGGTTAATTGTTAGTTCTCTGAGATTTGTTGAAGCTATTTGTATATGCTATCTGTACCCTCAGGATCACCTGCATCAGAGGGCAAATGGGACCTTCTTGGGGCTGCTGAAAGGGCTGTGTTGTAGTCAACGATTCTCAGAGAACTAATGACCAACCTTCACACTGCTAATGACTAGGTGACTGCTAAGGAATACAAATCCTTCCATTCCCCATCGTTCAGTCAGAACTGAAGAAGCTTCTTGGATGAGAAGTGAAACATTTTCAGCAACCCCCCCCCAAAAAAAAAAAAAAGTCCAGCTGCCTTTTGAAAAGCACCTTTGGGATTTCTGCAGTTGGCTCCACTGGAATCGTCTTCCAGGCAAATAATTTTGCTACTGCCATTCTTTCAGCTTTAACTAAGATGAATATAATCCAAATTAATACGCTTAATTGCTTTTACCTTTTTTGTCAGCATTTATAATACTGCACTTTTACTTCTTTTACCTTTCTTCTTCATTAACAGCTTCTGAACACTTCCCCGCAGTCAGATTTTTAGAGGCCTCCGTATTCCTTTGATCTTCAGAATCACTGTCTCCTTCTGTATTTCCTTGCAGACTTGGTTCTGGAGATTGTTTAGTTTTGCCTTCAAAAGTAAAAGTCATGCAAAGCTATTCCCCACTGCCTCTTTATGCACAAAAATATTTCTTGTGCAATCTTTGTCAATAAAGCAGTGAGGTTGCCATTCTAGCCAAGATCTTGATTTTTCTCTCTGCTAGCTTTTGTTAAAATTTACTTTATTTTCCTTAAAAAAGAAATGTAACCACAGAAACAAGGTGAGGGACATACAACTTAGCAATAGATAATAAAATATCCATTGAGAATATTCAGTTCAGAGGGAAAATGGCAGGATTTAAAATTTTAAAATATCATAGCAGAATGTATTTATTTGGTGTAGCGGTTAAGGCATCAGGCTAGAAACTGTCTTAGGCACATACATGACCTTGGTCAAGCCATTACATGACCTTGGTCAAGCCATTTCTGAAAAACCTTTGCAAGGAAATTGTGCAGGCTTGCCCAGACAATCCCCAAGAATCTGTCAGGACTGCAGTTATATTCCTTTTCAGGATCTTTGGCCTGCCACACTCTCTATTATTTCATTATGCTGTTTCATTAGTGTAGTAATTGGGAGGGGGAATAGAAAGGAGTAGGATTGTGGAATGTGTTGTTGTCATTCTTTTCTAGAAGCCCAAGGTCATCTTTTGTCTCCACACCTCTGCACCTGACCGGAACCAGCTGGGTGGAGATGCCAGCGTGGCCGAAGAAGATTGGACCATGTGATGGATTTATGGGTATGGGGATAAGGTCATGAACTTTCAACTGGGTGGAATCCCAGGAAGCTTTTAGATTTGGGATTCCACATGTCTGTCTTATTAAATTGGAACTTTAAGGATAGCTCTGCCTTGGACTCTGATTTAATTCTGCATGATATTTGGAACGCTGACACTAACATGATCACAGGGAGGAAAGAAAAAGAAACAAAGACTCTAAAAATATTTTTTTCAATAAACTGGGGTAAACAAAAATAATTTGGACTATTAGATTTTGCAAAAAGAATAATTATTTCCCCAACTAAATCAAAGGTAACTTTTCTAGTATATCACAGCATCTGCCATCTTTTATACATCAACTTTTCATATGAAAAATCTAATAATGGAGGCTCTGTATTTTTCCATTATTATGCTATAGCTGCACTTGCCTATATTGAATCATATCAATCATCATATATTGAACAGTTATGTTTTCCATTGTATGAGTTATCTCCCTAAATAAAGACAGTAAACGTATCTTGGGAGCATAACTAAATTTTCCAATACCCATGCTGTTAATCCCTCGGATCACTTCTGTCGAGAATCTTTGTACAACCTCAAGGTCCACCACACATGCGTATAGGTACCTTTTGTTTTACCAAATTTCCAAAATGTATTTGAACCTCTCCCAATTATTTTTAAAAATTCTATGGAGATATAATAATATTTAAACAGTGTTCTCTGATTTTTGCTGATCTAGAACATAACATAGAGTTCTACTATGTGTCTACTCTATGGTATTGATTCTTAAATCTGATTCCCATGTTTCTTTGAGAAATGTCTAACCACTACTAACAGTATTTTATATATTTCGGGTATTAGACTTTTAGAAGACTCTGAAGGTTCTAACATAAGATTTTCAAGTCTATTAGTGGTCGTGAGTCTATCCTATTATAGATTTTATTTTTAACACATCCTCCCCCATTTCACCACTTAGGAGCCAATTAAAGTTCATTCATGACAGTTACTGTTTTAAAATATTTTCTGGAATAAGATCTTTGTCTCCACACATTACTGGATAGCTCTGCAAAGTTTTGGGGGAAAGCACCATGGCCAGAACTATTTTTTCTCCAATATTTCCAAATCCTCAGAGAACAGTCAAAAAACTTGTTAATACATGTTGGATTTTCTCACCTTTGAAGTACAGAGCAATGCACAACCTCAAAAGATTTTCACCGTACTCTGCAGCCAAAGGATTTTAAATTTGGTTTACATTAGTACAAAGGAAATTTGTCTGCTCCTACAATCTAACAGTGTAACATGCAGACCATGAAAAGAAAAGAAAAAATATACAAGTATATGAGATTCTGTCTCATGGTAAAGACTCTGGATTTTTTTAATTGGACCAATTCTCTCATCTATATTATGAAAGTCAGAAATTAATCTACGTGTTAACCTTTGAGTACATAGAATTACTTTACAGAAATTCTTTTTAAGAAAACCAATCTGTCATTTATGTAAAATAGAAGATCCACTGACTTCCTAAGACACGTGTCTCTGAAGATGTGGAATAGAGGATAGAAGATTGAATCTTCTATACAAATTCTCATGTATTCAACTAATGAGAAAATCATCCCAAATGATTACCAAGGTAGAAAGAGTAAATGAATTTGGGTTGAAAAAAACAATAAAAATAAATAACATTCTGAGTAGCCTTAATTGCTTGTTTTTAGAAAATCCTCCTCAGGATTTGGAATACATTTCCTAAAAAAGATTAAATGAATTATTATCGTAAATCTGAACACCTCTGAGGCCCCAAGCTCACCATATCTCTCCATCTAGCTCCAACCAATATAGAGAAAGATATGGAAGCTATTTCCTTATGCTGAAATTTGTACAGATTCTGAAATAAAGAAAAGATTATCACCGAACTCTCAATGCAAAACCTAGAAAATTTTCCATTTTTTGCAAGATCGAGGAAACACTAGTATTTTCCGGTAAGAGAGAAAATCATAATCTCCAATGGTGAACAAATTTCTGTATCATTACATATATTATATCAATAACTCTAGGTTGGCCAATGTTAGATATACATGTATTTTTGATTAGGATACAGGTTTGCTTTACCTGAAATAGTCTTTTGGTCTTCAAGTTTCAATTCATTGTTTCCTTTCAAAGAAATGTCTAAAGGCTGCTTCTTATAAAATGGGTCCGCAGTATGACTTTTCTTCAATATTTGGTTATGATTGAAATTTTGTAAATAATCTCTTTGGTCGGCAGGAGAAGAAACACGAGATGTACTGTCCCAATCAGTGTTGCCTCTACTGGGACATTGTGGAAAATAAGGGACAGGAGACAAAGAAACCGATCCAGGATAGTTCTGGGTTCCATCATCTTTGATTGCAGGAGAGCCTTTCATTTAAACACAAAATGACAGATACTAAACTGATTTGTGGGAAACTGGAACAGTCACCTTTTCCATTCCTTTCTGCATCTGCTATTTATTATCAAGGAAAGCCTGAAACACTTAATACTTTGCAATTGTACAGATACATATTTTGAACCAGGGGTGAAATCCAGCATATTCTGACATGTTGTGGAGAACCGGTAGCGGAAGTTTTGAGTAGTTCGGAGAACCGGCAAATGCCACATCTGGCAGGCTCCAGAGTGGGGTGGGGATTTTGCAGTATCATTCCCCTGGAATAGGGTGGGAATGGAGATTTTGCAGTAGCCTTCCCCTGCCACGCCCACCAAGCCACACCACGCCCACCAAGCCACGCCCACAGAACCGGTAGTTTAAAAAAAATGAATTTCACTACTGTTTTGAACTAACTGTATAGTTAGAGAGGGTAGAAGAACAAATCTGAAAATCTTGGGCTGAGAATTTTTGCATTTTCATTCATGTGTCTCTTACCCTTATTTTAAAAAAAAAAATTCAAAAATACAAATGTACCATTTTCCTATAGTCAAAACTAATATCTATTCACGTGAATCATCTTTATTTTATAATTCTGAAACAGCTGAATCATTTACTTGGATTTACAAAGCTTCATCAGTCTCCTGTTTTTAACAACCAACTTAGTGTGTAAAATGGGTGTCATATTTTCCACACCTATTTAAAAAGAAGATTTATAGGTAGTCCCTGACTACTGATGGTCATATAAAGTTACAATGGCCTTGGAAAAAAGTGATTTATGATCTGTAGTCGCACTTACAACAGTCGCACCCACCCTCCGGCTACGTGATTGCAATTTGTGTGCTTGCAATTGGCTTCACATTTATGACAGGTTGCACCTCCCTGCTATCAAGTAATAATCACAATTTGCATTTTTTTTTCTGCTGGCAAAAAAACACCCATTGGGGATGTTGGAGCCATTTAACAGCCTTGTGATTCATTTAATGGCGTGGTTTTCTTTAAAACTGTGAAACTAAAAATTGTCAAAAAATCAGGTCCAACTCAAGTTATAATCATGATTTACAAAAGAAATTCTGCTCCCAGTTGTGGTCATAAATCAAAGACTACCTGCACTGTGATTTTATAAGAAGGATATGTTTTAATAACATGAATTCTATACATGAATTGCAATATGAACATTCAAATTTCTAGAATTTGTTATGCTTAAAAGAGTACACTATGGGTCTTAATAGTAGCAGCCATAAAATGTCTTTCTAATCAACGTGTTGGAGAAGGGTCATAGGATGATTAAGCAATTATATAGTAAAGAGAATTATGTCACATATTTATACACTAATAAGGATGTCTGAAAAAAGAGGTGTCAATGTCCATCTTTCAAAAATCTTTAGCAAGATTCATATATTTCAATTTTTTAGATGGTTAGTGATTAGCTAGGCAGCAAGAAAAGTAGATTTTACCAGCTATCTCAAAACACATAAAAGCAGATGTAAAATGAATGTCTACTAAAGATTTTAAAATTAGGTCACACTCACCAATGTGTTCTTGCTGCTCAGCAACCAGCGAAAGTAAGTTTTGTTGCTCTTCCATTAATCTCTGAATTTGCTCCATTTGCTGCCTTCTCAGAATCTCCTTTTTGTGGTGTTGCAGTTCTTTGAGCTTTTTAAGTATAATTAGGTAGATTTATTCTTAGATCTTATGCATTAGACTAGTTAAGTGAAACGGTTTTCAGAAAACTTGTTTATTTATTTATTTTATTTATTTATTTTATTGACTTTATAGACCGCCCCCTCTCCCCGAAGGGACTTGGGGCGGTGTACAGACAGAAGCTAAAAAACCAAATACACAATAAAAAATATATTAGAAACCCCTTAAAAACAAATTAAATATAGAGTCTGTACAGTAATAGTAAAAATTAAAAAACAGCTTAAAATGTCTACCCCCCAAAATTTAAAATATCCGCCAGGAGGATTGAAGATTAGAACTACGATTGGGCCAAGCCAGCTAATTGGAACAGGTGGGTCTTGAGTTTCTTGCGGAAGGAGCTGAGATCGGTGGTAGTTCTGATGTCGGGGGGGAGGTCATTCCAGAGGGTCGGGCCCATCACAGAGAAGGCCCTACTCCTGGGCGCCGCCCGCTGGCATTGCTTAGTGGACGGCACCCGGAGGAGTCCCTCTCTGTGAGAGCGAATTGGTTGCAGGGATGTGTGGGGTAGGATGCGATCCCGCAGATAACTAGGTCCTGTGCCATGGAGCGCTTTAAAGGTGATAGTCAACACCTTGAAACGCACCCGAAAAGCCACAGGTAGCCAGTGCAGCTCGCGCAGGAGAGGTGTTATATGGGAGTACCTGGTACTTCCCATGATTGCCCGCGCAGCCGCATTCTGGACCAGCTGCAGCCTTCGGGTGCATCTCAAGGGGAGCCCCATGTAGAGAGCATTGCAATAGTCCAGGCGGGACGTCACAAGCGCGTGAGTGACTGTGTGAAGGGCTTCCCGGTCCAATAGGGGACGCAATTGGCGCACCAGGCGAACCTGGTGGAACGCCCCCCTTGCCACGGCTGTCACATGGTTATCCATCGACAGCCGGGCATCCAGGAGGACGCCCAAATTGTGCGCCCGATCCACGGGGGCCAGTTGTTCACCCCCGATGGCCAGCGATGGAACCCACTGGTTGAACCGGGGCGCCGGTAACCACAGCCACTCCGTCTTGGAGGGGTTGAGTTTGAGTCTGTTGCTTCCCATCCAGACCCATACGGCCTCCAGGCACCGGGACATCACTTCGACGGCATCGTTGGGGTGGTTCGGGGTAGAGATGTACAGCTGAGTATCATCAGCGTACAGATGATACTCAACCCCAAAACCATGGATGATCTCACCCAGCGGCTTCATATACGTGTTGAACAGGAGAGGCGAGAGGACCGACCCCTGTGGCACCCCACAAGTGAGTGGCTTCAGGGTCGACCTCTGCTCCCCTGCCAGCACGCATTGCGTCCGGCCGGAGAGGTAGGAGGAGAACCACCGCAGAACGGTGCCCCTCACCCCCAACCCCTCCAGACGACGCAATAGGATACCATGGTCGATGGTATCGAAAGCAGCTGAGAGATCTAATAGGACCAGGATGGAGGAGCAACCCCCATCCTTGGCCCTCCAGAGATCATCCACCAACGCGACCAAGGCCGTCTCCGTGCTGTGACCGGGCCGGAAACCGGACTGGCGCGGGTCTAGATAATCAATTTCCTCCAAGTGGCGAGGGAACTGTTGCGCCACCACACTCTCTACAACCTTTGCCAAAAAGCAAATTTCTGACCTAGGCTTCCCGAGAACATGAAACAAACTCCTTGTCCCGACAAAAAACCCTTTTCTTAATTTACTGTGAATTCTGCTCATTCACATCCAGCAAAGTCTTTCAAAGTCTTACCTTATCTGGCTTGGAGAGCTAAGAGGCTGATATCTGCAAAACTTGGCAAGGTGTCTCAGAGAGTCACGAACCAATTAAGTGAACTAATTGTCTCCTGCAAACTCCACTCCCCTTTCGCTCCTCTCTTATTTCCTCTGGGAGGGGCCATTCATCGTCCACCTGTGGCCTTACTTCCAAGTCGACCCCTGTTCTTTAGCTGTTCCCTTCGTCTGGCAACTCTGTGCACGCGCACACTGGGAACAGCTGTTTGTCTGCATCACTGACGTCTGACTCTGAAGGCAGCTGATAAGTGGCATACAGCTCTGGCCCCCTCTCTGCCTCTGACACAGAGCCTTCATCAGAGCCTCCCTCAGACTCCAGGACTGGCCCATGAGTTACTCCCCAATCTCCTTACCGTCCGAATCTGCTACCAGCTCCACTGGCCGGCCACAACAAAACTAACAATATACTTTAAAAACATTTCTAGCATTGAAGGCTAAGCACAAGTACCACCTAATTCTTGCAATTTGGACAGTAGCGTCTAGCATTAAAACAGGTGAGAAAATATGGATGCGTTACTGGTTGATAAGTACCAGACTGAGATTCAAATGAAACTATAACATCTCTCCTCAGATTTGGCAAGAGTAGAGAAACCGTAACAACACATAAAGAAGTGGGTTCACGAAAGTTTCCCTGGCAAAAGGTTTGAACTATGTACCCAGTTTTCACAAGGAAGAATATTTTTAATCTGTCTAAAAAACATACATCGTCTTAGTGTTTTTTACCTGTTCCAGTTTTTGTAAGAGTAATTCGGTGCAGCATCCTTCATCCAGGTCATCTAATTGATCAGAATCAGCCTTAGTTTCAGTGGTGGTCCATTGAGCTGGGACATCTTTAACCATTAACGTTTGTTCCCTGTTAGAAGCTGAAGTTGAAAAAAGTGTCTTGGAGACATCCACTTTTTCTTCAAGAGAACTTTTAAGGTCCAGTGTTTGCTCTTTGTGCATAGTGTCTTCACTTGGAGAAATGCTACTTGATCTGTGCACCAAATTAACCCCATGACCTGATGAGACACTTTCCTTGCTGATTGCTCTGGTGGTTTTCAAACCAGAGAAAGCAGGATTTAGTATGACTCCAGCACGGGCAGTGTTAGACATCCAGTCCGAAAACAAATTTTCCTCCCAATTCAGATCTGTGGAGATGGCCATCTGGAAAAGTAAAACAGTCCAGCCTTAAATAATCTTCTTGCCGGAGAGGTTTGAGAAATCCAAGGTCTCACTTTCCGTTCCTGAACAATTTTAAAAAGAAAACAAAAACATCATTCATATAGTTAGTGCTCGGCTTACGATGGCAATTGGGGCTGGAATTTCTGTCACTAAGTGATGGGGTTGTAAAGCACGACGGCAATCCCGGTAGTCCCATTGGTCAACCTTAACTAAATCCCACTGTGGTTAGAAAAAGCAATTTCTAGCCAGCTTCCCATAATCAAAGTCAGTGAGAAATCTGGCAGGATGTTGCAAGTCCCAGACCGACATGTATAATACTAATAAATAATATTATTTTTCTGTGTCCAGAGATCACATGAAACTCAAAGGTGATGTAATGATGTTTGTGTGCAAATTCTTTGTTGTGTCAGTATTCAGCAAGAAATTATGCAAGTTATGCTTGGTAATTCTTTTCTTTTTTTGTGAAATTTGTATTTTATTTTTAAACAAACAAACCTTTGTGCTTCCTCGCCATAGTCTTCACTTACAATTTATATAGAATCTCATATTATCAATCTGATATATATGTATACAATTATTATCATTGTTAAACATTTATTTGACTATAACTATTATTACTTCCTTTTATGTCAGAGATTCTAAATTTGGAATACATTTATATTATGGCATTTCATTACATCATCCTAAAACCATCCAGTAATAATACATCTTTATGTTGTATTCTGTATAAAATTGTTTATATTTGGTTACAAAACTTTTGTGCATCCTCTCCATAGTAGTCCTGACTTACAATTTATATAAAATCTCATATTATCAATCTAGTATATATGTATACATTATTATCATTGTTAATCATTTATTTGACTATAACTATTACTACTTCATTTTATGCATAATATTCTAAATTTAAATAAATTTAGATTAATTTTTATTATAGCATTTCATTACATCATCCTGTATCCATCTTTTATCTCTTGCCATTTGTAGTATTTGTTTTCTAATTGCTTTCTTGGTAGATCTTATAGGAACTTCTCTTGGCAACTTGTTTTTCACTGCATATCTTGTAGTATGCTTGGTAATTCTTGAAGTACGATGGGGATCTGGTGATTTATCTAAAAACTGCATGTGGATTCAGGGTAACTGATCTAGCTCATTCCCACAACTACTAAAGGAAAACGATAGGAAAGACTAATTCAGATGCAGCAATGCTTAAATTAAGATGAAATATGTTATATAAACCCTTATACTGCTAAGGCTGCACTATTTAGCAGATGTTTATTTCGATATAGATATGATGATGATCATAGATATGCTGATTATCAACACATAATTGTACTTTTTCTATGTCTGGGCTGATGCTGTCAAACCAATTACTATGCAGTTGAAGCAAGTATTAATTTGTTAGGATTTAGGAGCTAAAAGGTAT
Source organism: Natrix helvetica (assembly GCF_964273705.1). Taxonomy (NCBI): domain Eukaryota; kingdom Metazoa; phylum Chordata; class Lepidosauria; order Squamata; family Natricidae; genus Natrix; species Natrix helvetica. The sequence continues at coordinate 20,346,912 of NC_138550.1, forward strand.
TGATTCACCCAGGCCCTTTAACGCTTTTGTGTAATGGTTTCATAAGCTACTTTCAGATGTTAGAGGAGCAGAATAGCTTGAATAAAGGGATCTGCAGGACCACCTTCCCCTAAACTAAAGACATCTACCCATCCTACCACCCAGCCAGCGTGGGCATACTCCTGGTCCTTTCCCACAAAATCTGTCATCTAATGGAAGCTAGAAAGCATGCCAGCAAGGTCTTGCAGAACACCTTGTTTCCCCAAGGTTCAGCAGGGCTCCAGCCATTTATTCATTAAATTTTATTTTCTGTCTAACTCATCATGGGGCTACTCTAGGCTGCTGACAAAATTAAAAAGGGAGAAATGAAAGCAAGTGTAAAGATAACGGCAGTAAAGGAATAGATCAATAGAATGAGCAATGGAAAAGAAAAGACCTGGCTTTTCGTCAGGCGCTGGGAGAGGATTAGATGAGGGCACGTTAACAAGGATTGGCACCAGGTTTTATTGTTTAAGTGTTTCACGTCTTAACCGCCAGGAGTGGGCTGCTGGGGATTTTCAGGGATTCGGGAGAACCTCTAGCTAAGATTCTGTGCAGTTCGGAGAAACCCCAAATCCCACTCCTGGCTGGCCCCGCCCACCCCACCCCTCCCAGGAGTCCCCACAGGGCCCGTTTTGGATGCAGATAAGTATAGGGCGCATGCAGAGGCTTAGGGAGGGCAAAAAACGGACCTACCGGAAGTTCAGGAAGGCCAGAAACGGGCCCGTTTCCGGTCTCCAGAGCGTCCGCGGAGCTTGGGGAGGCTGTTTTAACTCTCCCAAAGGCTCAAGAAAAGCCTCCGAAGGCCAGGGAGGGCAACCCCCCCCGCCGTGATGTAGGAGGCCAACTAGGCCACGCCCACCATGGCCAGGCCCACCAAGCAACTGGGCAGAGAACCCCTTGCTAAAATTTTTGAAGCCCACTCCTGTTAACTAGTTGTGCTTTGTAGTTTTAAAAATGATTTTATGTATCTTTTAAGTCTGGATTGGGAACAGGCCAGAGTTGCTTGAAAGGTGACTAGCTATATCCGGGATGGCAAACCTGGTCCCTGAAGCCTGCAGAGAGCCTCCGGGGGGGCAGGGGAGGATGTTTTCACCCTCCCAAGGCTCCTATAAAGCCTCTGTAGCCTGGGGAGGGCGAAAAGAACATGCAAAAATGGGGGGGAACGCCTCTCATGTGTGCATGCGCACTGGGGGGGTCGCATTTTGCATTATGGGTGCGGTACGCCTACGCATGACCCCCTGCACTCCCCCACTTATGGTACACGAGCCAAAAAAGGTTCGCCATCACTGAGCTATATCAAACAAACGAACAAAATACCCTTCTAGACTGCCCATGAGCTTTAGAAATGAGAGTTTTACTAGGGTCCTCTTTCTTTTGAGTGGATGTTTCACTAAGTAGTGATGGAGAAAAGAGAACTTCCAGGCCCTTCCATTACCGATGCCACAGGGTTAATAGATTGGTTCCTCTTATTTTCTATCTACAAGAAGCCATTGAGTGAGATCATTTGCTGACAGAAGTCAGGTATCATTTGTAAGCTAATAAGGATTTTCCTATGTGAATCAAAGCAGCCATATAGTGCCTCCTGGTGGTTGCTATAATTGAAAATACCACACAGTATAATGTACACTGATGCTCCACAAGGAGGTGTAGAACTCATGATAAACCCCATACATAGGAAATAACATAATGTAAGATTAGTAACTCTATTCATAGAGAAAGAGGATTTCCATATAATACTTCAGTAAGCTAATTCTCAATTGAACATTATGACTGCACGCCAAACAAGAGATGCAGTGGTAGGCCTTTCCTGATTTCCTGGAGGCTATTAGGATATGGACAGGGACAAACACTTAGTCTCAAGGCAGAATTACTTTAAGCATGAAAACCTTCTGATACCAAAGACCATCTTAATTCTGGACAGGCCATTAGCAAAAGTTGATTGTAACCCACAGTTCTTGCTCAAAAAACTCAGTGGTGGGTTGCAAGCGGTACGCCCCGGTACGGACGTACCAGAGCCTGCCCGGAGCATCAGATCTGCAGTGCTCCGCATGGCCCGTTTTCACCAAAAACGGGCCTGTTTTCGCCAAAAATGCACCCAGTTTTGGCCTGCAGTGTGCTTCAAGGGGCCTGGGAGGGCAAAAACATGACACGTGGAGGGCTTGGGATGCCAAAAACACTTGTATTCGGTCTATAAGACACAGCTAAATTTTCAACCACTTGTAGGGGTGGGGGAATGTTTGTTACTTCAAAAAAATACAGTAATTAGATTATATAATTTTTTAAACTAAGTTTTAGTTCTATTAACTAGGTGTGTAAGTCAGAATCATATAAACCACAAAAAATAAACAAACACATAAATACTCATGTACTTTTTTTCAGCTTCTTGGACCATATTTGATCAGACTAATGAGGGACAATTCTTAACTAATCTTGCCTGCTTCCTCTTTTCATGGAAATATAATTTGATGGAAATATACTACAATAATTAAGTGTCCAATATTTTAAAAATCTATCTATGTTTTTTTATTTGGCTACCAAATTTATTTATTTACAGTGTCTTAATGCCACCCAATCTTTCAGTTCTAACTGGATTACAATTAAAAATAATAATTTAGGAAAAATCTACAAAACATATACCAAAAACATACAAACACAATATGACAATCCCACATGATAAATTGACAAGTAATCCATATTGCTGTCCTGTTGGCGTAAGACAGCAGTTACTGTTTTTGCATTTCACAATTACCTTGACAGAATTCAACACAACCTTATTCCACATTCTGATTTAGGCAGCTTTCATAAACTAAAAATATTTTCTGTGTTGGTTGTGATAATATTTTTTATTTATAAATCTCCAGAATTTGCAGTATCTCTCTCCCCTTTATATTATGTTGTTATAAATCTTGTTTATTGTTAGGTGTCATTTTAATAGTAATGTTTATATAATTAAAGATAATTAACATTGTACTATTTAGATAGTTTAGACAAGTATTGAGAAAAGAGAAGAAAAAGAAAAGTATTCCATTAACATTATTTACAGTTTAGGATGTCAATGAAACAAGCATAAAATTAGTTGCCTTCTTTCATCTAAAGTTGAGTAAAGCATTGAAAAAAACACTACAACTCATTTCAAAGTATTTGTTGTATAATGTTTTGATCTTTAACCAATTACTTAACAATAAAAGGAACATTATTACTTTTGTACTGTTTTTATTATGTACCATCAAGTCGTTTTTGACTCCTAGCAACTAGATATTCGTCATCACAACCTATCCTTAACCTACTCTGTCAAGTCTCCCAAATGGTGCATTCTTTCTACACTGCAACTGAGTCCTTGCTAACAATCATTAATAATAATTGTCGATTGTATTGTGTGTCTACGCACAGTACATGTTAATGAAAGGGAAAATAAAAGCAGATTTGACAAGAATTAAATATCAAGCAAGTAGGAAAAAAAGGATTTTTTTATTTTAAAAAATGGATTTCTGACTCCATCATGTTTATACCTCTGATTATTTGCATGTTTTTAACATGGGAAGATAAAATACAAGGGTCATCCCATGTTTGATATGCACCCAAATGAATCATAAATCTTTTAAACTCTGGTGTCCCCAAGGTCAATGGAGCCCCAATTCCATAAATTCTCCAGATGAGATTTTATTCCCCATTCATTTGGATGGCACCATTGCAGACATCCCGAACTGCAATGCCGGGACCCATCACAGGGATTGTGCCAAAGATGCCAATGTGTTCATTTACGTAGCCTTGGGGCCTTTTTGACTTCTTAATTAAAAACTCTATTCATCTGGTGTGAGAAGTAGAAGAGAAGGCAGACAGGAGGCAAAGAGGGCCTAAAACAGAGGTCTTCAAACTTGGCAACTTGAAGACTTGTGGACTTCAACTCCCAGAATTCTCCAGCCAGCACTGCTGGCTGGAGAATTCTGGGAGTTGAAGTCCACAAGTTTTCAAATCGCCAAGTTTGGGTACCCCAGGCCTAAAAGATGGGCTAGAGATCAAAATAAAAGTAAGCGAATTCGCCGTCACGTCCTCAAATCCTGAACGCAGATGCATCTTATGAAAGGCAGCGGAAGAAAAACAGACTACAACGGCCTCTTAGTCGCCTCACTCACCTCACTCGACGTCCAACCTCTTCCCGCAGAAAGCGCCGACAGTCGGATCCTTTACAAGTACAAACCTACCGCCACCTTCGAAGCGATCAGCGCCACAGGCTGAAGAATAGGGAGCGCAGAGTCTTCTGGGAGTCGTAGTTCGCCGCCGGGAAAGGCACCGTTCTACGAAGCAGGCTGCCTGCGGCGTAGCTGACTACGATTCCCAAGAAGTTTCGGAGAATGTTGCTTGACGTCATGGCTCTTGGCCGAACTTAGTGGCAGTTAAAGGGAGGGGTAGAGTCCCTCCCTTTGAAGGGAAGGGTAGCTCTAGGCGTGCACTATTGTGACCATAGTCACCATCGCAACGCTATTAAATTTTAAAGTGAGGAGATAATTTTAATGTGCGATGTAAACGTTAAAAAAAGGCTTTTAAAAAGTACAGCAAAATATTGTGATGGTCTGTCAAGTTGAAAATAAGTTCTGTGTTGCTTTCAAAACCAAAAATAATTTTGCTTTGTGGATTGTGATGTTGCCTAAAATTTTAGGCTTCATTGTTACCGTTTTTAAAAGGTGACATTAGCACTTAACATGGCAATCTAGACCTCTTTTTAACGTCAGGAAAGCACAGGGCACTTCTTCTTGGCCAAGTCAATTTCTTTTAGTGTGCAAGAACTTGTCAGTTCAGCACTAAAAAAGAGATTGTATTCTGAAAGTCTTTAAATAGACTTGCAACTTTTAAGAATGATACAAACCCAGCTGGGGAAAAGTAATACAACCCCTGGAATGTTATCTAGAATGAACATTTTCTATTGTTCAAGTGTGGCATGTAATCAATGTTTTTTATTATTTCATCACTTGCTTTCTTGATGTATCACACATCCAAATATATGCATCATTTATTTCTGTACCCTATAAACATCTATTGGCATCTCCTTAATAAATGCTTTTTGCTTTGCCTAACTTACCAATACTTGGTGATTCATATTTGCTGATTGGGGAAGAAGACTTTTTCAAAAGTAAAAGTCTCTCAAAGTCAGGATCAAGTTCTTATCAGTTCCATGCCAAACTGGAAGTGCAACAGTGGGGATTATGAATGCAAGAGTGAGTCTGGGGGCAACAGTGGGAATTGTAAACAATAATGGTAAAAATAATACAAAATAAAATACAGTGACTATGGTTTTCCAAAAAATACTACTTATTTGATTTGTACACTGCCTTTCTACCTGGCAAGTATACCCTTAGAAAAATTTTAAAAAGAGAACCCCTTTGGTTCTAATAGTGGGTAGGGCACTAGTCTAGAACAGCGGTCACCAACTGGTGGTCCGTGGACCACTACGTCTGCGATAAAATTTTGGTGGTCCACAGAAATTTTTTTTGCATTTTTATATTGCACTAAATACTATTTACCGTTTTAAAAAATTCATATTAATGGACTGCGGGATTTAAAATTATGAATTTAGTGGTTCCTGAGGTCCGAAAAGTTGGTGACCCCTGGTCTAGAAAGCAGATTTGAGTTCTAGTCTCACCTTAGAGATGAAAGCTGGTTGGATGACTTTGTACCAGTTATTTTCTCTCAACCCAACCTATCTCATAAGGTGATTGTTGGGACAATAGGAGAAGGAAGAAGCATTATGTACGTTATGTTTGCTAGCTTAAGTTAATTATAAAGTAATAGAGGCATGATTTAAAAATCCAAATAAAAGTCTAATTCTTTGAATCATAAAATATAATGCAGAAGTGTGCCTTATCCAGAATCATGCTTCTGCTGGTTCAAGGTTCAGTCTGCTTTATGTGCCTCTCAAATCTCCATTAAAAAACTCCCAGAGAATCATTAGATGGCAGCAGAGTTTTCTTTGCTGCAATCTCTTGATCATCTGGATATTTACAATTTAGAACTGGAAATTCTAATCTTTGAAACCTGTTCAAAATGGTACTTTAATACAAACAATCAATTATTTGTAATATTATCAGAATATGGCTATTGTTCTTAATATTCCCCCTGGGAGATTTTTCACAGATTGAACAAAATTCAATTTCATACTATAGCTATGTTGGCATAATACAGAGTACCACAAATGTAACCAGCTGCATTTCATCTTACGGTATTGTTTGAAGTAAACTTAGATGGTGTTTGTAGATCTGTGTGTCATACAAATCCAGAACCATGGGAAAATTATCAGAGTAATGTGTCACTTTTATGAAGTATTTTACTATTGGTAAATCTTCATTGTAGATTAATGCTTTCATTAAAATGTAAGATATCCAAAGAGGAGGAGGAGGAGAAGACTGGAAAAGAAGAACTAGACTGGAGTAGTAGTAATCAAGAAGTCTAAAAATTAAGCCAGATGATTCAGCCAGATTTTTTAGGATTTCTTCTTGAAGGGCTAAATGCACAACATTTTAGGAAATTCTCGTGGACTATTTTTAACTTGCATTTTTCCCTTCTACTAAACCGCCTCGCAACAAATTAGCTTCCATTAATGCAGCTAATTAAGGATAAAATTATCAGAGAATGAATGCTGTGACAAATGTGTTAATTTTGCCATAAGTTTCCGTCCGTCCGTCGTCCGTCCGTCCGTCCGTCCCCCCCCCCCCCCAGGCTTTACAGGATAGGAAAAATGAAATATCCATGAGAGCACCCCCCCTCCCCCCCGGGTTTGTTGTTGATTCGCCTGGAACAATTTTATTGGTGGCTTCACTTCCGTAAAGCTGAGTGAATCAGCGCCCTCCCTTTGGAAACTTGCTTTGAATTTCCCTTGAAGTATAAGGAACCAGGAAGTCTCTGCTGCGAAATTGGAATATAGCAGCCAGCAGGCAAGTAGATTTTTAAATCTCACTGTGCTTTGGATTTTCAGATGAATCCCGATAAGAGGAACGGTATTTTAACCGAGTCTCATAATTGGCTGAAACGTGATGTTTTGTTTGATAATTTTGCTACTGTAACTGTGTCTTCAATAGTGGAATGATAAGCAGCAATTTTACAGTACCAGGCAGAGGAAAGTTCATGCAGAATGGATGCATGATCTATGGGCGTTAAAGGACCGAATTAAGACTGGGAACAACACTACAATAAAGTGAAAGGATTTTGTTCCCTTTCGGATTGTGTTGGTTTTTCTTCTAGTTAGTTGCTAGAAACTCTCCCTAATAAAATATGTGACCGTGACAATCATAAATAAAAAGAATATGAATTTCATTCATATTCTGATTAAGATGCACATCTGTAGTATATTAAATAATATACATGCCTGTTATCTACATTGAAAAACATACTGTACATACTGCAGTGTCACTGCAACAAATATATTTAATTGTGAACCACAAAACTTAAAATGAGTTCCTCTAGAGGCAACATTTATTTTGCCTCTAGAATATTACGTATGTATTTTCATGTTTGTATTAAGCCACTGTAGCTTTTTTCAATAATTAAATTAGAATACCTGTTTTTGCATAACACTAATTTTTGTATAAGGTTAGTTAACATAAATGCTGTAATAATGTTATAATGATCTTTGAACTGTTCTATTGTATATGCTGACACAGCCCATAAATTTTTTTTTTTACAAAATGACACTAAATTAAGTTTGGCTCAGGGCTTCATTGTGTGTAAAAAACACTTTTAAGTGTTAGTGAAACACCCACTTTCCCTTTTTTCCTCCCCTTAAGTACTTTAGTTATTGGTACAGGTATGGCAACATGATAGTATTTTGTGTGCTAACAAAGCATTGAGCTGGACCAAATTAAACCATATAGTGTTTTCATAGCATTACTTAAAATGTTCCTTAAAGTGAAATCTGGGATATTTTCACCTACAGTTTTTTCTCCTTCCGGTAGCAATCCTAAAGATACATATTTACCTTAAAGTGCAGTCTTCCATTCATTATTCTGAGTAGATAGGATTTGCTTTCAGAAATAATATAGTATGATTACTCAAAAATAAGTGACACTAGAATTAGTAGTGATTGGCCCTCTAGGCATTGTGCCAATGAAACTTAGAGCATTTGAAAATCTGACCAATAGCTGAATTCTAAAGATGGGGGAATGCACTTATGGAATATTGTCCTAAGGTGTGTAATGTTTGCTCTTATTAATCAGATGTTAAATGGCTCTATTGCACTGTTGAAATATACCGGATTTCGGATTGATATTGTTGCTAACTAATACAGATTGCTTAACTTGTTAGACATTCTCTTCTGGACTGTAGAATGTTTTAAACTGCTTTTCCCCCCAATAATCTCAGTGCATAGATATTTTAGTAATTTAGATTTCAGATTTGCATGTAAACTGCTTTAGTGGACATTAATAATCTCAGTGCCTAGATATTTCAGTAATTTAGATTTCAAATTTGCATATAAACTGCTTTAGTAGACATTGGAACTGAAATTGACACAGACATATTAGAAATAGTTGTTTCTTAAGCAGCAATATTGGAAAGGGAATATTATCTACTGTAGAAATTGAACAATCTAATTTTGTTTAATTTCCCTCCCAAGTTTCTAAAGCTTTTCTATTAGATTCATATATGACACAACGCTGGGGGGGAAACCTGTATTATGTAACTCATTATCTTGTTCAGATCTGTTGTTGTTAATGATATCCTAATTTATCCCAGGGCCAAACCTCTATTTTAGCAATAGCACTTTGATTTACATATCGCTTCATAGTGCTTTTATAGCCCTCTCTAAGTGGTTTAGAGAGTCACCATGTTGCCCCCAACAATCTGGGTCCTCATTTTACCCACCTCAGAAGGATGGAAGGCTGAGTCAACCTTGAGCCTGGTGAGATTGGAACTGCTGAACTGCAGCTAGCAGTCAGCTGAAGTAGCCTGCAGTACCGCACTCTAACCACTGAGCGAAACTTGGCTTTATTATTTTAATGTACTTTTGCAATTTCTTTTGTTCTTTTACTGTTGTTATGTTAAACTTATTCTTTAACTCTCTGGAAATGGGATCAATTTGTTTATTTATTCCTCCCACCTGCTAGTAAGATACAAATCATTATATAACAATAGAATCTGAAAAGTAAAGCTATAAAGCTATAAAAAATAACACCAAACCATGATAACAGTCTAGGCCCGTGATGGCGAACCTATGGCATATGTGTCACCTATACCATATTTGGTGGCACACCAGCTGTCAGCTCCAGCGTGCATGTGCGCGCCGGCCAGATGATTTTTCACTCATTCGGAGGGCCAGGGTAGGCGGTTTTCGCCCTCCCCAGGCTTCAGGAAAGCATCCAAAGGTTGGGGAGGGCAAAAAATGGCCCCAACTGGCCAACTGGATGTTCGGGAACGATCCGTTTCTGGCTTCCGGAAGGCCTCCAGGGAGGCGGAGGGGGAGGGCGCTTTCGCCTTCCCCAGGCTGCAGGATAGCCTCCAGAGCCGGGGGGGGGGGTTCGTGCACACATGCGCAAGGGAACACATGCCTCCAGGACACTGCAACCATCATAAACGTGAACCAGTTGTCAAGCATACGAATGTAAATCATGTGAACATAGGGATGCTGTGACCATCCTAAGTGTGAAAAATGATCATAAGTCACTTTTTTCAGGGCTGATGTAACTTTGAACGGTCACTAAATGAACTGGTGTAAGTCAAGGACTCCTATAGTCTAGTTTAATTTTTATTAATGTTCAGAAGGATGACCAAATTTTGCTCAGTTACCATTTCTATTCATTATGTAACATTGTAGCTACTGTTGCAAACATTTTATGCATCTGGTTGAACTTGAAATCAGATGTTTATTTTATTTATATATATGTGTCATGCATTCTGGGTCATTGACTGTAACTAATGATGATTGTGAGCCAGCCATATTGTAAAAGTGTATTGAGTAGATATTGAAGCTTTCCCTTCCTGGGCATGCTCACTCAGATTAGCATTGCAACTCCAAGTCATCCTGGCCCAAAGTAATTTTTAAAAAATCCTTGCTGGAACTGTTCTGATTTGAAATTTGCTTTGCAGGATGACAATTGCAATTTTTGCCGGCTGTACGTTCTTTCTGAGAATCAAAAAGTTAACAATTCTAGAAAGGAACAGACTGAAGACATCGATTAAGGAAAATGGTGGGCAGATTGCATTTGGATTAAATCAAGAGGTATGTTTAATACAATACAATACAATAGCAGAGTTGGAAGGGACCTTGGAGGTCTTCTAGTCCAACCCCCTGCCTAGGCAGGAAACCCTATACCATTTCAGACAAATGGCTATCCAACATCATCTTAAAGACTTCCAGTGTTGGGGCATTCACAACTTCTGGAGGCAAGCTGTTTCACTGATTAATTGTTCTAACTGTCAGGAAATTTCTCCTCAGAGAAGTTCTAAGTTGCTTCTCTCCTTGATTAATTTCCACCCATTGCTTCTTGTTCTGCCCTCAGGTGCTTTGGAGAATAGATTGACTCCCTCTTCTTTGTGGCAACCCCTGAGATATTGGAACACTGTTATCATGTCTCCCCTAGTCCTTCTTTTCATTAAACTAGACATACCCAGTTCCTGCAACCGTTCCTCATATGTTTTAGCCTCCAGTCCCCTAATCCTCTTTGTTGCTCTTCTCTGCACTCTTTCTAGAGTCCCCACATCTTTTTTACATTGTGGCAACCAAAACTGAATGCAGTATTCCAAGTGTGGCTTACCAAGGCATTATAAAGTGGTATGAACACTTCACGTGATCTTGATTCTATCCCTCTGTTTATGCAGCCTAGAACTGTGTTGGCTTTTTTGGCAGCTGCTGCACATGGCTGGCTCATATTTAAATGGTTGTCCATTAGGACTCCAAGGTCCCTCTCACAGTTATTACTATTGAGCAAGGTACCACCTATACTGTACCTGTGCATTTTGTTTTTCTTGCCTAAATGTAGAACCTTACTTTTTTCACCATTGAATTTCATTTTGTTAGACAGTGCCCAATGTTCAAGTTTGTCAAGATCCTTCTGTATCTTAAGCCTATCTTCTGGAGTGTTAATGTTGGCTATTCCTGCCAGCTTGGTATCATCTGCAAATTTGATGAGTTCCCCATTTATTCCCTCATCCAAATCATTGATGAAGATGTTGAAGAGTACTGGGCCTAAAACAGAGCCTTGGGGCACTCCACTGCATACTTCCCTCCATGTAGATGCAGTTCCATTGATGACTACCTGTTGAGTGGGGTTGGTCAGCCAGTTACAAATCCATCTGGTGGTGATGCTGTTTAAGCCTTGCATCTTTGGGAGGGAGAACAGCAAATTCAAGAAAGGAGTTTCAGTATAGAATGAAACACAGTTGGATAAACGAGGAAAAAAATTACTTCAATGAATGCTAATTATGACAGATTTAGTTTAGGCCCCCGTGTCTTTTATATGTTATAGAGTGGATTTTATGTCACAGACAACAACTTACTCCTTCCAGGATGTCAAGGCTGCAGTATCTAAAATTGTAGGCAACAAGGGAAAACAGAACTCAGCCTGTTCTGATATAATAGCACACCATGACTTACTGTTACAGAAATGAAAAAAATTGAATTTTTGTAAGAGTTCCATAGGAAATGTAAAATCTCTTTGTATTCTATCTGTTATGAGAAAAGTCTTTTTTTAAAAAGCTATTGACACTACGAATCAGCTGTTTTGATACACATGAACGTGTGTTTTGATTTTTAAATAAGGACATCTACTAGAAAAGCTGCAATTTAAAACCTGTGTTTTTGGTTACAAGATAAATAAATTTGTCCCAAGACTCACCTGAATACCTTGGTAAGAAACCTTCAAAGGGAGAATTTACTTCTAAGAAACAGACAGATAAAGAGATGCATTAAAAATTCTGTAAATTATTAAACAGATCATTAGTGAGAAAGAAAGTACGTTAAAAGTACGCCCAATTATTTAAAAATAACACATGGAAACCTGGTTTTGTAGAATCATGGGTCAGTAAGGGCTATGCGCCATGTGATAATTTGGTCCTAATGTAATTTTAGTGCACTCATGTTGTCACTGAAGATGCTGATGCACTGAACCCCAGCCATCTGAAAACCATCCAGAAATATGAGCTGCCTATGGTAAATGTTGATTTCATATGGGATTCCATTGAAGAAAGAAGACTTCTACAATGTGAGAACTATGAGCTATCCCAAACGGTGCCCTGTGAAACAGGTAAGGAAGCTTTGTTTGAATTAGATGTATTTCATTTAAAAGAATTTCCATCTATACCAGTAGCCTAAAAGTACTGAACCAAAAGTGATATGCTGCCGGTTCACACCGGTTCGGGCAAACTGGTAGTGGCGGTGGTGGGAAGCACCACCCGCCTACCCTGACGTCATCACAGGTGCGCATGCTTCCGCTACTGAACCGGTAGTGAAGAGAATAGCATACCAATACTGTACTGAACTATATGGCAGGTAGGTAATCTTCTCCCCACTACTTTGTATGAGAATATGAAGGGACATGGTGGCTCAATGGCTAAGACTCTGAGTTTGTCGATCAGAAAGGTTGGCAGTTTGGTGGTTTGAATCCCTAGCGCCACGTAATGGAATGAGCTCCTGTTATTTGTCCCAGCTTCTGCCAACCTAGCAGTTCAAAAGCACGTAAAAAATGCAAGTAGAAAAATAGGAACCACTTTTGGTGGGAAGGTAACAGCGTTCTGTGTGCCTTCGGTGTTTAGTCATGCCGGCCACATGACCATGGAGACGTCTTCGGACAGCGCTGGCTCTTCGGCTTTGAAATGGAGATGAGCACCAGCCCCTAGAGTCGGGAATGACTAGCACATATGTGCGAGGGGAACTTTATCTTATGAAGTTAGAATTTCAATAAAATCTTCCCAGTCTAAGACATTTTGCCACAAGAAGCAAAACATCATATAGACACCCTTCACTATCACAGCAGCATCATAAGCATCCTATTCTCTGCATGAAAAGTCCAAAATAACTTTAAATCAGAGAAAAAAATGGTGTGCTTTGTGGCTGAAATGCTGCCTTACTCTACCAGATGTTAAGACTGGCCCCAGTAATCCATCTTTCTAAGGTTTTAGAGCATGTTTTGGTTATATTTCTTATGTACTCGTTCAAACTAATAGATATAAAGTAAATATTGCATGACAAATAGGTACGGAGACTACCTTGAAGAATGCCGATGACAGCCCTAAGGAAAAAGATGTTTCTGAGGAGAATCACAAGCATAAATGGAATGACAGCAGAAACGTAGAAAAACTAAGGTAATTCTTTTATGTTTCATGTTTGTTTTGAAATGAAACCTTGTTCTTCGGAGAAATTTTTTGAGGTTAGAAGAATTCAGTGCATTATATGCAGAATATTCTAGTATGTTTATTGTTAACCTTTTTTTTTAGCAGCAAAAGGCCATATAAAGTGTAAGACTAATATGATGATGTCAGTGGAAGGGATCAAGACTAGGATATTTGTTATGTTTATGATTGTACCCAGTATTCTCAAGATATATTAGATTTCATGCTAACTGGGGATCATGGGTATTGAAGTAAAATAATGGAGGATGCCAATTGGATAATTAAATATCCTCTCTCAGCCATTGGGAGTATTCAGATAAGCTGACCAAAGCCAAAAAGCTTTCCCCGTCTTGTTATCATTGTTGTTGTTAAGCTTGTGTGTTGCCTGATTTCTAACAATTCTGGGCGATGCACAAAAATATAACCAATAAGGAAGTGTTAAATTGTTAGAAATGACTATGATGTTTCTCCCTTCCCCCCCCCCCTTTGAATTGCATCACAATTATTATTGTAACAGACTGGTTTTTAGAAGTGCGGATAATTAGCTACAAAACAAAGCCTATTACAGGTGGTCCTCAACTTACAACAGTCCATTTAGTGACCATCCAAAGTTACAATGACACTGAAAAAAGTTGCTCATGACCATTTTTCTACCCTTACCGCCTTTGTAGCATCTCCATGATCACGTAATCAAAATTCAGATGCTTGGTGACTGGTTCATACTTATGACCGTTGCTGTGTGTCCCAAGGTCATGGGATCTCTTTTTACAACCTTTTGAGAAGCAAAATCAACGGGGAAGCCAGATTCACTTAACAACCATGTTACTAACTTAACAATTGCCGTAATTCACTTAACAACTGTGGCAAGAAAGGTCGTAAATTTGGGGCAAAAATTCACCTAACAAATGTCTCACTTAACAACATACATTTTGGGCTCAATTGTGGTTGTAAGTTGAGGACTACCTGTGTACCGGGATTACCATGGAAGTCTAGGGGCTTAATTGCTATGGAGAATGGAGAGAACTAAAGATCCTGGAAGTTGAAATTGGTGTGAGCTCCGGTCAGCAGAAAATGCCCCGTTTCACAGCTTGGCAGATCTCTTGTGTTTCCAGTCATACATTGGAAGCTTACCACAATTGAGCCTGAACAAAATCAACTTCACTCTCTAACCCTGACAACATGAAGCACAATTTTGAAGAGTAGCACTAGAAGACTCAGTCATTGGCTTTGGAAATGTTAAACCTCATTATTTCCATTAGCCTTCTGGTTATTTCCCAAGGTCTTATCCATATTCAGCAACAAAGAAGAATCTGACATTTTTTTGTTCCAGGTGGTATTCAGATAACGATGAATATGTTCCATATTTTCCTAAAGAGTTTGAGCTTGCAAAATATGACATCCTTGAAAAGGTAATTTTTCTTTGTTAATGTCCTTCCTAACATAAAGTACACATAAATACATAACTTGTACAAGTTATGTGTTTATTTGTACAGGAACACAAAAGTAAACCATACATGCATAATTTTCAATCTATCAATGTGTATTTTAAATGGATTAAGCCACTGATTTTTGCTTGCCATTAAAAATATAGTTATTCTAGTTATTTCTGTAAAATTGCCACTAAATATTCTTAATATAATAGAAGGAGAACAATAAATATTTAGGAATAACTACATTAACTGAACTTAAATAATATATTTAATATATCAATAAGTTAAACTAATTTCTGGTTTAATTTTTGTCCTTACTTGTATTGCTGTAACCAAATACATTTAATTATAATGCCTTTTTTTCAGATTTCAGCACATGGTGAATACGTTGTTCTTGAAATGCAGTGCTTTCAGCAGGAATGCAGTTACCCATTTTGTATAAGAGCACATTATGGCATGCTGGAAGGACGCCCAGTAAGTTTGGATGTATTACTTTTTTGTATTAGCTTTTTTGTTACCTTTAATGCTATTGAATGTTTGTTTTAGATCAAAATTTTATATTGCTCTATTATTATCTTTAAAGGATTAATAGTTTTAGTTATTAATATAGTCAAGTGTAATTTAAAAAAAAATCATATTACTGGTTGTCCTAGTAGAGGTAGCCGTTGACATGGCTTCTTTTCCTGAACATGTCTTCCAATTTTTCTGAGGATATTTCATAGCTTGACGTGGTCAACACAATCAAAGGCCTTTCCACAATCAATTACCTCTCCTCTCCTCTCCTGCTTTCTCAATTATCTAATATGCATCAGCAGTGTTCCTCAACCTTTTCCATAGCTATCCTGGACATCTAACATCTCCTTATCCATGTAGGTCTCTAATCCACACTGAATGATCCTAGGTATTATTATAAATTTGTGTTTCAGTTTATAATTATGTTTCTTTAATTCGTCATAATAATCTGACTTCAATTTTCTCCAGCTGCAAAATGTTCAACTTTTGAACCAATTCAACTTCCTTTATCCACAAAATGTTTCTGCAGAAGTGGGGGATTTGGTTAAAGCACTAACTGCAGCACTCGTTGTTATGACAAGCCAATATTTATCTATTCATTCTGTTTCTGCCTTACCATCTAAATCATGGGTGTCAAACTCGCCGCATCTTGTTGCCGTCATGTGACGCCCCGTGACTTTTTTTCCCTTTTGTTGAGCTGGGGTGGGCGTGGCCTGCGTGTGATGCATCCGGCACATGGGCCGCCAGTTTGACACCCCTGATCTAAATGATTCTTGGCAGATTAATGTCATAGAGAAACATTAAAACATCCATGATAAATCTTCTTTATCTCTTCAGCTCCCACCAATTCCTGGTAATGGGACAATCAGAGCAATTTCTTCTTGGCTTACGTAATAGTTCAAGCTGATTCAGGTTGGAGAAGGTGGTCATGCAGGGCCCATTTGCTAAGAAGCTGTTAGTATTAGCTACTCCTCACCTCACCACTTCCCAGCTACTTTCTTATAGGTTATCAGTATGCGGTGTCAATAACTAGATTTGTCAAGAGAATTACTATTCTCAAGTGCATAACTGTGACAGAAGTTTAGAAACAGAGATTTGAAGCAGGCACATTCCTTTCAAAATGACATCCTTTTACATAATGCCATAAGACAAATAGTGGGTCTTCTGTGAACTTTGCCCCCTGATTTTTAAATTAATAATTTTAACAGCATCCTTTTTTTTAAGAAACAAAAACGACTGATGCCAGCTAAGACCTCTGAAGAAGCTAGAAGACTCTATGCCCTTTCTATTCAAGATTTAAAGAAGATGGGTTTTGAATTAAGAAAAGACTTTCCATATCAAGCAGAATATTTAGCATCAGAAAAATTACAAGAGGTTAGTATGTTTTTTAAACTCTCTTATTTAATGGTTTCATGAAATGAGGAAGACTTTAAAGATTTCCAAGGCTCAGATTTCATTGTGCTGGTTTTTTTATGTAAAGCAAAATGCAAACACTAGTTTTTCTCATAGCAATTGTTTCTTTTTAGTTGCCAAAATTAGCCTAGGTCATCCTAACGCAGTGTCTTCCTAGTCACGTACAGAAAGGAAAAGAAACGCATCAAGAAGACACTACTATTCAGTTATTCGTTTAATTTAGAGGTGACATCCAACAGGGTTGTCATTTGAAATCAGATCCACAGCACTTCACATCCCTCCTATATGTAGTGGTTTGGGTCATAGCACAAGCAGTTCCTCAGCCATAAGCAGCATATCTCACTGGCATTATTATGCTTGTGGGTTGTACCTTACTAATACTGCAAATAAAAATAGATATTTTTAAAAAATTGATAAGCTATGTTTAGCTCTGTTTCAGAAATTTTAAACCTATTTGTAAAATGCATTTGAGATTAAAAGTAGAAATAAATGGATTTTGGTCGTATTTTTTTAATATTTTAAATATATTGTGTAATTTATCCTGAATGCAACCAATGTATTGTTAATTAGTGAACTGGCTTTATTTTCAACTTTTTTGTTGTTGTTGCTGATTGTTTTTTTTAGCAACTTAGTTCTAATTCTTTATTTACAGATGCTTATAGCAGATGCAGCCAGTTCCAGTGTTTTGTCTGAAGAAGTTGGTAGGTTTGTGGAACTTATCTGGACTGAAGCAGTTGGACACCTGGATGGTCTGCTAGATAAACCCGTAACAAGAATCAGCCTCAATGATGTATGCAACTTTGCTTGAAAATATTGGTTCTTATAGAGCAGGGGTGTCAAACTCAATTTAATTGAGGGCTGCATTAGGGTTGTGTTTGACCTCGGAGGGCCAGGATGGGTGTGGCCAGCATGATGTCACTCGTATTGGGGACACCTATGGTGGCCCAAGCACTCTGCCAGCGAAAACGGACTCCCAAGCTCCATTTTGGCTGCAACGGCCTCCTGCCATCTGCGCCCCCCCCCCTTCCCCAAGCTCCATTTTCACTGGCAGAGGCACCGGAGGCCAGTCCTTCGCTATTTCCAGGGCAGCCCCACGGGCCAGATCTAATCTGGCCCCCAGGCCTTGAGTTTGATCTCCCTGTTCTAGAGCATGTGAACAGAAATGAAATGTTAGGCAAACATATTTTTTTATCTCTTAAGTTGTGAAAAGTTTCCCCACAGTTGGGATTAATATGTCATGAAAAATGCATAAATTATTATCTGTCTGTTCCTTACTAAAGCACACATACTATAGTGTTGTGGCCCAGCAGGATCCGGTTGAGCTGCTGATGGACTCGGATAGCGAGGAACCATATGAGTCTGCCCTGGATGATGTGGAGGGTTCAGATTCAGAGCAGGGACCAGAGAGGCTGGTTGGCCACCAGGAGGCGTCTGAGGCATGGAGCAGTGGGGAGGATCAAAGGCAGTTTGTCCCTGATGCTAGATTGGGAAGGGCTGAGAAACGGAAGCAGCAACTCCATAGGCAAACTCACAGAAGATGATTAACCACAGGTGGTTGTGGATTGGCCCCTCCCAAGAGAGATTATAAGTGAGGTGTTGGGAGGGGACATTTGCAGGAAACAACCGTTCGAATTAGTAGTTAAGAAAATCTATCTGTGTATTCTAGCCGTGTCTGTTCGTTTGGACTATCTGCGTTGCTTCATTTGAATGTGAGTTGTCTGGGCCCTCAGCCAAAGGATTCAATATCTCAGTAATTAAACAGTGGCAAACAGCCAAGCCTGTGTTCTGCTTTATTCACAGGTGTGTGTGGGGGGTTGGGGGGGTGTCAGAACACTATAGTATGTAAAATTACTAAATTATAAAGCTGTTGAACGTGTGCAGATGTTGCTCTCAAGTAACGTCTTGTTTTACTTTAACTTACTTATTATTTTGTGGCACTTAACAACCACGGTTCATCGATAACTCAAGGCAAGGTACTTGGGGATTCATTATCCTTTTTTTTTTTACTCTCACAGTTCAAAGAGAGTGACTGCTTGAAAATTATCCAGTCAGTTTTGTGGTCAAATGGGAACTTGGACCCAGGTCTTTCCAATCCAGTAACTTCTCTACTCTTCTTGGTGGAGATTGGTCATTATGGGTTCTGTCATCGTTTCCCTTAGAATCCCAAGCAATGATTGTGCTGGTACTGAATTTTAGAGGTGAAATCCATAGATCTGGCTAGTGCCACACCACAGGGGTAGGTTGCTCCCAGCATTACTGCCGGTTTGTTGCACACGCATGTGCAAAAATGTAAAAAAAAGAAAGGAAAAAAATTACATTTGGGCAATTACAATTCTGTTCATGCACAGAACCGAAAATCAAGATGGCGGCCCCATAGGAGAACCGGTTCAGAGACGTGACAGGCCTGGATCGCTGCCAATTCCAGCGACCCAGGCCCCCAAACCATTACCGGTTCGGCCGAACTGGTAGGAACCCACCTCAGCAGCACCACAACTTACACACCTAATATAGCTACACGGACCTGCAACATTGCACCAGATATATTTGAAAAGCATATCCAGCAGTCTGAACTATATTGTGGTAGAATTGTGTTTTAGTATTCTAAAAGATCAAGTTAGAATGTGACTATCCATTACTAGTAGTAAAAATTATTTTTCTCTGACAACATACGGGTAGGTACATAGACGTTCAGAAATCTGTGAGAGGCTTTGTGAAGGGAAGTTCAGAAAATGGCAGGAGATTTCACCAGTTTGTTCTTCTCATATGTCATAATGGGTTTTTTTAAGCCTTTTAATACAATATTTCCTTAAAAGGTGAGCAGAGCTGAAGGCATTCTTCTTCGGGCAAAGAAGTGTTATGAAGAAACAGAATCTCAAACAGAGCTGTCTGCAATCATGACAGAATTCTATAAAATCATACCCCACAAAAATGTTTTGGATGATGATATTAGCAAAAACTTGATATATACTAAACGGGACCTCTGTCAGGTAACTGTATCGGGCTTCATTCAACTTTTCAATGCCTCCTGTATATGAGAACAATCTAATATAATAGATTCCACAACAGTTAAATTGCAAATATGACCTTATGCTTGAAGGATATTCCAAAATGGCTGTCTCTTTAGTCAAAAATCACAAAAAGAAATTAAAAGAATCACTTGAGATATTGAGATCCTGAGTTGAATTACAACTCTCAAAAATATTTATTGGTTGATTTTTATAGCGGTCCCTCTTGTGAGGAATGGCCAAAGGCTAGGAACTGTAAGGCTTGCAGAGATATTTATCTGCAATATATATCAGATTGGGGAGGTTTGTCTCTTAAGGAGACATTCCTTTGTGCCTTATGTTATTGAAATTGCAGCTGGTGAGTATCGGCTTTCAAGTTAGGATACTTGATTGAACATCAGCTAGTGCCAGCATTTGCTGATCACTTTATAAAGTTGATTTTAATCTGTAATTGAACAGTTTAGAAATAAACACCCAAAACAAAAGTGATATAAAAATAAAATAAAAGAATTGCAGACATCAGGACACAACAATGAGTAAGAAACAAGCAAAAAGATTGTTCTTCAATAGAACGAGTTATAATTTGACTGCATGGAATCATATTACTCAGATTTTTCAAGACATAGATTTTTTTTAAAATGTAACAAATGCAAACATGTCTGCAATTCAGGGTTTTCAATCAAGTACCATAGGATTTTTTCAGTTGGAATGAGACAATCAAAGCTGCTGTACACATCAATGATGTCCTAGGACAGTGACGGTGAACCTTTTCGGCACCGAGTTCTGAAAATGGAGCACGCATACATGCTCGTCGGGGCCACAACCTGGAAGAGGAGCTGCACAGGGAGCATGTGCACACTGGAAAAGGAATGTCTGGTTTCTGGTGTGTTTCTGCGCACCAGCCAGCTAGTCTTGGTTACTGGAGCACATGCACATGCAACAATCGACTGGCCCGCATGCTCACACCAGAAAATGGAAGACCAGCTCTTCCAGTTTCCAGCACGGCCACACGCACGAAGGCCAGCTGATCATCGCATGCGCATGTGTGCCAGAAACCCGGAAGAGGAATGGATGACGCGCATGCCAGGTGACATGGCTCCGCATGTCACTTCGGGCATGCGTGCCATAGGTTTGCTATCACGGTCCTAGGAGATTTAAAAAATCTCAGGATGGTGGCTTGCAACAATGTGATTGAAGCCCATTCCTTTAACACGCAAAAAGGGGTGAGCTTTTATTCCATGGTGGCTCATGTTTAGATTTTGTTTGGTTCCAAATTTTGCAGATGTAATTTAATATTACAGTCACATTGCCAACCCGTTTTTTTCCAATACCTTACTTTTTAAAAAAGATTTATAGAACTGTCCATCTTTAGTAATTCTGGGTTGTTTGCAGTCTTATTCACCTTAACCTAAAACAATGTCATTGCAGGAATGTACCTCAAACATACTGTATTTTTCGGAGTATACAACGTGCCTTTTTCCCTCAAAAAAGAGGGTGAAAATCTGGGTGCGTCTTGTACACTGAATACAGCATTTTTGGCCTACCAAAACCCCAACCCTTTGCAAAAATGGACGTGTAGAGGGTTTGGGAGGCTTGCAAAGTGCTCCTGGGGGTTGGGGAGGGGGAAAAAAAAGCAGAAAATGGGGCATTTTGGCCCAGCCCCCAGGAGCACTCTACAAGCCTCACAAAGCTCTGCATGCTCTTTATTTTTATTGCAAAAAACGAGGCCTGCAGAGGGTTTGGGTGGCCTGCAGAGTGCAAAAATTTTGTAAAAAAAATTTTTACCTCTTCAAAATCATGGTGCATCTTATACTCCGGTGTGTCCTACAGTCTGAAAAATACGTTAAGTCATATATTCCCATATTTTAGACTTCCAACATACAGAAGTTGAAACTCAGCACTTATTGTACATTCCATGGGACATCAGGTAGAGATAAAAAATAGTTTTTAGGTGAATTATACCTTTAAAAAGTAGACCATTAATTTAGCATTCTTTAAGATTTTGGTCCATTGATTTATTCAAATGAACCTATTTCATTACTTCTGCCTATATCACAGACCTATAAAATCATAATTGTATGGGTCTTTTATTGATAGTGAAGTAGGCTTTTCTTTGTCAAAGAAATGTAACAACTTTGGATTCCATCTTGCTTTTGCAGCTGATTAGAGATATGCTGAATATTAGTGAAATAAACATGTCGGTTCTTAACACATCATCCCTTTCTAAGTATCGGACTTTGAGATGCAGGATTGATGCTCTAGATGTGGCAAGTGAAGAGTTTAACAATGTCAAACACTTACTGGAACAAAACACCAGGTAATTTTTCATACTGGTATGAGATTTCAGGATTAGTATTGTGCAAGTTCCTTTTTTTTTCTTTATAATACTCTAATATTATTAAGTAATATCTAAAATATCTTTGAGCATATAAATACAATTTGCAATCTTCTGAATACCTAATAGATATTGTCTTGGTTCAAGTTTCAGCTATACACTTGAACACAGTTGCTTTAGATATTACATATGAGCCACGGCGCAGTGGTTAGAGTGCAGTACTGCAGGCTACTTCTACTGCCTGCTGGCTGCCTTCAATTTGGCAGTTCAAATCTCACCAGGCTCAAGGTTGACTCAGCCTTCCATCCTTCTGAGGTGGGTAAAATGAGGACCCAGATTGTTGGCAATATGCTGACCGCTTAGAGAGGGCTGTAAAGCAGAGTAAAGCGGTATATAAGTCTAAGTGCTATTGCTATTAGCAGTTTATTTCAAAGTTAAACAGCAGAAGAGGAAGATCATAAATCAACACAAAAGTCTCTGAGGAAGAAAACTTGCCTGAATGGTTTTTCTTTCAGTGGGAGTCGAGTCCAAAATCCAGCCCGAGTTCAGAAAGCCAGGGGTCAGAATTACACAAACAGATCCCTCAAGAACATCATGTAAGAGCCAGAGATTAGACAATTGTTTCCAACTAAGAATCATGGATCAGGGCTGTCCCTTAAATTAGGCTGCAACCAGCTGCCTTCTGTTACAAAGACTTTTCCCTCAGTTTGGCAGGAAGCCTCATTGAGCATTGTTGTTCTGCTCTGGGCCTTAAGAGTCATACCTCATCACCTGACTATTCCAGCTGTTCAGATAGTGCCTGTGTTCAATCAGCCTGAGGTGATTTTTGGCTTGGGATCTCCTGATGCTAATATTCCTCATGTTCAGTTGGAGTAGTGTCAGACTGACTCCTCAGCCATAACACAGCTGCCATAGAGGGCATGCTCATTCACAACAACGGTTCCTTCGCTAGTGCTGCGGGATGATCTTGCTTTCTACAGCGGCCACGTTTTTAACGCTTTGGTTGGTTATGCCAAGTGATTATGAGAAGCCCTGAAAGGGCCTTTCTAATCTGAAAATATGTGAAGTCAAAACATAAGTAAGGTGGAACCTCACGCCTTGTGTTTAGCAAGTAATGTGTCAATTGCCTAGAAAGTTCTTATTGTAGGGCAGTGTTGGGGAACCTTTTTCGGCACCAAGTGCCGAAACAGGAGTGCGTGCGTGTGCGGGAGCACCAGAAACCGGAAGAGAAGCTCCGGAAGAGCAGCTGGTCTTCTGGTTTCTGGCACATATGTCCGCATGAAGGCTGGCACTCCTGGGAGCTGCTCTTCCAGTTTCTGGCATGCCCGCGTGAGCGAAGACCAGCTGGCTGGTACGCCTAGGAGCTGTTCTTTCGTTTTCCGGTGCTCCTGCGCACACGAAGCCCAGCTGGCCGGCACGCATGTGCGTGCTGGAACTCAGAAGAGCAACAGGCAATGGCTGGTGTGCCCGGAGAGATGGCTGTGCTTGCCACTTCCTGCACATGTGCCATAAGTTTGCCATCATGGTTGTAGGGTAACTATTCCTGCTCTGCAAAGTCCCATATTGAATTATCATGGTCTATTAGTCTTTATTCAGCCCTTGTTAAATCATCTTGTTCCTTTGACTCTTTTAATAACTCTGACCCAGATAAATGCACTGCCTTACACGCTTATGCACTTACTAAATTTTATGACTGAGAAGCCGTGAAGCAGATTTCTTTTATTTGGACCCTGCTTCTAGCATAAGTTTAAATCTTGCACAAGAACATGTTATTTACATGTTCTTCCTTAGGCCAGAATTTGATGATAATCACAATGACAAAGCTTGAATCATAAGTACAAATTAGAGGGGGGGAATGCAATAGTTGGAGTGTGAAATGGGGAAAGTAGTTAAAGTAACATGTTTTCAGATTAGAAAGGCACTCTAAGGGCTTTTCATAATCACTTGGCATAGGTGGTGGAATGAAAAGAGATTTTCTGCCACCTGGGTCCAAAACTGAATTGTGTCATGAACCTATATGCAGCCTAAAGCTTTTGGGTTTTGGAAATGCCCCAAAGCTTTTACTAAATAGAAATTGTTATTGGGAGAGAAGAAAGAAAATGACAATCCAATGAAATGAAATTTACTGTTTATTCTGGCCTCAGCACTGTATTTTGGAATGTGGCCAGAGATAGTATTCTACCAGTTCTGACCGGTTTGCCCAAACCAGTAGCGGAAATCGCGGGCGCTCCTGCCCGCCCACTCTGGCTCTATGGCATCCCATTTAGGCCCCTTTTTTTAGGCAAAGCGCATACGCGGAAGGTGGAGCTCATGCGCGGGCACACACACGCGCTCACATTTGTGAATCAGTAGGGAAGGTAAGTCAATACCACCCCTGAATGTGGCCCTTAACCAGGCACTCAAAAGCCATGGGTCACCCCTTGCTATCGAAAAGATTATGCTCCTGTCATGGCTATTTACTTGTGGAAATCTCTCTTATCTTTATGTTTTACAAGAGATAGGTCCTCAATGGCATTAGGGATTTTGCAATTGGAATGCCTGTGGCCTGGCTATACAGTTTTTAATATGAACATTTATTGAATATTTATTTTCTTTTTGATTTTTTTCTTGCAGTGAAAATCTAATACAGGTTTTGAATATATATAAAATCAGCAGAGGAACTGAAAGTATGGTGTTTGAGAGAAAACTTGGCAATGTTCAATCTTTATTTCATGGATCGTCTGTTTGCAACTTTGTGGGAATCCTCTCAAGGTAACAGCTTGAATTGTATTCTACCTCTTGAAACTTTGTAGGTTTGCTTTGCTTTGTTTTACTTTAAATGGGACAATGCTTATAAGGCAACTAGCCAAAATAGCAGTGTTATGAAAAACATTGTTTTTCAGTCTTACATGTCAGGCCAGCTCAGAGATACCTAGTGCACATCTTCTGCTAAGCTTGGGCTAAGGTGGAAAGGATGAGAAGAACATCACCAAACAGCTTCTGAATTGAATTGTGATTTCCTGGGGAAAAAAGGAATGTCTAAATAATAATTGAAAAAGAGGAAACATTTTTTCCAGGGTTGTCTAGTGTCTATTGGAATGGGAACTGATGCTTTAGCTGAAAATCTCATTTAAATTCCCTTTATTTTGGTGACAGTTATTTCTAAATTCTCTGTATGATTAAAGGAAACATGTTATTTATTGAGAATCTTCAGGGAATTATAGACCCTTTTACAGTTTGGTTAAATAATTTGGAACAGTTGGAACAGTTACCTTGACTCTATACAAGTAAGAGGGAGCTATAGATTTTTTGTTTTGACTTTTACCTGATTGCCAGAAAGGTAACAGGGTGGCAGAGTCCTATGTGTAGAATTGGAAGAATTGATGCCAGGTGAGGCATTTCCTGGAACAGTGATGGCCAACCTTTTCCCCCTTGGGTGCCAAAAGTGCGTGTGCGCGCACATGCATACCCACACTTGTAATTAAATGCCCCCCTGTGTTGTGTCCACCTGCGCATGTGTGCACAACCACCACCACCCGCTGCCCCCTGCAATGAGCGCATTGCTTTCTTTGAGCTGTGGAGGGCGAAAACACTCTATCCACGCCTGCCTGAAGGCCGAAAATCAGTTGGCGCCCGCTGGAACTGACATAGAGCAACATCTCGCGTGCCCTCAGATATGCTCCGCGTGCCACCTGTGGCCCGCATGCCATAGGTTCGCCATCATGGCCCTAGAAGATTATTAGTGACGTGAGAATTACAAAGCGCTTTTCCCAAGGATCAGAAATGATCAGAGTGTGTAGACTCAGAGTACGTCTAGGAGAGGAGGCTTTAGACTCCATCTTACCAACACAGTGGAGTTGCCATAGTAACGGCTTCACAGTACTCCCACAAGGGAGCTCCCTGTGGTAAGGGGGAAAATCCAACATTAGAAAGTACGGACATCTCCCCCTATAAATAAATACCTGGACCACACCGGGTTATCAACTAGTCCTTTATAAAATTTGCTTAAACGTGATGACTCAATCCATTGAGTCCAATGGATATTTTGCATTTTTTATCTCTCCTGAATATGTTAGTTTTAATGAATATTTTCTCTAAAATAAAAAAAAATGGAAAGGCAGGTGTATCTTATGCATTTAGAACATGTGATTTGAATCTCACAGATGATGACGATAATGATGGATGATGCAGGTAAGTGTGAAGGACAAGAATGGAAAAAAAATCAGAATATGTATGTGCTATTAGTTTCTTTTTCTTTAGTTATCTAAATCCAAAAGAACATCTGTTCAAAATGAATTTGCTAATAGAGAAATATTTGCTTCTGTATCTCAGTATGTTTTACATGCTAATTTTTTTTTTAGAGGACTACTTTTGCCAAAGGTAGATGAAGAGGTTGCCTTAAAAAGAACAGATGTTGGGTACTTGGGGAGTGGCATTTATTTCAGCAACTCTGTAAGGTAACATCTGAAATCATTTTTTTTCCAGAACAGCAGTATTATATATGTATCTGTCTCTTCTAAAAATATTGTTGACTAAATACAATGAATTTGTATATTTTCCTGCATAAATACTTAGGGGGAACAGGGTGGTGTAATGAACAGAGAATTGGCA
The DNA here is from genome assembly GCF_964273705.1 of Natrix helvetica. Classification (NCBI taxonomy): domain Eukaryota; kingdom Metazoa; phylum Chordata; class Lepidosauria; order Squamata; family Natricidae; genus Natrix; species Natrix helvetica. Next base: position 20,373,530 of record NC_138550.1, read on the forward strand.
TTGGACTAGAGCAGATTTCCCCAATCTGATGCCTTCAAGGTGGGTTGGAACTACAGCTCTTTGCATTTCAAAAAAGGCGCCAAACAAGATACGTTCTTGGAGTTCTCAACCCCAATGCATTTAAAAATGCAAAATTGATTCAGATAAATTTTAATGAACTTTGAACAATTGTCTGTTTTCAAAGGAAGCATGATTCTTAGTATAAGCCCATTTCCTCCTGCTGGAATCACCTTGACTTTGCATCAGCTTCACATTTGTCTTAAGACCAATGGGGAGTAGGTCTATTGGAGGTCCATTGTCTATTGGAGAGAATAATTAATTTTAAAGATTATTTAAGATGTGTTTGAGAGACAATGGTGCGATGCTCCTAATAAATATTAATCGGATGAGCTTTTCTCTTTCTACCAGCCCCAACACATTCCTCAAACTACTTGGGATTGGTCATTAAAAAATGGCCTTTCCCTGTTTTAGAAACTGTTGTGCAAGATGTGACAGTCCAAACGGAACCAGTAAGGCTCAGACTAATCTGGTTAAGACAGCAAGGCCAATTGGCCTTTTGCTTTAACTAAAATAGTTAATCTAAATGATGGCTATGAAAAAAAGCATTTGGAATGAGCAGACATTTCTCTCTTTTTAATAGAACAAGCATTAAGTATTCCCAGCCATGTGAAACAGATGGAACTCGACTGTTGCTCATTTGTGACGTAGCACTTGGACGTTGTTGGAAGACTGAGGAAATCTGCTTCATTATGCAAGGTTATGATAGTGTACATGGAGTCCGTAGAACAGAAAAGAAAGAATCTATTTTTGAGGTATTTGATCCAGCTAGTTGTGAATAATCTAGAATACGTGGGGGAAAGGCAAGCTAATTGTAGCTAATAGTAAAAATGTTAAAAATGAGTATAGAGCTTAAAGTAAAAGTTGTTACCTTAGTTTAACCATTATTAATTTCAAAATCTGATAGGCTTCCAGGGAAGCAGGGGTGGGATCTTACCGGTTAAACAACCGGTTCGCTGAGCGGACGTACCAGTTCTCCTGTGCGCTGCTTGGGGAATCCAAGCATGGGTTAACTTTGTCCATTAGCCTAGAGACTGGGTTATGTAATTGTTGACCATGCCTTCTCTGACTGGGATAGTTCAGTTTTTTAACTCAGTCCAGCCTTAAAGAGACGCAAAACAAATTCCTCTAGGATAATAGACAAAATTAACTAATTGGACTCGGATTCTTCATTGCTACCAAATTTATCTTGGAGCACTGTTTGATTGAGGATTGACCGAGTTCATTCGTGCTTGAATTTAAATAATTTGCGGTTCCTTGCGGCTCTAGCAGCCAGAGGAACGTTCGCCAGGAGGATTGCTTATCGGGTGTTTGAATGTGTTTTAAAGCAGAAGAGAGTTGGTTCGCCACTCTCAATCTTGATCAGTGGCCATGGTGAGAGTCGGTTCGCCGCTCTCAAGTCGTCGAGGGGGGGAACAACCCACTTGTTACCGCCTCCTGTCCTTCCTGATTGCCACAGAGAGAGGCAGCATGCCATTGTCTCCAGCAGACACAAGCGCGGTCAACCATGCATCGGATGACCGTTCCCTATTGTTTCAGAGCTTTGCCACTGCCGCACAGTCCCAAATTAGTTTAGCAACGTCATTTAGGCAGCCGGAGCCTTCACTTCTGGATAGAGAACGGCGGCCATTTTTGGAGCCGATTTGAATTTCACACCAAAATAATTGCTAGCGCCGGCCATTTTGGGTCATTAGTAGCCTCGCGCCAAAAACAACAGGAAAGGGCGGAAAGGGCAGAGTTTTCCTTTCGCGCTCAAATTGTGACCTGGTCATCGCCGTCGCCCTTCATCCGACATTATAAAGTGGACGTGTATGCCTCAGCGGAGGCTTCCTTTGGGCGGCATGTCTTACAGAGGGTTGTATCATCATCCACGGCCCCTGACCAGCCTACGTCCTGCCCTTGAAACATTGCTTTGGCATGTCCCTATGCTTGGATTCCCCAAGCAGCGCACAGGAGAACGATCGTTGGCTTACCTGAACAGTCCTTCTATGTGCGGTGCAAGGGGAATCCAAACCCTCCCTCAGCTTTGGCTGGTCTGGGCATTGACATTGATTTCACACACGCATGCATGCAACGCGTCTATTGCCTACTTACCTTCTTCTATGCTGATTCATTTGCTTCTCTTGGATCAGCTGGGCCTTCGTACAAAACTGAACTATCCCAGTCAGAGGAGATGTGGTCAATTTTTTCATAACTCAGTCTCTAGGCTAATGGACAAAGTTAACCCATGCTTGGATTCCCCTCACAGCGCACATAGAAGGACCGTTCAGGTAAGTCAACGGTCGTTTACAGAGAAATCATCTTCCGCATTACTGCTTGGGAGGAAAACAGCTAAGGTGTGGCAATCCACTCTGCCGTGCCTATCAGCTGGGCTTCAGAAAAGGGAATATAGGTGAGTATAGCGCAGGGGCGGGCAAGCGTAGCTAATAGTTGGAGCTACCAGTTTGCCCAAACGGTTCGAACTGGTAGAATCTCACCCCTGCAGGGAAGGTAGTCTTTTGAGCCATCAACATTGCCCTGAATCCTCATCAAAAGTCCTCAAGTGAGTTCTTGTCTAGAAGCAGTTCACCAAAGTTCATAAGGGAAGCAATGGTTTGCTAAATTGATATAATACTTCAGCTTTCTGAACTTTTCTCTACCTAACTTGGCTTTTGGCAATTGTGAGTAGGACTTCAGAATCAGCTTATCTATCTATATTTGTGCTCTGGTATGATTCCTAAAATATATGTTTTATTTTGTTTTCTTCCAATAAGGATGATGAATTTGTAGTGTACAGAACCAGTCAGGTCAGAATCAAATATGTGGTTCAATGTACATGCGATAATGACCAAGTTAAAGAATTCCAGCCAATAATTCAGACTGAATTAGAAGACCAGAGGCTTTCTTTTGAGGATTATGACCAGCCTAAGGGTAAGAAGTCATTTTTGAAATTACCCACAATAACAGTCAAGCCTGATTTCTTGGTATTTTCTGAAACTTGTTTTTATTTTTTAGTCTTTTGATAAAAATACATCTGCACTAACTTAGCACAAATATGCAGAATATAACAATATGACAATGTGAATGATAACTGTCAATTTTTAATTCTTGTCCCCTTCACAGATAAAGAATATTCTCTAAGCCAGGAGTGTCAAACTGGATTTCTTAGAGGGCCAGTGGGGGGGCGGGGGGAGATGGAACAAACTCCTCCTGCAACACTCTGCCAGCCAAAACGAGGTTTGTGGGGCCGCACATAGGCCCCCCTGCACCTTATTTTGGCTGCAGGAGGCACCACAGGCTGGTCCTTTGCTATTTCCAGGTGGCCCCACAGGCCACATTTAAACACCCCACAGTTGAATCCGGCCAATGGGCCTTGAGTTTGACATCCCTGCTCTAAGCCCATGTCTAAAACCTGTTCTTTTCCTCTACATTTTTAAAATAGAGAAAGTAGTTATGTGGAACTAAATGGTATGTATGTATTTTCTAAGCTGCTTTTCTCTGAATATGATTTCCCCCCCCTAAACAGAGAGTTTTTTTCACCAGAACAGCAATGAAATGTCTGTAGGCTATTTGTGGCTTCCTATATCTATGTTGCTACCTTCACAGAATACCAGGATTCATACTGAAGTTTTACTTCAGGTGACCAATCCTGAGCAATATGATTTTTGAACTTGTTTTTGTTTTCTGCCATCTCAATCTTAAACGTATAGGTGTTACTGTAAGTCTTTGTACATCTATTTTTAATTCCTCTGAACCAGTGGTGGGTTCCGGCATTCACACATGAATGTGCGCAGCGTGCATATGCGTACTTACTGCCTGCGACGCTCCAGCTGCTCGGCGGAGTGTCGCGCAGGCGCCATACGCTCCATGCACTGAAGCCCCAAAGAGCTCAAATACCGGTAAGGAGTGAGAGCAGGCAGGTCCTCCGGAGCACTGTACCGGAACGGTACCATACCGGAGGGTACCGGTCGTAACCCACCACTGTTCTGAACAAGGAAAAATAGCGCTGAAAATGAAGTTCCTTTCCAGCCTGTGATCTTGCAGCCACTTGAACAATAAAAAGTAGAGAAAAATAAAAAAGACATTTTAACTGCAAGAAAGGTGCTTCGTCCTACACCAAGAGGATTAATTCCCCCACACAATTAGGGGGTCAGGGAATTTTTCACTAATTTTTCATCTGTTTCATAGTTCCCAGGACTTATAGTATAGTGATTTTTAACTGTCTATTGCCCTTGAACAAATCCTTTGGGAGAACTAGTTAGTTTATTGTTCTTATACATATTTTTATGAAAGTCCCATCTTCATGCCGCTTGTGATATTGATGGATGTTTTTCTTTCTTTTTAAGGTTAAAAGTTAAGGTCCAAAGATTTGAGGGTTGCCTTTATATAAATGTAATGCTGAGAAGCACTTTGAATAATGCTTTCAAAGCTGAGCTACTGAGAACAGGTTTAGGACTCACAATCCAGAAGACACCCACATTTCATCACACACACACAGACACACATACTTAAATGACAAGGTCCTTGGGAGAAAGGAAGACAAGGGGAATTGGGAGGTGGTGAATTAGGGGAGAAGAAAGGACAGTTGAAGGAGGCAACTTTTCAGGGAAAATAAAATTAAATGCCCAGGAAAAGCAGGGAGAATGTTGTCTAAAGAGACCACTAGTTTGAGATTCTGATTACAATATGTGTGTATTTTTAACTTGTCTCATTTAGACTATACAGTACCGAGCCATGATCTATTGAATGATATTTCTGCTGGCCTACTAGACAGAGCTGGGAGTCCAATTCCTCTTAAAGATATTCAAATCAAAGGAAGAATAATAGACTTAGTAGCAGAGGTAAATGCTTTTGGTTTTTCCTAGAAGTGCCTCAAAATTGTTCAAAATTGTATTTTTAATTCTTCAAAAATTTTAATTTTAATTTTCAAAAATCTTTTACTATCACATTTTTAATTCACTGTAAAATCCAAATATGAGAACAGAAATCAAAAATTTTGAGCCAAGAGCAGGAATTGCGGTGGTGGGGGGGAATATCAAGGAATCAGCTTTCGTATAATATCCAGCTGAAATATACTTTTCTGCCACAACTGGCTGATTTATTGTTTGTCTGTATTCTCTTTCTTTGGGCTGTGTTTAGTTACGCTGAAAGTATCAATCCTAGTATGGAAGCTACATCCGTGAGAATCTTTTTATTGGAAACTTTCATGTTGTCCGAACTAATTCATAAAATAGATTGCATTGTATTACAGGTTGTGGTGTTTCAGACCTATGAAAATGAAACAGAAAGTCCCATTGAAGCAAAATATGTCTTCCCCTTGGATGATACAGCTGCTGTATGTGGATTTGAAGCATTCATTAAAGGAAAGCATATAATAGGGGAGGTAAGCTGATGCTGTCCCAGAAAGGCAGATGACTTTATATCAACATTTCCCAACTTGGAATTTCTTGGGGACAACCATCCTTTGCTCCTGGCCTGTTGAGGAAGACTATTCTAGGCTGTCATGACAACTGTGTTAACATCCTCCCAGCCAGCAATCTATTGTTTTGACAATGAAAACACACAATTAACTGCTTTGGTTGATGCTTGATTTTTTTTTTAGCAGTTTTTAATATATACTATCCTGTGTTGGTCTTCCCGTTGCTACGGAGATGGTGGATAATTTGCCATATAGAGTATTGGCTTGGGGGATTCTTTGACCATCTTAGTGGTCCAGGTAATGGCCCAACTCTACCAGGCCCTGATATTGCTTGAAAGAGCAATGAAAAGAAAAATTCTCTTTGGATGTATTGATTTTGCTAGCTTGAACTGCTTCCTGCAGTCCAGGATTTTAAGAGGAAATGTAGCAGTGGTAGAGCAAGATAATTTTGGATCCTAGATACAGTAATAGTGAAGCCTCTAGTTTTGCAGTAGGCTACATTTTTATATGAGAATAAGTACAGTTTTGTTTTAGAAAAATTTAATACACATTTTAAAGTAAGAAATAATTAAGTTGGTATCTGTAACAAAGTACATGCACAGCTAGCTTCCTCCTGATTATAAAATGTTTAAAAGAATAAAAAGGAAACATTGAGCATCATCTGCTACATATGGGGCTTGATTTTATTTTGCTGGGGGGGGGCTCTATTTTATTCTGAGGTTGTCTCCTGCTTAGGAGCACATCATTTCTGATAGAATCATCTAAATTAGATTCAAAAGAGTTTACTAAATCTTTGTTCCCAATAGATTAAAATGAAATCATTCTCTAAATAGCAACTTATTTTGAGATGCAAGTAACCAACTTACTATGTTAGCCCAGCAACTTCCTATATCTTGCTTCCCGAGATTTATTACGGAGTGTGACATAGTGATGTGTGTTACTTTATTTTAATTTTCTTTCAAACCAAGATAAGTATTACATATTATTCAACGTTAATAGATTAAAGAAAAGGAAAAAGCACATCAGGAATACAGAGAGGCCATCAGTCGAGGCGATGGAGCTTATTTGATGGATCAGGATGCCCCGGTAGGTGATATATAGATTTATATAGATTTATTTATATATAGATATATATAGATTTATTGAACAATTTATGACAATGTTGGACTCCATTTTCTGAAGTTAGACTAGTCTCTAAACTGGAAATATTAATATGCATATATACATTATCTAGAAGATGATGTAAGTTAGGAGAAGAGTTATCATGGGACAGCTGTATACATTTAGTTCCATTCAATAGACAGTTATTAAGATAGAAGAGTATCCAAGTTGAGTAAGATAAACTGGTTTTTTTGCTTATAGCAAAGAATCAGCAGAAAGCAACACTGGCTTTTGGAATGGACCGAAATTTTGTTTATTGCCAGATTAGGGAAATAATATCATGGGAACCTTCCTCAGGTTCTATACCGTTTCCTTAAATAAGTAACTATATACTATTGGGAGATCTACTTGTTCAACATGTCTTCCTAGAAGAATATGCCTACACGTTCAGAAGAAGCTCTGGGACATCCAAATTTATGAAGATGTATCTGGCATCATTACAGGCACTTTATTTTAAAATACAGTTTTCACAAAGCCCACAGGAAAAAGTCTTCATAGAAGCCATTCCCTTTGTGCTTTGTTCTCTGTGGTTCTTAAGTAGCTCCCAAGGCACTCCAATGTATCTGGTCACTGTCTGTTGTGCAGTTAATCTGCCTTTGTTATATGGTGTTCGTTTGTTTTCTGAGAATGTTATGATGATGCAAACATTGAGTAAGTGTATTATTCTCTGTTTAAGGACAACTGTTCAATGACACTGGATATATTCGAAGCAAATGTGGATTGGCATCAGAGTTATAGCATATATGCTCAATTATATGGACATTTTCATATATTTCATGTTTATAGCACTAGATCCAACATTATGTAAATGTAGTCTCAATCATCCAGACCAAAGGCATGTAAAGGTTACATCATGGCAACAGGACCAAAGTTTATTAAACGGAGATGTTTAAACTGAGATTAAACTGAGATGTTTCGTTACTCATCTAAGCAACTTCTTCAGTCAAAATGCAATTCATTCCAACGACTTTCTATGCCGAATGAAAAATTGTCATTTTGACTGAAGAACTTACTTGGATGAGTAATGAAACATCTCAGTTTAATAAACTTTGCTCCAGTTGCCATTATTCAGCCTTTTACATGCATAGATCCAACATTCAAATAATACAGCAGATTCATCAGAAAGAGTTGGAAGTCACTGCCCTGATTCTCTACATGAGCTTGAACTTCTGCATAGATCTAAAATAAGATGCAAGTCATTCCTGGTAATGTTTTTCTTTGCCATTAAATAGGTTTCAGGGTTAAAATTAAGAAAGCTGCCTTATATCAAATCAAAAGCTTTCTTCGTTGTGGGACAGTGACTGATTGGACCATGCGATGGACATGTGGGTGCTGGGGCACGGTCTTGAACTTTCGACTGGGTGAGGACAACCTGGAAGCTCTCAGATTCAGGTTTTCCCAGATGTGCCAAGATGGCTCTTCTAATAAACTGGAACTTTGAGGAATCTCTAGCCTCAGACTCTTATTTTATTGAGGGTGCTATTTGGAACCCTGACAATTATGCTTAAACTACATTTCATTAATAACATTTTATTGCCCGGTATTATTGCCTGCACTATTGTTTGCAAGATCATATTTTTGTAAGCAATTGAAACATTATTTCACAGGACATTTTTACGGTTTCGGTTGGAAACTTGCCGCCTTCAACAAAAGTGCTCATCAAGATCACCTACATCACGGAGCTCAGTTACGAAAATGGGAATCTTTGCTTTCACTTGCCAGCTGCTGTAGCTCCTTGGCAACAAGATAAAGCATTAAATGAAAACACACAGGTCGGTATGCTTTTACTAAGATATTGCTAATTAATTTTGCTAATGAGCTTCTGGTTTAATGAAATGCCTCATTTATTCTTCTTTTAAGACAGCTGAAGGAGACATGGTTGACTGCCGGAGTGGGTTGTTGCCGGGATTACTGCCGGTTTGGCGCGCAAAAAATTGCACATGCGCATTTGCACCTAAAAAGGTCTGCGCATGCGCAAAATACATTTCTGCAGTGAAAATTGTTCTGTGCATGCGCAGAACCCAAAATAAAAATGGTGCCGCCGTAGGAGAACTGGTTTGGGGGTATGACAGGACTGGGTTGCTGCCGGTTCCAGCAACCCAGACTGCCACGTTACTGCCAGTTTGGCCAAATTGGGCCAGACCAATAGGAACCCACCTCTGGTTGACTGCTATAAAGTGTCAAAACTATATGGCCAGAGCCCTACTGTGCTTAATGAAATGCTTTGCAGTTATAACCACAAGCAAATTATCTTTATAATAGTTTACTTTGTTATGGATTTAATATGCTTAACAGGAGGAATGTGACTTTGAAGAAGCCCTAAGTTAATGTAATTTATTGATCTATTTAATGTAAACTTTGAGGCTTCAGGGTTGCCATATGTATTGAATATCAGCTTTTCTGGTAACTCTCTCTTGTATTGGAAAATCCGAAGTAATCAATAAAAGAAGGAAAAAGTTTTACTAATATACCCTTGCCAAGATAAATGTTATCTTCCAGAGCATGATGTTCATATCTTTATCTTTTGACCAGGACTCAGTAAGGAAAATTTGCATTAGACAAACAGAAGCAAAAAGGTGAGTTGGTGAACTGCCACAGTGTTCTTATTTGCACGTTAAAACTTAGATAGAGGTAATCCTCAAGGTTACTAGGGACCCGGGAAGAATTATTTATGACCCATCCTCAAAGTTATCATTGCTGCGGCACCCCTGTAGTCAATGATCACATTTCAGGTGCTTGCCAATCTCTTCACACCTATGACTGTTTGTCAAGCATTCTATGATCATGTGATTGTAAGCTTCTCTGCTGGCTTCTCCAAAAAGTCAGTGGGGAAGCCAGCCGGAAAAGTTGCAAGCTGCTGCCTTCTGCAAAATGATTTCCCATCTCCTCCATGTACTTGGGAGAGAGAGGAGTTGTGGGGGCTGGAGAAAGGAAGATCTTCAGGATTCAAACTTTTCTCCAGCCCAATATTGGAGTTTCCCACCACCCCTTGGGCAGAAGGGAACTCCAGCAGTGAGCTGGAGAAAAGAAGCTCACATCCCGAAGATTCGAGCTTCTTTCTACCCTTTCTAACATTCAGAAACATCCTGAGATGTGGCACTCATCATATGATTGTTCTGAAGCAGGGGTGTCAAACTCAAGGCCCATAGGCTGGATCTGGCCTGTGGGGTGCTTAGATCTGGCCCGCAGGGCCGCCCTGGAAACAGTGAAGGAGTGGCACGCATTGCCTCTGCCAGCAAAAATGGCACAGAGTTGCAGGAGGCTGTCGCAGCTGAAAATGGAGCTTGGGAGCCTGTTTTCGCTGGCAGAGCACTCAGGCCACCACAAGTGTCCCTGACACAAGTGACGTTAAGCTCGCCATGCCCACCCCGGCTCCCTGAGGTCAAACACAACTCTGATGCAGCCCTCAATGAAATTGAGTTTGACACCCCTGTTCTGAAGTCTAGGTGAGTGGGTAACTACATGGTAGATAGACAAACTGTTTGACTAAATGATTGAATAATGAATTTTTTCCTAAGAGAAAAAATATAAAAAACCTGCCTTTCATTGCAACCCAAAATATATTTCTCTGAATAGGATATCTGCTTAATTATTTATCTGAGCATCTCAGCTATTTATTAGCATTCTGTATCTTTCTTAAAATCCCTTAACTTCCATTAACTTTCCTCGGTATAAGTGGTTTACCATTGTCAACTTTCATCTTTCTAGTCTAGTCAGCAGCCCATAGTTTCTCTCCAAAACATAAACAGTTACATGATGTGGCTGCTAATCTTTCATATCTGGGTCCTTTAATTGATTTTTTTTAGAAAAAAATCTTCCTACTTATCTAAGTTTGTGTTATGTCTTAGCTGCATCCTAAACTGTATGTGAATTCTCTTTATCTTCTGACAGGGAGTTCAGCTTAGAAATGTCCATTGACATGCCCTTCAAAATCAATAACATTAGTAGTTGGACACATCAGCTTAAAATAAAGGTAAGTACATTGCTTAATGCACATTAACATATAAATAGCTTGAAAAACCATGAAACCAGGCTCTGCGCAATTTCATCAAAATAAATCCTTGTCTGGCACTACTCCACTGGGTTTTGTATTAGGCAGCCTTCCCAGGACAATTCCTTTTGCTTCCAAGGTTAGACTGTGAATGTTGTTGCTAAATTATTATCACCTTATCACAAGAGAAAGATATCAACAGGCTTGTGGGGCACTCTAGGGCAGAAGCTTTCAAACTTTGTCAGACTGCAGAACCCATTATTAAATTTCCTAGAGTTAATAATCAAAAGGGTAGTTAGTAATCAGCTGCAGTGATTAAAAAATTGGCTGTTTTTCAAGCGACTCTTTTTCTTAGTTGCTCTTATTGTCTCATGGAACCTCATCACATTAACCAACTAGACACAGTTTGAAAAACATTGCTCTAGTGTTTGTAGAATTTTTTTAAAAAATAACTGAAAATCTAAAGGGAGATAATTCCTACTTCGTCAAGTATGTGGGTGATGAAGTATAAAGAGAATAGAGGAGAAGATTTCAGGATTGTAAAATCCTATTTTGTAAGATTTTGTGCTCACGCACTTTTATTAGGGCCCGTAGCTAGGCAGATATGTCTGAAAAGATCAGGTTGCAACAATTCAGGTTGTCTTACAGCATTTTTTTTTCTTACATATTCCCTTACTTTAGAAAACAGACTGCAAAGCAGTGGTTTCCACAACTGAAGGCAGTTTATTGGATGCTAGTGGCTTTTCGATGGAAATCTTGATTGGTGATGTATATTTGCCCAGAATGTGGGTAGAAAAACATCCAGATGAAGAGAGCGAGGTGATTTTTTAAAAATTATTTTAAAATATATCATGATATATAATTGGACCAAACTAGGCATTTTATTAAGTATGTCTTTGCATTTAAAACTTTGTATGTATCTGCAGGGTGTGTGTGTGTGTGAGAAGTCAAAGAGGAACAAAGAGGAACTTTCTTTGCTGCATGGAAAAAAAAATGACTTACAATCATTTTTCACATTTATGACTGTTGCAGCATCCCGATGGTTATGTGATTTATGTTTGGAGGTTTAACGATTGGTTCATATTTGGGATGGTTGCAATGTCACGGAATCCTGTGAGCCTCTTTTCCCACCTTCTGACAAGTAAAGTCGGTGGGAAACCATGTTACTAATTTAACGACTGCAGTGGTTCACTTAACAGAGGTGGCAAGAAAAGTCTTAAAACTGGACAAAACTCACTTAACAAATTTCTCACTTAGCAACATAAATTCTGGGCTCCATTGTGGTCGTCAGTTGAGGACTACCTCTACTGCTTGCTTTTTGCTCATTAGAAAAATCTAAGTCCAGCTTGGATACAGTGCCATCTGCAAGAAACTTTTAATTCCCTCCAAGAATTCCTGAGCAGCTGGTACTCAACAATAAGTGAGACAGGGTTAGTTAGTAGCATTAAGCCACCAGCCCTCCATTTACTGGCTAGTTCAATTGCATACAAGCAATCCTTGGGTATTTGACTATTTCTTAAATGACCATTTGGATTTACAATAGCTTCGGAAAGGATCTTTATGGCTTGCAAAGCATTTCCAACTATCATAAAATATGTCCTTTTATATGTGTTTGTGTTTCAGGCACTTGGCCATTGGCTCATATAGTCCCTGTCCTACTGTCCCCATCTATTTGTATTCATTTCTTTCATTTATAGTCATGTTTATATTTATACCTGCTATCTTGTACATGTTTGACAAACGAATAAATATGATAAATACAATACAATTTGCAACCAGTTGCAGCAACCCACGGTTAAACGATTGTGATTTGCAATACTTTCTGCTGGTTTCCAGCATTTTTTTTTTTTTTTTGCTGGTTTCCTAGCAAAAAACACACAGTCATTTGGGAGAGTGGATTCAGATTTACCACCTCGTGAGTCACTTAACAACCATGGTAAAAGCAGTCAAAAACTCAAGTCTAGTCACCCAGTGCCTCAGTTTACAACCACAGTGAGGCACAACCGGTCCCAATTGTGGTTGTAAGTCGAGGACTTCCTGAATTCAGAGAGATTTTCAGGATGCTGAATTTGTGACACTCCAGAGTTCTGACAAATCACTTGTCTGTCAGCAAACCACAACAAAGGCCAGATTTTGTGACCTGTGATGAGTCTTCTGCCTTGGCTGGCATCTGCTTGTCGTTTATGATGGATACTTTTCAGTGGTGAGTTCCAGATTCCGGTGCAACTGGTATGGTGCAACGGCGCCTGGCGTCCACCACATGAACACGAGCACACACGGGCAGCGCATGCATGTGTCCTTACCTCCTGTGACGCTCCAACTGCTTGGCGGAGCGTCATACAGGCACTGTACGCTCCGTGCACGGAAGCGGAAGCGCCTAAGAGCTCAAATACCAGTAAGGAGCGTGGATGGGCAGATAGGCCCTCCGGAGCACCATACCGGAACGGTACCCGGTGCTCCCGGCAGGCACCGGTACACTCGTACCGGGACGTACCGGTCGCAACCCACCACTGATGCTTTTGGTTGATATTTTTCCCCATTTCCTTCCTTTTAGGCCTGTATGCTTGTATTTCAACCAGAGTTTGAAGTTCCATTTGATCGTTTAAGCCTCCACGGTGAAGCTGTCATCTGCCTAGATTGCTCCAATTCCATGGCCGGTTCAGCAATCCAGCAAGCCAAGAAGATTGCATTACATGCTCTAAACTCATGTCATTTGACAAGAAAAATAAGTGTACTCAAATTTGGGACTAGTAAGGCTTCTTTATGGAATTAATTATGTCACCTTTTCTATTCTTTGCTTTGGTATAGGGAGTCTTCGTCTTACAAAAATTCATTTCGTGACCGTTCAAAGTTACCTCAGAAAAGTGACTTTTTTTCATGCTTATGACAATTGCAGTATCCCCATTGTCACATGATCAAAATTCAGACCGTTGGCGACTGGCATGATTGCAGTGTCCCGGGATCAAGTGATCACTTTTTGCAACCTTCTGACAAGCACAATCAATGGGGAAGCCAGATTCACTTAGCAGCCATGTTACTAACTTAATAACTGCAGTGATTCACTTAACCACTGGGGCAAGAAGAGCCACAAAAGTCACTTAATAACTGTCTTGCTTAGCAACAGAAATGTTGGGCTCAACTGTGGTCATAAGTTGAAGACTACCCATATATTCTTTAGAGCAGGGGTCCTCAAACTTTTTAAACAGGGGATCAATTCACATCAGACTGTTGGGGGCTGGACCAGCTGGGTGGGCTTGGGTAGGTGGTCATGAAACTGGGTGGGCATAACAAGGTGGTCATGTGACTGGGTGGGCGTGGCCAATTTAACAGTCCATTTTGCCTTTGTCCTTGCTGTACTTGCCCTTCCCCTACTCACCCACCGACCCTGGATCATATGGCTGTGAAAAACATCTCTGAAAGGTGTTTTTAAAGCATATTTAAAGACTTTTAAAGTACTACTGTAAAGTTTCCCAACAATGTCCTAACGAACACATAATAAGAGCCGACGTTTCTTATACAGAAACTGGTGATTTATTAACAGCTTCTTTAGGCAAGATTTATTCACAGACATTTCTTTCACTTTGTCGATCTACTTCTGAACTTTGCCCCTGTTCCTTTCCTCCCCTCACTCTGTGTCATAAATCACGTTGGCCAATAAATACACCCATCTCAAACCAGCTACTGTAATCTGAGATTCAGCTCCAACGATGGTATATGTGGAATGTCAACAAGGCGAGTTGACAACTACTTTACAAACCAGCAACAGCCTCTTCCCTACTCACCCACCGGCCCTGGATCACGTGACTGCACTGGCCAGATCACCCCTCAGTCAGCTAGCCCTCCTCAGCACCCTTCAGCCTTACCTTCAGCAGCAGCGGTGTGATCAGAAGTGCAGCCCATCTGGTGAAACAACTAATCAGAAGTGCAGCTGGAGTGGATGCTCGCTGCATGATAAGGCCGAAGGTGAGGGTGGGGCGCAGGGCTGAATCCCACCACACTGTGGGCCGGATACTTTGCATTGGTGGGCCGTATCCAGCCCACGGGCTGTAGTTTGAGGATCGGTGCTTTAGAACTCTGTCCAGTTTTCCATGCAGATTTTTTTTTGAAAAAAGTTTTTTATTTTTAAACAAACAAATACATATAGCATGTCGTTTGGTTACAAACATTTGTGCATCACCACTTTCAATTGTATATAAGATCACAGATTATCCATCAAGCATACATAGATACATTATTATCATTGTACAACATGTTGTTCAGTTACAATTGATATTCCTTCATTTTAAACAAATATTCTAGAAATTAGATTCACATATGTACCAATATTCCATTGCATTCTTATTTGTTTATTTAATAATAATATGTCTTTATGGAATCACCTATCTCATTCTATTGTTTTTGCAATATGAAAGAATTCTCCAACATTTTATATTTGTGCATCACTACTTTCAGTTGTATATAGAATCACAAATTGTCCATCGAATATACATAGGTGCATTGTTATCATTGTACATCATACGTTCAAGTACAATTGTTATTCCTTTATTTTAAACAAAATGTTCTAGATATTCAATTCATGTATATACCAATATTCCATTACATCATTATTCCATGCAGATTTTTTGAATCCTCATTTGATCATCCTACAGTTACCCAGGACTAAGCTCTATGTTATCAATGAAACTTACTTCTGAATTATGGGATTATGCTTTAAATTTTGCATCTGTTATTATAACTTAATGTCTAATAAAGATATATTATTTACATATTAATATATGTAACACTTTTTGCCCTTCTATAGATTTTGTAGAACTTTGTTCCAATCTTGATGATTCTCCTATGGATTCCATAGCTTTGAAAGAATTTATCACAGTAAGTGTATTATTAGATAAGGATGCCTCTGAATACCAATTGTCTAGTATCCCAAGGCTGGGATATAGTTCCATAAAATTACAATCCTAAAGTTTCAGTTATGGGATTTGACATTTGACGGATCTGGATGATGATGGTCTTAATTTAGCTTTTATTTTAAATTTTTAGTCAGCTACAGCTACAATGGGAGAATCAAACCTATGGAAGGTACTGCGTTATCTGAGTTTGCTTTACCCTACTAAAAGCAAGCGCAATATTATTCTTATATCTGATGGACACATTCAGTATGAAGACATGACCCTGGAGATGGTGAAGAAAAATACACTGCACACCCGAATATTCACATGTGGAGTGGGGTAAGTGCAAAGTTGGTGAAAACTGACATCCGAACAGAATTACAAAGCATATTAGACCTGGCAAATTATAGGGCAGTGTTCCTCTGTCTCAACAGTTTTAAGATGTGTGGAATTCAGCTGCCAGAATTCTCTAGCCAGTATCCCCTAACTAGTCTGTGAATTGAAATCTATGCATTTAAAAGTTGCTGAAGTTGAGAAACATTGCTATAGGGCCCTCAGTGAAACTCTATTTCACTGAGGGCCACATCAAGGTTGTGTTTGATCTCTGGGGGCCAGGTGGGCATGGCCAGCTCAACGTCACTCATGTCGGGAGCACTTGAGGTAAGCGGAGTGCTCTGCCAGCGAAAGCAAGCTCCTGAGCTCTGTGTTTGTCTGAGACGGCCTCCTGCAACCCTCTGCCAGTGAAAATGGAGCTCGACAGAGCAGCCCTCCCGAGCTCCATTTTCGCTGGCAGAAGCACCATGGACCGGTTCTTTGTTGTTTCTACGGTGGCCCTGTGGGCCAGATCTAAGCACGCTACGGGACATATCCAGGCCCCGGGCCTTGATTTTGACACCCCTGCTATAGGGCAACAATAGAGATTTTACAGATAGGCACATAGGTGAAGTTATATTAGCCCTGTCAGGTAGTCTAGACCAGGGGTGTCCAAACTTGGGAACTTTAAGACTTGTGGACTTCAACTCCCAGAATTCCCCGGCTGGGGAATTCTGGGAGTTGAAGTCCACAAGTCTTAAAAGTTCCCAAGTTTGGACACCCCTGGTCTAGACAAAAAGCACAACCAGGAATACAATCTTTATTGTAAGGTTACATTAACAGTATCTTGCAAGACTGAAAGTATTTCTCTCCCCCCTCTCCTTTTACTCTCCAGAAAACTAGGAAGGGTCGCTTCTGAAATGCTTCCCACGTCATCTTTCCTTCTGTAGGCTGACAACTTTTTCACTTGCCAGTTGTCCAGTCTGTGGCTCACTTTCCTGCCTACAAGATCAGTCTCACTATCATTAATCCTTGCCGTTTTTTCTGACCCTTTTGTACCCACTCTTTGGATGCTCAATTTATGGTAGTACAATTTATAGTAAATTTGATGTGTGCCCTTATGTAACCGCAAAGGAGTCCCTGCGTATTTTACTCCGCTAGGTGCGATCAACTTTACTCCGCTAGGTGTGATGATTAGGGGACTGGAGACTAAAACATATGAAGAACGGTTGCAGGAACTGGGTATGTTTAGTTTAAGAGAAAGAAGGACTAGGGGAGAGATGATAGCATTGTTCCAATATCTCAGGGGTTGCCACAAAGAAGAGGGAGTCGACAACTATTCTCCAAGACACCTGAGGGTAGAACAAGAAGCAATGGGTGGAAACTAATCAAGGAGAGAAGCAACTTAGAACTGAGGAGAAATTTCCTGACAGTTAGAACAATTAAACAGTGGAACAGCTTGCCTCCAGAAGTTGTGAATGCCCCAACACTGGAAGTATTTAAGAAGATGTTGGATAGCCATCTGTCTGAAACGGTATAGGGTTTCCTGCCTAGGCAGGGAGTTGGACTGGAAGACCTCCAAGGTCCCTTCCAACTCTGCTATTGTATTGTATAACTTTAGGGGGCGGGGCTCATTTCCGTTTCAAGGCCATTGAGCCAGCATTGTCCGAAGACATTTCCGCAATCATGTGGCCAGTGTGACATCATGCTGCTGGGCGGAGTGTGAGGCAATACACAAAGCGCTGTAACTATGCCCAGTATATATTGCATATAGCTGTGATGGCGAAGCTATGGCGTGTGTGCCACAGGTGGCACGTGAAGCCATTTCTGAGGCACGTGAGGCATTGCCTTGTCAGCTCCAGCGTGCACTGGCCAGTTGATTTTTGGGCTTGATTTTTGGCAGTTTTTTGCTCTCCGGAGGCCTCCCTGTCCGTTCAGGAATGCACTTCCAGTTTGCACATTGGGCTGTTTTTTGCCCTCCGGAGGCTTCAGGAAAATGGGCCATTTCCAGCCTCTGGAGGGTCTCGGGGAGGCCGTTTTCACTCTCCCCGGGCTCCAAGAAAGGGGGTGTTGTCAAGCATGCATGCACAGGGGTAAGGCGTGGGGGGCATTAAATTATGGGAGTGGGCACGCAAGTGTGTGTGATAGCACATGCGTGTGTGCCTTTGGCACCCGAGGCAAAAAAGTTTGCCATCACTGGCATATAACATTCATGTTTTCCTGCACAGATTTGATTCTCTATTCCAGACTTTTATATATTGTAAATCTTTACAAATCATCTTAGTCCTACAGCAAATCGTCACGTGCTGAGAACTTTATCCCACTATGGAGCTGGTGCTTTTGAATATTTCGATGTGAAATCAAAATATAACTGGGAGAAAAAGGCAAGTATAATTTAGTATTTTTTTATAAGCAGCAATCAGCTGGGGAATGGGCTACATTACTTAATATACTTATTAGTTACTTTTCAGGACACTTCCATAGTACAATGTTCCCTTTCCCTACAGAACAATTTGAAGGCAACCTGCTATCATTTTAATGTCAGTCCTTCAAAGTCAGAGAACAGACAGGGACATCATAAGCCAAATCTTGCTCTTCTTCCTGCCAATCAGCAGTGTCCCATCTAGAACAGTACAACTCTGGAATGCAACAATATATCAACCCTCTTCATGCAATAAAAAAAAGAATGAAATTAATTGCAATCCAAATTTTACATTTCTACATTGTTAAGTGTATTTGTATCATTGTTTGAAAATAATATTAGCATTTCTTATTTTAAAAAAAACCAATTGCAAAGCACCAAGATGTTATTACTCTATTGCAGTTCAGCCTAGACTTTTTCACACAGTTGTTGTGGGTATAAAATGACAGGAGAACCCCATATGTACTATCTAAAGCTACCAGAAAAAAAGAGTACAAATAAATAAACATCTCTTGATGGGAAAACAAGGGCATTGTTTTTTGTTACCACGGTTTTTCCCAATATAGGTAGTCCTTACTTAATGATCAGAGCCTGGACTCACTAAGCAACAAGGTCATTAAGTTAGACATCAGTGAGCATGACTTGTGATTTTACTGGTCTTTTCCATTGAATCTGTTTGTCAGAAGCCAATTGTGAAGTGTACAAATGGCATCCCAAAGGTGCTTTTTCAGGAGGCAACTGGACTTCAGTGCCTGTCTTCTACAATGAAGGGACACAGGGGAAGGAGTGGCCAACGTCGCGACAACACAATACGCCGTTGATTCTTTTATTGTTACATGGTCCCAACGGACCTAAGCCGTCCCGAAGAGACAGTGATGGGGAGACAAATCCTTGCTGGTCTCAGGGACATCGCAAAGTCCCTGATTGACCCAAGGGAAGTGCTCCAAGTTGGTGATAAATAGACAGCCCCGTGCTGACAAAGTCGGAGGCGGCCATGGAAAGAAGGCAGCTGAAAGTGAGTCCATCTGGTGAGGCTTTTTTTTTTAAATGATTGCCCAAAGGAATTTTTAAAAAAAAGATAAATTAGTCCTTTAAACAATGAATAAAGCGGCTGAATTTATCTTTACTGGACTGCCTTGGAAAGTTTTTCTTTCTTTTTCTTTCTGTTAACGATGTTTTGTGGATTGAAGTGATTGTAACGTTCTTTGTTTCTCCTCGTAAGCAAACGGACTCTCTTTTCTCCTATTTTCTGCTGCCTTATTTATTGGCTGGAACTAAAATCCATTTTATTATAATAATTTCTCTTGCTACTTCTCATCAACTTTTATTAAAGACTTTTAAAGATTATTGTTCTCCATAAGCTTGAGATAAACAGAAGAATTGAATCTGCCATTAAGAAGTTAGAACCTAGTTTTTTTTCTCTCTTTGAAGCATTGTTTCCAATTCCACTGACGCTGTAAGGAAGAGCTTTGCAGTTCTGGAGTTTTGGAGCTTATCTTGTGCAATTCGATAAGAAGCCTACCCAAGGGCAGAGTTGCCTTTTTAAAAACACTCTTGGCAAGGGAAGGGATTTTTTTTCTCTCCCTTGTTTTTTTTAAATTTGGAAACATGTATGAGGGAAAACTGAGTCTTCAAGATTTGTTGACTGAAATTCAAAAGTTATCTGAGAGTTTTGATAAGAAATTTGACAAACTACTATCTCCTACAATAAAGAATGATGGAGTTGGAGTCCCAGAAAATAAAGAAATGAATGAAGATGAAAAAGACAAGGATGAGGAAGCCCTAAGTTTCCAAGATGTTTTGGATGGACCTCAAAATATATTGGAAGGATTCGAGAGATTTGATGAGAAGCTGGAGAAATTATTGTTATGTGCAGCAAAAGATGAAGGGGTTGGAGTCCCAAAAACTAAAGAAGAGAATGAAGATATAAAAGATATAGAAGATAAAGGCAAGACAACAGATGAACCTACTAATGAAGCACCCATGAGTGAAAGTGGAAAGATAAAGAAAAGTGAATTTGATTATCTGGAGCTCTACCTCTCTTGTCAAGATATGGATTTGATGATGGAATTAAGAAGAGAAACAGCTTTAGAAAGAAGTCTGATAATCAAAGACATGTTAATTTTAATACCAACTGAAGGGCAAAGAGACTATATGAGAGATCTTCTGAGCAAAAAAGTACGGAGAGAAGTCTTTAAGAACTCTATAAAGAAGTTAATAAGAGAATTGACACAACAGCTGGCTAAAGAGATAAGGTTGTTTTGTTACTGGAAAGACACAAGTTGACAATGAATGCTGATAATTAAAAACTTAGTTAATATTTGGTGATTAATAAGAAGGATCTTGTAGATGCTATATAATGTTTTTGTTTTTAAAATGTTTATTCATTAATAGATAGTCCATTATGACAATAATAGTGAAATAATAACTTTAATTAGTGAAAACAATTTGGATATAAACTGTAAATTGGGACCTGGGAAAAAGATTTATTCATTTTTATTAATACTTTTTTGTTTGGATTTTGTTATAAAGATATAATCTCCCCTGGGTACTTATAAATTCTACTAATAAATCTTTGTCTAGATTTATTATAAAAATGTTAGATAATTACAATAATAATAACGAAATGTTAATGGATAATGTTTAATTATTTTATATGTGTTGGTATTGCTGAAAGCAATTGGATATAAGCATGTGGTTTATAGAAATAGCTAATGAATGCCAGTATATGGTTGTGTCTTTAAATCTAAATGATTCTAGATAAAAGCACGTTTAAACAATTATAGTTAAATGAGAATGATGGTACATTGATGGTAAAATACATAAAGATTGTTTATTTAAAATGTACAATCCAATATGAATGAAGTATAAAGAATGATTGTGGTAGTAACGCACGAAATTTATTTGTAACCAATCGACATGCTTTCTGGAAGATGTAATGAAGAATGTTTGTGTGTGTGTGTGTGTGTTTTGTTTAATTAAAACAATAAAAAAAATTTCAAAAAAAAACAATGAAGGGGACACAGGATGGAAAACATCCTGCAGCCGAGAAGGCTCCACACCCATTTGCACTGCTCAGGTGACTCTGAGGACACAAATGAACCTCCAAGTGGCTTCAACAACTCTCTAAAAGAATGCAAATGGCAAGAGATCTTCAAGGAATATAAATCTTTCCATTCCCCACCATCCAGTCAGAGCTGAAGAACTTCTTGGATGAGAAGCGAAATGTCTTCAAAGAAAAACCAGTAAGTCCTGATGTCTCTTGAAAAAGCACCTTTGGGACAACCATGACCCGGATGACTGAGAATCTCCATGGACTTATACAAATGGCAAACACCAGCTAGCAGTCAGAAGGCATGATGAAAACTCCTTAATTTCATAACACATAGACAGACTTAACTGTAGTTCAACTGGGAAACTGAGAGACGAAGCTAAATCAAAAAAATGCTACAGAATTCCTGGAAGTTTGGCACTCGGACAAATCAGCCATCAACAGGTACATGGAAATAAACAACATTTACGCAACATTCAAAAGATACAATAAAAAAACCTAAAAACAAAAAAAACAAAATCACAGCTCCTCACCAACCATCAATACTCAGATAACTAGAAATTTCACCAGGCAATCAAACAGAAAACAATAATCAAGGAACTACCAAGGAGACAATCAAACAGACAAATATTACCCCAATTAAGAAGAAAACCACATGCTTATTTATACCCTATGACTATCATTAACTGCTGTACCTTATGATTCTTGACGAATGTATATTGTCTATGTACACTGAGAGCTTATGCACCGAAGACAAATTCCTTGTCTGTTCAATTGCACTTGGCCAATAAAGAATTCTATTCTATCCCCATAAACACTGAGATGGCAAGCTATTCTTATATTAACAAGAAGCAAACCCCACTCCCTTCTAGCACTGAAATGTTACATAACCAGGTAACAAAACATCGGCAACCAATCAAAAGAGCACCAAAGGGCTCTCTGGAAAAAAATAATTTTAGCCCTTTCCATTTTTTACAATTCATGTTATCATGTTCAAGACTCTAGACTAATTAATTAAAAAAATATGGATGTGGTTAAATCACTTGATGAAATTCCCCATAAGACAGCATTTCTTCATATTTGGTCTAGTTTGTTGTACTACTCTATGTAAAATGATTTAACCAATGGAACAAATCCTAATTTTCTGTTTCCATCTCCATGCAGGTGAAAAGCCAGACAACTAGAATATTTTCTCCACAATGCAGTTCTATTTCCATCGAATGGCAGACTCATCATGCAGATAATTATAATCTTAGTTTTACCCCTTCTCAGATAAGTGCTCTATTTAATCACGAGCGTCTTCTGGTCTATGGATTTATCTTCAATTGCACAGAGGTAAAAAGCTGTCCAAAGAAGCTTCTCTCTTCTTTCCATTTTGAAAATTTATATATTGCCAGTATATGAATGAAAAATGCATTTAATTTAAATAATAACTTAATTTAATCTAAATTAAATAATACATATAATTTAAAACATGGATTTTCAAAAAAAAAAGAACCAATTAGAAAGCCAATAAAGAATTTTCTATGGTTCAGAAAAGCAATAGAATCAGGAATAGGAAAACAGAAAAATTACAAAAGCTATGAATATCATACTTTCCAGACCTCCACTGAGTTGGAGAGGGCTATAAAGATAATCTAATCCAATCTTCTATGATATGGAAGAAAACCAAATTTATATCATCCTCAAGAGGTAATTGTCCAGAGACTATTTCATTATTACACACATTTACCATCAGGAAGTTTTATCTTATATTTAAGAGGATCTATGCATGAAAATTATACTTATTATGATCCTAGTTTCTGTAACAACAGGAAATTGTTTATGATCAACTCCTGTATGGTATCCTTTTATACGGTACGTCCAAACATTGATGATATGACTCCCCTCAATTTTCTTTTCTGTAGACTAAAAATCCTAACTTCTGTTGTGGCCCGCCAGCAGCTAGCAGAGCTGGCAACAGAGTCGGAGAGTGAGGAGGTTGGGGAGGAGCATATGCCAGTCCTGGAGGCTGGGGAAGACTTGGACGAGGGCTCTGCGTCAGAGGCGCCTAAGGAGCTCAACAGCAGTGAGGCAGAGGAACAGCTAGACTCTGTTCCCAGTGTGCGCATGCGCAGAACTGCCAGAAGAAAAAAAGAACTCAGAAATCTGGGTAGACTTGGGAGTAAATTCACAGGTAGAAGATGATTGGCCCCTCCCATAGGAAATAAAAGAGGGGTGAAAGGGGAGTGGGCTTTTGCAGGAAACAATTCGATCAGTCAGTTGTTAGATTCGCTTCAGGAGTGTGAAGATCTGTCGGTGAATCTCAGAGACTCTGTGCCCAGTCTTCCCTTGCACAGCGTCTCATTTGGAAAATATTTACATGGCGGCTTTCCAAAATAGATAAGGTCTGTAGCAGTGGTGAGTTTTTAGAACCTCTTCTGTAGGTGTAGCCTGCTTTGTGGGAGTGGCTTGCCAGCCATGTGACCGAGGGAGTGGCTTGCCAGTCATGTGACTAGGTGGGCGTGGCCAACTTGTAAAATGTGGTGAAACTCACTTAACAACGCTCTGGCTTAGCAACCAAAATGTTGGCTCAGAAACTCTGGCATTTGAAGCACACACGTCTTAAAGCTGTCAAGTTACAAGACCCTTGCACCCCTAACCCTTTAGAAAAAAAAACCCCAGGGGTGTCCAAACTTGACAGCTTTAAGACTTTAAGGTTTAGACAGGACTCCTAGGGCGATTGGTGAGCTAGCCAATTAGTGAGCGGCGGGCGGGGCAAGCGTGGTTCCGATGGGTGGGGGGGAGGGAGCTGGAACCGGTTCTAAATGGCACTGTAGATTTGTGGAACCTCTTCTATAGAAGAGGTTAGAACTGGCAGGAACCCACCCCAGGTCTGTAGTCATAAATATTTCTTTGAAAGACTATTTGCCAGGCCTTGCTGAATATGAATGAGAAGAATTCACATTTGTTTAATAAAAGGGGTTTTGTTGGGACCAGGACTCTGCCTCGTGCTTTTTGGGGAAGGCTAGGTCAGAACAACTTCCTTCAGCCTATCGTCATAGAACATAGCCTCACATTTGTT
Organism: Natrix helvetica; assembly: GCF_964273705.1. NCBI lineage: Eukaryota > Metazoa > Chordata > Lepidosauria > Squamata > Natricidae > Natrix > Natrix helvetica. Next base: position 20,397,876 of record NC_138550.1, read on the forward strand.
TAGTATATTTGTAGCCTTCCTCTGAAGTTGTCCTAACCCAGGGGTGTCCAAACTTGGGAACTTTAAGACTTGTGGACTTCAACTCCCAGAATTCCCCAGCCAGCATGGTTGGCTGGGGAATTCTGGGAGTTGAAGTCCACAAGTCTTAAAGTTCCCAAGTTTGGACACCCCTGTTCTAACCCATCAATATCTTTCTCAGAATATACCTGGAAATGTACATAGTACCCCGACTGTCGTCTCAACTGTGCAAAACAAAGGAGAATAAATAATTCACACATCTTAAAATGTTGTGAACAAATTAGATTGCTTGTATAGTAAATCTTTTTAATATTGTAAGCCACCCAGTTACCCTATGGTAGGATGGGCGGCTAATGAATTGTACAAATAGGAAATAAATAAAACCATATAATTGCAAATAACAGCGGTTATAACATGGCTGAACATTATCACATTCTGTTTATGTCCATGAGCTGTATTAAGCAAAACAGTAGATCGAGCATAGAATAAAAGTTGGAATTCCTGAAGCAATGGAAAACTGTAGAAAATGTTGTATTTTCGAGTAGAATCCTCAACCTGAAAATACTCTTCCACTTGCTACCATAACATTTTAATTCATGGTGATGTCAGCCATTGATTTGAGCTTCATAATGTATCAGGTTTAAGGCAGGGGTGAACTTCAGCAGGTAGTGGAAATTTTGAGTCGTTTGGAGAACCAGCAAATACCACTTCTGGCTGGTCCCAGAATGAGGTGGGAATGGAGATTTTGCAGTATCCTTTCCCTGCCACGCCCACCAAGCCATGCTCACAGAACCAGTAGTAAAAAAAAATTGAATTTCACCACTGGTTTAAGATAGCACTGAATTTACACATTTCAGCTGCTTTCATTCTTTCTGCTCTGATCTACCCTACAGCAGTATATGACTTAAAACAGCAGTATATGTTAGTTAGAGTGTTTGTTTAAAAATAACGTTAGATCAAGCTCTAGTTAATGCAAAGCCTGCTTTGAAATTCCATAATAACCATCGTTTTATATTTTACCTTGCCCAAGAGTCTCAAACCTTGGTAAATGAAACAGCCATTATTATTGTCCTAGAGTTAAAACTTTTTTAAAAAAATGTGTGGTGTATTCTCATAATTAAGTCACAACAAATGTTCCATTCTACCAGCAGATGTGTATTAGCATCACACTCTCTGTAAACAGGAAGAGATATCTAAAAATAACTTTAATAAATGTTGCATGGAGCTTATATTGTAAATAGAAGCAGTTGCTTTTCCGTAAAGTAATAGCTAAACATGCTGTTATCATGTTTTGTATGCCACCATTCTTAATTTAAAAAATAATAAATTCAAATGAATATTCTGCTTTTTTCCCTCTTTCAGGCCATTTTAAAGGCACGAGTAGATGATCAGGAATTGTATACACTGGTGTCTACATCTGAACTGCAGAAGACCACAGGAACTGTGAGTTAGGCATTGATTGCTCAAACCATAGACTTGCCTCAAGCTCTTGATTTATTATTTTAAAATGGAGCACTTGGGTCCCTTCTGTTGATGAATATTTTTCTAGTTACAATGCGGTCATAAAAGACATCCAAAAGGGTAAGGTCCACTGGACCTAGGCAGCACACATGAGAATAACAGAATAACAGAATTGGAAGAGAACTTGGAGATCTTCTAGTCCAATCCCTTGCTCAGGCAGGAAACCCTATACCAGTGATGGCAAGCCTTTTCGGCACCAAGTGTCCAAATTGGAATGTGTGTGCATGCGCAAGCCAGAGCACTGGAAACTCAAAAACCAGCTGGCTGGCTCACGCATGTCTGTTTTTTGGCTGGTTTTGGCTGTTTGGGGGGCGTTTTCAGGCTAATTTTCAGGCCGTATTTTTGGGCCAGAAAAATGAAAAACGGCCTGGAAATGGCCCAGAAAACAGCCCCAAAACAGTCCAGAAAATGGCCCGTTTTTTGCCTGCATTTGGCCGTTTTTCGGGTCAGCGGATATATGCGCCAGAAGAGCATCTGGCAATTGTGCATGTGCCCATAGAGAGGATGCGGCATGCCACCTCTGGCACGCGTGCCATAGGTTTGCAATCACAGCCCTATATCAACTCAGACAAATGGTTGACAAATTTCTTCTTAAAAACCTCCAGTGTTGGAGCACCCACAAATTCTGGAGGCAAGTCGTTCCATGGATTAATTGTTCTAACTGTTAGGAGGAAAGCAGAAGTGGAATGAACCTAAAGCAGAAGACCCATAGGAACAGGTTGGGTTAAGAGGAATACATCAGTTGAAGCTGTCTGCTATACACAGATTTAATCGTCTGGAAATATAAATAAAGAAGTTTTCTGAGATCAGATATGGCTCCAGCACTTACTTGAAGTGGTTTTTACTCCAACAGCTAGATTGTTTGCATCCAGTAGAATTACTTGGAAGTGGGGACTTTTTCCTCAGTAATCCTTTTATTCTGAAAGGAACTCTCGTTCCAAGCTAAATCAAATCTTTATTATGGTGATTGACCAACATAGAAAAGGTAAAATAAATTTTAAAAGCTAAAAATATGTAAAATAGACAGTGATAAAATATTTTTAGAAACATTTTAAAAACTATATAAAGAGATTAAAATATTAAGTACCATATTTTTGGACTATAAGACGCACCAGAGTATAAGACGTACCAAGATTTTGAAGAGGTAACTTTTAAAAAAAGTTTTTGCACTCTGCAGGACTCCCAAATCCTCTGCACGCCTCATTTTTTGTGAAAAATAAGACAGAGAGTTTGAGAAGCCTGCAAAGTGCTCCTAGGGATGGGGGGGGGGGCAAAAAACGGCCCATTTTTCACAAAAAACATGGCATGCATAGGCTTTGGGAGGCTTGTTGAGTGCTCCTGGGGGCTGGGGAGGGGGGGAAATGAGCAAAAAAATGGCCCATTTTTTGCTCATTTTTTCCCTCCCCAGTCCCCAGGAGCACTTTGCAGGCCTCCACTTTTGTGAAGGGGGCGGGGTTTGGGGAGGCCAAAAATGCTGTATTCAGTGTATAAGACGCACCCAGATTTTCACCCTCTTTTTTTGGGGGGGGGGGGGAAGGTGATTCTTATACTGCGAAAAATATGGTAAATATATTTTAAAAACCATAATAATTTATAAAAGTATTGAGCCTGACTGTTACGATCCCAGGTTCTTCCAGGAGCCGTATCTTGAGGGGGTGAGTCTACATTCTAATATTGCAAGTATACCGAAGAGCTCTTCAGCAGATTTGGGAAGTTTGGCAAATAAGAAAGATTACCTTGATGGAGTTATGCTGGAGCTGTTGCCTAGGCAACAGCATCTGCATATCTGCATCAAGATCATCTTCCTTACTCTCTACAGGAAGGAAGGTACACTACATCTATGTTCTTCTGAGAGTGCATGGGTCCTTCAGCCAAGGACAATTTAGCACATGGACTGAGGATGAAATGAAGGCCATACTATTGAGACATGACATTTACCATGGTTACATGCAATTGGACAATCAGTTATATGGGATCTATGAAGACCATGATGTCTATTTTTGTCCTGCTGCAGCCTTTGACTCTGAACTGGGAGCTTTGGAAGCTGTATATGGCCATGAAAGGAGAAAAGCAGTGACAGAACCAATTGCGTCACTGATGTTGCCAGTCCAGAGGTCCAGACGATGCTTTGATACAGGGGCAAAAAGATGCTTTAAAACATTTGTCAGCACAAGTGCAGCCTCGTCTCTGATGACATAGGGAGAATAATTCTTTTCCAATACACTATTTACACTTGGAGACAAACTGCTCAATATACATTAGACAAGGCCAAACTATTTAATTATTGCTTTAATATTACTGATCGCGATGTCTTCTTTTGTACCTGGTGCAGATACTCCACAAACTTGCAGCAAGAGCCTTTATTAGAGAATATGAACAAGGAATGTTCGATAAAAACGAAACAGAACATGAGGTGCGCTCCCAAGAAAATAAAAACTGTGTAACACTGTATTTATTATCCATTTTAATTATGACTGCCCCCTATAAAATTGCTATGATTCTCTTATGGAATTAAATTAAGTGTTCTCCTATAAACCTGGGGATTTTCGTGTTTTTATTTTTATTTATGGTTTTTTTTTTTGCATCACCACATACTTTTAATTGTTGTTATATTTGTGAGCCATCCAGAGGTTGGGGGTTTTTTTTGGATGGTGACTGTCTAAATTTGCTAAATAAATAAATAGAATAAGTTTGGAACAAGATACATAGTGCTGAGGCCTCTTCCCAGCGGTGGGATTCACTTACCTTCTCTACCGTTTTGTGAGCACGTGCATTCACAGTGCTTGCGTATTACATTGGGGCAGGTGGGTGGAGCCTCCTGCAGCCACCGCCAGCAGTTCGTCTGAACCGGCTGAATACTACCTCTGCTTCTTCCCCACACAATGGCTGTGATCATCTGACAGTGGCTCTGTACTGCTATGTCCCTAACACGTTATGAGATTTATGGATGTATTTGCTAGTTAAGCTGATTAATGTCTGGTTGAGAAAATACTGGGAAGACATTTGCAGAGTTTTCCGTAGGATTGTACAGTGGCAGGAATTCCTACCTCATTCCACTTCAGAGGACCTCCTCTTCCTGACTCCAGAGGGGCATTCTTGTGCCTTGCCAGTCACCCTTGTCTTTCCCAGTCATTCTGAGGGGGCAGATCTTCTATATAGTGGACAGTTTCTTCACTTTGGAAACATGTTTGGCAAGAGGAAAAGAGGGTGCCCTTTAGCTATTTTGGAGAATAATTCCTGAATGCCTATAAATGTAGCCCATTGGCTATGGTGGCTGGAGCGCGTAAGATTTGTAGTCCAAATCATCTGATAGATATCAGATTGCTTGTCCCTGCAGACTCTTTAACATTTGCCTGGGCCTTTCTATTTAGATGAAAAGAGAAGAGATGAAGTCTAGCATCATTGAGCTCAGCCTGAAGCATTCCATTGTGACCCAGTATACAAGCTTTGTGGCAATTGAAAAAAGGGTATGTATGGTCATCTTCAAACCACCCTTCCCCCCTCCAAGGTAGTGCTGAATTATGAAATCTGGAAGGCATCAGAACATGCAGTCTAAATTATCTGAAATGAAAATTAGCTCTTAGGTGTAGACTGTTCTAGAATGGGTAGATTCATTAAAGTACAAGTGATTCATGATTAATCCTTGCTTTGTTGCCCTTGATGCTTCACCAAGAACCAATAAAAATCCAGAATAGTGGTGCATGGATGGCAGCCATGCTAACCAGTACTGCCGGAAAACAATCAAAGCTTTGAGGAAGTGGCAGGATGCTAGCCATCAGAGACACATACTGAAGAAATTGATACCTCCGATTATGAATGGGGGAGTGAAGCGAATTAGAAAGAGTAAAGCATGAGAGGCAATAGTATGTATCCATGATGAATGCTAAGAAGAAGAACTTAACAACTGCAGTGATTCACTGCAGTTCACTGAGGGAAGAAAGGTCATAAAATGGGGCAAAATTCACTTAATAAATGTCTCACTTAACAACAGAAGTTTGGAGCTCAATTCTGGTCATAGGTTGATGACTTCCTGTACTCCTACCAATAGAACCTTCTGGAATTTCTCAACCAGCGAGACATTTGAAGTCTTGAACTTCATACATGTGGATGGAGCTCAGATTAGGGGAAGGCCTGTCATGTCAAACTGGCCATCCAGTTTGTGTGGGACCAGCAAAGTTAAGGAACCTGAGAGTTGTAACTTCAACAGAGATGAGTTTTGGGCAGTGGGATAGAGGAGCTGATTCCAAGAGAACTATTTTTAGCTTTTCGGATTATTTCCAAGGCAAATGTATAATTAGCTGCTATTCTTAGCTTTGAATATTTAACAATATTGATTCCTTCCCATGTATTCTTTTGGTACTTCTCAATTAGGAGGCAGATGAAGGCCAAAGGGGTGATACTTTAGATCTCTTCGAGCCTGTCGCTACACACGATGTTGATATTTTACCCTACATAGAATATTCAACAGAAGAAATTCTGGTCAATGAAAGTAGGGTATGTATATTGTTCCCCCCCCCCCCTTTAATGTAATGTGATTTAATGTTACTTCTTTGGTAAAGATAAGACACCTTCCATGTATATTCAAATTCTCAAAAAGTTTATAAGGACCAATTTTAACACTTGTGGAGGACAGCCTTTTAAACAAGAAAAACCAAAGATTATTTCACATTTTTTCCTCAGAAGATACCGAGATAGGATGAAAGGTTTTGATTTATTGGAGTTGAAACCAGATCCATTCAGAAGAAGAGCAGAATGCTCATGATGTCTTCCTTTGGCTGTGTGGCAGAGGAGTGGGAACAAAATTGATTTGCCTGAACCACACATACTTTTTGTGATGTATGACTGACTAATTACTATATAGATGCACAGATAGGAGATGAACTTCTCCAGCAATTAAGGCAGGATATTCTTTATGGTGTAAAACTCCCAGTGACCCTGGTGTTGGGGAAAGCTGTATTGCTATACTTGCATAAGGACAGATTCCGAGTAATACAATTCAGATGGATGGTACGATAACACAGTGTTCTAAACTTCCCCAGCATACTTTTCATCTCTTGTATTAGTTCTAGAGAGATTATACATTTGGAAGGAGTTATTTGGACTGAATTATACCCCTCATTATTGCAGGAATTCAAATTTAAAAATCCCTGACAAATCTTTATATAACCTGTTTTTTTTCTGAACATACCTGGAGAAGCAAAGTTCATCTTCCTTAATAACTGGTTCCAATGCCAAACTGTTCATAGCATTAGAAATTTTTTTTTCTAACAATCAGCCAGAAAAGGAAATTTTTCAATCTTGAAATACAGTCTATATAAATTCACTTAGAAGAGTCAATATCATTGGAGCAAAAGTGAAATATTTTATGCTGGGAGATATTGTTTCTCCCCAAAAAATAGATGCAGAAGCAATAAAGTATTGCAGGAGCTTTTTTAACAGCATATAAGAGTTTATTGTGTGAGTGATATGTTAATTTGTCATTCCACAAATATTTAATATTGGGAAAAGAAAAAAAAAACACTGAAAGTTTGTATTTCTGGTTGGAAGCTATGATGACCCAGGGCACGGCAGACATAACACAGGCGGCTGACAGTTCAAACTGCCTCTTTATTGCTCCAAATTTCCTCAAACACTCCCATGTTTCTGGCAAGTCCCAGAGCAAAGTGATCATACACGCGCACACACACACTTTTCAAGCAGCCTCTGGCTGCAAATAGTCCAGCCCAACACTGTGAACACCACAGCCGCACAGCAAGAAATCCAGCGGGGCAAGTTGAAGAATCCAGGAAGCAAGGGAACATAGCGAGTAATCCAGAAAGAATGCAAGGAATCTGGGAAATTTCAAACATTGGCACTCAACACTCCCAAGCATTCAGCATATGTTCTATTCCTGATTTTGATTCTGGAGAATATAAATCATTGCAATAGTGTTATCTCTTACAGAGTAATTCAAACATAAGATTACTTGAACAAAATTGTAGGTGTAAACAAAGAACATTAAATGTATATTATTTATGATATCTAATTTATGTTGTATTGTTGTTAGTTGAAAAGTCATGTCCGACCCATCACGACCCAATGGACAATGCTTCTCCAGGCCTTCCTATCCTCTACCATCCTCTGGAGTCCATTTAAGCTCATGCCTACTGCTTCGATGACTCCATCCAGCCACCTCGTTCTCTGTCATCCCTTTCTTCTTTTGCTCTCAATCTTTCCCAGCATTAGGCTCTTCTCCAGTGAGTCCTTCCTTCTCATTAGGTGGCCAAAGTATTTGAGTTTCACCTTCAGGATCTGGTCTTCTAAAGAGCAGTCAGGGTTGATCTCCTCTAGGACTGACCGGTTTGATCGCCTTGCAGTCCAAGGGACTCGCAGGAGTTTTCTCCAGCACCATAGTTCAAAGGCCTCAATTCTTTGGCGCTCAGTGTTTCTTATGGTCCAACTTTCGCTGCCATACATTGCAACTGGGAAAACCATAGCCTTGACTATACGCGATTTTCTTAGCAGAGTGTAATTTATATACATATACAAATAAATCAAGGGTGTCTAAACTTGGCAACTTTAAGACTTATGTACTTCAACTTCCAGAATTCCCCAGGCAGCATGGCTGCTAAGGAATTCTGGCATTGAAGTCCAAAAATCTTTAATTTGCCTAGTTTGGAGACCCTTGAAATAAATGATTAAAGATATTTGTTGCATTTTTGTAAAATAGAAATTGGAGTGTCTTTTAAACTTTATGACTAACATTCAGGAAAAAAAATGTTTGTGAAACAGGTAACCTGAATCTTTTAAGCAACTTATCTGTTGTTCTGAACAATAATTTAGAATTTATGTTTATTAATCTAATCTAAATCTAACAAATATTTATTTAACAGTTGGAGCCTGACTTTATATCTGGTTATCTTACCTCCGAACCACTTGAGGTCAGTAGTTAATCTAAAAATTGTCTGTGAATATTCTATTTTCTACCAATCTTTTGTCAAACACCAAATTATGATCAACCATTATCTTTAAGCAAATCTGTTAGGACAGTATTTTTCCTATAATTTAAATTGATAGAGGAGAAGGTTATGTATTTCCTGGGTTTGAGACAGCTTTTGGAATTGTAAAATAGAAATTGACAAGTTGCAGTTCATTCAGAAAAAGGCTTAAATATTCAAGAGTTGGAAAATGGCTTTATTATTTTATTTTATTTATTTATTATTAAATTTATATTGCCGCCTATTTGCCCATGGTGACTCAAGGCGGCTTACAGGATATAAAAACCACATCTAAAACAGTAAAACTAATTTAAAAAAAATCAAATAAATTAATGTAATAAAATCACCCCCCCCTCCCGTGACAGCCATTTAATGGGCTCTATCCCGCTTTTTACTACAGTATGATGAAGACAAAAACAGAAGAACAGAAAATCTAAAGTATTTTTTTTTAAACTCCACAGATGTTTGGCTTCTGTGCCATACCTGCCGATTGCTCTTATTCTGCAGCTGCTATTTTAGACCCTGAGAGTCAAGTTCAGGTCAGTGCTCAGATAAGGGGGGGGGGGGCAAACCCCACAATGGGCTTATCGAACATAATCAGCTTATATTTCAGTCAAAGTGCCAGTGTCTTTACAAACTTGGTTTTGATTTTCAGGAATCGTCTGGAGTCTTGTACGAGCCACTCAGGAAAGGAATCGCTTTTGGACAACCTCAAAGACACCTTGCTTGTAAATCTGTTTTGCTCCCAAAAAAGAAAGGCCTTTCTAAGTATCGGCTTTCCTTTCATTCAGAAGGAGAAATAGTAAAACCTTCAAAAAAAAGGAAGGGATCTGCTAGAAAGATGACTGCTTTTGAAACAAAATTTAAGACAACTCATCATGCAGCTCTATCTTCAGAAGAGAATTCATGCCAGGTAAATTGTAATACATATTTAATACAGTTATTTCTAATATGGATGTCCTTATATGCTTTGTTTATATGAGGGCTGAATGAAAAGTAATGTATCCACCTCCATAACTTTAGTTTAAATAGGGATATTTTAATAAATGAAACAGGAGACCTTCAAATGAACTCTATTGCTACTGTATTTATTTCTCCACATTATTGCCCCCATTACCACCACGCATTTGTCAACGATGCACAAGCTTCTTAATGCCATCATGAATGAATCCCATACGTTATATCCTCATCCGACTCCTGACAGTCCTTTCCACCAGTCAAACAGTTGTCCAAAAATTCCTTCAATTTTGGGAAAAGGTATAAATTCTAATGCACCAGAATTGGAGTGTGTGATGGATAGGATAAGACAGTGAAATCCAACTTTACAATTTGCCTTTTGGGTGGCTTGTGTGGTGCGAAGACTGTCAGTGTTAGACTGTGTTAACATTTCCTCCTCGTGCTTCCAAATTCTCCTGAATTATTCTTTCAGGGTTTTCAATGTGATAGTGTAGCGCATTGAATTGATAGTGGTGCCAGGCTTTAGAAAATTTAAGTGAATCTAGGTCCCCCAAAACTGGAAGCATGAGTTTTTCTGCTGAAGCCTGTGCTTTGAGCACTGGGTTTTCAGGTAAAATTTTCTGATGATGTTCCAGGTACTGACATTTCACTTATTGATCATAATCATAAGCCTGTGGCTTGTTGAGTGTTACAATGTTGTGAAAGCTTCCATATAAGCTTCCATTTCAGAAACAATAACAACACATCCTGGTGTCACAACCACCTTCCACCAAATGAAGTGAAAGAACAGTTGCTAAAGAATACATCAGGGCTTCTAGCACATCCATCCTTCCGAGGTCTGTAAAATGAGGACCCAGATTGTTGGGGGCAATATGCTGACTCTATAAACAGCTTAGAGAGGGCTGTAGAGCACTGTTAAGCAGTATATAAATCTAAATGCTATTGCTATTAGCACTACTATCTGGGGGCTTATAACATTGGAGGCATTACTTTTCACCTACCCTTTCTAATTTTATTTCCCAAAGTGATTCATGCTTTTTTTTCATAGCATATAATCAGTTGACAACAAAATTAATTTGTTCTTGACTAAAGGTGAATCATGAAATCATTACTGAAAATAGCATTGATCTGATAATTTAATTATGGTTGAAAAATACTCACAAGTAAGAATTTATAAAATTCTTAGAGAACACGAGAATTGTAACTATTGGCAATCCTTCCTCTGCCACATCCAAACAGGTTTAATTTTGACAAGGATGCTGTGGATTGCTCCTTTTCCTCTCTTCCCACTTATATTTAGTGATTTGAAGAAAGCAAATTATGCATATTCCTCTGACCACTTGAAGATTATTCTGCAAAATTGTTCATGTTAAATATTTTTAATCCTCTTCCTTCCAAATCTGTTGTTGTTTACTTTGACTTTCTACCTTCCTATGAATTTGCAGGACAGAGTTCGCAGATCATTTAGGGTTCCCTTAGCTTCTGTTGACTGGCCTCAGCTCTTCAAGCTTCAAAATCAGGTACTATTGTCTTTGCATTTAATGACAAAAATATGGTTCAGTTTTGAATAAGCATATATATGTTTACATTTGGTTCAATTTCCAAGTGTAACCTACTTTGTCGAATTGTAATGATAAAAAAGTGGGAACATGGGAAGTTAGGTTTTAAAATTTAATTTGGTTGTTGGTTTTTATATTTTCTCCATGTGTATGTATATGCAGGTGAAATTCCATTTCTTTTCTCTAGGAACTTTGAAGTACTGGATTATTTCCTATTTTTCTTGCCTAGTGAGAAGGGGTGTGTGTGTCTCCTATTAACATTACTGCGGATTTTTAAATGATTTAAATAATGTTATTAAAGCAGAAATCACAAAAAAGAATGAATTTGGAATGCCTTCCACATTATGATGACTTATGGTGTTCAGTGACAAAAGATGCCTCATTTTGTAGAGTATCCATATCCAAGTTTCCTTATTTAGTTGTAAGGTTGTATCACAAAAATGAAAGGATAAAAATATTGTAACTTTGCTTTATAAAAACGTAAGTACAATTCTTTCAAATTTTGAGAATGGTATTTTATTTTATAGGATGGATTTTGGCAACTTACCTCTGAGCTTGGGATGCTTTTAGATCTTGATGTGCATCATTTAATTGATGTTTCACTTGCAAAAAATGGAATTCAGTCACTTGGTAAGGACATTTTCAATCATTTTAACTATCTACTTTCCAATATATCTGGGAAAAATAGGCTATTCAAATTCTCTGAGAAGACTGGACAAATTTGATACCAATTAAATACTTCTTCCTAGTGTGAAAAGTTAGCTATGGTCCACTGTTTATCAGAACACAAAAAATGCATTGACATTCTTTTACTTTATATAGATTCTTGAAAATCCTCCATTAAATTTCATGTCTTCTAAAATGACAATCAACAGACATTGAATTCTCCCCCCCCCCCCATAATTTGAACTTCTGCCTTATAGAGGTAGTTTCACCTCTTCTTAAAATAACGTCAACAAGATGAGGACATACTTGATTTGGTCTTAGCACAGAGGTTTTATTTCAGTGGGACACCATAGAAAGATGGCTATAGCAAACGGCTTCTGTATGGTTGCTAAGAAAATTGTAGAGATGTCCATGTAGTTATCCAGAGTTAAACTTTATTTAAGGGTATTTTTTCCCATATACAGGGAATGAGGGATGCATATAATCAAAATCTTTGGATATTCAAGATTCAGATAAGGCTATGTTAACAAGTGTGATCAAGAATTAGCTGTTTAAAATGAAACACGCACATCTCCATAGTCCCAAATGTACTTTTTTCCGGCGGCAATTGGACTTTCTTGGTGTTTTTTTTTTTTGAAGACATTTTACTTCTCATCCAAGAGGCTTCTTCAGCTCTGACAGGATAGTGGGGATTGGGAGGATTTATATTCCTTGCAGACAGCTGTTAATCTGCATCCTTTTAGTGGGTCGTTGAAGACAAAACAAGAAAGTCCAATTGCCTCCTGAAAAAAGCACCTTTGGGACAACCATGACCTGGATGACTGAGAATCTCTACAGGCATAACTCCATTGTTTCATTTTCCCCCCCTCTCTAGGTCCAAAAGGAAAAGAGAAGCTGTTGCAGCTGATTGCTACCCTTTTAGTGCTCCAAGCTATATATTTCAAACAACTGGAAGGTCTTACCTTCAAATCTCTAATGAAATTGAAAGACTCTCCTCCATCATGGTATACTTGGGAGCAAAAAAAATATATGATATTCAGGCTGTTTTAGAAACACATTACTTATAATTAGTAGTATCATTCATCTCTAGTTCCTGTAAGAAAAATGTATCCCTTCAAAAGCAATATAAAAATGACCACTCAATTCATAATGTCACCTAAAATTAAAAACTGAGGGATTTTAAGAAATCCCTCTTTTGGCACAAAGTTCTCTGCTCCACTACTACTACATCATCATCATCATCATCATCATCATCATCATCATCATCATCATCATCATCATTATTATTATTATGTGGTTAATCTTTGGTGAGATTCACAGCCTTTGGGGCTGGTTGGTAGCTCAACAGCTCGAGTCCTAACCAAGGACCTAGGAACTGTTAACGTAACGTCGGAGGATATAAGCTGTTCCAAGTAGGGTGGATTTTTGTAGAGTCAAAATGTTCAAGTCAGGTAAATTTAGAATTTTCAAATAGTAAGTTAGCCCTTTAGGTATTGCTCCAAGGGCTCCAATTACAATTAGGCGATGATGATGATGATGATGATGATGATGATGATGATTACTATACGATTGTATCACAGCGGCCAGTTGATTCGCCGGATTTGGCATTGATTACTAGTCGGGCCCCACCCAGGGGCCTAGGACGTCATAACGTATTTTCGTAATATACGTGCAGATCCAAGCAGTGCAGCTTTTTGCATTTGACTGATGGTGATTTTGTCAAGTTTTAACTGTTTTAAATGTAATTCCAGTGCTTTTGGAATAGCACCCAGTGTGCCGATTACCACTGGAATTACCACTGCTGGTTTGTGCCATAATCGTTGGATTTCAATTTTTAAGTCCTGGTATTTCGCGACTTTTTCATATTCCTTCTCCTCAACCCTGCTATCACCTGGTATTGCGATGTCTATGATTGTAACCTTCTTTTTCTCAACCAGTGTGATGTCTGGTGTGTTATGCGCTAGTATTTTGTCTGTTTGTATACGAAAATCCCACAGGATCTTGACCATCTGATTTTCGGTGACTTTTTCAGGCTTATGTTCCCACCAGTTTGTTGTTGTTTTAATATTATAATTTTTGCACAAATTCCAGTGGATCATTTGTGCTACTGAATTGTGCCACAATTTATAATCAGTCTGTGCGATTTTTTTACAGCAGCTGAGTATGTGGTCAACAGTTTCATCAACTTCTTTGCAGAGTCTGCATTTGGCATCATCAGAGGATTTTTCGATTTTGGCCCTAATGGCATTTGTTCGGATAGCTTGTTCTTGCGCAGCCAGGATTAGTGACTCTGTTTCTTTCTTTAATGTACCTGTTGTTAACCATAACCAAGTTTTTTCACTGTCCACTTTATCTTTTATTTTTTCCCTGTTAACGTAACTGTTAACTGTTAACGTAACGTCGGAGGATATAAGCTGTTCCAAGTAGGGTGGATTTTTGTAGAGTCAAAATGTTCAAGTCAGGTAAATTTAGAATTTTCAAATAGTAAGTTAGCCCTTTAGGTATTGCTCCAAGGGCTCCAATTACAATTAGGCGATGATGATGATGATGATGATGATTTACTTATTTACTTATTTATTTAAAGAGTAGGAAGTTCACAGGGTACAGATGAAAGGCTGTAAAATGTTCTGTATCGACTATATTGGGCATTTCTAGACTTTGATTTAAATGTGAATCCTGTTTAGAGACGTAGAAGCCTCAGAATGATTTTTAATACAATCTGCACATCATGCGTTTCATTACAGGTGTTCCTTGACTTACAACCATTCCTTTAGTGACTGAAGTTACAATGGCACACAGACACAAAAAGTGACTTATGACCATTTTTCACATTTACGACCTTGCAGCATCCCCGTGGTCATGTGATCAAAATCTGGACGCTTGGCAACTGTCATGCCTTTATGACAGTTGCAATGCCCCAGAGTCATGTGATCACCTTTTGCAACCTTCTGACAAGCAAAGTCAATAGGGAAGCCACATTAATTGAACAACCATGTTATTTAACTTAACAACTGTGGTTGTTAAGAAAGGTCATAAAATGGGGCAAAATTCACTTGACAACTGCCTTGCTTAGCAATGGACTTTTAGGGCTCAATTGGGGTCATAAGTCGAGGATTACCTGTATTCCAGATTGGAGTAATTGAATGAATATACAGGAGTCTGTTTTGCTGATTGCTGTTTTGCAGTGAATGTTCTTACCTGTTTTCCTTTCTTTCATCACTGTTTACAGGGCGCTTAATCCAGTAAGGAAAGCAATTGAGTGGGCAAACAAAACTAACCGTGAATTTCCAGGTATTTGCCAGCGTCTTCAGCTTGGAAAAGATTGGGATGATGCCACTAAAAATCTCCTGGGTATTTAAGTAATGAACACAACAAACTTCATGCTTCTCCTTCTCTTAATAATGGAACACTACTAAGTTTGTTCTTCTCTTACTGATGAACATGACTCACAATAAAAATACACTATCATTGATTTCCTTATTTAAGATTATAATTATGCTGATATTCAACTTAGTACTTTTTGTTAACTTTATATACAGTATTTCATTATGTATTTATTTATTTATTTATTTTATTGAACTTATTAGTCGCCCCCTCTCCCCACAGGGACTCGGGGCGACGTACAGAGCAATAATCAAGATAGCACCATATATCGTGCAGAGGAGGTAAAAATAAGTCCATAAATAAGCATACTTACAAAATTTAAAACCCCAAAAATATTAAACTCTAAAAACTTTAAAAAACAAAATTTCCCATTATAAAATGACCTGGGGTGGCAAGATTGTAACGTTATGCCAGGCCGGCTTGACAAAACAGGTAGGTCTTCAGCTTCATACGGAAGGAGCGAAGGTCGGTTGTTGTCCGGATGTCTGGGGGGAGGTCATTCCAAAGGGTAGGGCCCACCACAGAGAAGGCCCTACTCCTGGGCACCGCCCTCTGGCACTCTCTAGAGGACGGCACCCAGAGTAGCCCCTCTCTGTGTGAGCGAATGGATCGCAGGGATATATGGGGCAGGACGCGATCCCGCAGGTAACTGGGCCCTGTGCCATGGAGCGCTTTGAAGATGGTAACCAGTACCTTGAAGCGCACCCGGTAGGCCACAGGAAGCCAGTGCAGCTCGCGCAGGATAGGTGTTATATGGGAGAATCTCGATCTCCCCATAATAACCCGCGCGGCTGCATTCTGGACCAACTGCAGTCTCCGGGCGCACCTCAAGGGGAGCCCCATGTAGAGAGCGTTACAGTAGTCCAGGCGGGACGTCACCAGCGCGTGAGTGACTGTGCGCAAGGCCTCCCGGTCCAAAAGGGGCCGCAACTGGCGCACCAGGCGAACCTGGTGGAACGCCCCCCTTGCCACGGCCGCCACGTGATCTTCTAAGGTCAGCCGATCATCAAGGAGGACACCCAAGTTGCGCGCCCCTTCCACCGGGGCTAATTGCTCATCCCCGATGG
The DNA here is from genome assembly GCF_964273705.1 of Natrix helvetica. Classification (NCBI taxonomy): domain Eukaryota; kingdom Metazoa; phylum Chordata; class Lepidosauria; order Squamata; family Natricidae; genus Natrix; species Natrix helvetica. The sequence continues at coordinate 20,414,025 of NC_138550.1, forward strand.
TCAGCGATGGAATATGCTGATTGAATCGGGAAGCCGGGAACCACAGCCACTCTGTCTTGGAGGGGTTGAGCCTGAGCCTGTTGTCATCCATCCAGACCCGTACGGCTTCCAGACACCGGGCCATCACTTCGACAGCCTCGTTGGGGTGGTTTGGGGTGGAAATGTACAACTGAGTATCATCAGCGTACAGATGGTAACTCACCCCAAAACCACGGATGATCTCGCCCAGCGGCTTCATATATATGTTGAACAGGAGAGGCGAGAGGATCGACCCCTGTGGGACCCCACAAATGAGGGGCCTTGCGGTCGACCTCTGCTCCCCCGTCAACACACATTGCGTCCGGCCAGAGAGGTAGGAGCGGAACCACCGTAGCACGGTGCCTCCAACCCCCAACCCCTCCAGCCGGCGCAATAGGATACCATGGTCGATGGTATCGAAGGCCGCCGAGAGATCTAATAGGACTAGGATGGAGGAACAACCCCCATCCTTTGCCCTCCAGAGATCATCCACCAACGCGACCAAGGCCGTCTCCGTGCTGTGACCGGGTCGGAAGCCAGACTGGCGCGGGTCTAGATAATCAGCTTCCTCCAGGTGGCGCGGAAACTGCTGAGCCACCACACTCTCAACAACCTTCGCTAAAAAAGGAAGGTTGGAGACAGGACGATAATTTGCTAGCTCCTTTGGGTCCAGAGAAGGCTTCTTGAGCAGGGGCCTGACCACCGCCTCTTTCAAGGCGGCCGGCATCAGGCCCTCCCCCAACGAAGCGTTCACCAGTCCCAGTAGCCAGCCTCGTGAGCCCTCCCAGGAGGCCAGCACCAACCAGGAGGGGTCCAGTAAACATGTGGTGGCCCGCAGTCGCCCGCGCAACCTGTCCAAATCTTGGATGACAACAGGGTCAAACTCCTCCCAGCATGGTCTCTCAAGACTAGTCTCGGACGTCCCCACTGGAGCACTGGAGTGGGTCCAACCTCTCCGGATATGATCGATTTTATCCTGCAGGAACTCTCCAAATTCCTCTGCCCTGCCCTGCAATGGGGGGTCCCGCTGCTCCTGTGACAGAAGGGAGCGGGTCACCCGAAACAGGGCGGCAGGGCGGTTCTCTGCGGACGCTATAAGAGTGGCACAATACTGACGTTTGGCCACTCTTATTGCCACAAGGTAGGTCCTTATGTAGGCTCTTACCTGTGTTCGGTCAGCTTCGGAGCGGGAGGATCTCCACTTACTCTCCAGGCGTCTCCTAAGGCGTTTCATCGCCCTTAGCTCCCCGTTAAACCAGGGGGCCCGGGTCGATCGTGGCCGTCGGAGAGGCTGCAAAGGCGCCACCCGGTCCAAGGCACCGGCAGCCGCACTATTCCATGCGGCTACCAGGTCCTCAGCCCGGGGGCGGGACAGGTCAGCAGGAGGTGGCCCAAGCTCCGCCTGGAACCTATCCGGTTCCATCAGGCGCCTGGGGCGGAACCATCTGGGATAATCTGGTTCCGCCTCCCCGCGGTGGGGAGTAGCGCCAGGGAAGTCCAGCTGGAGAAGTGAGTGATCTGACCATGACAGGGGCGTGATGACTAAATGCCCTCTTCCCAGATCACTCGTCCACTGGTCGGAGACAAACACAAGATCCAGAATGTGGCCTCGCTTGTGAGTGGGGTCCTGAATTACTTGAGTCAGACCCATGGCTGTCATGGAAGCCATGAATTCCCGGGCTACCTCGGATGCCTTTCCCGTCGACGGCAGGTTGAAATCCCCCATCACTAGTAGTTTGGGGGTCTCAACCGCCATCTCCGCGATCCGCTCGAGGAGCTCGGGCAGGGCCGTTGATGTATGGCGGGGAGCCAGGTATACTATCAACAGGCCCAACTGACTCCCTGGGCCCCACTTTACGCCCAGAGACTCACAACCAGATGTCTGCGACACAGTGAATTCTCTCGGTGCCAGATCGTCCCGGATGATAATTGCTACCCCCCCACCCCTACCTTGGGCCCGTGGCTGGTGGAATACACGGTAACCTGGTGTCCATTGACTCTCCAATGAATTGCATGCATGACATGCAAAGTAAATCAGACATCATCTTGTGATTTTGGCTTCTAATGATACGTCTGGTTTTATACAAGCAGTCAAGAATATACTTGTATAAATGATATGTATATATTCTAGAAACACTATCTAGAAAACTATTTTTCTTCTTCCTCTCACCCTCTAAATACAGTTATTTTGTTTAGTTTTCAGAAATACAGCTTGCTTTCTTAAAAGTTTGGAAATTTTGATTTCTATTAAACACAATTGATTTAATACAAATCAAATGATTGATACAATTGAAAAAGAAATTGTTGGAGACTTCCTCATTCTTATGTTCATTTGTATTTAAGAGAAGACTGAAGCATAGAAAAGCAACAAAATACAAATGAGAAAAATATATTTTCAGTCAGAGAAAAGAAAGTACAACTACTGTTAAGTCCAGTAAGGGAACTTAAATTAATTTTCAGCAGCTCTGAATTTTAGAAAAAGTAATTATTTGGCAAATTTATCTAGTCACCCAATTTACATATATCACTTTGAGTAATATACAAAGTTTTTTTTAAAAAACCAAAACAATACAACAATATACTATATTTTTCAGAGTATAAGACTCACCGGAGTATAAGACGCACCAAGGTTTTGAGAGAAAGAGAGAGAAATACAGTAGGTAGGTATGGAGAGAGAGAGAGTAGTTAGGTAAGTAGGTAGATAAAGGGAAAGAGAGAGAGAGAAATAGAGTAGGTAGGTAGAGGGATAGAGAGAGAGAAATAGACAGAGATAGAGAGAAATACAGTAGATAGGTAGGGAGAGAGAGAGTAGGTAGATTGGTAGGTAGAGGAAGAGAGAAATACAGTAGATAGGTAGGGAGAGAGAGAGTAGTTAGGTAGGTAAAGGGAGAGAGAGAGAGAAATACAGTAGATAGGTATGGAGAGAGAGAGTAGTTAGGTAGGTAGGTAAAGGGAGAGGGAGAGAGAGAGATACAGTAGATAGGTAGGGAGAGAGAGAGTAGTTAGGTAGGTAGGTAAAGGGAGAGAGAGAGATACAGTAGATAGGTAGGGAGAGAGAGAGTAGTTAGGTAGGTAGGTAAAGGGAGAGAGAGAGAGAGAGAGAGAAATACAGTAGATAGGTAGGGAGAGAGAGAGTAGTTAGGTAGGTAGGTAAAGGGAGAGAGAGAGATACAGTAGATAGGTAGGGAGAGAGAGAGTAGTTAGGTAGGTAGGTAAAGGGAGAGAGAGAGAGAGAGAGAAATACAGTAGACAGGTAGGGAGAGAGAGAGTAGTTAGGTAGGTAGGTAAAGGGAGAGAGAGAGAGAGAGAAATACAGTAGATAGGTAGGGAGAGAGAGAGTAGTTAGGTAGGTAGGTAAAGGGAGAGAGAGAGAGAGAGATACAGTAGATAGGTAGGGAGAGAGAGAGTAGTTAGGTAGGTAGGTAAAGGGAGAGAGAGAGATACAGTAGATAGGTAGGGAGAGAGAGAGTAGTTAGGTAGGTAGGTAAAGGGAGAGAGAGAGAGAGAGAGAGAAATACAGTAGATAGGTAGGGAGAGAGAGAGTAGTTAGGTAGGTAGGTAAAGGGAGAGAGAGAGAGAGAGAGAGATACAGTAGATAGGTAGGGAGAGAGAGAGTAGTTAGGTAGGTAGGTAAAGGGAGAGAGAGAGAGAGAGAGAGAAATACAGTAGATAGGTAGGGAGAGAGAGAGTAGTTAGGTAGGTAGGTAAAGGGAGAGAGAGAGAGAGAAATACAGTAGATAGGTAGGGAGAGAGAGAGTAGTTAGGTAGGTAGGTAAAGGGAGAGAGAGAGAGAGAGAAATACAGTAGATAGGTAGGGAGAGAGAGAGTAGTTAGGTAGGTAGGTAAAGGGAGAGAGAGAGATACAGTAGATAGGTAGGGAGAGAGAGAGTAGTTAGGTAGGTAGGTAAAGGGAGAGAGAGAGAGAGATACAGTAGATAGGGAGAGAGAGAGTAGTTAGGTAGGTAGGTAAAGGGAGAGAGAGAGAGAGAAATACAGTAGATAGGTAGGGAGAGAGAGTAGTTAGTTAGGTAGGTAGGTAGGTAGGTAAAGGGAGAGAAAGAGAGATACAGTAGATAGGTAGGGAGAGAGAGAGTAGTTAGGTAGAAGGGAGAGAGAGAGAGAGAGAGAGAAATACAGTAGATAGGTAGGGAGAGTGTGTGTAGGTAGGTAGGTAGAAGGATAGAGAGAGAAATAGAGAGAAAAAAAATACAGTAGATAGTAGGGAGAGAGAGAGAGTAGTTAGGTAGGTAGGTAGGTAGATAAAGGGATAGAGAGAGAGAGAGAGAAATAGAGAGAGATAGAGAAATACAGTAGGTAGGTAGGGAGAGAGGGAGTGTGTAGGTAGGTAGCGGGATAGAGAGAGAGAAATAGAGAGAGAGAGAAATACAGTAGATAGATAGGTGTTTCTGCTGCCACAGCACTTGATCAATGTAATTCTCATCAATCAGTTAAAGAGCTTTCCTAAAGGAAAAAAAAAGTTTTTGCACTTTGTAAACCTCCCAAAAAAACTCCCAGGTTTTTTTTTTCCAAAAAAGGCATGAATAGCCTTGGAGGGGGGGCTTGCAGAGTGCTCCTGAGAGGGCCCCCCACAAACGAGCAAAAAACAGTTTTTTTGTAAAAAAAATTGCATGCATAGCCTTATGGAGGCTTATAGAGTGCTGCTGGGGGCTGGGGGAGGAGGCACAAAACGACTATTGACTTACCTGAATGGTCCTTCTATGTGCACTGTGAGGAGAATCCAAGCATGGGTTAACTTTGTCCATTAGCCTACAGACTGAGTTATGAAATTGTTGACCACGCCTTCTCTGACAGGAAGGGTTCAGTTTTGTACGAACGCTCAGCTGGACTAATCTTGCGCAGTCCAACGCCCCTGGGCTACTTGGTCGAGTGAGTGCGCTCCCCATCCTTACAGGCTCGCATCGGTTGTCACCACAATCCGGTCCGGTTCCTTGAATAGAGACCCCCGGCTCAGATTGAAAGCCCTCCACCAGAGTAGCGAAGTGGACACCCTGGATGATATTCACACCTTGATCTGAGAGTGGCTGGTGTGTGCCCTCTAAAATGGGAGAAGGAACCACTGGAGAGGGTGAGCATGGAAGCGTGACCAAGGAACAATGTCTATACATGAAATCATCTTTCTCAGAAGCTGGGAAAGTACCGCTAGCGGTATTAACCTTTGACTTCGAATGTGACTCACCAGCAACAGGATGCTGCTGTGTCGCTCTAGAGATAGTGCCACCTCGCATGTGATGGAGTCTATCAGTCCTGAAATGTATGAGTCTCGTAGTTGGCTGAAGGTGGGGCCGATGAGAGGCCGAATGGCAGGGCCTTGTACTAAAAGTGGCGGCCCGCAAAGTGGAACCTCAGGAATTTCCTGTGTGCCGCGTGTATGGGCACATGTAGACATTCTTTTATATCGATCGAAGTCATCAGGTCGCCTTGTCTGATGCAGGTCAGTATGCTCTTGAGGGACTGCATCTTGAATCTTTGGTATTTGATGTAAAGATTCAATCTCTTTAAATCTAGAATGGCTCTCCATTCTCCCGAGGACTTGGGAACTAGGAACAAGATTGAGTAGAATCCTAGCCTTTCCTGTCCCTGGGGTACTGGTTCTATGGCCTCGATGGATAACAGGTGTTGGATCTCCTGGTGCATGAGACCCTGTTACTTGACACCTGGGGATGGGGCACTTTATGAAACGTCTTGGGGGAATGGAGAGGAATTCCAGAGTAAGGCCCAGCCTCACAGTTTGAATCACCCAAGCATCCGAGGTGGTTTCTGCCCATTGGTTTGCAAATGTTGCCAGTCGCCCACCAATAGGCCCATCCCTTTGGGAGTTCACCTATACCGGCGAAAAGACTGGTTGCTGGTGCCACAAAATGGCCGCCGGTTCTGCGCCTGCTGTTGATTCTGCTGTCTATTTCTGTCCCGGGCTCGTGACCGGTCCTGAGCACGGTCTTGCCCCTGTGTGTATGGCCTGTTATACTGGGGAACCTAAGGTGCCGCTGTGAACCCAGAATCTGTGGCCTGAAAGGGCTGCCTCCTGAAATAAGGTTGGTGTCTCTTATCTGAACGCCTGTTGGTAGATGGAAGTACCTTGCGCTTATCTCTTGTTTCTATTAAGATGGGATCCAGGGCGGACCCAAACAAGGCGCCCCCTTTGAAAGGTGTCGAAGCTAAGCGCCATTGGATTTTATGTCCGCCTGCCAATGGCGGAGCCATAGGAGACGGTGGGAGGTGACATTGGACGCTATAGCTCAAGACGCGAATTTAGTCACGTTGAGTGTAGCGTCCGAGGAATATTCTAGCGCTGCGACCAGTTTGTTAATATCCTGGTGCAGCCGCATATCCTCTGGGGCAACCCTGGCTTGAGGCCGCAGCCGCAGATCGTAACGCCCAGGTGGCCGCCTGGTGTGTCTTACATATCATCAATTCGGCTTTGCGGTCCTCATCTTTGAGTCCCTCTGAAAATTCGGATGGCAACAGGGCTGGGGAGGCCAAGGCAGCAATAGGAGGATCTATAGTGGGAAACTAGAGAATCCCATCAACCTCTGGGGTCGAACCATACAACTTCCTGTTGCTGTTGCTGGGTGGTGGAACTGCAGCGGGCTGTGTCCACTGTCTCTGCACTATATCTAAAAATAGCTTGGGAAAAGGAATAACTTCCTGCTCCTGAACCTGTTCAGCGAAGAACCGGTCCATGAAGTCCAGCCCCACTGCTGCACTGGCCTGTGTGGTGGAGCCACCCATGTTGGCGGTGGTCTTGGCCTTATATAATAATAATGTAAACAATGTAGAATGAAACAAACTGGACAAGGAGGGTCTGTCCTGCGCTAGGCCATCATCATCCGAGAGCTCCAGGTCACCCTGTTCCTCCTCCTCACCGAGAATAGAACCCTCACTTTGGATTGATAGAAGCGGGGAAGGAGGATCCCCTTGGGCAGTGGTGGGCAACCCGCGGCTTGGGAGCCACATGCGGCTCTTTACACCCTTTAATGCGGCTCTTCTGTGTGCCGGGTGCCCGCTCCCCTCCCTCCTCTCGGGCTTCGGAGGGAAGCTTCTGCAAAAGCCCGGGCGAGTGACAACCAATTTTGGTCCTATGACTGCAGAATGCTGCAAAATACCATAAATGCAGGCCAGTTGTTGAGTGTTTCAAATGTGATTGGAACACTCAACAAGGTGACCACAGTGTGCGTGTGTGTGTGTCTGAGTGAGAAAGACAGACAGAGAGAGGAACAGAGAGAGGGAGTGAGGGAGGGAATCAGAGAGAGACTGACAGACAGACATACACACACACACACACAGAGAGAGACAGAGAGGGGGAGGGAGGGAGAGAAAGATAGATAGACAGACAGAGAGACACACACAGAGTGAGTGATTAAGTGAATGAGTGAGAGACAGACACACCCACATACACAGAGTGACAGAGAGAGAGGAAGGGAGGGGAGAGAGACAGAGGGAGAGACAGAGACAGACACACACACACACAGAGTGAGTGAGAGACAGACAGACACACACACACACAGAGTGACAGAGATGGGGGAGGGAGGGAGAGAGAGACAAAGAGCCAGAGAGAGAGAGAGAGAAAGAAAAAGAAAAAAAGAAAGAAAGTGGGAGAGAGAGATGAAATTAAAAACAACAACATACAAACCTGACTTACTCAAACTATCCAAGGAAATGCAAGGCCAATGTTCACATTAGTGGTTGTGACTTTGTCAGTCAATGTCAGGATGTAATTTTCTCTACATTGTAAGGCAAATTTTACGGAATTTAACGTTATCGATAAATAATATCGTTCTAAAGTTTTTGTTTTATTAGTTGTTATTTGTATCCTCCCGACCTATGTGGATACTTGCATGCAGAATATTCTCAATAAAAACTTATTGAAACTAAAAACAGTGTACCATCCTATGTATTTTCGGTTTTAAAAATGTGGCTCTCAAAGTAAATTTCAATCGTGGTTTTGGCGAGATTTGGCTCAGTTGAAAAAAAAGGTTGCCCACCACTGCCCTTGGGGAACGGAGGGTTCCCTGGGCAAGGCTGAGTGTTTGGGCCGTTGTCCCCTTTGCTGGAGTTCAGCATCTACTCCCTGAGTTATGGCCAGGGAAATCATATCCCTGAGAACCGGGGGAATACTGAGGGTGGAAGTCTCCTCAGGCCTCAACCCTGCAGCAGTGGGAGTAAAGGTGGCAGTTGGCTCTGTGCTTCTAGGCACAGGTGTCTGACCCTCCAAGATATCTGAGGCATCAGATAAGGAGTGGCATCCCAATCCTAAATCTCCCTCAGAGAGGCTTTGTGGCAAGGGAATATCAGGGGACCAACCCTGTATTCCTGCCAGCCTGGGTGGTGATGCAGGTGAAAAAACCTGCATCACGACATTTGGTAGGGACCTGTTGGAAGTGGAGGTGGCTGGAGGCCTAGCTCCCTTCTTGTTTTTATCTTTGTGCCCCGTGACCCTATTAGCTGTCGCGGATGGGGCTCCTGACCTGGTCTGGCAGGAGGTCCTGTCGACAGTCCTCCCAGCCCTATCACTGGCCCTGGACAGATTAGATGGTAATGAGGGGGAGGTTTCTGCCCCAGAATTGTTCCCAGTCGTCAAGCGATCTGCCATTATTATTGTCAGGGAGCTCACTCAGAATAAAAACAGCCGAGGTGAGAAGCGAAGAATTGTTCTGCTATCGACTCTCAAATTCACAACAGAATGCACAGGGTAAGGAGATCATATGCTGCTTTACTGCACTGGACGAATCCTTGTGCGCACTGGCAGCCTGCGTTAAGAGACGGTTAGGTCCACCCTCGGGAGATTTTGCATCACGCTGACTTGGCGCGCACAATCCGGCCGCCCCCCAGCTGGCTCTCAATGGCGCGCAATTCAAACTCATCCCAAAATGGCCAATGCTTTAAGTTTCAGCAAGAAAATGGCCGCTCCAAAACTGTTCCCCTCCACGGCGGCAGCGGTTGCAGCGGTAATGGTAGCGCTTGCTGCAGGACGCTGATCGCTAATTAGAGTGGATAGTGATTAACTAATAAGGCTGATTGCGCTCGAAGGCGAGCCCAGCGGCAGACGCGTTCAATAAGAAGGGACTTATCACGCTTAACAATTGGATCGTGCCCGGAGTAGCCAACACGAGAGTGGCGCACCAGCTCTCAGCTGCGGCAATCGGTAGGGGAGGAAATTAATCGCCACTAGAACCGGCCGATTTAACTGAATAGCACCCACATTGTGCTAATAACGGCCTGGCAAGGCAGTCCGTCGGAACAGAGCCGCCTGCCCTTCACGCTCTGTAGATACCTAGAAAAAAACTAAAGTCTCCAATAAATATTACTTACATAAAATTCAAGTTAATTTGACTAGCGTCCTAGAGAAAATTTATACGTCTCTTCAGGATGGACTGAGTTAAAAAACTGAACCCTTCTGGTCAGAGGAGGCGTGATGAACAATTTCATAACTCAGTCTCTAGGCTAATGGACAAAGTTAACCCATGCTTGGATTCTCCAAGCAGCGCACAGGAGAACAGGCCGTTTTCCGTTCATTTCTGCCCTCCGCAGCCCCCAGGAGCTCTCTGAAAGCCTCCATAAGGGTATGCACAGCCATTTTGGTGAAGGAACGGGGCTTCGGGAGGCAAAAAAATGCTGTATTTGATGTATAAGACGCACCCAGATTTTTAGCCTCTTTTTTGAGGGAAAAAGGTGTGTCTTATACTCCGAAAAATACGGTAACCAAAAACATAATAATTAAAACATTTTTAAAAATCTGTGACGGAGCACACTCAAGTTTCCTAGCAATGTAACCACTTGGCAGGCTGTACCCACATGACAGGATCCCCACCCAGATGGCAAAGCCATGTTTTCAGAGTCAGGAGATAAAATTCCAAAAGTTGGGCAAAGAATCTCCTCCTGGGTCCAGATGGCATTCCTTTGTGAACTGAATCTGCAATGTGCCCTTCCTGCCAGGCCTGATGAAAGAGGTAAATTGGATTGGCCTGGGGGACAGTCCCTCGAATTATTTGGCCACATGCCTTGTGAATTTGGAATTCAAAACATATTTTTTTACAAGCAATACAGTATGTTATTTTAGAGTGGGGTTGGCCAATTTCCCTCATCAGAATATGGCATTCTGCTCCAGCTTGCAGAATTCCTGCAGTTAAATTCAACCTTTTGAGAGCCTGCTTCTTCCTCATTCAGATGCAGATGGACTTCAGTACAGGTAGCCCTCCTCTAAATGACCCTAACTGAGCCCAAAATGTATGTTGCTAAGTGAGACATTTGTTAAGTTGCCCCATTTTACAAGTTTTCTTGCCACAGTTGTTAAAGGTGCAGTTGATTAGTTAGCAATCCAGTTGTTAAGTGAATCTTGCTTTCCTATTGACTTTGCTTGTCAGAAGGTGGCAAAAAGTGATTGGGATGCTGAAACCGTCATAAATATTAACCAGTTGCCACGCATCTGGATTTTGATCACAAGATCATGGGGAAGGTGCAAAGGTCGTAACTGTAAAAAACGGTGACTTTTTTTCAGTGCCGTTTTAACCTTGAACAGTCACTAAACAAACTGTTACAAGTCGAGGACTACCTGTATAGCGGGGAAATTCGCTTAAGCTGGGGGGTGGGAGTGCACAGTAAAGCCCTCAGCTACCAAGAATTCAAGGCATGCCTGTTACAGCAGATCTGGAAAAAATCCAGACTACTGGGAGAGAAAAATCACACTGGGTAATCTAGCTCAGGGGTCTCCAACTTTGGCAAGTTTAAGACTTGTGGACTTCAACTCCCAGAATTCCTCAGCCAGCTGGGAGTCTTAACCTTGCCAAGGTTGGAGACCCCTGCTCCAGATCGGCATTAAAAAAAAAAGGTGCTCAAAGCGCCCACGCGCGCTCCATGCAAAACTCTTAAGGCGGCTTTTCCCCGCCCCGCCTGTTTTCCCGTCGCGTTTTCTGATTGGCTGCTTTCCGCCCTTATGCGCGAGTGCACGTTTCCCACCCTTTGCTCTGATTGGCCGCCCCTCCGCTTACCTCACCGACATCGCGGGGAGGCGATTTGTCGCGAAGGTCAGCACCGCTACCTCGGCAACCTATCGGGGCCTTTGGCTGCCTCCACGCGCGGGGAGGGGAAGTGAGATGTTGTCGTTAAAGGGTTCGCCCCCAACATGGCGGCGGCCGTGAGCGGGGCCGAAGGAGAGGTGGCGGTGATGGCGGCGAAATCGCCGGCGGATGGCCGGGCGGGAGAAAGCGGAATGGAGCCGGGGACGGCGACCGTGGCAACCGGGGACGGTGGAGGAACCGCCGCCGGCGGCGAGAGCGAGGACGAAGAGGAGGAGAACGTCTACGAGGTGGAGAAGATCTTGGATATGAAAACGGAAGATGTAAGTCCGGTGAGGGACGGGTTTGGCAAAGGCAAAGCGGAGTTGATGGCTGCAGGCTAGATAAACCGCCAAGAAAGCAAACGAAACGAATCGCAGAACAAGTCAACCAGAATTCTCACTTGTGACACAAATGACCAGGCTCAAATTATTGTACTTGGGACAAATTATGCGAAGATCCATAAGAAGGAGAAGCGAGGAGAGCGGGACAAGAATTTTATTATTTATGTCATAAAAAGAATTTATTAAATTCTTATTTAAGAATAAGAATTTTTTCCTATTCCTGTTATTGTTTTTTTCTTATTCCTGTTATCTCGTACATGAGTGATCAAGTAACTAAAGGAGCGTGCATAAGTGCACTAACGTGCCTACCGTCCCTGTCCTAATATTTCTTTTTATTTGTATCCATTTCATGTATCCAAAATCATGTTTATACATGCATGCATGCATACATACATACTATATATATGTATGTCTAATACATGCTTGACGAAATAAAATAAATAAATAAATGAAGTAGGGGGGGTGCAATAAGCACACCAGCGTGCCCAAAGTCCCTGTCCAACTGCTCCCATTTATTTGTACCCATTTCCTGTGTTCTTTTTCATGTTTGTTCTTATTCCTGTTATCTTGTACTTGAGTGACAAACAAGAAAGAAAGAAGAAAGAAAGAAAGAAAGAAAGAAGAAAAAAGAAAGAAAGAAAGAAAAAGAAAGAAAGAAAGCAGGCTCCCAGGCCAAGGGAGAGAAAGAGAGGGAAATGCCATGAGGAAAGAAAAGGCTTCCCTGTCCTTTCCTGCCTTGGTCCCCCCTCCTCTTTCTGTAGGTAATACAATAGTGAAGGAAACATGGGGTCGTCTTGCAGCTGAGAGGAAGACTTGGCCTTCTGACTCTAAATTTGGGAGATGGCTTTCTCCCCCCCTCTCCCCCACCCCCAAAAGGGAGGAAAGTTGAAAAAAAATGATAATCTAAAACTTTCAAAGAACAGTTGCAAGAATTGGGTATGGCCAGTCTAGAGAAAAGAAGGACTTAGGGGGGACATGATAGCAGTATTCCAGTATTTGAGAGGCTGCCACAAAGTAGAGGGGGTCCACTTATTTTCTAAAGCACCAGAAGGCAGGGCAAGAAATAATGGTTGGAAACTAATCAAGGAGTGAAGCAACCTGGAACTAAGGAGAAACTTTCTAACAGTGAGGACAATTAACCAGTGGAACAGCTTGTTGTGGGTGCTTCATCACTAGTTTTTAAGAAGAGATTGGACAGTCACTTTGAAATGGTATAGGCCAGGCATGTCCAAAGTGCGGCCCGGGGGCCAAATGCGGCCCTTTTTCAAATTGCAAGCGGCCCGCAGCCTCTTCTCCCCACCGGAGTTATTTGTTTAGTCTTTCATAAAATGCCGTATTTTTCGGAGTATAAAGATGCATCTTTTTCCCCTCAAAAAAGAGGCTAAAAATCTGGGTGCATCTTATACACTGAATACAGCATTTTTTGCCTCCCAAAACTCTGCCCCCTTCACCAAAATGGCTGCGCATAGCCTTTAGGAGGTTTTCAGAGTGCTCCTGAGGGCTGTGGAGGGCATAAATGAGCAAAAAACGGGCCGTTTTTTGCTCAACTTTGCCCCCCCCCCCAACCCCCAGGAGCACTCTAGAAGCCTCTTAAGGGCTATTCATGCCCTTTAAAAAAAAAGGCCCGTTTTCACGAAAAATGGGCCGTTTTGGGGAGAGTGCAAAAACTTTTTTTTTAATTTGCCTCTTCAAAATCTTGGTGCGTCTTATACTCCGAAAAATATGGTAGTCAATTCGCATTTAATGTTAAGGGTTCAAAGAATGTCAGGCTGAATGATCGGCCCCACACATTTTCACCTCACCAAATCTGGCCCTCCTTGCAAAAAGTTTGGACACCCCTGGTATAGGTTCTCCTGCTTGAGCAGAGGGTTGGACTAGAAGACCTCCAAGGTCCCTTCCTTCTTTATTCTGATTGATTGTATTTGCCATGGAAACCAAGGAACAGGACCAGTTCAATTAGTCTGCTTCAGAGAGAATTGTCTAGCTTGAACTGAAACGGACAAGTGGTTTGTCTAATTCCCTCAACATCAGCCACTCTCGCCCAGTGTCTCAGACTAAAGGCTTTGCAGAAATTGGGCTGAGACCTGAACTGAAGAGCTCTTCAGCTGAGCTGTATTATTGTGAAGGTTTAGGAACTTGACAGTTATTTTTGCCAAAGTACAGAGTCTTCAACTTAACAACTACAAGTGAGCCCAAAATTGAAGTTGCTAAGTGAGAAAATATCTCAGGGGTTGCCACAAAGAAGAGGGAGTCAAACTATTCTCCAGGGCACCTGAGGGTAGAACAAGAAACAATGGGTGGAAACTAATCAAGGAGAGAAGCAACTTAGAACTGAGGAGAAATTTCCTGATAGAACAATTAATCGATGGAACAGCTTGCCTCTAGAAGTTGTGAATGCCCCAACACTGGAAGTCCTTAAGAAGGTGTTGGATAGCCATTTGTCTGAAATGGTATAGGGTTTCCTGCCTAGGCAGGGGGTTGGACTAGAAGACCTCCAAGGTCCCTTCCAACTCTGCTATTGTATTGCATTGTATTGTATTATAAATTTGTTAAGGGACTTTTCCCCCATTTTACAATGTTTCTTGCCACATTTGTTAAGTGGATCACTGTAGTTCTTAAATAAGGAACCTGGTTGTTAAGTGAACCTTGTTTCCCCATTGACTTTGCTTGTCAGAAGATCAGAAAAAGGGGATCACGTCACTCCCGGACACTGCAGCCAAATTTTGACACAGAGCAGTTTATTGTAAATGTGAGTCAGTTGTCAAGCATCCAAATTTTGATCAGCGATGCTGCCATGGTCACAAGTGTGAAAAATGGTAATAAGTCACTTTTTTCAGGGCTGTTTTAATTTTGAATGGTCACTAAATGAACTGAGGTAAGTTGAGGACTACCTGTGTAATAGAGGAAGTCCTGGTCTGCCAACTGTACGTTCAGCGACTATAGTTACAACAGCACTAAATAATTGGGTTTAGAACTGGTCCTCAAACTTGTAGCATCTACATCCGTGGTTCTCAACCTGTAGGTGGGGACCCCTTTGGGGGTCGAACGACCCTTTCACAGGGGTCGCCTAAGACCATCGGAAAGCACATATTTTCGATGGTCTTAGGAACTGAGACACCTATTTTATGGTTGGAGGTCACTACAACATGAGGAACTGTATTAAAGGGTCACGGCATTGGGAAGGTTGAGAACCACTGATCTACATGGTGATGCGATTATAATTGATCTGCTTCAGAAGTGGCATGCACTTTCAAAGCTTGTAACATCCCATGGTCACATAATTATCATTTTCAAGTTTCCCTGCCTCTTTTCACAAACAAAGTCAACAGAGAAGCCAGCAGGACATCACAAGTCAGGGTCAGGTAATGTCTTCCTTAATGACCTATTGTAATTTGCTAAACAACCATATTAGAGCTGACATAAGCCCAGTGTGGCCATGTGGTGTTTTACTTTATGGCTGTATTGCCTAGCTCAAGAGTAAGTGAGGATGCCCGTATAGCATTTTTTTTTTGAGGAATTAAATGGATGTACAACTTTCCTACCCTCTAGGCTACTGTGATAATAACAAAATACTGTTTTTTCTGATATGAAACTAATGAGTTGAAAATGGAACATTTCCTCACATAATTCTTGTTACTGATATTGAAAAATAATTTCAGCTATATGGTTGTGACAGTGAGCAGCATGTTTAAAATTTGAAGAAATTGCTCCAGTCTTTCTGGAAGTTCTGATTGTTCTGAGCATAATCAAACTTTGAAACAGTTCTTTTTCTGATTCAAATCAGAAATTGTCACAACTTTACTTCAATCATTTTCCATAATAATGGAACAAATACATTTAACCTGAGCCACTCTGAATTCAAAACTTTCACTAAAACTACCAGTCTATAGTATGGAATATTTTTCTTTTGTTAAATATTTTGTTTGCTAGTCACTTTTTAACCATTTCCCTCTTCATTGCAGGAGTTAATTAATTAAAATATTTATATGCATCCACCCTAAATACAATTTGGGCAAGTTTCAACAATATAATTCAGAACTGGTATAAAAATCATAAAATCAAATAGAAAACCCAGTTCCTTGGTCATTATCTTGGGATGCCCCACAACCAACTCCGAACATCCTGACTTTATCCTATCATTGGAGTAAAGAGCTAGAACCTGATGGCCATGCAAAGGCTAAAGATCGAGGGAATGATGGGTCATTGAAGGAAGGATGTTTCATAAGGTAGGGGCAGCCCTGGAAAAAGGCAGGCTTCCAAGGTCCAACAAAATGACAAGATTTCAGGGAAGGAACCTGAATGAATCCATGTGTTCATTGCGACCTTTTACTAATTTTTTTATTTTTTTATTCTGCTCAATGGGATGCCATGGTTGTTCTGCACATATATAATTCTTTTCCTTCTGTCAGGGAGAAGTGAAATACAAAGTACGGTGGAAAGGCTATGCACCGGATGATGACACATGGGAACCCGAGGAACATTTGAAAGACTGTAAAGAAGTTCTTCTTGAGTTTCGAAAGAAAATGCTGGAAAATAAATCTAAGCCTGTTAAAAAGGAGATACAGGTATGTTTGGTTTCAGGCAATGCACTCCATTTGTTTCGACCCATTTTTTACAATCACGGATTCCACTCTTTGCAAAGTGTCATTGCTACCATGCCGCTCATCCTTGAAGCTCTTCTTTCCCTGTTGTTGTTGTTTTTCCTGAAACATAACCCATATTGGCTGGATAATCCTCATTTACCAATCACTTCTTCAGTAACCGTTCACAGTCATGATGGTGTTGAAAGAATGGTATTTAGAACCTGTTGTTGAGGTTCTAGCTCTCCCAGGGAATAACCCAGGTAGTTGTCAGCCGGCTTGCATTTAGATGGTTGCAGCATCCCATAGTCATGGGATCACTGCAATCTTCCCTGCTGTCTTCCACAAGCAAAGTCAGTGGGGAAGAAAGGTTGAAAGTTGCTCTGACAAGTCACTCCTCCCAAAGAAGAGAGAAGCATATGGGCAAGTGTGGCTACGGCCCAGCCTGGCTCTATTCAAGCCACACAATATTCCCCCTTTTGTATCTGTGCCCATGGCCTCACTGCCCCTGCACTCTGCACCTCCTACCCTTGCTGCACTACTACTACTACTACTACTACTACTACTACTACTACCGGGCCATTATGCTGTGCATCCCCTGGCCTTGCTGCATTCCCTCCACATTGCAGCATCCCACCCCCTCCACTTGGTTGAACTTTCTTGCCTGCTTGTGAGCTGCCTAAGGAAAAATGTGTCATAACCAAGACTTGTGACTTCCTGCCAGCTTGATTTTGATTTTGCTTGTTGGTAACTGGCAGGAAATCACAAGTTCCAGCCATATGAGGCCTTTTATAACAACCTACGATTCTCGCTGAATGAGGGAAATTGGGACTGCCAAGATTGGCATCACTAAATGTTGCACTTATATGTGCTTTATTGCATTGCTTAGCAACAAGACTGTATTATTTCTATGTGTCATATAATAGATGTGGTTATATGCATGATTTTGTGTTTGTTTTGTCCTGGTTATGTAATGTATATAGGAGGTGGTGACCCTTTCAGAGCTGTATGCAACAGAATTTCATTTTAATGTATGCCAATTAGTGTATATTCCAAGTGACAATAAAGATATTCTAAGTCTAACAGAAATTCTGCACCCAATTACCATTGTTAAGCAATGACTTACATGACAGCTCTGATCTGAAAGCATTTTTAAAATATTTTTAGGCGTTACCAGTTTATGATCTCCCTTGATGTTTCCGAAAAAGGCTGTCTTAAAATGATGAATTTGAATTTGTATCCTGTATGATATTGGTTGTAAAAATATTTCCATTGAAACCAAAATTTTACAAAATTAAATTGGTAAAATGATTTTTATTAATGCAAAAATTATTCAGGCTATCTTAAATTCTAGACAGTAATCTGTTAAATTATATTGGTCTCATTGGGATTCAGACAACATTTCAGACATTATTTACTTGTGAAAAGGAGAATTAATTTGGTCATCTTGATTTATTTTGTCCTTTATTTAATCTACAGATTTTCTTCAGTGTATTGAAGTAAACTCCAATCATTATAAAGAAGATAGGATAATGCCCATAATTATTTATTCATTTAAAACAACACACTAAAAGGCAAATTAATTGAAATCAAACAGAAAACAATAACCTAATTCAAGGAACTACTAAGGGGGGAAAAACACTAGCAGGGTTTGAATTGTGTTGTACATGAACAGAGAGCAAATCTCATACTCACTAGCAAGGATGATATCATCCAATCAGCTAGTAAACTTCTACAAGCAAACAATTTTAACTCAGAGAGCTTCAAGGACTCAATAATTGAAATCTTATCAGCTTACTAGATATTCTAGCAATGTTATATCAATTTTATACTTTGGCTGCTTTGGTCTTCAGATCTAGTTTAAAATGCTGATATTGAGTTTAAACTGACTTTATTGTTTGGAATCAAGCTGCTTAAGGGGCAGCCTATATCCCTACTCACACACTGAAAGGGCAATGGAATCCCTGGTTGTTTAGATGGTGATGCTAGATAAAATAACAGGCAGAGCTTTTTGCTGGTGCCGCCTATGTTCAGAATTTTATCCCTGCTATTTTCCTTTAGAAAGGTATAATGCAGAGGTGTCAGACTCAAGGCCCGTGGGCTAGATCTGGCCCGCGGGGCTGCCCTGGAACCAGCGAAGGAGTGGCCTGCAGTGCCTCTGCCAGCAAAAACGGAGCTCGGGAGGGCTGCGCCACCCCGAGCTCCATTTTTGGCTGCGCCAGCCTCCTGAAAACCTCTGCCAGTGAAAACAAACCTTGGGAGGGCCACATGCCACCCTCCTGACATCCGTTTTCTCTGGCAGAGCACTTGGTCCACCATAGGCACTCCCGATATGAGTGACATCGAGCTGGCCACACAACCCCTCCCCACCAGATCAATCAACCCTAATGCGGCCTTCAATGAAATCTAGAATGCATTCCAAACTGCTTCTAACAAAAAAAAAAACACTGTGCTTATTTTTAATACGCTGCAATTATGGAAATGATTTAATTGCTCTTTTTATTATACTTTTGGTTTTTAATATTAGTAATTTTAAATGTGATATTTATTTTGTTGTGCAAAAATATTAGTGTTTCGCTCCAAAAACTCTTAATATCAACAGGTGGATGTGGTTTGGACTTTTTACTTGAGTTAATTGAATGATAACTTCCCTTAGCCATGTGGCAACTCTCATAAAATAAAGGAAGCCTTCAATAATGTGTATATGGTTGGTCAAAGGAAAAAAGTTTTTAAATAAAATCTTGGAGAAAATAGACAGATAATTTGATCTCAGATCCCTGATTTTATCTTCCTCTATGTAAAGATCAAATTTGAAACCATTTTTGAATACACTAATGTTACCGTAAGATCCTATGCTATCCTGTCCTATCCTATCCTCTATCCTATCTGATTCTATCCTAGTCTATTCTATATTCAATGTTTTTAAGTGTCCCTTCTTTTTCTCCCTTTTGTAGAAACTGCCTTTAAATGATGATCTTTTTGAAGCAGATTCTGAAGCAGATAGTGATTGGCAAAGTGATACAAAAGAGGACCGATCGCCAAAGAAGAAAAAGAAAAAATCTAAAGACAAAGAAGATAAAAACCAAGATGAAATACAAAAGAAAAAAAATAAACTGGGCAAAGTTAAAGAAAAACCATTTCTAGATTGTGAAAATTCTTCTGACAGCCTGGCTTCAGATTCAAAACCAAAGAAAAGGACTTCGGAGTCAAAAGACGAGATTAAAGATTCCAAAAAACAAAGGCGAGATGATATAAAAGATAACAGTAAAAGAAAAGAAAGCAAAGATGGAAAGAAAAAAATGAAAGAGGAGAGCAAAGAAAATAAGCATATGCAAAAGGGGAGGCACAGTATTAATCATTTAGTCGGTGAATCTAGCATGCACGATGATTCTTTTTCTCAAGCTGCAGATTTTGAAAGTGAAGATTTAGACTCTGATAGCAGTGAGGAGAAATCTAAGACGCCTTCTGGCAAATACTGGTTAGGAGAGGTTCCAGTTCACCAGGCTGATAGTACTTCAAGCACAGACGACAGTTCTGAAATAAGGGTTAAAAAGAAGAAGAAGAAACGCAAAAAGTCTGCGGAGTTAGACGAAAACAGAAGAGTAGATAAACATTTAGAAAAGAAGAGCACCCAGAAAAAGCAGAAGACTCCAGAGATGACCAAAGCTGCTCCTGGGCTCGAAAATAAGAGGCCATTTATATCTGCTCCAGCACAGAAGCCTTTGAAATTGTCGGTTGATGAACGAGGATGCAGGCCCAATGATACAGGAGGCGAGGGCAGCAATAACACCAAGTGGAAAAGCAAAGAGGCAAAGCCAAGCCAATCTTACAGTGGGAACGTGCTTCAAAAGGCAGCCGTCCCTGAAAGCAAAGAAAAGAATACACATTGGAGAAGTGATGAGGAGAAAATAAAAGAGAAGTCGTCTTCTCAGCATTCTCTAGGGGAGAACCTTTTTGAAAAATTTATCATGGACATGGAAAGCAGTAAAGGAGGGAGCACGGTGGGCAAGAAGAATCTCTCCAAAATTGAACTGACTGTTGAAGAAATCCCAAAGGAAAGAGGCATTTTACCTAAGGTAAATCAGTATTGGATAACGCAGACTTAGGATATATTTACCAGACCTTGTTTTTTTTTTTTAAAAAAAAAATCCAAATCTTCATTTCATCATGTATACTCGCAACTTCGTTTTTTTTCTTTTCTAGGCATTTCCATTCATCTTCCCCTACCCCTGCTTTTACTGTTTTTAAGAGTCAAAATAAATCATTTTCAGGCAGTTTGAATTGAAATAGCACCTACCTTTCCTATCCTATCTGTTCTGTGTATTCTGCCATATTATACTATTTCCACTTTCCAGATTATGTAAGTAATCTCAAAGCAATTTGATTTGCTGTAAAACTTGTAAGACTTGGTTGAAATGATTCTGCTATTTTGACTCGAGTAAAGTGTTCTCTAAGGCTAAATCTGCATCCACCTACTATTTATTCCTTTATGAGTAAAAGGGTTCGGTTACCAGCTTGTGTGATTTACCTGTGAGTTAGTTAACATTTTTTAAATGAAGTCCACTGATTATCTACTACTAGAACTCTCCTGTCTGTTTGTAACCATCAGTTGGGTGAAATTGTAAGGCATAGGGCAGCAATTACTGAACCAAGGTTAACTTAAATGATCTATTTTAATAATATGCTGTGACCCATGACCCCCATGGATATGAAGTTTGGGGGAGTTATATTACTTCAGCATTCCCACAGTCATGTGAACCTCATTTTCAACAGTTCCTGACAAGCTGCTCAGAAGTTATTGGAGAAACTGGTAAGAACTTGAAAGTGGACCATGGTTGCGGAGCCTTCCGACCACCTTCCATTACCAAAGGCTTTGTTTGTGGGGAGAAAATCAATGGGGAAGATGGCAGGGAAGATTGCAAGTTGCTTGGATAAGCCTACCTACCTGCGCAGCCTCCCTTAGTCACTCATGCCAGCCACCTGTGCACCCTTCTCTCCCTCCACCTCCCCACCCCCAATAGCAGCCATGTAGGGGGAGGGAGAGAGGAAGGAAAAAGGAAGGAAATGAGGAAGCCAATTTGGAAGTTGCTCCTGCTCCACTGTTTCTTTGCGGTTTTTTGCCCCGCTCTGGTCATTCTGTTTTGATAAGGAAATATCTCTGAAATGATGACCCATTGGGTCACAGGTTATCTAGTTTGTTATAGAACTGACAGTACTTTAGACAAAATCCAGTGCGATATGTATGTGTCCAAAGGTTTGGGAAATTGAATTTTCTGAGTGTACTTCATTCCATTCATTCCAAAGACAGAAAGCTGCTTTTATAATCAAGGCATGTACTTAAATGCTGAAGAAAATACTGTTGCCTATGTGTAATGCCTCTTACATATCAAAATATATTTTTTAATGTCCTGGACTTCACATTCATTTTAGTGTGCTTTAAATTGCCCTTATGTCCATGCATTTATAGTTTTGCTCTGTAACTGATTAACCATTAGTTTCACTATGTTTTGCTCTTCTTTAGGCTATATGGAAATTAATGCCAATTCTTAATACTTTTGTAATAAATTGAACAGAAGAACAAGTTTATATATTTTGTGTTTGCTTTTGTTGCCATCTGCATCCAGAACACTCTTGTTTACGTTTATTTTTCATTTATAGGAAAAGGAAACCAAAAAAAGTGAAATAAAAGAAAAACTCCAGAAGAAATTAGACTCTGAAAAGGAAGAAAAAAACAGAAAAGAGCAAAGGCAGTTTAAAAGTAAGACTGAAATAATAAATCATAAAAATTTTTTGGGGAATACCAGTGTAATTTTGTTTCAGTCCTTATGGTACAATAAGTACTATTGTTGAAAACCTGATGATTTTTTCATCATGATTACATATTTGGCCCTAATGTTTGATTCTCATGGGTTGAATTGAAATGTAGGTGAATGCAGAGGAGCAAGCAAGAGCTCTTTTGTGTGGTATTACATCACAAATGCTTTGCAATGGTTCAGAAGATCATATTGAATGAAAAAGATTGTCTGAATGTTACTGATAGAAAAGAGGTAGGAATCATTGCATGAATTTGACTTTTGAAGGCTGCCCACTAAAATATAGTATGATGCACACATTAAACTGGTAAATTTGTTTCTACACCTTGTGAAAAGATAAATATCTGTTCAGATAGAGATGAGCTACATCTTAATTTAATTTCTGATAATGTATAAAGGCTATTTTGGGAATAAATCTATCTATGCAATGATTTGAAGAACTAAATCAGAAGTTGTGAATGCCCCAACACTGGAAGTCTTTAAGAAGATGTTGGATAGTCTGAAACGGTAAAGGGTTTCCTGCCTAGGCAGGGGGTTGGACTAGAAGACCTCCAAGGTCCCGTCCAATTCTACTATTGTATTGTATTGTATCATATAGAAATGGTTTAAAATATTCTAAGGCACGGACTCATATGCTGAACCAAAGCATCAGTAGAACTTTTCAAGTACTAGACCATATGAAAAACTTTTGCTTTGATTGCTGTCCTGAATAAATTACAGGAACGTGCCTTTCAGATCTCCAGAAGTAAGGGTATCATGCACAGAGGCATGTCACAGAAAGAAGCATTCTCTATCTGCGTCTTTCCTCTTCCCTAGTCCAGGGGTCCGCAACCCGCAGCTCTTGAGCAGCATGTGGCTCTTTCATCCCTCTGCTGTGGCTCCACAATTGATAGGGATTTCAGTTAGGACAGGTAGAGGAAAAGGATGCCACACTAGGAGGAGACTCTCTGGTGGGGAACTGAACTTCTGGTTGGCAAAGGAAAAAGGACGCCACCCTAGGAAGACTCTATGGTGAGGGAACCAGACTTCTGGTCGGCTCCAGAATTGAATGGGGGGGCTTCTGGTTAGGACCTTTGCAGCTCTTTGATTGTTTAAGGTTGCCGACCCCTGTCCTAGTCTCACTAGATGGCGGTGAATTTTAAATATGCCTCTTTGAGCTGATTGTACTGGATCAGTCCTTAAAGTAGGCAGACTGAAGGTGCTTACAATGTGGTGGGTTTATCCTGTAAATCAATACGTACGGCAATTTATTTAAAATCAACAGAACAAAATTATCTCACTTTCTTAAAAAGTGAACTCGTAAACATGCTGTAGCAAATGTTCCTATTAAAAATCTGTAAGGTGATGTTTTGCTAGTTTTTTCCAGTTCTAAGGAGTCATTGAAGGTCTTTCAAAAACTTAAAATCCCCTTGCCTCTGCAAGGCTTCTGTAGAAAGGTGATTCCCACTTTTACATAGAAATTGTATTATATCAACCTTAAAAGTAATCATTATATCCCACTCTTGCTATATAGTCCACAAAATAATGATTTGCTTTGTTCTAGGTTTTAAAGAGATCAGGAGTGCATTTGATGTGTTTAGTATGTCTTCAGAAGAAAAAAATGAGTATTTGGACAGTCGAAAAAAAGAGGAGCCAGCGCATGAGTCTAGATCCACAGATGAATTTAGATTAAAAGATAAGCAAGTGCATAGCAGGACCAGCAGAGATGAGACCGATACTTGGGCATACATTGCAGCAGAGGGTGACCACGATATAACTGAGGAGAGTTCTGGTAAGTTAACTATGTGCCGCTGAGGACAAAAGCTCATTTCAGATGACTATACTGTGATCCACAAATAGGTAAGGGGTCCAGCATAATGGTCTTAAAGTGGCCTTTGAAGAATCCTTATCTATTTAATTCTTGGAAGCTCAGTATCCACTCTCCATTGCATCAAGTATCATTTGTAAGTTAAATGTTGCCTGGAATAGGGGTCCCCAACCCCCGACCACAGCCCAGTGCTGGGCCGCAGCCTGTTAGGAACCAGGCTGCAGAAGGGGTGGGCGAGTAGTGCATGGTTGTGTGAAGCTACATTTATGAAAGCGGTATGCGCACACAAAACCATCCTCTCTCCCTGCCTCTGCCAATCCGCCAAGTCGGCGACTGCTGCGCTAGAGCTAGATGAAAATCCCCGATAGACCTTTATGTATATTTTGAATACTATTGAGAAAAGGTTTCATTAGTAGACTACAACAGCGTGTGGAAATTTTTAGAATTTCTTACTGAATCAGGTAACTTGATTAAGGATAAATGCAATTTTTTGAGATTATGGAGGAAGGCATAAAGTATCTCAATCCTGGATCAATAGTGCTAAAAAATGTTATGATCAATAAATATAGACATCCAAGTTTATCCAAAAATAAATACGTCCATTAGGAAATACAATATACATGGATTTATCACTAAATCTGACTCTAGCATGTTTGAGCTATATCTAGAGGTTCTTGTACACCAGTAGTGAGAAGGAAGGATGTCAGCAGAGATTATTGATTTGATGGTGGGAAGATTGAACTTTTTTTCCTTTCTTCTACAAATCCAAACATGATAGATACAAGGCAACAGACCATGAGTTTAGGTATGGACATGCAATTAGAATGGCTATCGCTAGAGGACTTTCAGAAACATCTTGATGGAGAAGATGAAGAGCGCTTGACAAATGATGTGATATCATCAGGTGAGTAACACGCAGAGACTGAACAGCTGCATATCTCCATTTCTTAAACATATTAATTCCTGTTGAATGCTTTTTTTTCTAGTTCAGCTGCGAGATGCTGTTAAAAATGGGAACTATACTATGGTAAAGATAGCACTTAATTCAAACGAAGAATATAATCTCGATCAGGAGGTATGTTTCAATAGAGTATGTTATTTATTTTTTATAATTATACAATAGGAATTTAATCTTCGGAAGTATACAATTTAAAGATTATAGATAATGTGTTTCATAATGTTTAGATTATGATTTCTAGAACACAAATCTATTGTATTTACACTGCATAGAGTAGGCTTTACTTCAGTGTGACTGCTTCACGATTTATTACTTTAACAAATTTGTATGTCAGTTGTATTAATGAAAAATACTACTCATCTGAAAAAATTACTCCAGTGTAACCAGCCAGCGTATTTTTATTTAAAAATACATTTTAGCATATCAGAAAAATTGACATATCAAAATGATAAATATCCAAGCAAAGTTTTTCCTGTTTACTCTTTAACATAGCACAAAATATCTCTTCTGAATTCAGGAATATGGAAAATATAATTATTTTTCTACTTGTATAATGCTTGTGAATATGCTGCATGTAGTCGATTTACTTAACAGCAGAATGCTGTAGTTAGAAGTTTTCTTCAGATTCAGCACTGTTAATTTTCTGTTACCTTTGTAGTAACCACGTTGTACATCTGTTCTTCAATAATCCAAGTTACTTCTTTAGGAAAGTATTTTTATTGAAAACCGACCATTATAAATCACTGTTGCATTTTTATTGATAACCGACCATTATAAATCACTGTTGCAGGATTCGAGTGGAATGACTCTGGTGATGCTGGCTGCTGCAGGAGGTCACGATGACATTCTTCGACTTCTTATCCGGAAAGGAGCTAAAGTTAATTGCAGACAAAAGAATGGCACAACTGCATTGATTCATGCAGCTGAAAAGGTCTGTTTCCTGCTGCCTTTTTTATGTTTATTCTTTCCTCTAAAATTATGCTAGTTGAATTTGGCTTTTGGGGAAGATCTTACCCGCGGGGCTGCCCTGGAAGCAGCGAAGGACTGGCCCGCAGTGCCTCTGCTGGCAGAGGGTTGCAGGAGTCTGTCGCAAACGAAAACGGAGCTTGGGAACCAGTTTTTCACTGGCAGAGCGATTGGGCCACCACAGGTACCCCTGACATTGAGCTGGCCATGCCCACCACAGCCCCCCAAGTTAAACACAACCCTGATGTGACTCTCAATGAAATTGAGTTTGACATTGCTGGCTTAGATTATTGGTTCAACTCTACAGGTTGATCTCTTTTTCTACTGCTTTTCCATACTAAGCCAAACTCATAGGTGTTCTCAAGAATATTATCTTGTTTCAAGACATAATACTATTTAAATAACCATGCAAATGTGTAGCATGTTTCTTATATGTAGTGATTGAGAGAGAAATTAAAAACAGGCTAGTAACAATTCATATGGGATTTAATTATAGCTGTAAGCAGACATTCTTGAAATGAGTGGCAAAAATCTGCTTTGAAGGAATTGAAAGTAATTTGTGTAGTGTATCTGGTTTTCTTGTATGTGTTGTTGTTTGGTGGCACGTGATAGTTTCACTATTATGTCACATACTTTCTTCAAGATTTACCTTTTTAACAGAATTAACCGAATTGGAAGGGACCTTGGAGGTCTTCTAGTCCAACCCCCTGCTCAAGCAGCATTCCTTATCCCATTTCAGACAAGTGATTGTCCAATCTCTTCTTTAAAACCTCCAGTGATGGACACCCACAACTTCCGAAGGCAAACCTTTTCATTGATTAATTGGTCTAACTTTTCTTAAATTTGACCACTTTATCAAGAAAGTAGTACCATGCTGGAGAGGAGGAGCCAATGTTGCGACAAGACAACATGCGATCTCAATGCTCTGAGATCACCGTCAATACGTTTGCCGCTGGGTGGTCCAAACGCTTAAAGCGACCCTCCGAGCAACCCGGAAGTCACTTCCGGTTTGCTCGGAGGGTGGTTTTAAGCATTCCGAAGGCTTCAGGGAAGCCTCCGGACGGTCCTTGAAACCTCCGGGGGGGCAGGAGAGGCTCTTTTCGCCCTACCCAGGTTCCTATAAAGCCTCTGGAGCCTGGGGAAGGCGAAAAATAGCCTTTAAAAAAGGTGAACTCAGCTGGCCAGCGCACGCAACTGACTTAGAGCATCTAACAGCAAAATATGATGAAGAAGTTGGAGATATTTTATCAAGTGGAAAAAGCGGTGGTTAAAATCCTAAAAATCGAAGAGGAAAATGAATATAAAGAAATTAAATTTGCTGATATTTATGGTGATTGGTTTGTCTCTGAAAATGGAAAGAGTGGAATACTGAAAGAGGAATTAAATGGAGGGGAAATCTACCCCAGATGGCAAGATACAGACGAAGAAAAAACAAAAGAATTTATGGATTTAAAGAGAGAAATTTTATTAGCAATATCATTGAGAACACTACCGACAATCAAAGATAAACTGATTAAGGAAACAGAAGAAGGGCATCGAAATTACATGAGAGATTTTATAAGCAAGGAGTTTTTAAGAGGAGTCCATACAAAGTTGATTAAGGAGATGATTAGAGGACTGACACCACAAATGGCAGAAGATATGAGACTGTTTTGCTATTGGAAATATACAGGTTGATAGATGGAAGAGTATAATTTAAAACTAGTTAAACATAGTGAAATTTAGTGACAATAGATATAGTTAAATAAATAATTGATAATGATAATAATGTATACAATGTGTAGTGTTATGATAAGTAATAATTGGATATGAATACTGAATGGTACCCATGAAAGGAAGATTAGAAATCCTTTTGGATTATATATAAAGGTTAATAAAAAAGAACTAAGTTATATACTGTTAAGTCTTGATTATTAGGGGGAAAATGTTATGATACAGGATATAGTTAAATAAAGGAGGGATAATGATAACATATTTATAGGTATGGGTATAACAAAGGAAACTGGATGTAAATTGTAAACAGTGATTTGGAAAGGACGATTAGAAAATTTTGTTATTAAATATTATGGATATTTAGCTAGAATAGGACATAAGGATTCAGTGTTATTGGAGAATTTTAGAAATAGTAAATGAAATGCCAGTATGTGGTTATGTATTAAATTTTGATATATTTTATGATGAAGGATGTTTAAACAATTATAATCAAATGAAAATGGAGGCATGATGATGGTAACATGTATAAATATCTGACTTAAAATACTTGAGTTAATATGAATTATGTTTGTTGACTGTGGAAGAGAGGCACGAAAGCCTTTTTGTAACCAACTGATACACTTTCTACAGTATGTAAAGAAGGATGTGTTGTGTTTGTTTTGAAAATTTAAAAAAAATTACATAAAAAAAAGAAAGTAGTACCATGCTAAGATAAAGGTTCCCCTCACAATATGTGCTAGTCATTCCCGATTCTAGGGGGCAGTGCTTATCTCCATTTCAAAGCTGAAAAGCCAGCACTGTCCAAAGATGTTTCTGTGATCATGTGGCCGGCATGACTAAACGCCAAAGGTGCACGGAATGCTGTTATCTCCTACCAAAGGTTTTTTTCTACTTGCATTTTTACATGCTTTCGAACTGCTAGGTTGGCAGAAGCTGGGACAAGTAACGGGAGCTCACGCCGTTACGCAGCAGTAGGGATTTGAACCGCCAAACTGCCGAGCTTTCTGATCGACAAGCTCAGCGTCAGGGAGGAGAGAACTAGGATGCACAAGTGACAGGCTGGCAGGCACACATGTGCATGCAAACTGACATGCACAAGTGCCCATCAGTCCGCTGCTTGTGCAAGTTGAGCTGCGCACACATTGGCCAGCCACTTGCGTGGCCCAGTTACGAATAGGCCATGGCTTGGAAGTGGGACCCCTGGTCTAGATAGCATTGCTGCAAAGAAAGGGTTGCTCCTTTTACAAATAGGAGAGGAATTGCTGGTTACTTTGAGTTCCACTTTGAAAGAAAATGCAAATATAAATATAAACCATTATTCATTATTCGTCATTATTTTCTGTTCTCTTAGCTTCAAAATATTCATATGTGAATCATTTTGTTTTTGTAGAACAATCTAACAACTGCAGCCCTTCTCTTGGAAGCTGGTGCACATGTGAATGTGCAGCAAAAGAATGGTGAAACTGCACTAATGAAGGTATTTGTTGTTAACTTGAGTAAACTTGAAAAACAATGGTAAATCTGGATATATTTTCATCTAGACAAGTTATTTTCTTTTAAAATTCTAATACATTAGTCACAAATTTAATTCAGACACAAATTAAATAAATGCTAATTTATAAGTACAAGAAATGTTCATATTTGGGAATAAAACATATGATAATGAACTGTAATGTTATGAAAACATTATGTGTTGAAGATTATGGACTTGCTTGTTGCACTGCATTAATGTTTGTTAACGTAAGCTCAGACTTGAGGGAATTGATCCTGTGTGATCTCACCATATGGACAGATGAACGTGGGAGAAGATGTCCCTTAGTAAACCTGGTCTGGAAATGTGTAGGGCTTTAAAGGAGACAACCAGTGTATTGTAGCACACCCAGAAGCCAACTGGCAACCAGTGCAGCTCCTTGAGCAAAGGGTTTGCCCAAGTATATCAGGATGTATCCATTTCTGCCTGGGCCACTGCATTTTGTGCTACTGTAGTTGCTGAATTATTTCCAGGCCCAGCACTACAGAACCCAGTAAATGTATGAAAGCCAGTGCTACTAGCATCCACCCCAAAATATGCATGTGCTTTAATTGCCTTTTCATAATATCTCTTGGTAAACTCTCACATGTAGGCTTGTAAGAGAGGAAATTACGATATTGTGCGTCTTATGATTGAATATGGAGCGGATTGCAATATTTCATCGAAGCATCAGAGCAATGCTCTTCACTTTGCGAAACAGTGTAATAATTTATCGGTATCCGAACTCCTCAGGAGTCACCTGGCTATGTAAGTCCTTGCATTGGAGGTGCTTTGATTTTCTTAGTGAATTGGGAAAAGTTGATGTCAGATTTTGTTTTAATGGAGGATTGTATTTCTTAAAATTATTTTAATATAATGCTTAGTTAGATGATTCCTTTCATGCTTATTTTCATGACTGTTAGCTTTATTAATAGCTTCTGTCTGTGAGGGAGTTTTAGGCTCCTTCAAGTTTGAAGGATTTTCAACATTGTTTTATGCAAGTAAATTTCAAATGCGGAAAATCCTAAAGTTATTTTTTTTTTATTTATATTTGCTTCAGTATTTTTTTCTTGAGAATGAATAAATATGTACCTGTCTTCTTATAAATAAGTAATAATAAATATCTAATAAATTATTTTAATTACATGTTTAATAATAATTATTATGAGGTTTTATCCAGGCTTTGCTTTTATATGAATATTTTTTTCTCATAAAGCCTCTTGTTTAATTTTTAAAATCTTGATTTAATTAGTACATTTATGGTGTTTTAACATATTTACATATTGCAATGAGTATTACAAAATTAAAATTATGTCAACCAAACCTTCCAGAATGCAATAAAAATATCACATTAACAATAGCTAAAAAGAAGACTAACTCTATCCATGCCTTCTCTGAGGAATTCAGCTTTGATAGGTTAATTAGTGGATTAGTGGAAACTAATCAAGGAGAGAAGTAATTTAGAACTGAGGAGAAATTTCCTGACAGTTAGAACAATTAATCAGTGGAACA
Organism: Natrix helvetica; assembly: GCF_964273705.1. Lineage (NCBI taxonomy): Eukaryota > Metazoa > Chordata > Lepidosauria > Squamata > Natricidae > Natrix > Natrix helvetica. Next base: position 20,444,318 of record NC_138550.1, read on the forward strand.
GCTTGCCTCCAGAAGTTGTGAATGCCCCAACACTGGAAGTCTTTAAGATGTTGGATAGCCATTTGTCTGGAACGGTATAGGGTTTCCTGCCTGAGCAGTGGTTGGACTAGAAGACCTCCAAGGTCCCTTCCAACTCTGCTATTGTATTGTATTGTAAATCCAGAGCCTCAGTGGGCAGGGTAAATAGCACTCTGCTTAATGATCACATGATTAAGATATATTCCGTTTCTGGAAAATAAAGAGGAAGAATAAAAAGCCTAAGAGAAATATGGTAGAAGGAGAGAACTTTTGCTTATCTGCTATATAGAGAAGAGGCTATTGTGCAGAAAAGAGTCAGGGACTTTTATTGAAGTTATTTTTCTAGCCATCTTTATTGCTTATTGCTTTTGTTCATTTATACATAATATTATTTTTATAAGCAGTAAATGAAAGAAAAAGACTTAGCTTATAAAAAGTCTCAATTTCATCCCTTTGAGGACAAAGGCTTTAGAGTTTGGGGAAATAAATGCAATTCAGTTCTAAATACTGAATCCAGAAGTAGATTGGATTTACTGTAATGGCTCTAGCAGTCTGAAAGGTGGGAGAGAGGGCTCCTACACACGTTTTTTTCTGTTTTTTCCTGCCCTTCTTTGTTCTTTCTTTTTATTTGGGATGCTCTGTGAATAGAAGGTCATCAATTGGCAAAATATTACTCATTGAGAGTAAACTATGACTCTTTTTCTAGTACAACAATTACAAATTCTAATTTTGCTTGATTTTAGGCTAACCCGAGTGGCGGAAGAGGCCATCAGGGAATACTTTGAAGCCCGTCTTAGTTTGATGGAACCAATATTTGATATTGCGTGTCACCTGCTTTGTGAGGGACCAGATTATTCTTCAGAATTCACCTATATGGCCCCACAGAATGTGCCTGAAGGTTGTATTTGGAGACAAGTTTGATCAAATAGTGAAATGAAAATCCAGATATTTGTGTGATATCTATCTTATGGCTATCAGCCAGTTGGGATATTTAAATAAAACACGTGAAACTAAAATAATATGTTAATGATAATAGGTAGCATTTTCAAAAAAAGTATTGACAGGTTGTATTGCTTAGAACTTTTTTTTTTGAGAAAGAGACAATATAGTATATTTAATAGTGGTGTTAAGTTAATTTGAAGTGAGGGGGGCCTCACACACTTTGCAACTGCCAAAATTTGTATACCTGTCCATTTACCCTTTTCCCTATAAATTTTGAAAAACCAATAAAATTTTATTACAAAAAAAAAAAAAAAAAAAAAAAAAAAAGTTAATTTGAATCTCAAATTAATCTGAATGAACCTCGGCACAGTGGTTAGAGTGCAGTACTGCAGGCCACTTCTGCTGACTACTGGCTGCCTGCCATTTGGTCGTTCAAATCCCACCAGGCTCAAGGTTGACTCAGCCTTCCATCCTTCTGAAGTGGATAAAATGAAGACCCAGATTGTTGTGGGGCAATATGCTGACTCTGTAAAACCACTTAGAGAAGGCTTAGAGAAGCACTATAAAGCAGTATATAAGCGCTATTTCTAAGTGCTAATCTTCCAAGTGAATAGAAATTGTGTTATGAGAGAAAAGACAGGTAAGATTTTTTTTTCAGAATTATAATCCTAAAAATTGGATTTTCCAAATATAAAATATCTGATTTTATTTAACAATACTTTACATTAGAATTGTATACTAATGAGTTCTTTATTTAATGATCCTACATACAAAATGTAAAAAGAAATTGGTTCTTACGAGTCCCAAATCAATTCATGTTTTTGTAAGCATTTACTATCTTTCTAAATCAGACTCGGGCATTTGTTATGAAAGAAGGTCTTAAGAACTTTGAAATACAATCTGTATAACTACTTTTTAATATTCAAGGTATAATTCAAGCTGCCATCTATTTGTGTATTAAAAACTAGTTTATAATTGGTTAATCACTTTTTCATAGAGAGATGGCAGTTTATTATTCTTGTATGCATCGAAATGAGCGTTCATTGTTTTTCCACAGGATCTGGGATTCTTTTATTCATTTTCCACGCAAACTTTTTGGGGAATGATGTCATTGCTCGGCTTTGTGGACCATGCAGTGTGCAAGCTGTGGTTTTGAATGACAAATTCCAGCTGCCTGTGTTTTTGGTAATTTATTTTCATCGCTTTGGTTACTTATATCATCTTTGGAGATATATGGGTTTTTTTTTTATTTCTAAGAGTTAACAATTCATCCTTTTAATAGTGGAATCAAGACTCATTTTAAACTTAATCTTGTATTATGGCCAATACCTTCAGGTTTTTGAAAATTTGGAAAATCTATTTGAATTCATATTTTGTACACAAATATTCTGGGTTTCAATCCTTTATATCTCCTGTTTCCTGTGAAAGATTTGCCTGTCTACTGTTTGCATATATAGATCTATAAATAGTTTAAACATGGTTTATTTCGTGTTTTATCTTAAAATGGTTATATCTACCCTGTTTCCCTTAAAATAAGACCTCCCTGGATAATAAGCCCAATTGGGCTTTTGAGCACGTGCACTGAAATAAGCCCTCCCCGAAAATATTGCAACACAACAGCAGCCATGAAATGACCACGCTTGCCGCCTCCTGCACCTCAAAAATAATAAGACCTCCCCAGAAAAAAGGCCAAGCACTTATTTTGGGGGTCAAAAGAAAATAAGACCCTGTCTTATTTTCGGGGAAACAGGGTATACAGGCAACAGTTTACTTTTTTTGCTGTGAACCTTTATCATTCCAAAAAGAATGCATCACTCCTGCTATTATATAGTACATCTTTCTTTGCTTAGGACCTAAAACAATTTCAGAATGAGTTATGGAGGATCATCAAAGTTAAATAATTGTGCTTATTGGTCAAAATAGTTGTATCTACATTTTTGGTAATCATTATTGATTGGTGCACTAAGCGTACTCTGTAGCTCTTTTTCTCCCCACCCAGTAAATACCAAACAAGCATATTTGTGCACATCTGCCCATCACATAGATTCATTTTTTTTATACAGCAATTATTTATTGTGCCTGTCCCAGCCCAGTCCTTTCTACTTTTTTTTGCACATGACAGGCAGTAGTCTTTTATTTAACTTAGTTACATAAGTCCTAGATTTCACCTTAAGGCTACAAGCTGTAGCTCTTTGCTTTCCAACATCAGGCATATTTGGAATGCTGACATTGTCATTGCTTCCCTTCTCATTCTCATTTAGTTTAATAGTCAGCTAGTAACGATTTTTGACATACAGCATATGAAAGTTTGCATGTTCTTTAATTGGCGAGACTGGATTTACTACCCTTATATTTTTGCCGAGTAGCTTAACTGTATTTTTCTGCAAGAAAGGGATGGAATTTGGTATGCAATACCAAGTAAATTTTCTTTCCTATTAAAAAAAACCTCTTTGTCTACCTTTAATAGATCTTGCAGAGAAACTAGTATGATAGTAGATGGCAGTTTTATTTAGCAATGTACAGTTAAATATGCTATATACTTTTGTGTGGGATAGACAGAATGCATTTAGAGCAGGGATGGGCAAACTGTAGCCCTTGGGCAAATTTTGCATTGCCTTTGACCTAGTTTCAGAATCTCTGTGCAAGAAAGTTCTATCTGTCCCACCCTGCAGTTGGGAGACAGAGAGGAGGAGGAAGGTGTCTGCAGGAGGAGGATGGTCAGAGAGCATATGGGTGTTCCCTTGCCATTCCTTTTCGGCTCTGGCCCTGCCTACTGCTTGCTTCAGTCCTACCTACAATATGACCTGCAACCGGAGGGAGGTGGGAGAGATTGCCCACTCCTGCTTTAGAAACTTTGCAAGTGATCTGTTGATAAAGATAAGCCAGAAACAGTCAAAAGAATATTCTGCCTTCAGACAGTACTTGAAGGTGCTGCTGGTACCTGTTATTTGGCTCCGAGTAGAGAATAGAGAGGTACCCTTTGCCTTCATCTCATCCTTTCCCCTCCCTCCCAGCCCAACAGAGCCTGCCAAGCTGGCCAGACAGAACAGCTTACCCAGCGGATCTTACAGGTGAGTGGCTAGGCTAATAACTGTTAGGGCATTCATGCCAATCTTGTCCAGCCATATGCTCTCCCTGCCTTATTTTACTGGGTGTTACACATCCGTTTCCTCTTACTAGTTGTTCTGATCTAGGCTTCCTGAGAAAGCATAAGTCACAATCTTGGTCTCAAAAACCCTCTTTTAGGTATATGGCTGTCAGTTATGGTCATTAACAGTCCCCAAGGCTTCACAGTCTGTGAAGGTTCCGACAGATGTCTGCTCGAGTTGCCACAGTCCTTCAGGGGAATGTTGATAAACACCCACCTTTTCTCCCTTGGAATGCTGCCAGAGACCTAATTGCCAAATGCAGAGCAAGGCCAAACTTAGCAGAGTCAAACAGAACTTTTCAAAGCTTAAGCCAACCAGATGAACTAATTGCTTCCTGCAAAAGCTCATATCCTGTTCACTCCTCTTTTATGTCTTATGGGAGGAGCCAATCATCTCCAAGCCTTACTCCCAAGTTGACCCCATTTTCTTACTTGTTCTTGCCTTCTGGCAGCTCTGCACACACACACATTGGGAACAGGCTCCCACTGTTCTTCTGCCTCGCTGATATCAGATTCCAGAGGCAGCAAATAAGTACCAGATGGCCTTGGTCTCCTCTCTGCCTCTGGCGCAGAGCCCTCATCCAAGCCTTCCCCAGACTCCAGGACTGGCTCATGTTCCTCCCCAACCTCCTGTCTGAATCTGCTGCCAGCTCTGCTGGCTGCTGGCGGGCCACAACACTAGTCTGTGCCATGCCAAACCTCATGCCTACTTTTGGGCACTTTCAACCCTTTTAAGTTGGTTTTCAGTGATTAAAAATACTAAGGCAAGGCTTACTGGATTATGTATAAAGTTCATATAGATTAGTGCTTTAATAAACTACTTGTTTAATTTCAAGATTTCTTTTCCTGTTCTTTTTTATTTTATTTTTATATCTGCCTTCTAGAAGCTGCATGTTTTTTTTATTTGTGCTGTAGCTTTTATGGTTGGCATTAGGTCTTTTCCCTTGCAAATCGGTAACAGGCTTAATTGGTGAACATGAGCTAACATGCATTAAATGATATATTGGGGGGGGGGGGCGCCTTTTATATTTTGCCTGGCTTGTGAGAGAGATATTACATCTGTGAACTGGATTCATTCCTTTTTTCCTCTTTATTTTAGGATAGTCACTTTATTTATTCCTTCAGTCCTATTCAAGGCCTTAACAAGCTCTTCATACGTTTAGCAGAAGCCCCAACAGCAAAGGTGAGAACTGCAAATGAAGGGCATTATAGGAATGAATATATAAAAGTTCCCCAAGGCAATTTTGAGCCTACTAAAATGTTAGGAAATGCCTAGTGTAATCCATATTCTGACAATTTATAAAGCACTAGTAAAAATATCCCAGGGCTTTTCTAAAATATCTTTCCATATGAAAATGTGTAAAAACATGCCTCTAAAATATGTTGAATGTATGAAATGCTCTGTTTTATGAGATACTGTTATACTGTGTGAATTTATTTAGAAGCTACTATGCTGTCTCTTCTGTATTTCATACATTGAGATGGAAAGATTTTGTCAGTGACTTTTTGTTCCTTACAGGTTAAGCTGCTGATAGCTGCCTATAGAGTGCAATTACAGTGACAATGAATGATGCAATTTTATTGGACTCTCTTCCTCATTTGAGTCTCGAGAAGTATGGAATTCCTGGTGCATTCAGTGTTGTTTAATCTCATTTTGTTTGAATGCTATTTACATGTGAAATTTCCCATTAAGTAGCAAATACACTGCTTTAAAACATTGTGAGATTTATTTTGTAGACATACGTAGCTGTATTTGTGTCAATGACTGTAATTCAACTTGTAAGGCTCAGCGTAACATTTCCACAATGTGGAATGATAGTTTTTAAGAGCAAGTATCTTGGTTGTGTATAAATGCTCACATTTTGCCCTGATTTTGATGTTTATATTTAAGTTTATATTAAAAAAAACCAACCAGCTATAAATTTCTATTGCTGTTATAAAAAAAGAACTTAATAAAGAACTTCTGTGACTAATTTATCTGAGCAGAAGTTTAATATAAGATAAATTTAGGATGGATCATTTAGAATGTATGAACAAAATTTGTACCACGAGTAATGTAATGATGGGCAGTGTTTTGCTCTTTAGGTTTAATAGGTACAGGAGAAAATAGTTTTTCAGATACATTTGGGCTATTTTTTTTAAGGCGGATTATATTTATAGATTTATGCTGAACTCCAGCCATGCAATGCTCCCCAAATGATTAAACTATTGCCCTGATCTAATCTATTCTGGTTCTGAGATAAAAAAAATGTAAGATGTACATAAATCCTATTTGGTTGTAAAAAATAAAGTTTTGTTGGTCAAACTTCAGCTTACATCTTCTGCTATTTATTTTCAGTGTCACTGCATTAAAATAGCTAATAGAAAGAGTAATGGTAAATTAAAGACAAGTATATTTATCTTAAGCTGCTAAATGGCAACACAAACATTAAGGTTGGCATTGAACAAATCAACACTCTAAGCACTATGAATACATAGGTAATGAAACATCTATAAGCAAAACAACCAAGCTCAGCACCAAGGACTCTATAGAGATCCTTGCACTAGCACAAACCTATTCCTTTAAGGCTGACACTTTGCTGGATACAGCAATTTTTGGAGCTAGGGACACACAATGCAGTAACTTGCGACAACAATGGAAACAGTAATTACATTCTTCCAAGGCTACTCCTATAATGGGATTTGCAAAATATGAACTATAATATAGAAATCACTATTTTAATGCTAACACACAAAATAACAAAAAATGAAAATGAAGGAGCAAGCATAAACTAATTTTGGAATCATTTAATGACTGAAAATTTACTTAGTTATCACAAATACTCAATTCCAGCACTATTCTTATGCAGATATAGGTTTTCTCTTCAGTTTCACAGGATCAATATATTTGACCAAATAGTGTGGGGCTCTCTTTGTTTCAAGACGGATTCTTCAAGCAAAAGCTGGATGAAGTTTTGAAGCTGTACTCCAACCTTTAAAAACAAATAATCCAAATAAAATATATGTCAACTCGCGAAGTTTTCCTGACCTGACAATATAACTATATATAACTTCTAATGTGATTATATCTTCAGTACATTTTGTTCTGATGAATGTATACTTCAATTTAGAAGTTGAAGTGGTTTGAGAAATGCTTTGTGTGCAGTGCCTAGACCAGGGGTGTCAACAATTGGCCCACGGGCCGGATGAGTTACACACAGGCCACATCCACTCTGGCTCCACGAAGGGGAAAAACATCATGAAACATCACATGACAGCAACATGATGTTGAGTTTGACACCCGTGGCCCAAACATTTGTTTAGTCCCGTTACAACTTTCAGAAGCGTAAAGTGATTAGAAATAAACATGAAACTATAATTGGAACATGTACTTTAGGGCTAGTCTCTTTCGTGTGGTTAAAGGTGATATACCAAAATCTGATATTATTTCCCATCTCAGAGGCCTGAATCAATTTTTCTCAGAGAGCTTTCTACACAATAAAGTTTTCAGTAGGGTTTTATACCCCCCCCCCCTTTTTTTTTTTGCTCCCAAAGATTTCAGGAATTGCAGACAGCCCTTACCTCTTAGGTAATTTAAAAAATTCAATTATGGAGTACTGCCCTGTTTCTAAGACCCAAAATTTCAAGTTAAAAGAGTATCAAGGAACACTCTAGAAGAGACAGGGGAAGACTGTTGTATAAATAACTTACAGTCAATGGGGAGAGAGAGAAAAAATATGCAGGGACTAAAAGCAGTATAACAACAATAAAATTGCTGTTCTCGTATCTGGCATTTCATCAGATCAGGTTTCCCTCCACTGTTCATTCCTTCCTCAACCTGGTTTGGCTACATTTCCCACCATCCCTATTCAGCATGGCTGTTTTCAGTTTAAAGACACTGGAATTTAGAGTAGCAAATTTCTTCTTAAATGCCATACTTCTCCCTTTAAACATTGTTACATGGGAAATCACTCTTAATGAAAAATATGACTGACATTTGTATGCCATAGAACTCTTATTCCTAATTGAATAGATAGTTACTTCAATATTTCAAAATGGTGTCCTTGTTTTATTACTGGTCACTTTAATGATTACCGTTAAGATGATTCCTCCTTTTTGTCAATACAACCCCAAGATCATAGTTGCTTCTTAATTCTGCATGGTGCAACTGTCCTGAAAAACATTCAACATGTCATTATTATATTTCAACCATGATTACCTTCCTAAATCTGATAGGATTTGGTCTCGTGGGTGTTTGACTGGCTTGGGGAGGGGGGGGGGGAGAGGAGAGAATAACTCCATTCCTTTTTATTTGGCTTAGTCCTGAGGGTGCTATTGAAAGATTACTCTGTACTGTTAAAACTTAGACATGGACACCAAAATTAATATTACATTAAGACTTTCATCTTCTCCCTCATGTTGTTCAACATTTACATGAAACTGATAAGGAGTTAAGCTCAAACTTTCCAGGGAACATCATCAGTATACAGAGATTCCTAAATCTACTGCGCGATGTTATCTAACATGAAAAAAGTGACTTAACATTCCCAGAGTGATGATTGGTTGAGATGAGGAAAAAGTTAAAGTAAAATCTAGGCCAAATGGGGGTGATGTTATTAAATTTGAAACTATATTAAGATGAAGTTTAGGTTGCATTGAAAAGAGGCTTCACTGCTCCAAAGTAATATACCAACAGCCTAAGTATGCTCCTACATTTTCAGTATTCCAGTAAATTTAAAAATAATTTAAGAGATTAAAACTCTTGCCTCAAATACTCCTTTATTACATTTCTATGCCGTCCATCTCCTTACAAGATAACTGAGCTTCCTTCCAGGTGTATATTCAGAATATGGTTAAATGTCATGATGGAAACAACAATGGTACAACTATTCCTTATGGGTTACATGAGTAATGCATGTAAAAAACAAAACAAATAGGGACAGCACCATTTGCACCATTGGTGACAATTTTGACTTTTGTGATGATGCCCCCTGGATACCTCTGTTCCCTTCAAATATGTTTTCCAATTGGACCCCAATATATTATGGAACTTGTTCTGTCATTCAGCTGGTCACCCTTACCAGTGAGGAGTATATAGCAGCTTCTTACAGAAAAAATGATTGCTTCTGGGCATAAATTGAGCATTGAGAAGCTTCCACATAACATTGGTTATTAAGAGATGTAAAGAGAAAACAAAAGATACCTGAAATATTATAAAGAATTCATCCTTCCCAGGTGATTTTGCATCTTCAGCCATACTTCAGAAACTTAACAGCTTCCTAGAAAGATATTTAATTACACTTGGTTAAAGAAAGTATTCTCCTTGTACGTTATTGTCCACACATGCTTTACTGTAATCTTCAGTTTATTTCTCAAAGTTCATCTAAGAATTACCTATTGCAAATGAAATTAATCCTTCTGAGAGGTGGGGTATACGTAAAACTGAAAACCCATTTCTATCCCAAATAAAAATATAATTTTTCTTCTTCTTCTAAAAACTAGGACTTCAACAGTGCAAATTATCTTACCACTTTCCTTATAATTTGGGAATGTTCTGCATACTCTTCAACACATTAATTTCCCCATCATCACCCTTCCCGTGTATAACTGAAAGCTGACAAGGTTCTCCTCAAACACATTTAGAAAAACTGATATGTTCTGTTCAAAAAATAGGACTACATTAAAAACATTCAAAAATAGGATAATATAAAGTTGGAAGACAGATAAAAAGTAGCATTTTGTATTGTAATAGTGCTCTTCTTTTACTAATAAATGACTAGGAAAAAACAGTAAAAACATTCCATTAAATTTGGCTTAGCATGCTGATCTTGGAAGCGGAGTGGGAATGACCAGGGTACTGGAATTTCTAAAACAATTGTTGTGTAATGCTGCCAAGAAAGCACCTGGTTGCAGTTGTCAAGAACTGAGCTCAACTCAAGGATCTCTTTAAAAAGCTCTGTATATTCTGTTCAAAACCATATAGACTACAGAATTTAATAAACTAATTCTCCATTTCTAGAAGATTTCATTGCAGAGAGATGTTTGAAAATGTATGGGAAGGAATAGCGATCATTGGATCAGAAAGCAGGATACTGCCCAGATACAACACTAGCAAAAGCAGAATTCAGTAAAAATAATTGAATATGTATCTAATTCAAATGCAATCATATGTTAAGCACTGAATCCAGCTTTTCTAACTACATAATCAATGTTTAAGTAATACATATAGCCCCAGTTCAAGTAATACAAACTTCTTTCACTTCTTTTACAAACAGTTTGTTGAATTTAATTTCCAGTCCAGAGTACAAATAGGAATTTTACTTGCAAAGATTCACAATTAAAGCAATTTATTAGATAATAAATTGAATAAACAATTTTGTAATGTATTTAGTTTAAATAGAAAACTAAATTTGTTATTTTTATGAAACTTAAAATTATTTTAAGTATAGTAAATGTTTAACATTTTAGTTTAACCATATTAATTAGCAAAATTATGAACGAAGATCCATTATTCATTAAACAATTTTTAAGATTTTACCCTGAAACGTTGGTTTTAGTCTATGATGTCAATATTTTCCAATACCAATTTAAACACAAATAAAGTAATCGAAGCTGTTTAAAGAAAGAGCTCCACTTTAAAAGCAGCAGCAACACTAGATAGAAATGTTTAATCTGTATCAGTATGAAAGGAGGCTCTTTGGCTCCAGCAAATATTAGCCCAAGGTTAAAATAGTAAGGATTCAGTGCAGTTACCATTAGGGTGATAAGTACAAATCTCAGAGTCTGTTCATTCAGAACAACACATAAGCTACTGCATTAAAAAGTATCCCCCTCCCCAACTGTACTCCAAAATGTCTTAACTTTATAACCATGGGTTGTAGGTATGTATTCATGAGTGCATGGCATGTATATATGTAATTGTGCAACTCCCAAATATAACAGAAGGACAAGTTTTCCATTGTGATCTGGTGCTGAAATCCCACCAATACCATTGAAACTGTCTGAAAAATGCCATAACTTACTTAGATACTACTTATCTAAGTGTTGGATTTGTTCAGTTGAGTTGAGTATCCAGCAAATCAAAATAAGGCAAATACGTCCCTGCTTCACAACCGATAGTCATGTATCTTGTTTTCAGTTTAAAAATAATGCAGCCCATTGTAATTGTAAGGAACTGGCGATTGGAAGTAACATTGAGTTATTTAATTTTGCTTACAATGGGGTTCCAACAATCCCATCTAATAAGATACACGGTGAACTCAATTAAAAGAGGAAAACCAAGACAATAACCAATCTAGAGTTAACAAAGTTTCTTCAATGCAATCTGTATAGTGTTTAACTGCTAATCTAGGTACAATATTAAAGTAAGGGAACTGCATTTTTGAGTAGATTCTGCTGTCTTATATATTCAATTTTTAAATTGTATTTATAATTTACTGTTTGTTCTTATTGAAATGTCATAAATACCACTGATCTGATACTGCATTATGGTTAGAGAACCTAGCTGAGAAATGCTTAGTTCACATCTTTCTTGAATCAGAAATGAAAAACTGAGCCAACTATAACAATTCTAGCTCCCTATGTGTGATATGCTAATAATGTGTATGTTTCATAATGTAATCAACAGAAAGTATATTCAGTGTATTATCACGTTCAACTTTTAAAAAACGTTGGTTGCAATATCATTTCATTTGACGGTGATCTCCAATATTCTAAATATAGAGTCTCATCCTTCCTCGTTTCAGGATTCATATTCGGAAAGCTATCTGGCATCGTTTCCCATTCTTATATCAATCAATCCATTAAAAATGTTACCTTTTACTTGTAGCATTTCAAGCAACTGTATCCCCATTATGTCCTTTCCCGTCCACACTTTTCAACTTTATTTAAGGAGGATGGCGTATTTGACTTAAGTCAAAAGACTTGCTGAAAGAGAGATATAGTCTGTTGCATAGTATTTCCCCTTTGGACCAAATCATTTGTTTTATGAAGAAAGGGAACAAAATAGATTGGATACAATTATTTGTCATATTTCCACAAATTTCGAATACATTTGATGACAATTCCTTTAATTTTATTGCAGCAGGTATTTTCACTTTCTGTCAATAGTTCACTTTCTGCAAAATATTCAAATTCATTCCTTTTCAGAAAATAGTAAACAAGTATGCATAATATTACCTATTTATTAAAGATATTTCCATTCCAGTTCTACATATATCCCCATCGCAGTACTTCCCTTTCAGGATTAGCAACAAGATACAGAGATGCAAAATAGTGTCAAGCAGCACAAAAAATTTAAATGAGACGGAAGAGGAAATGAAACATATCTAAAATTAGCTTCCACCAATATCACTGATTTTTTGCAAACCAATATAAAAACCAATATAGTGTACACTAGTTCTTATACTACTTGCTCTTACTTTCCCCCCAAGATTTCTATATTGCATTTTAGATTTCCCACGATTTTTTCCTCCTCTACTGAACCCTTTTAAGCTTCCTTCAAATATATATATTCAAGCCCACGCTTGAAGATGGCAGGTGAGATCCTGCCGAAACGTTGCATTATATATATATATTTGTGTTACAACCCCTGGTATGCCCAAATATGGGAGGGAGCTCACTACTCCCCCTTTCTGTCCTTCGTCTCATTACAGAGGACCATCCAGGCAGAAAACCATATTTTTATTTTTAATGTTGCCTTTTTATATTTGTGTTGTATTTGTGCTGATAAATAAATAAAGAACCCTTTATTTATTTATCGGCACAAATACAACACACACACACATATATATTACATACATATACATATATTTCAAAATAAAGAAGATAAAAACAAAGTAAAACAAAATATCTCTGCATTGGTACACCTTGGTACCTTGACATTTCACAATGCAGGCATCCATCTAGAAAAGGTCTAGTTGTGTATTGTTGCCAGAAGCAACAGGCAAGCTAAGGAAGCAAGTAAGAAAACACTATGCTATCTAGAAAGAAGCAACCTGACTCCAGATATGAACAGTGAATCATGAGAACAAAGGCAAACCTATAGATTGGGAAAGAGAAAAGTTAACTGTATGCCTAAATGGGAGATGCTTTCATGTGGATTCCTTCACTGAGCAAGGGATGGCATAAATGGCCCATAATCTTTAAGTTTCTGTGAAATGAAAAATCTGCTCAGTTACAGGAAGTCTTAATATGCATTTAATAAACAGAGTATGGCAAGAACATCTGAAATTCTCTTGTTATTCTTTCTGATATGCTTTAGATGAAAATGGAACTATTCTATATGTGTAATGGCAAAGTTTGAGGGTAAGTTATAGTGCAACCTTCCATATGCTAAAAGCTTGCTGAATTGGATATTTGTAAAAGATGTATTTTATTTACACTGCTTATATCTAACTATCTAATGCTGTGGCTTTATCTGTGGCCCTTTAATCCTCTATTTTGAAAAAATACTTAGAGTGCTTATCACAACAGTTATGACCTGGTCACCAATGTACCAAAAAGAAACTCACGGGAGTTTTCTTGCCATTGTATTTAGGTATTTTCTACCCATTCAGTTTCATTTCATTTCTGTTTTACAAAGAAAGCAGTGAACTGCAGCCATTCATATGAAATAGGCATTCTTTTTTTTTTGGGGGGGGGGATCTGGAAAATGGGGATATACCACTTTTTAACAATTTTCCTCAAAATTAAGATTAAAAAAGTAAATCTGGAAAATGGGTATGTATATACAGGTAGTCTTCTTACAATCATTAGTTTAATGATTGTTCAAAGTTACAATGACACTGAAAACAGCGACATATGACCAGTCTTCACACTTACGACCGCTGCAACATCCTCATGGTCACGGATTTAAATTTGGGTGTTTGCCAATTGGCCTGTATTTATGACAATTGCACTGTCCCAGGATCATGTGATCATCATTTGTAATTTTCCCAGCCAGTTTCCCAAAAGCGGCCAATGGGCAAAATCAGATTCATTTAATGACTGCAGGATTCACTTATCAAGTGCAGTTATTTGTTAAAACAACTGTGGTAAAAAATGTCATAAAATGGGGCAAAACTCACTTAACTGTCTTGCTACCTGTAGCACTTTCTTATAATTTTCTTCAAAACTAAGATAAATTTAAATATTAAAAATAAGAGGGGGGGGGAAGTTAGCACTAAAGGAGGTGTTTACAAACCAGTGGTATTAAGTTTTACATTAAGAAACATTGCTCAAATATTCTGGGAAAATATGCTGTTATGTTAGAGACTTAACTCTCTGAATCCCTAAACAAAGCTATTATTCCCTAAACAGATTGCCCTATTTTACAATTTCAGTAAAGATTTTTCCTGTACCAATATATTCAATATCATCAGTTTCAAATCTCACTTGATTATTTTAAAATGTACATAAAATTATCTAATACTATATAACAGTACAGCCAAAAAAAAACATTTTTACTGTTGTGGACTCGGAAGAAGTATTTTATAAATTGGAAATACACATACATAATTTTTCGCATGTAAAGGAACGCTTGTATACTCCCACTTCAATTAAGTAAAAAATAGTATGTGGCTCAAAGAAAAATGATTAAAGTTTACTGCATGTGCTTTTAAAAACTAAATTATCAATAATGAGCAAAAGCACTCATTCAAATTTGCGTAATGTATAATCAACTTACAATAGATATTCAAGTGCCAAATACAGAAGCAGCTTTTGGAATGCTTAACCAAAAGCAAGAAAAACAAGTATGGTCCATGAATCAGTATTATATCCCTTCTCTTGTTTTATAACACAGTAACGGCAGATAATTTCAACTCATGGTAACAGAACATATGCCGGGCCAGTATTTTGCAACTAGAAGTTGGCTTTTATTTTGGAAGTTATCCTAATTGAGTCAAAGGAAACACATGAATTCATCTCAACATAATTTGTATTCTATAAGTAAAGGAGAACATAGTACAATTTCAAATATTCAAAACATCAGTAAAAATATATGGGTAGCTAGTCAAAACTGTTTCAGAAATAACGTAGGCCATGAAATAACATTTTACAAAACAGCATTTCAGAAATAACATTTTACAACATGAAAAATAATAATTGTGCATTAGCTGATCAATATATTTATATTTTTATGTATGTGCCCTTTACACTAAAATTCCTTGTTCCACAAAATAGCAACTGCAAAGTATAAATCAGGCAAGGAAAACATTTGGTGCAATGTTATTATCCAATGAATTATAAATTACTTGAGATACCTGGATTAAGAGTGTCTGGATTAGGAATGCCATTATAACAAGTACTGTATGCAGAGTTTCAGGAAGGCTGAATTTACAGATAACAGATTCAATTTAGTCACTGTTGGGCTAAATAAAGAAATGCTGTTTTACTCTCAAGAACGTTTCTATTTCAATGGTATCTTTTTTTCCT
Organism: Natrix helvetica; assembly: GCF_964273705.1. Taxonomy (NCBI): domain Eukaryota; kingdom Metazoa; phylum Chordata; class Lepidosauria; order Squamata; family Natricidae; genus Natrix; species Natrix helvetica. Next base: position 20,459,820 of record NC_138550.1, read on the forward strand.
GTCATTTCTTTGAATTAGGTAGCATGTACGTAGATTGGGCAATCTATCAATATTATTTATAATTAAATGTTAATGTAAATACATTTGTAAATTAGAAAATAATTTATTATTTTCAACCTATATATAATTAAAAACATTGCTTTCAGATTCTCACCTGTCTTCATAACATAAAGATGTATTAAAAAATTAAGGAACCATTTAACCAAATACTTTGCTTAAAACGTATATCAACACAAAAGCAGAGATCTGAAGAACCTATCTACAACTTAATAAAAGAAAAATATGACTTAAGAAACTTGAATTATATTGTTAATCCTATAAAAACAAGAATTTGTGAGTCCAACCTACATGTTCAGAAAGTACAGGTAGTCCTCAACTTACAACCACTACTGAATCCAAAATTTTTGTTGCTAAGTGAGACAGTTGTTCAGTGAATTTTGCCCCATTTTACAATCTTTCTTGCCACAGTTTGTTAAGTGACTCACTGCAGTTGTTAAGTTGATAACACGGTTAAATGAATCCGGTTTCCCTGTTGACTTTGCTTGTCAAAAGGTCGCAAAAGGTCACTGTTGTTCATTGCAACTGTCATAAATATGAGTCAGTTACCAAGCATCTGATTTTTGATCATGTGACCATGGGGGGGGGGACTACTGCAACGGTCATAAATGTGAAAAAAGGTCATAACTCACTATTTTCAAGTTCTGTTGTGACTTTAGTCAGTCACTAAATTAACTATCTGTGAAGACATTTAGGATCCTCTCTGGATGCTTCCAAAAATGCCTGATGGAAAATAAATTTCTGTCCCTAAACATTTCACTAAGTCTATCTCCTGCCAGAACCGCCTGCCCACTCTATTTCTCACTGTTCCTTAGTGACACTCAAAATGAGTTGCTTTGGGAAATGAAAATATCAGAAGACAGCATTACACAAATAGTAATCTACCAATTCTTGTCTCAATTTAATAGGAAAATAAGAAATTTTCTGATATATCACGTGTTTATAGTTATTGGATTTTTAAATGAAATAACAATGCTATTTATTTACAATATATATTATATACCGTATGCATTTTTCATGTTAAAATTTGTAAAAAAAAATGAAATGTATTTTTTCCTGAATGTTGATAAATTGCATGTTGAAAGTAAACTGCAAACTTTGGAAGAAACTCCCTCAAATGGTGCAAATGGAATCACTTAGTAAAATACCTGATTTAGAAAATGAATTTCAACAAACACACGATTTTTGCATTTCAAAGAACATTTGAAAGACCTGAGTATATTTTGACATGAGCTCACATCTTCAATATATTTTAAATCTACTTATAGACCTGTAACAAAGGAAAGAATCAAATGACACACAGGGTTAAGGGAACTTAATATTCATACTCCCTTAAAATGCTCGTATATAATATAGGTGCAGTACAGTTTTCCAAGTGAGATGAAAATTAATTTAAAAATGAACCCTATGGGTTATTACTGAAACAGTTAAAATTGTAACAATGCAAAGAAATCGTATCTCAGTCTTACAAAAACAGATAGCTGAATCCAACAATACTTAATGACTTATAGACAGGATAATTGTAGGGGAAAAAATTATCTGACAGGGAAACAAAATGCAAACTTTAAATCTTCCTATCGACATTTAAACAATTTTCCAAGCAGTAGAAATATTGGAAGTCTTTTTATATCCATGGAATCTTACCTTTAATTTCAGCAGAAACTGGGGTAAGCCTAATTCCACTTCCAAAAGAGAGACAGCAGGTTTAAAAGTCTTTCTGGATCTTAACTTCTTAAGCCACGCCATACACGTGCAAGAATGTCAGGGGAAGGAGAGGCTGTTTGCCATTGCAGAAAGTTATGGATTAGTTTTTTTCATACTGTACTCTTATACTCTATAGTCCTCTGTTAAAAGAATATCTAATAAGAATAAATTTATGGTTTAATTCATAAGTATTTGAACATAGGATAATAGTATAAAAATATTGTAATTTGAGCTTTTCACTTAATATGCAAAGAAAGGAATGTCAGAGAGCATGTTTGAGACACCAGTTTGAATACAAATGATACATTAAAATATCTAAAAAGCTAGTATGACAGGGAAATCTAAGTTACTGCACTGAGCTGTATCCCCTGTGAAGCATTCTTGGCTAAACATTAAACAACCTTTCCACTGGATATGGTAAACTATTATTTTTGCTAAAATAGCAAATATAATAGATTTCCTTAAACCTATAATCACAGTAAAATGATTTTTCATATTTTATCATCTTTAGAACTATGCATGCTTACATATGCATAATAATTATTATTTCCTTATGAAATATCACTTGAATTGTCAACTATGTTCACAATATATATTTAATAGCCTCCGGGTCAATATATTTGATTCTGTTTTTTAAATATATCAAAATGCTGAAATTCTTTTAGTCATCTAATGCTCTAAAGTGCAGTTTTCAGCCTTTCAAAACATCAGTATATAGTGGTAAAATAAATTCTTTATGATTTTGCAATACCACAGTCTACAATATATTAGCCTCATTTAAAACCCCTTAATACATCTAGCTAAACAACAACATACAAAACAGGGTACCGTGTCATATCATTACAAGCCAAAATTTAATGACTTGTTGGAAATATATAAGCCATAGCTTTAGTTATATTAAATCATAACTCTTTTAGCTAATACTCCTGTCGTTCAACTCACTGTTATTTCTAGATGGTCCTACATAACTTGTTCATATCGTAGTATTTCCTTTGAGTTAAGGACAGAAATTTGGCCTGGCCATTTAAAAATGTGAAACTTACTCTACCTAGCCATTCTATCACAGATTTGTGTAGTCTGACAATCTCTTGTAGATTCTGTTGTACAATCCAAACTTTATATTCCTTTTATTATTGTAAGGTGGCTTCTAAGGTTGAGAAACACCCTAATATTTAAATCACTTTTCAGTAGACATAATGTTCTGTTGTCGGAACACAATCTTGTCCCCAAATACTCTCATTCAAGGCAAACTTTTTCAGTTTATTCTCATCTGCTCAAGGAATACATTCCAATAGCCTGCTGAATCATGCAGGTAGATTTTGATAAATGTGAGGTGCATGACTTCCTGTGCTTCCTGACTAACAATGTTTAGTCCATACACTTCACTCTTATTCAGTCATTACCTTGTGTTGAACTTCTGACCAATGACATGAGTGGCCAGTAAATATTTGCCATTACCAAGTGATATTTGGTGGGCATTTAGTTGGGAACTAAAACAATAATTGGACATACCCTTCAATTACAGACTAATGATTGATGATAGATTGATGGGAGGCCAGAGCCTTTGGTGATGGTTCTGTTAATACTTTATGGAAAAAACCCTCTCTGAGATGAGCAGAGATCCCCTTCGATCATAACATGGTTTAGTTTCACAATACTGTATCATGAACAGCATGAGACCACCGACGTATTTTTTATGGGGACAGGCCCTCAATATCAGCCCTGACTCAAGTTAGTCCCTTGAAAGTATCTTAAAATTTCATAAATTTTCCAAAAAAAAAATAATTTAATACTGACCCAATTCATTTCATTAATGAATTAATTAAGGCTTCCGTAGAATATATTTCAGGAGTTTGATCAGAATCTTTACCTTTTAACAGGAATCAGATGAAGCTCAGATCACGCTGAATATCACAGTACTTCAGGAATACAGATCACTCTAAATTTCTCTCACCAACTGTAACTTAAACAGACATCCTGCTGCTCCATCAGATGCTGACATCTCACAACTTCTTATTTAGATCATAAACAACCATAACTTCATAATATTGTAAAATTTAAAACAAAAATGACTGAATAAACTGAAATAAGACTTTATGTAACTTCAGATCTATTTCAGTACCATATTCTTTATATTCAGCATGGTATAGATGCAACAGCATAGCCCCTATGCGTTCACAGAAACAATATTTCCAATGTAACTTATTGATAGTTTTTCAGAAAGCTACCTTATGCAGAATCAGAGAACTGGCCACTTAACTTAATTATTATATGGTCTGCTTTACCACAGCTCTCCTAAATTTCCACAGAGACTCATTCCTGCTTCTAGGTAGTGATGCTGAAAATTAACCTTGTGATATCTATATGGAAAACATAAATCCAATTTGGTATAGTGGCTAAAATGCTGGCCTAGAAACCAGAAGACTGTGAGTTCTAGTCCTGCCTTCGGCATAAAAGCTGGCTAGGTGACTTTTGACTCTCTCTCAGCCTGACCCATCTCACAGGGCTGTTGTTATGGGGAAGAGAGGAGATGGAAAGAGTATTGTTTCCCACCTTCAGTTTCTTATACTGTAAAAAATGATGGGATAAAAATCTAATAAACACATAAATTTGCCATTAAGCTTTGCTTTTCTAAATCACCAATTTTGCTGAAACTAGACATTTTCACCTACCTAAATTTCAAAATTTTGCAAAAACAACTGAAATTACTCAATGTTTGTAAAGTCAAGTTTACATGTTTCTGCATGACAAAGGTTAAAAAAAAAGTTTAAAATATGTTCTATAAGATTTATCACAGTGCTACCTCTAGAGCAGTGTTTCTCAAACTTGGCGACTTTAAGTCCTGTGGACTTCAACTCCCAGAATCCCCCAGCCAGCATAGCTGGCTGGGGAATTCTGGGAGTTGAAGTCCACAGGACTTAAAGTCACCAAGTTTGAGAAACACTGCTCTAGAGACTCATTATCATGCTGAAGAGCTAAATGCTGAAGAGCTGAATGGAACAATGCAGATCAATATATGCAACTAGTCCTCACTGAATTATATGCTGAAGAGCTAAATGGAACAATGCAGATCAATATATGCAACTAGTCCTCACTTACCAACCACTTGGTCTGATCAAAAATACTATGGTGGTGAAAGACTTATGGCTGGTACTCAAAAGTTGCAGCCATTGCAGGGTCCTTGTAAAATCACACAATTACATGTTCGGCAATTGACACACCTTTATAAGAGTTTGCAGTATCCCAATGGTGTCACCTGATCACCATTTGTCACCCTCACAGCTGGATTCTAACCAGCAGGAAGTCACAATTTCAACCACGTGATACCGTGCTCAGCAACCCCCCGTGATTCACTTAACAAATGCAGTCAGAACTGATATTTTAAAGTCAGTCATGGTCATGTAACTTCTCATTTTACAACTGCATGCTTAGTGACAAGATTTGCCAGTCTCAACTGTAATTGGTAAGCGAGGGCTATCTGCGATAGTACTTAGACTTATATACCGCATCATAGTGCTTTGCAGCACTCTGAGTGGTTTATAAATATCAACATACTGCCCCCAATAATCTGGGTCCTCATTTTACCGATCTCAGGACGGAAGACTGGGTCAACCTTGAGCCGATCAGGATTGAGCTGCAGGTTGTGGGCAGAGTTGAGCCTGCAGTACTGCATTCTAACCAATGCACCTCCATAAAGCAATCATTGCTGCTTCCATATTTTTGTATATAGTTTATAGGATAATGTACGGTAAATAAAACATTCTATAGTTACATTTTGTAATAGATGTATATAGAAAGAAGCTGTCTGAGACATCCACGTTTTAAGAGATCACGGAATTATCCTCAGTCACTCACAACAGAATAGTTAGGAAATATTTAACGTGAGAATCTTTTTTGTTGCAGTATCGAAAATAATTGTTAGATATAGTGAAATCTAACTGCAAAGATATTCTAGACAAAATTATTATACAGTAAGTAAAATTACATATATACTTTCCAAAGCCTAAATTTAAATATTCAAAAATAGGTTTCCATTGCCCACTTTCACCATAGTTCCTTGTTATAAGTTTAACTATAGCTAGTTTAAAAGCTATTCATCTCCTGTGCACAAATAGAAAGGGAAAACAATTTTTGGTTTTAACATCTGAGAGCACCGTTGTTTTGTAAACTGTCCACCCCCTCCGAAAAAATGCAGATAAGTTAAAACATCTTCACCCAAGATGAAAACCAGATTTAGAATTTGTTTTGATGGCAAAAAGCGCATTCAAATCAATTCAAGTCTTTAGTCAGTTTACTTAGCAGTAAAAGATTTCCTATGCATTTCCTTTTTTCAAACTACACCTCACTTCCACATCAAACATAATTTGATGTTAATGATATGTAACTTAAATGATTTTATCCAGTTCATAGTTCTTTTTCCTATGACTAGTATGAAAATTACTAGACAAAATGTCATTCTACAGTTTCTTTCTTCTTGTAGAATTGGATTGCTAAAATCGTTGTTCCCTATGAATTTTTACTGTATGTTGTCCATCCTGAAGGGTAGAATAATAATATTTCAGTAAAAGTATTTTAAATTCCTGTTCAAACACATGAGAAAATAGTAGAAATTCTGACACTGGTGATACTGGTAATAATGCCATCATGATCAGGTATACTTTATTAGCCAACATTTTAAAAAGTTCATTTTCAAACCAACATAAAGCTTATATTCAAGAGTTTGATTAAGAATAATCTAGTTCTTCTAGTCTTGCCTTAGGCATGAAAGCCGGCTGGGTGACTTTGGGCCAATCACTCGTTCAGCTCACAATGTCAGACTTGGGACAAACCAGTCAGTCAATTCCTGCTGCAATCAATAGTTGAATACTCACTTGATGGAGTGGGAAAGAAGAGACCCTGTACTTGGGGAAAACACTAGGAAGAAAAAACTATATTTATTTATTTATTAGAGATGTCATATCTCTAGAAAGCAAGTGCCAAACTGCAGGTAGTCCTCAACTTACAACCACAGTTGAGCCCAACATTTGTTGCTAAGCAGGACAGTTGTTAAATGGGTTTGGCCCATTTTACAACTTTTCCTGCCATAGTTCAGTGAATCACTGCAGTTGTTAAGTTAGTAACATAGTAGTTAAGTAGTAGTTGAGGCTTCTCCATTGACTTCGCTTGTCAGAAGGTCACAAAAACTGATCACATGACCACAGGACACTGAAACTGTCATAAATACGAATCAGTTGCCAAGTGTCTGAATTTGGAGGAGCGAGGAGATGCTGCAAAGATCGTAAGTATGAAAAACGATGAATCTCTTTTTTTCAGGGCCTTTTTAAATTTAAATGTTCACTAAATGAACTGCTGCAAGTCGAGGACCACCTGTAGTCCAATGTAATACATACATATATACACACACATATATATGATTTTACTTTTCATGAATACTGGATCTGTACCCTAGATATTTGATTTTTAAAAATCATTTAAATTTGAGCAACCTCTTTCTGACAAAAAATATCTTCCAAGTTATTTTTATGAATACGATAGCATCAATATTTTAAACTTCAGACAGTAGAAAAATACTCTTCAGTTTTTAAAAATATCAGTTCATACGGTACTCTATGAAACTGTTGTGATTACATTGATAACATGAATTATCCAAGCCAAAAAATAAGACTTGAATCAGAGATATTCAAATATTAATTATGGTTTTTAAATGTTCCAACTTTTTATTGCATTATCCTGCGTCCACCTATGCTTGGGAATATTTTTGGACATGCTTTCCCTAAAGCACTTATTAATGAACTCAAGTTTTTGTTTTTCTCTTACATTTTACGAAGTTTTCTAATAGGTGGTTATGGATGTTTTGTACCAACATGTGCATTTTCATACCATATAGATATGCATATGCTCATTTTTCTCGATTATATTTAATCTGTACCATTGCCAGAATCACACTGAAAAATATGTAAACTATGTAAACCAATAATTAAATCAATCATTATACCAGAATCAGAAATCATATTATGAATGCCCACCTGCAGTCAAATCCTGATATTTAAACAATTTAATTTCTGATTGGAGTTATGAGAATTTTAATCTAACACATGTGGACAATGCCAAGCTCAGAAAGATCAGTTTATTATAAAAGAACTGAACTTATATAATTACTGGTCTTATAAACCGTTGTAAAATAAAAATTTATTACATGATAAATACATCTAAAAAATAAGCATAATAAATAGTGACAATTTGCTTGACTAAGAAGTAAAGTAAATGAAAAGTAAATCATATTTCATTCAATAGAACCCCTTCCAAACACAAGTGACTATGTGGTACCATAGCATAATGATGGTAGCAGAAAGAAGGAACTTTCACTGAAGCTAAAGCGCAACAGAAGATCATGATTTGAATGTGTCCATTCCATTAGAATATAGCCTACATTTATTCCTGGAATTAAAAAGAATATATTACTTTGCATTATTCATTTCTTCTATACAAAGAAATAAAAGTACAAGAGAGTTGGAAGGGACCTTGAAGGTCTTCTAATCCCCCTGCTCAAGCAGGAAACTCTATACCATATTTCAGACAAATGTTTGTCCACTCTGTTCTTAAAAACCTCCAGTGTTGGAGCCACAACTTCTGGAGGCAAGTCGCCCCACTAAATAATTGGAACTGTCAAAAAAATTATCTTGTTCTAGGTTGCTTCTCTCCTTGATTAGTTTCCATCCATGGCTTCTTGTCCTGCTTTCAGGTGGTTTGGTTCTCCCCCTCTTCCTTCTAGCAGTACCTCAAATATTGGAATACTGCTAGCATGTCACCCTTTGTCCTTTTTTTCTTTAGAATGGACATACCCAACCACATTTTGGCCTCCAGCCCCCTAATCATCTTTGTTGTTTTTCTCTGAACTCTTTCTAGAGTCTCGACATCTTTTTTATACGCTCGCGACCAAAACTGGATGCAATATTTCAAGTGTGGTTTTAACAAAGCATTATAAAGTGATACTAAGACTTCACGAGAAAATAAATCTGGAATTGGCTAAAAAAAAGTCAGATTACTTGTTTCATTTTTTTCTGGTTTAACAAACCATTCCCCAAAGAAATGTTGGTTTATTGTTATATGAAAACATACACTGATAATCCAATTGAAATCTTAAATGAATATGCGTAATTGAGGCTTAAAAAGAAGTTAAGTTTCTGTTGACAGTGTTTATTTTAAAAATGTTTTTGCTAATCAATTCCAAATATCAGTATTAAAATTAGTACCCAAGGTAACAGACAGATTAGGTAACGGATGTTTTAGAAATCTGGAATTTAAAAAAGTTGAGAAACAAAATGGTCTATAGTGAATTAACACATTCAGAAGAGTTAATAGTATATCAGTGTATTTAAACAAACTTTTCATTTTAAAAATTGCACATCAAAAAAATTAAGGTGCAATATAGTTATAATTTAAATACATTTCATTTTAAAGATTATGGATGGATGGAACCAATTATAAAAACTGGTGCTTCTCAAAAGAACTAATACTGAAAACCCTTAAAGCAACTAAATATTTTCCTGGGAATGAGTAATTTCCATGCATTCTTGGAAAACATGTTTTCTTTAAAGGTGTTGCGTGCAGAAGAATTCAATAAAACTAGCAGAAATCATCCAGTAAATTAAACATCAGTTTCATTTATCTTTTCAATAATCTAAGCTCTTGTACATAACCCATTCTGTCATTGGTATTTTTACTAGCTTAAGTTCCAGTTCCACAGTAATATCACATTATCCCTATTCATGGTGCAAATTTAATTTCGTTGTATAAGGTGCAATGACAATAAAGTAAACTTAAACTTTGTTAGAATGTTAGAAGAAAAGATTAAAAAAAACAATCCTTGCAAATATGCAGGAAAGTGGGGAAGCTGTCAAGAAGTTGTAAATGGTAACCAAGTAGTGTCATGTTTAACACTTAACAAGGACAACTGGAGTGCTGGAGCTGTCATATAGAGGCTTGGTCAAGTGACATCACATCATTAAACAAGGACTACCATCATGTTTCAACCCTCCGATTCGGTCAAAACGTTTGAACTTATTGTTTATTTAGATATTGTGACTTAAATATAGTTGAGTGCATGCTCTCTTTATTATTTAAGAGTGACATAATGGAAGTACTGAAAATTAGAGCCATATACATATATTTTAAAAGATATACTGTAATTCTTCAAATGTAAATCTAGGAAGTGTTTCTTTTAAACAAATAGCACCGGTATAATTTCCAAGAACTGATAATCTAGTTATAGTTTATGCAGTCAATAGAACAAGAAAAATGGAATTATTCGGTATCAATATAAAGATACTCATTCACCTTTTCATGGATAAAAATATGACCGTGTGGGTCTCCTTTACGAAACCAAGGATACAAATACTGCAATTACATATTTGCATGGTAATATCTGACGCAAGTAGATAAGCTGTGTTATTTGTGTAATGAAATCATAACACCTGTAATCAATTGCTCCACACACTCCCTTATATCCTAGGCAAATCTTTTAGTTTCATATAAATATGAGATCAGAGAAAGCTTCCATCTTGTTTCTTAAAAATAATCTTATCAAATTTGCTCTGGCAATAAATGATGTTTAACCATATACTTTAGTCCACTCATGTAACATGAAATAGCAGTAGCAATTAAAACTTACATACTGCTTCATATTGCTTTACATCACTCTCTAGGTGGTTTACAGAATCAGCATATTGACCCCAACGATCTGGGTCCTCATTTTACTGAACTCAAAAGGATGGAAGGCTGAGTCAATCTTGAGCTGGTCAGAATCAAACTCCTGGCAGTGAGTTAGCCTGCAATACTGCATTCTAACCACTAAGTCACCATGGCTCCATGCTATGCTTATGCAGTAACAGCTATTTTCCATGTATCTCTAATATACTTGATTTGCCTATACAGCGGTCAAAATAAAACAAAATAAATATCCAATATGAAATGCTTTCATGATACTGTAATTATAATAGTATATATTAAAATATTGTTTTTATACATTTAATATGCATTATATATCTAAAATTCTGGGATAGTTTTCTATTTCTATTTTTATTTCCAGTTGACATAGGCTATTGTGGAAAAATAGAAAAGATTTATATATTTAAATGAAGGGCAGAACTGAAATTATTTTGTCTACCACAATTATTAAGTGCTAGTAGTTGCTAATGTTTCCAGAATTTATTAAACAAAGCATTTCCTTTAATATTAGATAGGAATCTAGCACATTTAAAAAAAAGAAAATCTGTTTTGGGGGAAAAGAACACTTTGAATATATTTTATAAATCCACTACAGAGGAAGCACAGCTGCAAATAGCACTAATGATACATTAAATGATCTGAAATGTATTTCCTTCAAAATTATTTCTGTTCATAATCTAGTTAAGATCAAAGGTGAGTATTCACTACTTGTAGGTTTTCAAGGCTCAAAATGTTTATTTGAACTTAAACACAGGATTACATTACGATAACAATCCCATTCCAAAGAGATTTATACATGTTGTTGAAAAATAACATTTGATTTAAAAAACACAAATCTATATAGGCTTATCAATAGTTTCATATTTTCTAAAGCTGCATTAACCTCAACTTTTTCTATGTATTGCAAGCTGCATTTTTATTGTCATACAATTACAATGGATAAAGCAGACACCGCCCCCCCCCCCAAAAGAAAGGCATTGTCAAAGAAAAATAATTATGGATACTTACAATTAAATTTTAAGATAGTATTCATAGCAGTGTTTCAAATCATTTAAACTGTTATTTTATTGTAAGCATGTAACTCACAAATTTCACAGCATGGTCACATTATATTTTGTGGTAGTCACAAACAACTGATGTACAAAATGAAGTGCATTATTTCTACACTATCCTAAGCCTATGACTAAATACAAAAAAAAAGTCTATATAGTTTACAAAAAAAGGTTAATGTCTATATTAACAGTAAAACCATTCAAAAGTAACAGTTGAAATTATATAGAGTTATAACACCAGATAGTCATTCATTCAATTTCACAAGAGTACAAAAGTGAATGTTTCAATATCTGCGACGCTTGTTAGGTCCTTCAAAGCTGCCCCCAGGATTTCCTCTACCAAAGCCACTGGGTCCACTATTGACGGCACCTACACCACCCATAGCTGGTTGAGGAGTTTCAGAGCCTGGTCTATTAACCATAGGTGAACCCATTTGTGGTGGGCCTCCTTGAGGAAATCTCTCAGAATGCTACATTAAGTCCATTTAGAACAAACCCCCAATTTGAATTACAATAAATAGGGGAAATATGACGTTTTCAGGAAGTTCAGCAGATAGTCCAGCAGAATCAGGATGACACATAGAAGGAAGAAAGGAGCAATTAATTTAGTCATTACCTTTAAAAGTTGAATGTAAACTAAAAAGTCAAAATAATATTGTGACAACCAGCTCATTTAGTTAAAAGGAATAGATTTGCAAAGTGTAACCATTCTAAGAGGTCAAATTCTAATGAATGGTATTTTATATTCTGACTCTTCTGTACAAAATCTAAGTTTGTATGAATATTAAGTATATTAAGTATGCATAAAGTATATCAAAATATGTATAAAGAAATGAAATTAAAAGTACATTTTAGAAGTTACTTAAACTTAATTTTTAAGAGAGCTAAATGCAACAGGAATCTAGGTTCAACATTGTTAGAAGTGTGCCATAAATATAGACAGATGATAGATAGATAGATAGATAGATAGATAGATAGATAGATAGATAGATAGATATAGATAGATTGATTTCATGTAATTCACATGAACATTTACAGCCAAATTTATATTTAATGTCTTTAAAATATAAATTGTAACCTAACAGATTAAGTTTGTCCTAATTCAAAATTATCATTTTCTCTTTTGAAACTAGAGAAATGAGATTTCATAATCTTGAAAAATTGCTAATTCATTACACGGATAAGCATTGCTTAAAGTTACATAAATTAATAGGAATGTTAAATGCCTCACTAAGAGAAAATTTTAATTAAGGTCCCTGAATGACTTAATAGCCTATCTGGCCAACTCCAACTTTATGATCCAATTGGGATTAAAAATATGAATCCAAAGCCAGCAGCAGCAGATTTTTCAGAGAACAGCAAACTCTGGTTCTTGAAATGAATGTAACGCAGAAACTAAGTCACTGATACGAATATTGCTATATTGTTAACGCTAAAAATTATAAAACCAGCAGTAATTATCTCATTTTCTGGGTCAATTGCTGTGTAGATAACTGGTATAATTTTGCATCCTTTTCCTTGAGCCCATTCCACTCCCTGCAAATCTGCTCTGATCAATTGCAGTATTACCTGAGTAGATGAGAAGATACTAAGCGAGAAACCTTATAAGAAAAGTTCTCTGATGTGAGGTACTGTTATTATCCAATTTATTACAAAAACAGCAGATACATGTTTAAGGAGAATTAAGCAAATTTAAATGTTTAGCTATGTCTACTTTTTCCTTTAATAAAATAAGAACCCTATAGATAAATATTTTATTACATATGTAATAATATCAGAAATAATCCAAATATACTAGGCTGAAGTGATTTGAAAAACAAATTCAGCTCTTCTGAAAATGGTGTAGATCATGTAATTTTAAAAATAGTTTCCAGTTCTTTTACTGACAAAGATCAGTGTGCCTTCTTAACCATTATTTTCTCTTTATTAGTTACATCATAATGCTGTTCATTATTTTCCTCCCTTAAAAAGTAGAGAAATGGACTCATCATGTGTTTTAATAATATGGACAGGACATGCTGAACCTAGAAACTAGGTATATCAAATCACTTTATGAAAAGCGATTTCTTCAGCAAATGATATACAATAATTAAGTTGATAATTCTTTTAAAAAACAGCACGATGTTCTTACAGAAAATAATATATATTTACATCCCATATTACATATGCAATACATACATAAGAAGATTGCAGATATAACTACTCTGTTTCCCTGAAAATAAGACAGGGTCTTATTTTCTTTTGACCCTCAAAATAAGTGTGTGGCCTTATTTTCAGGGAAGTCTTATTATTTTTGAGGTGCAGGAGGCCCCTTAACCTCGGTCCGCAGCACAGATCAGCTGATTCAGAGTGACAGACATTCTGTCTCTGTTTCCATTATAACACTATTGCCAGCCCTAATGTCACTGGACCTGTCACTCTTTTTGCGGCCACCACTATGTGAAGGGGTGCGGTAGCTAGGGTTTGCAGGAGCAGCCTCCGTGAGGCCATTCTGCGTGGAAGGCAGGTGCATGTGGGGCGCATGGAGCATGTTCCCCTCCCGGAAATGATGGGGACCAGCTGTGCATGCGTTTAAATATTTTAGAGGAGGGCTTATTTTTAGGGGAGGGTTTATTTTAACGCATGTGCTCAAAAGCCCGATTTGGCTTATTATCCAGGGAGGTCTTATATTCGGGGAAACAATAAGATTTTTTATTCTTGTTTTACTACAACGATTTAGTGTCAAAATACATTTTACTTCATCAAGTTCACTTCTTTGGAACTCCAAACATAGCAAGAAATGCTATAATAATAGAACCAAGAAGTTTTAATATTTAAATGCTGTATAAATATTAGCTAATATCCTTGCCTTGCCCTTAACAACTGAATCAGATCTAGCTTTCAGGAGAAATTCTTTATTAAAAACAGTCAGGTTTTACAAAAAGCTTTGTGGTTATAAACTTACTCTGATAAAAATCTGTTAATCAATTAAATTTGCTTTAAAAAATATTCAAAGATAGCTTCACACTATGAAATCATTTCAATACACCAAAAATAAAACATGTTTATTGGTAATCCATGTCAACAGTATAAAATAAAAACTAAATCTTAAATGTCTTTTCCATAGACTCTTTGAGACATAATCATTTGGGGGGGGGGGGGATCGCATTGAACTGCATGTGCTTATGCTCCTTTAAATATGATAACTTGCAATAGCCCAAACATTTACAAAAATGTTTTTATTCATTACTTTTATTTACATTAAAAGAAGTACACAACATGTTATATAATATTAGTAACAGGAGCGATATTGATGGCATATTTAGCAACTAATTTAATTTTTGTCCCAAAGATCCTATTTCAAGAGGCAACTCTCTGAAGACATTTTGCTTCTCATCCATGAAGCTTCGTCAGCTCTGAAGTCCAGTTCCTCTTGAAAAAGCACCTTTGGGACAACTATGACCTGGAAGACTGAGAATCTCCATATAGATTTAATTTATTTTTATTTTTTTTAATAACATCACCGTGTGAAGTTATCCTTGTTAGATAAATTTGCTATGTTGTAGAAAAAAATAAATGTTTATGATACATTACCACAGCTCCATTATCTGGCATCATTGGGGTTCCAATGTTTGTAGCTCCTTCTGGCCCCAACGAAGGACCTGGACCCATTGCTGAGCCAGGCATTGTCCCTCTGCTGTTCATATTCATACTCATCATTGGAGGTGGAGGAGGAGGACCTTGGTTTCCAGCAGGTGCTGGGCTAAAGGCATCTATGTAAAACAGTCTACACTTAGAGCTGTCCTAACTGCATTTTAAAGAATTACAAATTATAATAGTAGAAACATTTGAAAAAAAAATGTTGTTATTCTTTGAGACTGTACATTTACTTTAATTTTTTGGCATTAAGCAATTACTATTGAACAATATCATTCCAAATAAAGTATAACATTCTCAATTTCAAGTATTTTTTCCATAAGATAATTCCTAATTCTTGAAGATAATGGCATTAACTTTCAAAATGACACCAATTCTTTTGTGTTTTTCCCCAGAACATCATTTGCTTACCATATTGTATAAGGCTAATTAAACTACAATTTTATGTCTATGACTGTGAATGTAGAAAATCTTTGAGTATTACCAAGTGGAAGATGCAAGAAACTACTTATTTGGAGAAAATCATATATGGAGATAAAAAAATTATTTTGTATAGCTTGCAATAATAGAATGCTTGACTAGAATAACATTTTTTTAATTATACAAGGTGAAGATAAAATCTCTTTTGAGTCTAATTAAACTTGATTATCATAAGGACTATATTATTTTTTTCTTGACAACAATACTGAAGTGATTTGCCTTGGGGGGGGGGGGTTCCTCCCCCAATTTCTCTAATCTAGTTGTGATTTTCTGGTGGCCTCCCATCCAAATGCTAGGCATTACTAAATGCACTCAATTAGAGGCTTCTTTATAAAATGTTACCACATGCATATTGACAAACAAAAAATACCTAGGAACATTGTGATCAGATTATATATGTACTGACTTTAGTGAAAAATAATTCTCATGAAATAAATCAGTCACAGCACAGATAAAGAAGCAGTGGTTTTTAATTGTGTTGGTTTTAATTCTAGGTAGGCAATGATGGTGGCAAGTTTTGTGATGCCCAACGTCTACAATAAGATAGCTTTCTCTCAATGCCACCTTCCTGTGCTTCTTAATGCACATCTCTTCACAGCAGCATAAGAGCTAATCTGCAAAGCTCCCTTGTTATTTTACTCATGATTTAAATACTGCTAAATATAATTAATATTTTAAGATATTTTTTCAACAGGGGCTGAGTAGTTGTTACACTTTCCTTTATTCTTGTTACAGTAGAGCTAAATGAAAGCACAAAGGATTGGGCAAAAGGGGCAGGATTAACAAATTAAAGAGACAAACTCCCTCTGAAAGCATTTTCTGAACTTTAGACTAATTCAAAACATATGGAAACTGAGAACTGGAACTTGCTTTTAGATAATACATTTGCCACAGAGGCTTGTACCCAAAGCAACAGTTCCCCAGAAAATGAAAACTCAGATTGTACATGGCTTTAAAATTTATGAAGACGTCTCCCCCTCCTTTTCCCCATATCAGTTATCTATAAAGGCACCCAAACCAGTTTTAGCTCAAAATCTGAAATCAAATGTAATAAATCTGGATAATAAACAATCCAAACGTTATTAGAGATGCCTGGACACCACACTTCTTGAAGAAGCAACCAAAATAAAACAAAGACTAAGCTTAGTCAGGTATACATAAATATTATTATACAAGATGGCCCAAGATGCCACAGTGAGTAATACCAAAATAATCAGTATTAGACATACAAAAATAGCTGTTGTTAAAGAAATGTGGAGAATTCTAGTATGAGATGAGTGTTCTACTCACTCACTTTAAACTAACATAGAGGTCAATACCTCAACTTTGGCAAACTGTACAAATATTCATTAGTGTGGTTTTGTAGAAACTTTACATGATACTTGCCTACTATTACACAAATATACATGGTTATAATAAAATAAAAGTTCTGAAAGACGAAGACCAGATTATTTAAATGCTTAATTATAGTTTGCTCCCATCATTCCCATAAACCCAAGCCTCCAATTAAAAACAACATATTCAAGACCCTGCTATAAATTCTCAAAAGTAAATTAAATCAAACTTTTACTTGTATTGCAATGTATTTTAATTTTACATTTATTAAGATACAACTTTAGAAAGATTTACAACAAACAGGAATTAATGCTTTTCAGTTGATACTGATAGTTTTTCCTATGACCTTCAATTTTGTAAAATCAAAAATTATGTTTGAAAGAAAAAAAATGAATCCAGTATATAACGAATTAAAATTTTGGCCAAGATTATCTGCCAAGGTCCACAGAAGTAATATGTACAGTCTCAAAGAAATTTGTAAGAACAAGAGCCTTTTGCTTCAGATCCCTACCTCCCATGTTTAATGCTCCACGAGGACCCATATCACCCATTCTCATTTCCTGTTCTCTCTGAAAGTAAACATAATTTGCATCGTCAACCTACCACTTATTATTTTAACATTCTCATTTCTTGGCCAACCATTTTATGAAATAACACTTATAATTCCATGAAATACCATGACGTCCATTAATAAAAATTTGTACTTTATTCTTTTTCAAAATTGTGGTCTTTTAATATAGAAGACACAAAACAATACCAAGATAACCACCCAGAGATCAGCCTCAAGTATAGTAACTGGCCCTAAGGAAGAATCAAAATAGACGGCAGTATTTACAGCTGGTTGTATTTGTGCCATATTTAATACTTTTCTCAGATTTAATTATGGAAAAATAATAGAAAATATTCTGTAGCATTATAATACCGGTATTAATCACACTGGACTTAGAATTTAAAAATGTGAATTATTCTCTATGTAATATAAAATACATATATTAGTTTTCAATTATGCTTTAACAGCAAATGCCTGGCAATATATAGTCATCAAACTGTAGTCTGTACTATATGACAGCATAGACAGACAGTAAATATTCAGCAAAACTGGAAGGTCAGGCTTTTTTCTTTTTAAATAATTTATTTGTAGACGGGTGGAGTAACTGTAGGCAAATGAATTACTAGATTTGTTTTTAAGATTACCACATGGGCATGAAATAAATACTTCCAATTGGGCTCAGTTGGATTCTATAAATGGATAAAAAAATGCAACTATTAAGGTATCCCTTAAAATAAAAAATATACATTAGCAAGTATTTATCTAATTCTAAAACACTTAGTAAGATGCAGAGTACTATCAGAATTCATAATTTTCATTTTTATTAAAGAAAAGAGAACATTGCCATCCTAGATTAAGTAAAAAAGCTGACAGGATATGTATTATTGATGATGGAACACATGTGAAGCTTCAGATAATTTCACTGATTGACAACCTGAAGAAATTAGAACAAAATTAATTAAAAACTACAATCTGTAAAGCTCCATTAATTTACTTATTTGGCATTATTTTCTTCCCATAATACAGCTAAAACCAGCTATATAATGTATACATTAATGTATATAATGTATACAGTAAAAATGTAAGAGGCAAGATATTCTACAATTCTGAAATGTTCTAATACATAATAAATATATCTATAATTTACATACAAACTACCAAAGTATTAAAATTACCATAGAATTAGGATAGGTAATAATAATATTATTTACAATTAAATTTAAAAGTATTCATGAGATCCATGGCAAATGTTGCACTAAAACACACTGCATAAACTCCACTATAAGAACAAGAATTATTAAATATCAAGAGAGGAACTACTTCTTTAAAAAAATTATTATTTTTTGCTTTAAATACCGCGTGTTTGTTATATACATCAAATACTACAATATGAATAGAATATGCATTTCAGTTGTGCATCCACTAAAATAATAAATAAAGGAGTGATTCACATAACTAAAAGTCCCACAGGTTCTTGCTGGATTCTGCTCATAAAAATATCATAATCAGAAATTAGCAAAAACAGAAATACAATTGTCATGCTGTCAAATATACCAATATTGTAAGATTTTGTAAGCCGTTTCAATTAATACTTAGTAAAATATATATTAAGAATCATAGTTAAAAGTAAAATTTTCTGTTAAAAAGGAAAACCATACTAACTTCTCAGGCCAATAGAGCTATATATAAGCATTAGATTACAAATACGAACTAGAAATATATGAGTAAAAAAATTAAGTAAATGACAAAAAAGCTTTTGAATTTTATTTTATCTATGATTTTTTTATCAAACACAATAAATAATATTTTTTAAATAAATAGGACCTTCATGAGAAAATTACCCAGCCAAATGTAGAAATACTAGTCACCAACGAAGACCAAGCAAATGCTTAAATTCATATAATATTCTAATATTTAAACTCATGTAAAGATTTCAATATAGAAATCTGTTGTAGCCCAGCAGGATCTGGTTCAGCTGATGCTGGACTCAGATAGTGAGGGATCATTTGAGTCTGCCCTGGATGGTGTGGAAGACCCTGTGCAGGTTGCAGATTCAGCGCAGGGACCAGAGGGGCTGGTTGGCCACCAGGAGGCGCCTGAGGCATGGAGCAGTGAGGAAGATCAAAGGCAGTCAGTCCCTGATGCAAGAGTAAGACAGGCTGAGAAACAAGGCAGCAGCTTCGTAGGCAGGCTCATAGACGATAATTAGCACAGGTGGTTATAGATTGGCCCCTCCCAAGAGAGCTTATAGGTGAGACGTTGGGAGGGGACATTTGCAGGAAACAACTGTTCGAAATTAGCAGTGAAGAACGTCGATGTCTTAGAGCTGTGTCTGAATATCTGGTTTGTTTTTTGTGTACTCTGATTTATCTGGGCCTTCGGCCAAAAGGTTTGTTATCTGCAATTAAACAGTGGAAACCAGCCAAGTCTGTGATTTGGCTTGTTCACAGGCGTGGAGAGGGGGTCAGAACAGAAATCTATCTAAATATTATCCTTTTCCAAGGTTACAAAGATATTTTTACTACAAGGTGGTGGTAGTGGTTTGCAGCATATAAAATTGATTAAAATCCATGTTTTCAGCTGAACAATTAGCATTCCATTCAGACATCATATACAATCATGCAATGGCAAGAATTTCAAGCTGAAATTTTGCACTCTTCAAAATAATGTTAAAAATTGTATCAATAGCAAGTAAAAGTATCATTTACTAAGCATTTAAATGCTTTAGGCATTGTCTCAGTAATTCTACACCTATCCTGTATTGTAAAGCTTATTATATTCAAATTACAGTTGAGAAGCCATGGCTAGCTGGCAACTATTAAGATTTGTATTTTATTCTATTTATGCTATTAGAAATAGCGTTAAGATTCAAAATTTCAAAGACTATCATTTATAGTAAAAAATTTACCAGACTTCACTAAATTGTCTGGTTTATTAATCTCAGATCTTAATACAAGAAGAAAAATTCAAAGGGGGACTGCACACCGAATAAGTAAGGCATTCAAAGTACACAAATCATATCTTGTTTCATTGCATAATAGATATATAAAGACATTTTGAATTTCTTTTATATAGTTCCAGTGATTTATGAACATTCTTAAACCAATACTGAAATCATTTTCCCACTAAAATTTAATTTTAGTATGTTGCTGATGTGGTATCTCATTTTAAATTCCTTTTAAAATATTAATATGAAGATTTTGAGATGACAAAAACTTGCAAAATAATGAAGCACAGTATGCTTCCTCTTATTCTCTCCCAAAATGTATGGTATGCATACTTCTACTTAACTATAAACAAAATGTTTATTTCATAAACAATTTAAGACTTTACTAGTAAACTCCTTATATTACCTTTGCTTACCTGTACAAATTAAATCTTCAGAAGGCAGCAGTATCCACCATACATTCAATCACTGGATTTGCCCTTATTTTGAAAAATACTAAGCAATTAAATAAACCATGTTGCTGTTTTTCTTACATTGCTTTATCAGAATCTTTAAAATAAATAAATCGTTTAAGTTTGAGGATATATGTATAAATTCTAGGTTAATAATATTTCAACAGCATCTTTTAGTTTTCTAAACAAAGTATTGAGTTACAGAAAAACAATTAGGAACTTCTTTTATACACACTGAATTTTTATTTGTTATTTGGATGCCATTTCTGTTTATGTTTGTTTATAATATATTCAAAAAATACACATTGATATTATGTAATTCTCATAATTCAGCAATCCATCTTTGCATTTATGACCTTCACAGATCTATAAAACAAAGGAAATCTGAAGTCAAACTGTAAGCACAGTTACGGCTTCACTTAGCAACCACCTTGCTTGATAACCCAATTGTCATTGCTAAATGAGGTCTATCCATATATGCTTGTATATATACAGAGAGAGATAATATCCTGAATGCTGAATAATATGAAAACATATGGTGATACAATATTGTGAAATCTAAGAAATATCAAAACCCTATGATGTCATCACTCAGACTACAATACAAGCAATGTAAGTAACGGTTTTAATCTAACTGCAATAACATATCCATTACACAGGAAAATATGCATAATAAATTCACAATATAGAAAAGTTCTCAATCACCTACATTTAAAAATATACAGCATAATTTCCTCAAGACTAGTAACACAAAATGTATTGCTGTATATTTCATTTAATGGCAGAATGACTACAATTCTATAAGACCAAAAAAAAAAAAAAAACCCCCCAACCCTCCATAATTTTTATGAAAAGAAAAATAATGGAAACAGCCCCCTATCTCTACTTATATTTGTATTAGTATTGGAAATATTGTTGAATAGGATACGTCAATCTACAGAGATTCAAGGTGTTCGGATTAGGCATCATGAATATAAATTGAGAGCTTTTGCTGATGACCTAGTTCTTACTATCTCGAAACATATACAATCTATTGAACCGTTATTACACGAGATTCTGGATTATGGGGCGGTTTCAGGGTTTAAGGTGAATTACTCTAAGACAAAAATGTTGCTTAAGAATATGTCTAGTACTCAAGCTGAACGACTCCAGCAGTTATCGGGTTTTGAAGTAGTTAAAAAAGTTAAATATCTGGGGGTTTATTTAACAAACTCTAATACAAAACTTTATAAAAATAATTATGAGCTGCTTTGGCATAAGGTTCAACAAGAAATGGCCTCGTGGAGGAAACTGAAGCTCTCTTTCTTAGGAAGGATAGCTGCGGTTAAGATGAATATACTACCGAGGTTCTTATTTTTGTTTCAGATGACACCAATAATTAAAAGAGAGGCTACTTTGTTAGAGTGGCAAGGGGACATAAATAAGTTTATATGGGATGGGAAAAAACCCAGAGTTAAGTTGAAGATTATACAAGATGTGCGGGAGAGAGGAGGATTGAAAATGCCTAATCTGATGCTGTATTATGATGCAGCTGTCCTGGGAGCAATTAGTAACTGGATAAATATGACGGAGGAGAGAATTCTTAATCTAGAAGGATATGATCTGCTTTATGGTTGGCATGCGTATTTAATGTATGGTAAAAAGCAGGATTTTGTTTTTAGAACGCATATATACAGGTCTGCGTTGTTAAGAGTCTGGAAGAAGCACCAGCCAAATATGCAATGTAAGATTCCTGACTGGGTAATACCAAGGCATATGATAGAAAATATTAGTATAACACAGAGGCACGATGAAACTACATATGCTCAACTGTTGGATTGGGTAGATAATCATTGGGAGCTAAAGTTGATAGATGAACTAAAAGATAAAAAGATTGTACAGACTTGGTTTCAATATCAACAGTTACAATTTAGGTTTAAGGAAGATATGAGGATAGGTATTGAGAATACGTATGATGAGTTGACTGAGCAAATTAGGGACCAAGGACAATTTCATATTAAAAGAATATATAATATTTTGATAAAGAGAGACTCTGCTTCTGAGTTAGTTAAGGATTGTATGGTAAAGTGGGCACAGAATATAGAGGAACCTATAATGTTAGATACATGGGAGAAGATCTGGATTAGAAATGGGAAGTTTACGCAAGCCCAGAATTTAAGGGAAAATTTTTACAAGATGTTTTATAGATGGCATTTAGATCCAGCTAAGCTGTCTAAAATGTATCCAAATTACAATCCTAAGTGCTGGAGGTGTGATTGTTCAAACGCTTCTTACTTTCATATTTGGTGGTCCTGTAAGAAAGTTAAGGCTTTATGGATTAAAATATGGTGGATAATGCAGAAGAAGATTCTTAAAAGAAAAATTAAATTTGCTCCCCAATTTTTTCTATTGGGCATAGTACCTGACTGCACTGTTGCTGAAACTAAATTAATATTGTATATGATTACAGCAGCTAGACTGCTGATAGCACAATATTGGAAGAAAGCAGAATTATGCTCTATAGAAGAATGGATACTTAAGGTAGCAAATCTTGCCGAAATGGATAAAATTTCTGTATACCTAAAAGATCACTCTTACGATAAGTATACTACAGATTGGTATCCCTGGATTGATTTTGTAAAATTAAGGTACGGTTCAAAGGAAGTGTCTATGGGATTTGGTTGAGAAATGTTTCATAAATATGTAGTAATGGTTTTGGAAAGGAGGTTATGATGGTTTTTCTCCTTTTTTGTCTTTTTTGTATTATCTTGTTCTTATTCTGATATATGCATATTATTATTGGGATATTTGTTTTTCAGATTTGCTGGTAACTATGCTTCTGACTCTATCTGGGAAGTCAGGGGTTGGGTTAGGGAGGGTTAGGGTGGGGAAATGGGGGGGTGGGTGGGGGGAGGGGGAGGGGAGGGAGAAAATGTTACTCCTAATAAGATAACCTGTATATGTCTGTTACATAAATAAATAAATGTTTAAAAATAAAAAATAAAAATAAAAAATAGAAAAAGAGACTTTCTGTGCCTCAGGTTCATTGATCAATAAATAATGAAATCATTAAAAAAAAAACATAATTTTTATGAAAAGAAAAATAATGGAAACATTCCGGTAGTTAAATTTTCTTCTTAAATTTATCTGAAACAAAATAAACATTAGTTTTGCTATTAATTTATATGCAAAAATTCTACAATATTGAAAAAAACTGAAGGCATCATTAGCTATAACTTCCTAATACTTGTACTTAATCTATATTCACATACATAATGGCTGCCATATGCTAAAATGTGACCTAAAAATGAGCAAATAAAGAATGCCATTGTAGATAGAAACTCAACAGCAACTCTTATTTTTCTGCATATTTGGAAAAATAACTAAATCAAATAATTAACACATTAAATAATGATAGGCACATTTTAGCAAATATGCAAAATTAGAGGACTCCAATTATACATTGAAAATGGATTTACTTTCAAAAATGAAGCTTGTTTGGCTAGAAAACAGCAAACAATGTCATTTTCTTGGAGTCTTAAAAACTAATTTCTTGCAGATAAATTTGAAGCAAAATTGTTGTTGTTAGACAAGAATTGTCAACAGAATACCCCCTCCCCTACATCCTGGGAGAATATTTTGCTATCAGAATAATTTCACTGCTAATTTTTACTAAGTCCTCAAATACTTTTCAACATATTATATGCTAATGCTGATGAAATAATTCTTAATACTTCTTACATTGGATCATTATATTTACAATCTTCATTAAACTACTGTATAGAAAATGAAAGACTAATCATGTGGATGAATGAATAAAGTTGCTAATGAGATTCAGCAGGAGGCTAAAATTACTGGATTTTATTGTTTCCAATATGATGGGAAAGGAATTTTAAATAGAGTTTTTTGGGGAGTTAGAAGTACCTAACAATCTACTTCTATTGTTCCATACATGGTATCTTATAAAGGTTCCAACTAATAAAGTATACTTACAATTGTAAAAGCAAATGTATGCAAGATCTACTTAAAATGGAAAGATATCCTAGCTTCAGGAATAAAATCTTGAATGTTACTTAGAAAAATGTCAAATTATTTTTATTAATTGGCCATGCTACCACTGTATTAGACTGGCACATAATATGTGTGTATTACATAAAATATACAGTATTGCTTTTTCATCCCTTTTATATTGTGTAACCAATATAAATTATCAAACCAAATAAGCATTCAGTCAATAATGTTCAGATTATACACCACACAAATGAAAAAGTTACAAGACAGAAAGATACTGGTATAACTATAAAACATATAACTGGCAATATGTATTTGGATTAGGATCATCATCATCCTAGTGTTATTCCCACAGGGGTAAAGTTCGCTTTTTGGGCTGTCATATATTTGGATGACAGCAGAATATAAATGCAATAAATAAAATACATCCGTTATTACAATCCCCATTGAGGGGCAAATCTCCTATGAATGAGGTTTTCTTTTAAATTTAAAACAAACACGATATGGAAGGAATAATTCAAGTTACCGAGATATGTATTTTTGTAATAAAAAAAAGTTTCATCTGTACAAGGTTTTAAAATGTAACAATCAAAAACTCCCTAAATATTGCAACTACATTCAAAATACAAAGTAGGTTAAAATACACCACAGTATTACAAAACACAAACTGTTCTCACAATATTAAATCTTATGTCACCAATCTGACACTTCAAAACTTGTAACATGCAGCCCATATCATCTCCAAAGTATGTTACTCCTTGTTTGTATCACATTAACTCAAGCATTTCTTTCCCAGGGATTGTACAGTTAGTGCGTGAACCCAGGAGAAGAAAATTATTACCCTTAGCGGGTATTGGTATGCATGTCTATACCTTCTCAAAACAATGATCAGGCTTTCATTTTATTCATTCAAATTAATCTCCAATGCTGCAAAGGGTGTGAAAATGATATGGTAGTTATAGAGGTCACCGGGTTTTTTTTCGTTTATTATGCTCTAAGACAACTTAGTAGATTTATTTTCATCTTTATTTCCAACAAAAGTGTAGAAAAATCAGGCATCATTTGCTGCCAAATCACAATCAGTGTTCTGAAAATTGTAAAATTCACAGTGCTGTATATGGCCTGCAAGTTACTAGTAATGTTTTCATAGAAACATTATATTATAATTATCACACATTATATATAGCTGTTGTGTAAATCCTAAATTAATCTTGGGTCTATATTCACCAGTATCTTACAGTGAACTAAAATATGTCTAATGAATAAACTTACATCATAAAGTATGAGACCTTGTAAGAACAATTTGTTTCCTAATGTATTACATTTCACAGAAATAAAATTGTAAATTATCACTAAGTATTTTGCACATAACACAATTAAAGATAATGTAAGTCAAGGTTTGTGTTATGGTTTGTGCCATCTATTAATTTCTTTTAATCTTTAAACAGCAGTAATATTTAATCTGAAAATGCTGGTCCTGAAAAAGAATGTCATAAGCTAGCATTGCTAACTAGAATAAAAATCTATCTTGCCATAAAGTGCTTTGTAGCGTGGACTACTTTCAAAAGTCATAAAAATAGATATGGACAGCAGTTAAAATTAGTTTCATAATGGCATGAATTCATAATTTCATAATGGTAGTACTTTAGCATCAGGTTTCTTTTGCCATTTAAACTGCAAGAGGATCAATAGCAGACTTTTCAGGTTTTGCTAAACTAAAATTCCCAAAAGCCCAAACCAGGACAAGCCAATAGTGAGGAATAATAAGAGCTACAGTTCAGCAACTCAAAGTACACATAGCCTCTCCTAGTTTACATTAAGTGGGAGCTGTTTTAATTCTATCCACTGGGTTCATTGTCTGCAAACTGCACTTTTGATATTTCTCAATTTCCTTAGCAAGAACACTGCTGCAATGGTCAATTCCTCAGAAAGCTGTCAAGTATAAATTACAGGTAGTAATCTTATCGCTGGTCAATTAATACTGGGCTCAGTTATGGGCGTAGAAGTTGAGGCACTCAAGAAACCAAGAAAACTACAGATCTAAAAGCCTACATACCTGGGTAATCTGTACATTTACGAACAGTTTGACAGAGATGCCACAATTTACAGAAGCTAGCATGGGTTTCTGCAATTAGTGCCAGACTAGTTCTTTGATAGAAATACTAACTTAAATCAGAGGAATACTTTGTGCATATATTATCAAGATTTTGGCAAAGTGTTTGACAAGATCTCTCTCAATATTCTCAATAAAGCTGTGAAATAAGGGCTAAGCAATAATATTGTTAGGGTTGAACAGCAACAATACATTAATGGCTCCACTCAGTTAAAGATATTTGAGCAGTCACTCAGAAGATTCAGAGAGAGCAACACAGGCTTGAGCAGTAAACTGAAAGGAATGCTTGGTTGGTAAAATTTCAAATATCTGAATGGTTCTAAAAACAGAGGAGAAATGAACTTATTCTCTATTTTCCCATAACCAAACAAATGGGCTAAAAGTAAGATTTTTCAATTCATTTATTGAACTACACAGATTTATGATCAAACTTAAAATAACCTGTAGAACAAGGCTGTCAAACTCCTGGCCCCTGGCCATGCCCATGTGCTGGCCACGCCCAAACCTGGTTTAGCGAAGGGGGGGGGGAATCCCAATACTTCATGTGATGCCGTTGTGATATGAGTTTGACACCCCTGCTGTAGAAGATCTGAATTACCTCTACTAAAAATAAACCATAACTGTTATCTTACAAAAATCATCACACTTCTTACCGATGGCTTAATATTTGAATTTATTTTAAATTTTAAATTAAAATAGAAACATAAAACAATTTCTCTAAGAGTCATTTTCCTGTGCTTTGTCTGAATGAGAAACTTTATAACCTGATTAATAATGAAAAATGACTTTTCTCTATACAGTTTATATGTTTTAAAATAAATAAAATCATACTCTTAATACCGCTTCTGCAATTGTATGTAACAAAAATATTACCAGCAGAGAAATATTCATTTGTATGAAATACAAATACCAGCAAATTTTGATCTTTCCAGAACACAGTATTAACTGGCAAGGGAAATGAAGGAAGACATTTTTACAAAAGACACATTTTTAAAACTAAAAAGATTGAGATGCTACAACATTTTATCTTTTTTTTCAAATGTTAAAACAATCTGTATGGTAAATAAGAATTATCTACTACTAATATGCTCAATGGACTAAAAAGTATAAATCCAATGAAGAGGTATATATTATTAGCTGCAAGCATGCATAAGTATATATACACAGATTTTTTTTAAAGATTCTGCTTTCCTTTAGTAACTCCTGAAGATATTGCTGTATTCATGCAATTAAAAAACCCTATCACAAGTATAGGTTAAAATAAACTAAATTCATTTTAATATCATTAGATCAAAATGCATAACCACTCACCTTGATCTAAAAGAAGTTTCTTTCTCCCTCCCCCTAAAAGATGGTGGAAATTTGGTTGCATCTTATACTCCGAATGTAGCTTTTTGGAAGCTTTTTTTCAGCCCTAATGAGGTGCTAACGATGCTTCTCATTAGCACCTCATTACAGCTGGAAAAAAGCTTTGAATATTTTTACTGCAACATACTGCTTGAAAAAATTCATTTTGTTGCAAGTTTTGTTGCAACTTGGAGAAGCCAACAAAGAAGACTGCCTTATGAGGTACTTCTTTTGTCCAGTTTCTATTTTTGGGAGATAATCCTCTCAAGGGCAAGGCAGAGAGTTCCTGTGACTATGTGATTTCTATTCTTTTGGGGATAATCCCTTTAAGGGCAAGGCAGGGATTTTTCCTATAAGCTATCTGAATTTTCTCAATAGTTTCCTTCAGGCAACCGCTGGGCTGGTTTGTTGATTCAGCTTTGTTACATTTTATGGGCTGTTAAGTGCTTTTAGCTGAATGCCCAGACATCTAGATAAGCTTTCTACAGCTGCTGAGGAAACAAAAAAAATGGCAAAAAGTGTTATTTTATTATACTATTGTGTTTGCTTGCTTTTCTGGTGCTATGGGAATAAAAATGAATAGCTGGTAGGCAGAATTTTTTCTTCATTTTCCTTCCCAAAAAGTTAGGTGCATTTTATACTCCGGTGCATTTTATACTCCGAAAAATACGGTAAAACACTGATAAAATCTAACTGAAATCACTCATAGTCTCCCTCTCTTTGTCCATTAAAGGCTTTACCTATACCACACTACTTTTTATCCGTTATTGCTGAACACCATCCTCTTTATGCCCTCATCAAGCATACGGTTATTTTATAATATATTGTACACACCCTAATCAAAATAACCAAAATATTAATAATTTTCAATTTGATTGGGGCATTCACTAGATGCTTGTTTTTTTTCTTAACCAGTCTGGCCTGCTCCTACATTATTAAATTGTGACTACCACCACTATCCTGGTTTAAATTAACTACAATTTTATCCCATTTATTTCTTCTTACATTTGTATATGTATAGTTAAATATTGTACAACTCTGTAAACGTACTTATTTTTCTAAATATGAAGAGCACAATACAATAGATTGCTCCTCCCCCTCACTTTAGTAGGCAGAATCTGAATTTTAGCCACCCAGAAGAAGAAGTCACCATCCAGTTCCAATCCTGCCTAGAACTGCTATGTAATATTTATCTGAGATCCATTGCTAGTCTTTTTCCTTATTTACATTTGTAAGAAGAAACGATGGCTGGGGAAAGAGTAGAGAGCCTGCTCCCAGACAACTCAAAGGATCTTTCTAATATTTGATCTCAGTCCCTGACTAAAGACACTGATTTTTCTCTGTTAGTTTCCATGGAGATTCTTACTCATCCAGATCATAGTTGTCCCAAATGTGTTTTTTCAACTGGAAAACAACTGAACTTGTTTTTCTTTGAAGATGTTTCACTTCTCATCCAAGAAGCTTCTTCAGTTCTGACTAGATGGTGGAGAATGGATTTATATGTATTGCAGACAACTGGTAATTTGCATTCTTTTAGAGAGCCATTGAGGCCGCTTGGAGGTTTAACTGTGTCCTCAGGGTCACTCAAGTGGTGCAATAGTTCTTGGTTGCAGAATGTTTTCTGTCCTGTGTCCAGGCTATTGGGGATAAGTCTGTGTCCCTTCAATAGTGAAGGGACAGAGAGAGAAAACATGAAGCAGCCAACAGGCTCCATAGTGTCCCAATTGAAACGATGGTTGAGTTTTTCCATGTGTTGTGAGATTAAGGAGTTTTCATTATGTCTTGTGACTGCTAGT
The DNA here is from genome assembly GCF_964273705.1 of Natrix helvetica. Lineage (NCBI taxonomy): Eukaryota > Metazoa > Chordata > Lepidosauria > Squamata > Natricidae > Natrix > Natrix helvetica. The sequence goes on from NC_138550.1 coordinate 20,490,006, forward strand.
TGGTGTTCATTCAGTTGGTGCTCTGCTAGTCTTCTACCTATCTGGCTGTTACAGTTTTTACATTGTATGTTGTAGATGTCTCCAATTTTTTTCTTCTTGGATTTCTTGGTCTTTTGGTTTAGTTAAGATGTTTTGGAGGGCTTTAATCAGTTGTGTGCAACAGTGGTTATAATAATCCATTGATAGCTTTTGATGTAAGGTAATGTTAGCCTTTTCTTAGCTTGGTTTGGTTTTGCTATAGTGGATTGAATGGTCAGATGCTTCCTGATAAATCTTCAACATTCGAAGATGTTGCATGGGTGTTCTGTTTCCTCTTTTTGTTGTTTTGGGTTGTGTTTGACTGAATAATGTTCTTACACCACATCCCTTATGGAAGGCTGGATTGTTACTTTGGTAATGGACCACTTGGTTAGTGTTGGTTGTTTTTCAATAATTTGTGTTTCTAAATTTGCCATAAATTCTTCTGCTGATGAGGATATTCAGGATGGATAGTGTACTGTTTTATTCATCTCTTGTGAATTTTATTTTGTTATAATATATATATATATATATATAATTTTGGAATGCATAGAAAATTAACAGAATAAAAACAAAAAGAATAAAATTGCTTTTCAATATCTATTTTCACAAACTATTGTTTGCAATAAAATATTTGTCTTCAAATATGAGCTCTCAGTCATATAATATAGACATGTTGTGACCTTTGCTACGACAACAGCCAAAACAAACATAAGGCAAGTAATGTAGGGAATGTCTCTGAGTATGTATTATGAACCACTGTAAAAAAAAACTATTGTTTATTATGTAATGATTCTACATTAGTAGGAACTAGTGCATGCAAACTTAAGTTAAACTAAAAAAGGAAATAAGTTCATTGGTCTAGTTACTCTAGTAGGATAGTTTTATGAGGAATGACATTAACATTTGACAAATGACGTAAAAAGAATGATTATATTGGCAGAATTTTCCCTGCCCAAGAGATACAAAATCCAGTTACTAATGTATGAAGTTAAGGAACAATAACTTAAAAAAACTTTTCACAATGTTTCCAAACTATGGGATAGCATGAACAATTAAAGAAGTAGGAAAAAGCAGTTTTATGTTAGAAGAAGTTGCAAATGACAAGGCAAATATTCTCAAAACTCTAAACAAAGTAGCTGCAATTTGACACATGACCATACAAAATAGACAAGTTTTAGATTGAGAAATTACAAAACTAAAGATAGTTCATGGAACTGATTTAATTGGCTGGCTAGTTGGAACAATGATTTCTATAATCATGTATGGAATTCATTTATTTAGCCAGCCTTTTTATACAGCTGCCCATTATACAAAAAAGTGAGTCTGAATATAGCTTACAAGCAAAATAACAATTAAGACTATATCACAATATAAAAAACATCAGACATAAGTAACAAAAATAAAAACATAGAGGGGAAAAAACCAAGATACTGGGAGGACAATAATCATTTAGCCTCATTCATTTTTAAGGCTCACTGTAGAATCCACATTTTTCAAGGCTTTTTCAGAGAGCTAACAGAGATGGAGCTAACCTCACTTTAGGGGGAATGCTGTTCTAGAGAGTAAGGACATAGCAGAAACAGCACAACCCTTGGGTCCCATCAGATGGAAATCCTTAAGATAGCACCTAGATTATCCCTCTTCTGGATGGGATGGGAAGACGTAATTGGAAAGCGACAGTCCTCCAAATAACCTGGTCCCATGCCATAAAGGGGTTTAAAGGTCAAAACAATACCCTGAATGGCACCCAGAAGCAAACTGGCAATCAATGCAGCTCACAGAACAGAGATGTAATGTGTGCCATCCAAGAGGCACATATAACTCTCTGTGCAGCTATATTCTGCACCAACTGAAGCTTCCAGATGCCCTTCAAGGGTAGAACTCTGAAACCAAAGACCAGAGGACAATCACCACAGATAAAGTTAACCCAGCAAGTCACATCTGACCAGCAATATGTGAGATCAACTAAAGCAGTGGTTCTCAACCTGTGGGTCGGGACCCCTTTGGGGGTCGAATGACCCTTTCACAGGGGTCGCCTAAGACCATTGGAAAACACGTATTTTCGATGGTCTTAGGAACCAAGACACCAATTTTATGGTTGGGGGTCACCACAACATAAGGAACTATATTAAAGGGTCGCAGCATTGGGAAGGTTGAGAACCACTGAACTAAAGGATAGCTGAGGTGACACATCAGGGAATCCTGCAGAACATGGCTGATGAAAGATAAAAGGAAAAATTGTACAAGTCTGCCAGAATACTTTTTTCCAGCTCTCCTCTCTTCTTCAAACCACATTCGCTACAATGAAGTTTTGTATCATATGTTTGTAAGCATCTGCAATTAATAAAGTTTTTGTAGGTGAAAGAGATTCTGCATGCTATGTTCCTTTTAAACATTTCATTACTGCATAAGAATCAAAATTCAAGTCTCTAACATTGTTTTCATCAATGTTCCCCTCAGAGCATAAACAATTGATATGTTGATTACCTAGATGATTCAGACTGTAGCTCTAATAGACTCTACCTATTATACCAAAAATAACCATAACCATTTATACAGCTACTGGAGCTGCAGAGCTATATAGAATACGGATCTGATCAATGTTCAATGTAATTCCTGGATGTTAAGATGTCACATAGCTAACATTGGTTATGCAGTGGTATCTCGGTACTCGTCGTTAATTGGTTCCAAGAGGTGCAAGGAGTATTAAAAATGATGAGTACCAAACAAACCATGACTTACCATGTGACCCTTTGTTTTGGCTGGGAAAGACTTTCTGTCTGTCCCTTTTCCTATGTCAGTGATCTTCCCAGCAGGGCCAACTTCCTATTCACCCTTGGAGACTGTCCCCTGCATCCTTTTGCAGCAACCTTACTGGCATGGGCGACATCATGTCTGTTCTCCTTGGCCATCGCCCTCTTCCTATTGCAGCGCATCAAGTACCAAAAAACGACGAATATCGGGACAACATTTTCACATTAAAATGCATCAAGTACCAAATCCAGCAAGTTTTGAAGCCGTCAAGTACCAGAGGTACCTGGAGTCAGAGTACTAGGAAACCATTTATTTCACGGGGATTTACAATGTACAGATATGAGCTGATTTTGAATCTTTGTATTGCTGGTGCAAGAGGAAAAGGCTTTCCCTTAAACAAATTTCTGTTCCTCAATGTTTCTCCAGTCGTCTCAATTACAGCCTCCACCCTAGTACTTGCAATTTCTACTGTTCTGGACAGAATTTGGTGGAGCAATACACTTCCAATGCATATTATCTTCTATAAATTTCCCTAAGGAATTTCTCTGCAAAAACACCGACAATACAAAGATCACTTTTTTAGAAACCACACCTGGTTCTGATTAATCTCTTACATATCTGGTTTCCATTAAACATTTATCAAAACATACCTGATAGATTTTACTTCAGGTAGATGGTTGCTGGAATCATTGGTCACCTGGCATGTATTTTCTTTTTATACACTTAAAGACTCACTGATAGCTGAGCCAGGAATACTTTAAGCAGGCAGATTCTTGAACAGGTGGTTCCTTCCTGTTAATTATACATTTCTTTTCCCACTCTGAACTGCTGGGGTACAAGTAGTCCTCAACTTATAATCATTTGTCTAGTGACCATTCAAAGTTACAATGGCACTGAAAAAAATGACATACAACCAGTCCTTGCACTTACAAACATTGCAACTTCCCCAATCATGCAAGCAAAATCTGAGTACTTGGCAACCAGCATATATTTATAGGTTGCAGCATCCTGGAGTCATGTGACCACCATTTATGGCCTTCCTCACAGGTTCTGACAAATCAATGGGAGAACTCAGATTTGCATAATGACTGCATAAATCGCTTAAGAACTACAGTGATTCACTTAACAAATGTGGCAAAAAGGTTGTAAAATAAGGCACAACAGCCATCTTAATTAGCAATGGAAATTCTGCTCTCAATTGTGGTCCTAGGTCAAAACTACCTATATGTCCCACCACAGAATGGCCATCTTAGCCATTGGAAAATGGAATATTGGAATTACATGAAGGGTTTTTTTCCCTATGGTGGAGAAAGGGCATTCAATCCACCAAAATCAATAGAGGAAAATGGAGAGGATAAAAGTTTGTTAATTTTCTATTGTTATTTCATACAACTAGGAAATCCTGGTATGTTTCTATTGTAGAATGTCTTCAAACGAAACTACACTAAAATTTAAATTTACCAAAAAATGATATAATGGACTGCATATATGGAGTAAATTTCCAGAATGATTTATGTTATTTAAACAATGGCATCATTATGCAAATGAGACCATCTAAATTAATATAAGTCATAAGTGTAATAATATTGTTGTAATGTCATCATATAATTACCAATACACTGAGACAAATAATATGCAAATGATTGTGTAAAAAATCAAAAACTGCCAAGACAAATTGTCAAATTTAACAGCCGGGAATAACAGAACTCCTTTCTCCAAAACACATCAATTAGTATAAAGAGTTCTACTTACAGTATCCATGAAATTCGACTTGAAACCTTCTTGCTGTCTCCTCAGTTCCTCCTGTTCTCTCTGACGCAGCATCTCTTCTTCACGTCTCCTATGCTCTTCTTCATGCCTAGCCATTACATATAAAATATGATTTCCTAAAGTTCTTGCTGCATATTTTCATGCAATACTTTCTCTTACAATGCCACACATGTTTAGCCTTACTAGTTGTTATTTTTAGTTGTTTTTTTTCACTATAGTCTGACATGTCCTACATCAGGGATAGACTTAAGTGACCTTTAGTACATGTCTTAAAGATCCTATGTAGTGTCTCCATTTCCTTGATGCGTATCACAATAAGAGTGCAATAGAAAACTTATTCTGTAGTATTCTAAAATACTACAACTAGAATTATCACTATTTATTTTTATCAATATTTATAAGTCCATTTCACAGATTTGTGACTTTATATTAAAATGAAGATAAAAAAGGTGTGTGTATGTATATGTGTGTATACACTCACACACACACACACACACATATAATTTAAAAAAATTACTGCAACTATAAACATTTATGAACTAAGAAATAAAAGAAAAAGAAAAAAATAAGTGAAGGAAAGAAAAGATTAAAATAAAAAAATATAGTAAAGGAAAAGCAATATACAGTATAAACAAATTACTTCCTCCTTTATCACAAGCATAAACAATTTTAGTAATATCCATTTCTCTTAAAATACAAATTATTTTGTCTTCCAATATACCATGTCTTATCTAGAAACATACCCTTAAAGTCTCATCATTTAATCTGCCATTTCTTACCCAGAAGTCCAATTTAAAAAGTTTTAATTGGCAGCGTATCATCAATTCATCTAGTAAATTGAAAATGGAGATATTATCCTCTGAAGTTTTTCATAGAAGAATTCAGAGGCACTGTTAAAACTGTAAATTTAAAAAGTTACATGTTGAGCTGCAAAATCCAGTATTTAAAAATTTATGTAATACCTTAATTGTATCTGCTTTCTTTTCTGTAGTTCTTGGTTTCGAAGTTCTTCTAAACGTCTCAGTTCTTCCTGACGCCTCATAAGATCTGGAAAAAGTTAAAACAGCTATAGCAATTATTTTTCTGACACAAATACAGGTAGTCCTCTACTTACAACAGTTCATTTAGTAACTGTAGAAAGTTAAAACAGCACTGAAAAAAGTGACTTTTTGTTTTTTAGTTATAACCTTTGTAGCATCTCCATGATCATGTGCTATATTCAGATGCTTGGCAAGTGGTTCATATTTATGAACATTGCTGTGTTCCAAAGTCATGTAATCACTTTTTGTAACCTTCTGACAACAAAGTAAATGGGGAAACCAGATTCACTCACCAAGCAGGTTATTAATTTATCAACTGCAGTGTTTCACTTAACAGCTGAGGCAAAGTCATAAAATGGGGCAAAAATCATTTAACAAATGTCTCAATTAACAACAGAAGTTTGGGCTCAATTGTGGTTGTAAGTTCACGGCTACCTGTAAGTAGTATACATTGTCCTCACTAAAATAAGCATGAACATATGAAAACAGACATAAATAACTTGAACTCTTCTAACAGGTATCAGTAAAAACAATTTAAAGATCTAGAAACAATGTATTTTAATAATTAATTAATTAATCTTAAATTGAAGATTTTTCTCAGGTTCTGGACATATTTTCTAGGGCCCAGATTGCTACACCAAGGTGCAGAAACTACTGAAGACTAAACCAAACTCTGCCTTTAAGCAAACTGCAATGTACCTGAGCTTTCTCAGACAAGAGACAAAAATGTGAAAAGAAAGGTGCTAAAGACTGCAATTTGTTATCTCTAACACAATAGTCATTTTTTTAAAAATAGATGAGCTCATGAAGCAAGCAATTCTGATCAAAATCAAGACTGCAGATGGAGAACTCTGAGTTGCTACACAGTTACAAATCAAATTTTATTTTTTTGCACAGCAACTACTTCATTAATTATACATCATACATTATTTCAACTGTTAATATCCAACTTTAAGAAATACGAGAGTTAGAATTAGAGTAATCTCAAAAATTGTTGAATGATCAACTAACAAATAATTTAATTACAGTCAACTGTAGGGAATTCTGGCTTTTCCTTATTTGTTCAGTAAGTCAATTTTGTTTGCAACATACAAAAATCACAGTATATTAAGAGTTCTGTACTTAATACAGCTCCAGTGCTCTATCTTACTGAGTCAAATAACCAAATGAAGTAGGTTTTGGAGAAATTTCACTTATAAATTCTTCCTCTACAAAGAAAAACAAGTTATGTTCAGGAAATCAGCAAAATCTCATACACTGAATGTGTTTGAGAAAGAGCTTATCTGATTTAGGCCACCATCAAGGGCCAGATATTTGCATTTCAAATATACAGTCCATGAGTCACAAGTCCTTCAATACATGCATAAATTATTTTGAATTGTATTGGGATGCATTAACCCAAATAATAAGACTATTTCCAATATTCTTCAGCCCACATAATTAAAGCAATAATTTATGAAGAATACCTTGTCTCATCAACATTAACTGATGCTCATGTCGAGCTGCTTCCATTTCTGCTTCTAGCTTCTCCTTAGCTTCTCTAATATTTCTATCAACTTGTTCCCGCTGTTGTTTTTCCATTTCATCAAGAGCTTTCCATCGTGAAGCATATTCAAATTCAAATGTTCCAGGTTGGGCAAAACGTGGGGGTTGTTCCCTTTCCCTAAAAGAAGACACATTTCACCTTAATGCTGTAATTTCACATAAATATAACAGCAAATTTGTCTGCAAATTTTGAATTCATTTCTTCAAGGCTTCTGTATAGATTCTTAAATAACGCTATTACTGATTTTGTTGCCTATGGCTAATTTAGTGACAAAAAAACTAAAGCCTGTCTACTTAAGTACAAAGAAAAAAACAAGACTGGAGTAATGTGTAAAATTTAAAGTGGAAGGTTGGAAGTATGCAAAATATTTATTCTACTAGCAGCATAGACATTTTTTTCTTCTCAGCTCTTCAAATAAGCAAGTCTGGAAGCATAAAGAAAGATCAACCATTCCTACTATCTGCTACACCAAATAAATAATCCCTAATGAGCTCAACTGGTACTATTGGTATGAAATACTGATATGGCAGGCAAGATTACAGAAAATTTACTTTGCTGCGTGCTTTATTTTTGAACAGCAGATAGCATAGGAAAATGTTTTTCAACTTGCTAATAACTTCCACATTCTGAACTTATTTATTTTGCTTCTACCATATGAAATGGCAATGTATGCTACAAATTTATAGCATAGAAAACAGATCTAAACTCTATTTGTTTCATTGTCTTGATGGTGCAGTGGTTAGAGTGCAGTACTGCAAATCCCACCAGGCTCAAGGTTGACTCGGCCTTCCATCCTTCCGAGATGGGTAAAATGAGGACCCAGATTGTTGGGGGAAATATGATTCTGTAAACCGCTTAAGAGAGGGCTATAAAACACTGTAAAGTGGTATATAAATCTAAGTGCTATTGCTATTATGACACAAGTATAATTTTTCAATCACGATAAGCCCTTTTCTGTTTCTTATGTAATATACAAACAACCCATTTAAAATAATTTTAAACTCTAGTTTTATCATGGTACACTGTGCAAGATTTGTTTTAATGAGAATTTTGATTACAATGCTATTTCTTCATTACTTCTTTCATTTCTAATATTCTGTTTTAGAAGTGGGTACTTACTTATGGTACTGTTGTGTTTTTTGCATTAATTTCTCAGGCAAACCATCTTCGTCATCAAATTGTTCCATAGGTTCAACAAGAACAGGTCTAGGTGTTCTTAAAATAAGTAACATATACACACTGTTAATCAGAAATATGTAAACTCAAACTCTAGTTTCACACTGCCAATCCACTATGTAAACAGCACAAGTGAACATGGGAGATACTGGTAGTCCTTGACTTGCAACCACAATGGAGCTCAAAATTTCTGTTGCTAAGTGAAATATTTGTTACATGAATTTTGCCCCATTTTATGACCTTTCTGGCCACAGTTAAGTGAATCACTGCAATTGTTAGTTTAGTAACATGGTTGTTAGCTGAATCTTTCCAGAGACTTTGCTTGTCAGAAGGTCACAAAAGGTGATTACATGCCCCAGGGACACTGCAACTGTCATAAATATGAATCAGTTGCCAAACATCACATGACCATGGTGATGCTACAACAGTCATAAGTGTGAAAAATAGTGATGTCACTTTTTTCAGTGCCATTGTAACTTTGGTCACTAAATGAACTGTTGTAAATTAAGGACTATATGTATGTGCCAAATTAAGTTGTTGACAACATAGGATGACTTTAAAAAACTTTATTTTACTTTGACTTAAGGTATCTTTCTTGTCAACAAAAGATGGGCACAAAGTGATAAGATTAATTCCACCTCTTATAATCAGAAAGAATCTTAACATTTGAATCTAGTGAAATAAACCAAAGCTCTTCAGTTCTCCAACTTCGAGAAATTAACTTTTTTTCAGAGAAATTGCACAAACACATACAAGCAAAAACTTGCTATTACATGATTTAAAAAAAATCCACAGTATATAGAAAAATAATTCTACTTGATTTCCTAATTGTTTTCTTACTATTGAAAAGTACACTTAGCTGACCAAATCCAGATTGCTACCCTATGAATTTCTACATATGGAAACCCATTGCCAGAGCTTTGAAGGCTGCTGCTGATTTAAAATGAATCTATGATGTCTGCCAGTTGTTGTTCTGTGATCCACTTGCTTATGGAAGATTGAGTTATGGGAGACAAATAAGGTATCACCCTTCTGCTCCTCTGGAGTACATTTTGGGGGAAATTCTACAATGTTTGTACACATCAAATTTGTACCAAACATATCCCAAGGGGTAGTGGGGAATAGAAAAAAAACCTGCTTGCTCTATCTCCTACCCCTTGTAAAATTTGAATGCCCTTAAGCACAAGGAAGAGGTAAAGACGTAGAAACACTATTTCTTTTCTCATTGAGAAGGCTCTTAGTTCCCCAGTTCCACTTGAGATCACAAATGTTAGGAAGATCATCTTCCAAGTGAAGCAGCTTACAAGAATTTGCCTAATGCATTCAAAGGGTGTAGTAGTCACGTGCCAGTCACATGAAGGCATAGTGTGTGATTAAGAGAAAGAGCACACTGGTACCCTGAGGAAATAGCAACATATAAGAATTTTCATTTATAGATCAGCAGACACAAATGTAATTTTTATTGAAATTTTTAATTACACAACTAATACAAACTAAACTCATAAAGTAAAAAGAGCAAAAAGTGCAAAGAAAATGAAATAAAGAAACACACACAGAGGTAGTCCAACGTATAGCTACAATTGATCTCAGAACTTTGGTTGCAAGTCATTGCAGTTGTTAATTCAAATCAACATGTGTACAAAAGCCGTTAGATAAATCACCATTGTCATTAAGCGTATCACGTAGCTGCAAGTCTTAATCCAATTTACCCAATAGGCACTTTTTGCTAGAAAATGTCAAGTCACAAAATCTGATTACATGACTACAGGATGCTGAAACCAGTTGTAAATGTGAGCCAGTTGCCAAGTGCCCAAAATACATAATGTTTTTGAGTCCATCCTAAATTCAATCATTAAGCCTCTTTTGTATATTCAATAAAAAGATATTACCGGTAATCAGTCAAGCCAATTTTTTGGTATATCATTTGCATTTCCCTTTTCATTCTTTTGGCTGTTGTTTGTATTTCACTTTCTCTATCTTATAAGCCACATTTTTAATCCAATATTTCTGATTCCACTATTCCTGCATCAAGCAAGATTTGTTCCATTCCTTAATATCCTTTAAACAGTTTATCCATAGAAACAGACATTGTCGCCAATATTATTGTTACTGTATTATATATTAATGTTGTTGATATTGTTGCTATTCATTTCTGTTCCCATTCTTCAAAGAGTTCCTTAATATTTCAAATGTTATAGTATTTTGTGTCACTTCAGAAATCCCAATCTTCTACTGGTAATCAAAACCAAATGCAAAGGTTTTTTCTTTTTGCCTGGAATCTTTACTTCAGTATATTTTTCAATTTAAATCATAAAGTATGTAATCTACCTACAGCAGATGAAATAACTCGATATCTACAAAATCTGTTTAGTTTATAAAGTTAGTTCCAAAATCTTGTAGTAAGTTTCAATATTCCAACTTTGCTCGATCCTTAATTCATTTATAATTTTTTTGGTTCAAATTCTTATTTAACCTTTTCCCATTGATTTCAAATTCTTTTTCTCCTAATTTTTTTTCTTTTATTCTTGAAATCAGAAGAACTGATTCATCTTCCTGATGTCTTTTATTTCAAATAGGTTAAGCAGCTCCCACCTTCAGATTTTTATTTTTATTTTGAATACCTGGGGATGCATGACCCAATTCTTCTGTGATTGACTTTATTAACTCGGTCACTCTGCTTCAATTTTCAACAATTCCTTTGTCTACTCCCTAAATTTATCATAATGATTAATTATGACACTTTGTTATGAAGGTCTTTCATCTTAATCTGCCGTGGCTGTTTTACTCCTTTACACGTAGAGCTCAACTTACAACAGTTCATTTAGTGATCGTTCAGTTACAATGGCACTGAAAAAAGTGACATAACCGGTTTTCATACCTATAGCCATTGCAGCGCCCCATGGTTCTGTGATCAAAATTCGAATACGTGGCAACTGACACATATTTGATAGCTGCAGTGTCCCAGGGTCCTATGAACAGCTTTTGTGACTTTTTGACAAGCAAATTCAATGGGGAAGCCAGATTCACTTAGCAACCGTGTTACTAATTTAGCAGCTACAGTGATTCACTTAAATAACTGTGTCAAGAAAGATCGTAAAATGGGGCAAAATTCATAGATCGTTTCACATAGCAACAGAAATGTTGGGCTGAATTGTGGTTGTAAATCAAGGACTATTTCTACTGTGATATTGTCAGTCTGAACATGTCAAATCTTTACACATCATGGAGAAAATGTTTGTGGCCACTTAGAATCAACATCAACATGATAACACATAATCAATCATTTACTAGATATGCTAATGCTTTCAATGCCAAGCAGGCCATCCTCAATTGTGGTTGATTGAGGACTATCAACTCACCCTGTGACCACAACCCATGAACCAAACAGTTCTGCAAATTTGTCTCCCCTCCCATCTGGCTGGTATCTGTAGTTAATTGATCCTTAATTAGCTTTTATTAGTTTCTGAATGATACTTCCTTTGCTGGTTGGCTTCAAGGATTTGGTCACCCTGCTAGGGATTCTTGGGCTTAAGTATCCAATTTTGAAATGGTAAGAGGAAGCACTGAAGTGTTTTGGAATAAAAGCAGACTCAAAGTACTGAGGATGCTATCATTATTCTCTATAACCTTGTCAATATCTACAAGGGTGATCTTATAGATAACAAAATCTTGCCATATTCTGAACCTTGATAATTTGTTCCTATGGCAGATTATTTCTTTCATCTATGTTGATTTCTAGATGGAGGATCTGCCTTGAGGGTGCTATTGGTACATATTTTAAACACATAAAATCACAATAAATGTAGCAAAGAATAAACTTACGTTGTAAGCAAGAATGCACCATCACCACATCTTTCTAGAGCTTTACGTGCTGGAGGCTTTGCAGCAAATTCCACAAAACCTTTGCCTGTTGCTCTACCACGATCATCTACGACAACAACCGCTCTTTCCACAGGCCCAAACTGAGAGAAAGCTTGTTCCAAAAGCTCATTGGAAACAACTGGTGAAAGATTCTTAATTGTTAAAGCAGCTCCATGGGTGGCAAATCGAATTCGGAGTGGCCTGCTCTTTAAAACTGTTCCATCAAGTTCTGCCTTTGCTATTTCAGCCAGCGTCCTGGACTCCTTTTCAAAAAAAATTACAAGATACATACGCAATTATATTATGTGTAGATATTACATATAATTAAGAATTTAATGTTACATGTATTTTAGCGTCATTCAGAACCTGTAAAGGTATTTCAACATATTCCTCTATTACCACTTCTAGCTACAAGACAGATGATCATTTTTGCAGATTAAAAACTGCAGTGGCTGGTGGGAATCTTGCCAATAGTTGCATAGACAATCTCCAGATTCTCTACCAATTGCAGCAGCTTGACTAAAAAGGCTAAAAAAACATTTTTTTCCTAACAAAAAATTAAAAAAACTTTGTTTGATTTAAAAAATTTTTCCTACTTTAGCGCAAATAAGTCTCATTACATTCCTTGAAGGAGTTTTAAACAAGGAATTATGCTTAAACAGGCATTCTTCTCTTTCTCACTGGTATTTAGCTTGAGAAGCCTCAAGCCTACTGAATTTGGTTGAGAGTTAGAGTTTATTAGATCCCTGCTTATTAACTTTAAACTTTACTGATAACAAACATTTATACAAACTAATAGTAAGGTTCTTTGAATCAACAGATGTTCCTTCTCAATAGAAAAGTAAAAGCAGAGAATAAATATCTTTTTTCTGTGGCTTAATTAACACCTATCAAATTATAGCTAAGAACAAGCTATGATTCATAGCTGTCAAAATAACTGTTCTACAACAGGCTGGCCAAAGAGGTAAGCCATAGCACATTTGTGTTTTACCTTTACCTATGCCTTGGATAATTAAACTTAAAGCTAATATTAATCACACTAGCATTCTATAACACAAAATGAGAATACAAAACAATTCTCACCGGGGAAAAAAACAGTGTGCCCTACAAAACTAGTCATCAACCAGATTTTTCTTCAAATGTATCTGCATAAAAATGCATAAAAGCTGAGAAAATTATGAACTGAAGTACACGAAACAATTGTGCACTGCAATAACAGTTTCAGCAAAACAAAACAAAAATCAGCATCACCATAACCCAATTGGCCTGAAAGTCTATTTAAATAAGCGAGCTCCATTTTGAATTTAAATGGGTATAGGGAAAACTATGGACCAATTTTCACCTATACCGCACTGCTCCAACTGCATTATCAGAAAAACTTTATTTATTGCACAACCTGGAATGTGGCCTGTTTCTTAGTTTTACTAAGTTTCACTAAGATAATCTCTTCCACCATTAAGATCCAGGTATTTCAATACACCCAAAAAGGAAATTTATTAATAACATTTATATGGCTACTCGTTTCACAAGTTATAGATGTTTAAAGTTAATAAAGATACCTAAGCTACTATGGTCAAACACTTCCACTTCTGTGAGGCTGTGTTAAGGAGAAAGTAAAGGAACATTTCCAAAATAACACATCCTAAACAGAAACTCTAAAGAAAGAGCAAAGTATAAATATAAACTGTCTTCTTAGAAAAATATTAATTTTAAAAAATGTCTAAGTAGATAAGTGTTCAAGTGTTATGAGAACCAGCTCTATTGATAATGCTATGCTCTACTTTAAATAAATGAAGCAATTGTAAATAACATAAGTCTTCTAAAACAGATTCCTCTCCATAAACAATGTAATATTTATCAGTAGAAGCTAAAGATGTTTTGGAATGTACTATGACAGTCACTGCTTTATGGCCTCTTCCTGATATTTTTATTACTGGTTTGATCCACACCTACTCAAAGATGGAAGGGAAAAGCTCCTGGAGATGTTATGATGAAGGTACAAACTGTTTTATTATTTTGTAAGAATATATATAGGTAGTCCTCCACTTATGACCACAATTGAGCCCCAAATTTCTGTTGCTAAGTGAGAAATCTGCTAAGTGAGTTTTGCCCCATATTATGACCTTTCTTGCCAATTATTAAATGAATCACTGCAGTTGTGAACATTCACAGCTGTTAAGTGAATCTGACTTCCCGAAGGACTTTGCTTGTAGGTCACAAAAGGGAATTACATGCCCCTGGGGCATTGCAACTGTCATAAATACGAACTACTTGCCACACATCCGAATTCTGACCATGGGGATGCTCCAATGGTCATAAGTGTGAATCATAACTCACTTTTTTAAGTGCCATGGTTAACTTCTTACGGCCAGTAAATGATCTGTTGTAAGTTGAGGACTACCTGTATAATAAGCATGTCCCCTCTTTGCAATAACAAGCACAACTCAATTATTAAGGCAGCAACCAACACGTGGACTGGAACTGAAGGGAAAGCGCAACACGAGGGCCTCTTTTGGGAATGGCAATACTGAATTCCAGTAACGTTTTAACTTTCATTTTACTCCGGGGAAGAGCCCTATAAAGGGAATTCTGTTCAAACCGGGCAAATTTTGTAAATCAGTGGTTACCAATCCTTTTTTAAGGCATGCCCCACCTAAGCATCTTTCAAATCCTGATTGCCCCCACCCCACAGAATGCTTACTTTAGTCAAAAACTGAGCTCCACTCAAGCGGAGGAAGCCTAAAAGGCCATTAACTTGGTTGAAACAAGGTTCAAAATGCCGTTAAAAATCAAATCGCCCCCCACTTTGGGAATCACTGCTGTAAAACGTTTTTTGATAGCGGCGCACGTGCGGTAAATACTCGCGAGTTTCAAGACCTCAGCAAAAGGGAAAAAAAGCCAAGGGGGGGGGGGGAGGACAAAGCGACCGGGGAGGCCTGGCGCGCGCCGGGCGTCTGAAGCGGGGGGGGGGGGCTGCGCGTGCCTGTGGCGAGGAGGGGGTGGGGGCTCCTGGCCCCGCCGCTGGCTGCAAAAATCCCCCCACCCAGGGAGCGGGAGCATGCAGTTATTTCCTTTGGGGAGGGGGCGGTGAATCCCCTTCGCGCCCCTCACGGAAGAATTGCGGCCGCAGCTTCCTCACCAGGCGGATGAAGCCGAAGCCGCGGTCGCGGTTAATGAAGACCTCGCTGGGCTCCCCGTAGCGCTCGAAAAGGCGCTTAAAGTCCTCCTCGGTGATGTCGGTGGGAAGGTTGCCGACGAAGAGGCGGCACCTTTGCGTATAGCTCTTCTCGCCGGGCTTGAGGAAGCTCTTAATATCGACCGTGAAGCCTCTGCCGCTGCCTTCTTCTTCCTCCTTCGCCATCGCCATCGCGGCGGCCAAAGCTTCGTTCTCGGACGGCTTCTCCAAACCCCTCAGCGCCTTCATCGGGCCGCCGCCCACCATGCTCATCGGAGGTGCCGACGCCGGAGAACTGTTCTCGATCCTCACTTGTTTCAGGTTCCTGTTGGCGGACATAGCTTGGGGTTTTCTAACCGTTACGGATCGCCAAGGCGGACGGAACGGAGGAGAAAGAAAGCGCACGAAGAGCGCTCCGCTCGGTCACTGCTTCTTTCGAGTACCGTAAAGAAGAAGAAGGGGAGGGGGGAGAAAAGGAAGTCCAAAATGGCGGAAAGATCACTACCCACTGAAGACTAGTAACATCGCCCCGCCTCTCGCTTTCTTGGTGCGCATGTGCACAAGATTTGAAAGGCTACCGGGCATCGTGTTCGAGTTAGAATCGGGATGCGCCTGCGCAATACGCTACCGCTAGAGTGGCAGAAAGAACCCCCGCCTCTTTAGTTGTGGCATGCTTAACCACGTATTGCTGGCAAAATCACCATCAGCTGAGTTCACAAATTCATAAACTACGGTTCATAAAGCACAGTAAATTTGCTTATACAAACATAATAGCCAGAATAAAGCAAAATATATTAATGGGAACCTAGAAAATATGAGATCTTTCTATCATTGCACAAGGTATAATTTGTAGATATAAATAAATATAATTTATTTATAAATTATAAATTTATGGTTAATAAAAAAAACAAAGTCCTGAGGGCTGTTTAAGATGTGGAAAGTTATCACCCAGCCCTCTCCCAGAAAAATAAAATATCCTAGGAAATATTGAAAAGGCAGAATATTTCTCTGGATGTGAAAAGGAAGAAACATATTATAAAGAGAGAATAGCTCCCTGTAGCTTCCTGCCCAGCCCCACTTTGTCAATGGGCCATTAAGAAAGCCAAGCTACTCCCTTTACATAATAAAGAGTTCTTCCCTTCAGCTCCAGGGGGATGGGATTAAGGCATGATAATATTGGCCCTTTACCCAACTCGCCACATGGCATCTGAGAAATCAACCAAACCTGGATTCAAAACGCAGCCTAGATAGTTCTCCCTGCATGGCCCCATGGGAGTCTGACAATCAATCAGAATACAAGCTCAAGATCAAAGGCCAGAGAGGGCATAAAACCAGGGACTCAGCATCTCAGTCTTCCCTTCTCTTCTTCTTCTCCACCAACATTGAAGCATGTGATCACCTTTTCTGTTCAGGACTCAAGCCATGTGGTCCTGTCCACCATTAAAACCATCTTTCCAAGCAGCCTCCATGTCTCCAGTGTCTTTTTCCCCACTTGGAGCCAAACCCAGAAGGACAGTTCTTTCAACAAAGAATTAATAATTGTTAATTATTTCGAAGTATGATCTAAAGTCCCAGTGCTTTTTCAAGAGGCAACTGGACTTTCTTGTTTTCTTTGAAGACGTTTCGCTTCTCATTCAAGAAGCTTCTTCATCTCAGACTGGATGCTTTAAGTATTTTGTCAGCAGAAGTGTCCGATGTGGGGAATTGTATTCCAGAAGAATGTGATGAATTATTAATTTATTAGATGGTGGCTGTATGCTGTTCAGTCTGTCAAAAAGGGGCAATGGGGAACGTCCTCAGTTTCAAAAAATTGCAATGATTGTCTGTGGAGATTCTCAGTCATCCAGGGCACACTTGTCCCCAAGGTGCTTGCCTTTCTATTTCCCACATTATACAAATGCAAATGTTCCTGATAACTGATTTATTCAGGTTGAATAATTTAAAAAAAAGGAAAATAGGAGAGCAGTTTCTGCCCTCTACTGAATTTGTCTTATTTTGTCTTATGAATAAGGTGACCAACCCTCCTCCTTTAGGGAGGACAGTCCTTCTTTTGTAAGTTCTGTCCTCCCTCGAAAAGTGTCCTCCTATATGTCCTCCTTTTTGATATTTGAAGACTAATCTGTTGCACGTTATGTGACGTATTTGTATTTGACATGACAATTCGTCAAGACTCAAGAATTTTTATCTAAAGAAATGCTAGACATTAAAATAGACGACTATTGTCTCTTTGAAGAAATTAGAAGACTGAATGTATATTTAAATTCTGAAAAATTAATACAATGGGAAAATCAACATGTTGAAATTGATAAAAGATGGGTGGATATTTTCAGCCATTTCAAAAATGAACATATTCCATGTGAACATTTATTTATACTTGTTCAATTTACGTTGTGCTGCCCTGGAACTAATGCAGCAGTTGAAAGAGTTTTTTTCAATTGCCAATGATTTTTTGACAAGTGAGAAATCGAGATTGAATGTTGATACTCTAGCTGCAGCACTTGCCGTAAAATTCAATATGAAGGATATTTCTTGTTCAGATATTTCCAATATATTGTTAGAAGATGATACATTGACTAAAAATATTAATTCAATGGAAAAGTACTCATTTAAAAAATAATTAACAGGCATGTAAGCATAATTACAATATAAAATGTTGCAAATGTTTTTATTATGCATATATCATATTTTAGTGTATTATTGTTGCAATGAATAAAATATTTCTTTTATTTACGATATTTTTTTTCCAATTTATTTGTCCTCCTTTTCATTGTAAAAAAGTTGGTCACCTTAGCATTTTGGACAATAGAACGTGTTTTGTCCTCCTTTTCACTGTAAAAAAGTTGGTCACCTTACTTATGAAGCATATTTTCTTTGCTCCAAGTTTAGGATTTGTTAACAGATGGCAGGTTCATATTACTAACTATGTCAGTTTTATCTGAAATTTAACTCAGATTTTCACTTTAAGAGGATTAACACATTTTGCCATGTGTTCCTTTTTATATTCTATCAATGGTAGCCTGGATAACAAAGTCTGCAAAGTTTAAAATATACTTCAAATTAAATGATGTGCTAAGGTGCTTTGATATTTTGACTGGAATCAGACACTTACATGGATATAGATAGTCCTCAACTTACAGCGGTTCATTTAGTGACCACCCAAAGTTACAAAGGCACTGAAAAAACTGACTTGTGACTGTTTTCACACTAATGACAGCTGCAGCATCCTCGTGGTCAAAATTCAGATACTTGCCAATTAACTCATATTTACAACAGTTGCAGTGTCCTGGGCTCACATGACAAGCAAGTCAATGGGAAAGCCAGATTCATTTAATAACCATGTTATTCACTTAACAACTGCAGTGGTTCACTTAACAACTGTGGCAAGCAAGGTCATAAAATGGAGCAAAACTACTTAATAACTCATGCCTAACATAAATTTTGGGCTCAATTGTGGTCGTAAATCAAGGACTACCTGTCCTTCATTTTGTGAATTTTAATGAGAGCCTTCTGAAACAGTAGATATACAGAAAAAAACAATTAATAGTCAATGTAAATGTTCATTTATAGGAAACAAATGAACAGAGTAAATTATTTCTGTTTGCAATAGTTCTTTGAAATTGTTACAAATATTGAACCACTGCAGAGCTAGTTTTCTGTCAGTCTCTGGTCACAACATTTTCATCAACTAATCAATACATAATCTTATTTTATGTGTCTTTCTGTTTAAAGATACCTTATACGTATAATGTGTGGGTGGGTGTTTTATTACAAATAAAGTCCTAAATTAAATGAACAAAGTTTAAGCATTTAAAGTTTTATTTTAGAAAACACACTTTTCATGATCATTTTAACCAATGAGACAACTAAGAGATGGCAGATATGCAACTCAAAATTTTCATCACTGAACACATGTCTGTGAATAACGGAAACATGTTGTGAGTATTGATTTGGGGGTTACAAATAAATTATAACAAATAGACAAATTCACAAATATGAGTCCAATAACAATGATTGCCTGTTACAGATAGTCCTTCCTTAACAACTGGTTGCTTAATAGCTGTTCTTAATTACAACATAGAATATAGAATCATAGGGCTGGAAGGGACCTCAGAGGTTTTCTAGTCCAATCCCGTGCTCAAGGTAGGAGACCTTATACCATTCCGGTTAAAAGGTGGTCCAAAATGTCCATTCATTTTTTTAAACTTTCAGTAATGGAGCACCCACAACTCCATACCACAAAAAAGTTACTTAAAACCTATTTTTGAAATTACAACTGCCATGCCTCCCCACATTCATGTGGTCACATTCTGAGTACTTGGCAACAGCTTGCATTTGCAATTGGTTCCACGTTCCATGGTCAGATGATTGCAAGTTGCTAGTTTTTTCCTGGTTTCCCACAATAATGATTTGTTTAATGATTGTGGTGAATCACTTTATGACCAGCATAAAAACTGTTGTAAAGTCAAATCATGTGGTGACCTGATTAACAATCAACGATGATCAAAATTCCAGAATCAGTTGTATCAGTTGTAACAATTTTGGAATTGTTAATTGTCGTTCATTGAGGACTATTTGCTTGGCTATTTTAAATTATACACCTTAGAGGATGATAAAAATAATTAGGCAGTTTCTATTCATAAATATCTATTCTAAAAGACATAAGAAGGGTACTGGAATGGAGATAAGCAACCCACGATGAAGTAGTGGTTCAGTTGCCATGAAGACAAAAACATATTATTTCTTGTAGTTTACATATCTCTTTCTAGGCTGCCATTTCTTCTGACCTTTCCTATTTTCCTTTACTTTTTAAACTAATTAAATGTACTCATAATGATTAATGAGCATATCTATGTAGTTTCCTAGGCAACCATACAGAAGTGGTTTGCTACTGCCTTCTAGCATATTTTTAAAACTTTTATGTGTAGCCTACTACTCTTACATTGTGGGGTGATCACCATCCAGGATGACCATCCCAAGGTTAACTGGCAGTGGACGTATGATCAGGGTTTAATCTGCAGTTTTGTCCTTCTCTGCTGCCAAGATACTTCCACAGAACACCTTTTGCGACAGCTAGAAGAGGATCCTTCATGTGAAACGGGATAGTAGCAAATTGTGTTTCTTCTTCCCAAAGAGTTCCTCAGAGGGCTCTCAGATGGCACTTAATTGAGAGAGAGGAGGATCATTCATCTCACAACGTTTAAAAAAAAACACCATGAAAACTAATGTTGTGAGAAGTTGGCTCAAACATTTCCTTATTTTTTCTGTGCCTATTTTTTAACCTCAAAAAATCACCATTATTAAAATAATCTAGAATTTTAAAAGGTGTTATTAGCTCCTAGAATGCGGGAAAATAACCAAAGAAGTAGACATTCGCCTGGTAGATTATGAAATAATACAATCACAAAATCAACTGAACATTGTCAAATCCACATGCATTTTGCCTAATAGTTGCAGAGAGAGCAGACCTTATTCCACCAAAAATGTTAAAATGTGTTTCTGGACACCACTGTCAATCCCTAGATTAAAAAAATAATGATTACATGCAGAAGTGAGGAATTCTGTTATCAGTAGCCATCTTAACTGTCATTCAGAAATAGGCTTATCTGCTATGTGATTTTGTCAATGTATTTTGATCATACATTCCCTGATTTCACAGAATTATTAGTGTATTTCATTAAGTGTTTATTTTTAGCTGGAAAAACTACCTGCGTATAAAAGACTCTTTCAGACTTACAACTTTAAAAGATATGGCACAAAATTGGGGGGGGGGGGGGCAGGGAAAAGAAATAAAGTCAAGAAAAACCAGAGAGTAAGAATATAATTAAAGGATGTTGCAAGGATTCGTGTCCTACAACAGTCCTTTTTATTCACCATCTAGCTCCGTGATGGCGAACCTATGGCACGCGTGCCACAGGTGGCACACAGAGCCATTTCTTAGGGCACGCGGGGCATTGCTCTGTCAGCTCCAGCATGCATGCGTGTGCTGGCCAGCTGATTTCGGCCTTCATTTTCTGCCATTTTTCACCCTCTGGAGTCTTCCCGAAAGCCCCTGGAGGGCTAAAATCACTCCAATGCACAAACCAGAAGTCCATTCCCAAACATCCGGTTTGCGCATTGGGCCGTTTTATGCCCTCTGGAGGCTTCCCTCAAGGAGGGCCTCCGAGGGGTGGGGAGGCCATTTTTGCCCTCCTCAGGCTCCTAGAAAGCTGTGCGGCATGCGTGGGGCAGCGGGTTGTGTGTGTCACACGTGCATGTGCAAGGGGCATTAAGTTATGAGGGTGGCACGCACAGGCATACGAGGGCACGCAATAGCGCTCGCTCGCTCATACTTTTGGCACCTGAGGCGAAAAAGGTTCGCCATCACTGATCTAGCTGATAACCTGGATTGCCCGGGTATTTATTTATAGGGGAGAAATGTCCGGACCAAACATAATTTCCTTGTACCTATTTAATTAACCACCTCATCCACACCTGTAACAGTTCTCAATTGTGCACTATGGAAAAATCTGTCCTCAAATAGAATAGGATACAGGTAGTCCTCAACAACCAGAAACCGAGTGATGAGAATCACTTGCAACCCCCCCCCCCAAACATACTTACAACGCAGTTCTGAGGTTCCAATCCAATAGCTTCCCCCCTCCATGGTCACATGACTGCATTTCAGGCATTCAGCAAAAAGCCCACATGTACAGCTGTTTGCAGGATCCCACAATCATTAGATCTCAATTTATGATACTTTTTCCCAAAAACTGGCATTTCCAATTTTTGGCAAAAATGCCCCATAACAAACAATGGTTTCGCTAACGAGTGTGGATTCATTTAATTACCATGGTGATTTGCTTAACAACTGCTGCAAAATCAGGTTAGTGACTTGACGATCTGCTTTACTGCAGTCATGATCCATGACCGTAATGAGCATGCTCCATCATGGTTCAAAGTTATGGAGTACCTGTATCTCACATAGTAGACAAGAGTAGTATTCAATTGATTATATCAAGATCTCTGGGGACTTCTACATCCTTTCAAGTGTCCAGTCTGGAGGTCAGCTAAACTCAGATAATGGGAGAGAAAAGGGATTCCCATCCACCTGTTATTCCCAATGAAGAAAACAGGTGATATTGGAGTCGCCACTGAATACAATCATAAACAAACTGAAATATTGACTTGGGAGTTGCCAATCAATAATCTCTGTAAGATTGCAAATTGTGATTTGGGAAAAAGATCTATAAATTGTTACTATTGTTATTATTATTTTTTAACAAATCTTTATTTAGATTTTCTCATAAAGGTGTAATGTTTTTTTGGGCCTGATGAGAGGAGATGGGATATAAATAGTAAATGATTTTTAGCCAATTATAATAATAAAAAGGAAATGTTATGGATATTGTTTAATAATATACACATGCTTTGGTACTGGTAAAAGCAAATTGGATATAAACTCTAATTTTAGTAATTCTTAGATTGTTTTGGATTGTTGCTAAATGTTTATTCGTTAACAAATAATTAACTATAACAATAATGAAATGATAACCCTAACTAGTAAAAGAAATTTGGATATAATCTGCAAATTGTGATTTGGGAAAAAGATCTATAAATTTTTTTCTAACAAATTTTTATTTAGGTACATATGCTTTGGTATTGGTAAAAACAATTTGGATACAAACTTTAATCAGTGAGTTGGGGGGGGGAAGGGGGGAAGTTTAGAAATTTCATTAATTGCTTTCTATTTAGAATATGTCATAAAGGTGTAATGTTATTGGAGGATTTTTGAAATAGCTAATGAATGCTATTATGTGGTTGTGTTTTTAAGTAGAAAAGATTTGAGGTAAAAGCACGTTTAAATAATTGTAGTCAAATGAGAATGGTGGTACATTGATAGTAAGATATATAAAGATTTTTGATTTAAAGTGTATAATCTAATATGAATTATAAGTGGACTGTGGAAGAAATGCACGGGAGTTATCTGTAACCAATTGACACGCTTTCTACAAGATGTAATGAAGGATGATTCTTTTTTTTGTGTTTTTGTTTAATTAAAATAATAAAAAAAATTACAAAAAAATAATCTCTGTAAGATTCATAGTATTTTACAAGGTAGTATCCTTCATTGAATCCATCATCATGTCCTTACAGATCTGTTAGGTACATTTTTATATGCATTTATATAAATCTTTCGCAATAGTAGTCTATCAGTGAATAATAATAATGAAATAGAAATAAAATACAAATAAAATAAAATTGAAATTGAAAGATAAGGGCATAAGCTGTGGTGGTCCTGGTGGGTGTCATACCACAAAATCTTGGATGGAATTTATAAAATCCAGGTGCATCATGGAGTTGTGCAAAGGCCTTTTTGGTCATAGCTAACACCTGCTCTCCAAGAAGGAGTTGATGTCCAGGAAGATACCAAGATAGTTATCTACCCTGACAGGGAAAGTGATACCCCATCCAAAGTCAGAGATTAAATATTGCCAGACCTGGGCAGCCCAAACACCCACACCCACTTTGTCTTGGTGGGTTTGAGTCAGACAGTTCCTCCCATTCCAAAACCACACAGTCTCCGACACTGAGAGTCTTACCCTGGTGGGGTGAGAAAGCAGGCCCAACCTGGGGACCTGGGATATGTGGGAAAGCAAGGTTTGTGGGGGATGGCTATGAAAGCACTGCCAATCTTTTTCATATTGTGAGTAGTAAACAGTATGATCTTTTGAGCTAATTCCGGTCCATTTCACTTTGTATCTGATACCTAAGATATCAATGTGAAGTTGATTCTTTTCATCTTTCACTATATTGAATTTGCCCATGTTCATTATGTTTCCAGATTCTCACTGCAATTCTGTCTTTGCAGCCTCGCATTACATTTTCCTGCATATGGGCATCAGCAGCTCGCATCCCAAAGGCTTTCATCTACTCTTTGATAATTGGTAATCTGAAAAATCCTGTTATTTCTCTATAGCATATTTAGTATCATGATCCAAAAAGCCCATCATCCAACACTATAACATCAGTCATATTAAACTGTCTTTTGAAGTGATTTTCCTAATACAGGAGTGGTTTACCATTACCTTCTCCTGCACAGCATGAAATTATATATCTTTGCTATTGTCACTAAAGTGACAATCTGCCTTCAGCATCTTCCTTGTATCACTGCTGCCTCATGCATGTGCCTGCTTGCTTTAGCTGAGCAGCTACTGTCACACTTTGGGAGATCTTGCTTTAAGTATATACTTTTGGCATACATTCCAAACATTAACTCATCCCTCGCAGGAACACGCTATTCTTTATCACAATAACAGAGTGTAGCAGGGCAAGAGGGGACTGCATAATTAATTCTGTAATAGCTTAGTGTTATGTATGAACCCAGTCATTGAGAGTTTTGACTGAAATGTTGTAACTGTCCAAGCAACTGGTGCTGTGCTACAGTTCGTGGAAAACTGAAACTGATGGAACATGATCATCTAAATCTTAAGGCGATCATTTTTAATCAATTCTATTTTTCTGAGGCTCTAAAATCCTAATATAGGTTTAGAATTTATCTCCCTATCTAGTGCCACCAACCAAGAATAGGTTCAAAATAATTTTTATATACACTATATTAATTATTTGCAACAAACCCAGAAGTTCATTCTTTCTTTGTACTCTTTCTTTGGTACAAGTGTTGGTAACGTAGAAAAGCAGATGTAGACGGGAGTAAGATTGTCATGGGAAGGCACCTTGAGTATCTCCCCAATGTTTCATTTTATTGTCAAGCTTCTCAGAATAGCAAAAGCTCATTGGGCAGAAAATACACTTGGCAACTATTAATTGGTTTACAGATGCATGCTTTTCCTCATGGACACTTCATGATGAAGATACCTGACCCATATATAATGATTGACTGCTGCATGGAATGTGTCTACGTGTAAATTCCAACATACCTTCTTGTAAGCAAAAAGGATTAAGAGAAAGGAATGTGGACTTTGACTCATTTAATCAATGTGGTTTGCCAGCTATTGATTAACCAATTAACTCCACAACAAGTGTTTAACATTGCATTTGCTGATTGCCATTTAGCAACCTGTTTTGGGTGATCTGAGCCCTCCTGGCAAAGAGGAACGTAGGGATTAACCTGCCAGGGCTGCAGCTAGTTCCTTTTGGGATCTTTGGCCTGCCACACTAATACTCTATTCTACTATGCTGTTTCATAAGTGGGGAATTGGGAGGGGGAATAGTAAGGAGTAGAATGTGATGTTGTCAAAATAAAATTCCTTTCTAGAATCCAAGGTCATCCTTTGTCTCTACACCTCTGCACCTGACCGGAACTGGATGGGTGAAACTGCCAGCATGGCAGTGGAAGATTGGACCATATGATGGACTTGTGGGAGTGGGGCAAGATCATGGATTTTCAACTGGGTGGGGAAAACCGGGAAGCTTTCAGATTTGGGTTTCCACAGATGTGCCAACATGACTCTCTTAATAAATTGGAACTTTGAGGAATACTTTGCCTTGGACTCTGATTTAATTTTGGATGTTATTTGGAACCTTTATATTACCTTCATCATCAGGTGGATAGATTTTCAGAGCATGTCAGACAAAACCACTTGAATTCATTCCCAGTTAGATACCAGCCTTGATATAGGTTCAGTAGAGATGCTTGGGACACATTCTTGCCCTCTTATCTGGAAATGGTTTGAACCTGTTGGACTGAGGAAGAGGACAGACTTTATAATTGCAAGTTTTGCCACCTGCTCCTTCGATGCATGCCCCTATTAGCTAGCTAAAGCTGCTCGGGAAAGGACATCTAGATGGATTCTGGCAGTGATTCTTAAGAGGTGAAAGAGTCCTTTCGCCTCTTAAAGAGACATTGGTTTACTCCTCAAGTAACCATCATTGGATCCAAGCATGCTGGACAATTTCTGTCCAGTGCTCAACCTCCACTTTTTAGGGAAGATTATGCAGGTGTTTTGTACAGCAGCTTAAGTAGTCTCTAGATGAAGTAGATCAGGCCTGGACATGGGACAGAAACACATTGGTCATTTTTTTGAATGCTTTCTGGCTAAAGTGTGATAGGTAGTACTTTCATCCTGATTCTACTTGAACTCTCAGTCGACTTTAATACCATCAACATAGAAAACTTTGGTGGAAAAATGTGGCAGCACAGGGAATTATGTGGATCCTTAGATGGACATTTATGCTTCTGCTCTTTGTCCTGCATTGGTCAACATTTTGCTTCTGGTTCAAATTCAAGTTGCTGATTTTGACCTTTAAAGCTATAGCACATGATACTGCCTCTTCGCTGTTATTCATTCCATCAGGTTTGGCAGGAGAGACATGCTACAGGTCCTGTCTGTAAAAGAGTTCCATCTGATGGGTCCTAGGAAGTAAGTCTTTTCTATATGGTAGTACCTATCTTCTAGAACATCATCTCTCCTTAGGTAAGATTAGTCTCATTCTTTATGGCCTTCCAGAAAGGCTTCAAAGTGTGTGTGTGTGTGCGCGCGCACAAACGAGTATCTCCTGAATCACTTTTCAGCAAGCTGGTTGTATTGTAGTAACATCTTTCTTTTCATGATCTGTTTTATTCTTATTCCATTCTTATTGTTTTAATAACTTTGTAAAATATTCCAATTCCTGGTTTTATTGTATACCTTCCAGTCAGTTGAGATGAAATGGGTTGTAAATATAAATTTGGCAACCAAATATTTTCTATGAATTTCCTAATCAATGAATTTAATCATGGTCAGTGTAGCAACCAAAACCTGCTACTTCTGCAGCATCTTCTCTATCTACTATTTTTATTTACCAAATGCTGTTTTTTTAAAATTTTACTTCCTCCTTTACATCAGTAAATAATACTTGCATGAGCTGGGGTATAGGCATAATAATTAATTTAATATTGTTTTTATGTACAATTATTTATTGCCTTTACGTGTTTCTGCCTATCTGCCCACTAAAATTTCTTTTCATTTTTCTCTTTCAAAATTTGAAACATTGCCTGAACTACATTTGCTCATTATTTCTGAATGCAAATACCTGGGTTTTTTCCCACATTGTTCTGGATTTCAGTGAAAAAATTAGCAAATTAAGTTCGATTTAGAAAATAAAAACTACTATAAAGTTTTGCAAAATATTACATAAATATATTTGTAGCATTTAAATCTAACAGATATGTACATTTAAGTTTGCATATACTGTACATATCAATGAAAATATTTAGCAACATATTATTTAAGATAACTGAAAAAGCAGATCAGTTAAAAGATAAGTGAAAATCAAATTAATCTGCCCTGGAAAAATATATATTATTAGATACTCAGATATTATAAAACATTGTTTCAAACTTTTTTCTCAGTACCACTTCTAAAAATTATGAAGGACCCCAAAGGAGTATTCCTTTGTATGGGTTATATTTATTGATATTTACTGTTATTAGAAATTTTTAATTCTATATTCAGTGCTGTTACCATTTTCCATGATTGTTTGATGGGATTTTAACATTTTAATATTGTATTATTATTCGACATAGCCTGGTAAATAAATTTGATTTTAGGTACCCCTGAAAAGGTGGGGGAACCCCAGGGGTCTTTGGATCACATTTTAAGAAACATTACTATCCAGTGACGTGCAGTCAGGTGAGGCAAGTGAGGCACAGCCTCACCACTCTCATCATGAAAAAAAAAAGTAAAAGGAAAAAGCTGAGCTAGTTGCTGCCTCACCGTGGATGACTCTGCTTAACCTCACTGGTGCTCTCTCTCCCCAAGTGTAGTGACTTCCTCCCCAGGCCCCCATTCATTTCTCTCTCTCACACACACAGCTGGATAAAACTATATAAAAATCTAGCCCAGCTTCACTGATTACAAGTTTGAAAAGACAACGTGGCTCCACCTGCAATCAAACTACACTTGGGGAGGGAGAGCACAAGCGAACACTGAGGAGACCACAGGAGGAGGCAGGAAGCCAGGCAAAGAGCCATGCTGTAGTACACACACTTCCCCCCAGCCTCTTTCTTTTGGAAGGCTCGGCTCGGCTCCCCTCTGCCTCTCCTCTCACCCCAGCCTGCCAGCAGGAGGTGGTGGGTGGGCTTTATTGTGTTCCAGGCATTTCCCACCCAGACAGCAGGCTGCATTTGCAATGGTGGAGGTGTTTGGGAAAGGCAGCAGGGGAATGGGTGGGGGGGGGGGATGGCAGAGGAGCTGCTTTCAAGCCACTGGAAAAGATATCCAATCCAACTTTTGTGTGTGGGGGTGTTTGTTTGAGAGTGAGTGAGAGAGGGAAGGGGTAGGAGAGATAGTCCAATCCAACTTGTGTGTGTGTGTGTGTGTGTGTTTGAGAGAGGGGGAGGAAAGGAGAGAGGGAGGAAGGAGGGGAAGGAGAAGAAAAAGAAAAAGAAAAAGAAAGAAGGAGCAAAGGAGAAAAACAAATGCTGTTGCTTTAAATTGGAACTGAGCATGCCTGGCTGTGGAATTCTGGGAGTTGAAGTCCACAAGTCTAAAAATATTTGAAACCCAGCACTGTGTCAGTGCCTCACCAGTCATAAACCTCACCGTACGTCATATTACTATCATATAAGATATTCCAGAATTATTGTAAATTGAATATTACTTCAAGTAGAATATTTTATCATATTTAAGAAACACCCATCTCTCTCATAGATACCTAATTGTTAATTTTTAAAAAGATTTAACAATATCCTTGTGGAATATTTTCTGTAACTCAGACTAATTTCATTACAAAAATACAGCTTCTTTAAATAACTTTTCCTCTTCACATTTTGCATACTTAACTGTGCATGTTATTTGACCTACTTTTTAAAGATAAACAAGGTATATTTATTTTGCTTGTTAAATATGTTCAATTCTCATGAATACTTTATTTTTATACAAATGTAGACTTCTCAAACACAAATCAAAATTAGACATACTGTTCAAATGTACGATCTAGTCATCATGGTGAAGTTAAACTGTTATTTTCCCTTGGCTTTTTCAGCAATACAAAAGATAATTTAATAAGTTTGCTCTGCAGGCCTATGGATGCTTACTTGGATGCAATCCTACTGAAAATCATATAAATATTCAGAAGAACAAGACTGCAAGCTGTTTAATCTAGTACTGAACCAGTCACTTCTTATACATTTAGATTGTTTTTTAATTAGGTGTAAGAAATTTTATTACTTAATTTGGTTACATTTAATCATTTGGCACATTTCTACAAATGATTGAAACTTGGCTTTGCTATTCTTTAAAGTTGCAGTCTAATAGCCAAGAGGTAAGTTTGGGTTTCACACACATACCCAAAACAGGAAAGGATAAAGCAGAAGTTATTGTGATTCCAAAGGATTTTCATCCTGTCCTTAAAAAAAAAAGCTACAATATTGACTAAAGCTGAGATGTATATAAATATCCCTCTTTCCATTATCTATTATTCTTCTATCTTCTTTTTCCATCATCTTCTTCTTTCATATATATACATAAAAGTGTATGTATATGATGTATATATACACATCTCTGTGTGTGCATGTTCCAGCATGACTCTGGAATGCCTCGAGCAATTTCAACCAAACTTGGTACACAGATATCTTACTCTGTGGAAAAAAATACTGTGGGGGTAAGACACCCCTAAAACTCCTTAGAGTGTATGTTCTGTTAAGATACAGCCTGTTGTATCTTGAAATGGCTTCTACTGAACTGCCGTAAAATGGCTTTTACTGTGAAGCGCAGGTGGAGTTGCCAGGGTAACGGCTTCACAGTACTCCACAAGAGGGCTCCCTCTGGTAAGGGGGAAAATCCAACATTAGAAATTACGTTTGGTCTGTACATTTTCCCCTATAAATAAATACCCGGGCAACACCGGGTTTATCAGCTAGTTTGCTCTAAAAATCAACTAAGGAAGAAAGTAATTTACTCTTCTGGTCTACTCAGAGATTGGATTATTTCAGTCAAAATCACTGTGTATTATTCAGAAAATAAAAAAATAAAATGCCATCAAATATACTTCATGAATATACCTTCAGTATGATGATCAACCCTGTTCTAACCATAGAAGAAGAAGGAGGAGGAAGAGGAGGAGGAGGGAGGTTGATGAGTTGTATGATCAAGTTCAATTTGAAATTGACATAAGCTATGTGCTTGCGACTACAGCTGAAATTCCAAAGTTGGAAATATTAAGGAGGAAAATGTAGTCGGAAATTGTAGTTGAAGAAACTGAAATGAAGCAGGAGAACAATTTATCAATTTCTGGCATTCCAATTATTTCTTCATAAGTAACACTGTCTTTCATAACCAAAAAGTTTATATGCATATCACCAGATAGAATATATAGACCTTAAATTTAATATATTATTTCTAAAAGTAGCTGGAGAATGATAAATGACCATGCTGAAACGTTGGATACAAGTTCCAGCTCTTTTGAAGAGTCGTTGGATGGATTTGATTATAGCAGAAATGAGTGCACTGTAAGAAGATCTGAAAGGCCTTTATTTATACTGAATAAAGTCAATCTGTGACTAAATATGAACACCAAGTTGATGAAATGTAATACATCAAATTATGACTTTTGATTTATTGTATTGTATTGTATGAACCTAGTATACCAGGCCAACAAGCCATTAAAAGAATTCTAGTTTTCTAGAATTTAGTCTGCATATCCTAAGAGTTCAAAGTAATCACAATGAAATTCTATATGGTTCAACCTCTGGCAGATTATTCTTTTTTTTAAAAAAAAAGATCAATTGCTGAAGCAGGTCATTGAATAGAATAAAATTATTAAGGTGCTCTATTCTTGATTTGTTGGATATCTTGCTTTGTTGGGATGCTGTGGTCTTCAGGCGTCCAACTTCTAGCTTCTTTTACAACTGCTCTGAATTTACTAAGTCTACATTTACCAATACTGGGACCTTTGTTGAGAATTTCTAATAAATTTAAAATCCTGTGATGCTCATATTTTAAAATACCATCTTGTTGGTCAAAGTAGATCATACATAAATAATTGCTTCCATTAATGGAAGAAACATATAGAGTTATGTTTATACACTTTAGTCCTTTAGGCTTCATGATAAAATCAAAGAAAAAATACAAACTCATCTGCCACAAATGTTGTCTCTACACCTATTTCACATTTTTGTTGTGTAATTTAAATCACAGTATTTAATGTTTGAGCAATTTAGTGTCCATCTAAGATTTAAAGCATGGTTTTAAATTTATTCTTAATTTTTATGATGCAGTAATATACCTGTGTATTTTAATAATCCAAATAGGTTAGCAATTTATAACATCCTCTTATTTAACATGTTATGAGAAACACATAAATAGAAATGAATGGCCTGGTTCATTTAATAGGCTAATCCAACAATATACTGAATTTGCTTATTATACAAAATTACAAACCATAATTTACAATATGCAACAGCAGGGTTTACATAATTTGGCAAATCCAAATTACTCATGTTATGACTTAGATTTGTATAGTAAGATAAACCAGATCAATATGTTTTTAGGGAACATATTACTTAAAAGCAAAAGTATTATGACTCTTTAAAGACTAACCTCCATTTATATATGCCCAGTGTTTTTGACATTTACTTTCAGAGAAACCATGTTAGTTACAGAGGAAATGAGAAGACTGTGTTCACACAACGCATAATTTACCCTAGATCAGTGATGGTGAATCTTTTAGACACCGGGTGCCCAAAGCAGTGGTGAAATTCAAAATGTTTTACTACTGGTTCTGTGGGTGTGGCTTGGTGGGCATGGCCGGGAAGGATATTGCAAAATCTCCATTCCTTCCCCACTCTGGAGACAGCCAGAGGTGGTATTTGCCGGTTCTCCGAGCTACTCAACATTTCTGCTACTGGTTCTCCAGAACCTGTCAGAACTTGCTGAATTTCATCCCTGGTCCAACGTGTGCGCATGCCTAAACTGAAAGTTGCGCGTGCGCGAATGTGAGTGCGTGCATGCACAGGCATGCGCAGCAGAGAGCCGAAGGCGGGGCCTCCCAACAACAGTAGTGTGGCAAGGGGTAAGACCTTTTTCTGAAGCTCACGAAAGAAACGCCACGGGGATCTGACCTGGAGTGACATTGTGCGTGCCAGCAGAGGGCTCTGCATGCCACCTCTGGCACACGTGCCATAGTTTCGCCATCACGGCCCCAGATACTTTTAAGTATTTTATTTAAAGTACACTATTTTGTTGGTTTGCAGAAAATACAACGAGCCATAAACTAACCACACATTGAGGTTACGCAACACACTAGGCCAAAATGTGGATAACCAGTCTGTTCTTCAATATCATACATGCATAAATTCTTAAGACAATTTAAAGAGTAAGATATATATTATTGTATAATTTTTCATGGATTACTTTGTTTTTATGCAGAATTTATCTTTTCCAAATGATATTACAATATTGGAATTCACAAGAATTCACAAGTCGGTCAATTCTAAGATTTACTTACCCATAATATTTAAGAACCGGTAAGTTGTTATTGTTTGAACTCATAGATCCTTCACTATGGTTTAGATCAGGGCTGTCAAACTCGTGGCCCACGGGTCAGATGCGTCATGCGCTGGTCATACCCGGTTTAGCGAAAGGGAAAAAAGTCATGATACACCATGTGATACCAATGTGATGACGGGAGTTCATGGATCGCCCAACGTTTTGGCTTATCTGGGCCACTTTGAGTGAAGAAGAATTGGGCTGCATATAAAATATCTAAAGCGTATAATTAACAAAGTTCTTATTATATATTTTTATTATCTTGTGGGACCAGATTACTAGCCTCCAAGATTGTATGTGGTCTGTGGGCTAGACACACCTGATTTGGATGCTTCACTATAGTTTAAAAACAAATAACTGAGTTCATACAGCACTGTAAGCTACAAAAATGTAAACTACATATTGACTTAGCATGGAAAGTGTTTCTTTTCATTTCCATTTTGAATACATCTGCTCCTTTAATATAGTTTTTTAATCTATTAGTGGAAGAATTATATATTTTTTAAAAAGTACCCATTTAGGAGCAAGGGTGGACCGGGATGCCCTACGCACGGTCACTCATGCGCTCGTGACGTCCCGCCTGGATTACTGCAACGCTCTCTACATGGGGCTTCCCTTGGGACGCGCCCGAAGACTGCAGCTAGTCCAGAACGCAGCCGCGCGGGTAGTCATGGGGAGTACTAGGTACTCCCACGTAACACCTCTCCTGCGCGAGCTGCACTGGCTACCTGTGGTCTTTCGGGTGCGTTTCAAGGTTCTGATCACCATCTTTAAAGCGCTCCATGGCATAGGGCCTAGTTACTTGCGGGATCGCATCCTCCCACATACATCCCTGCGGCCAATTCGCTCACACAGAGAGGGACTTCTCCTGGTGCCGTCCACTAGGCAATGCCAACGGGCGACACCAAGGAGTAGGGCCTTCTCTGTGATGGGCCCAACCCTCTGGAATGACCTCCCCCCCGACATTAGAACCACTACTGACCTCCGCTCCTTCCGGCAAAAATTGAAGACTCACCTGTTCCGATTAGCAGGCCTGGCATAATTACAACTGTCCCTCCTGGCAAATGTACTATTAACTGGTTATTTTAGGGGTATTGTTTTTAATTTATTGTGTGTTTTAAGGGTTTAAAAACTTATATTTATATATACTGGCTTTGTACAGTTCTTTTAATTCCATTTTTAACCTCCTCCATTCCAACTGTACATATTCAACTTTTTATTGTATTTTGAAATATATTTTGCATGGACTGTACACCGCCCCGAGTCCCTTTTGGGAGAGGGGGCGGTCTAGAAGCACGGTAAAATAAATAAATAAATAAATAAAGGGTAACAATAGAAATCATTGCACCTCTGAACATTCCTACAATAATTCTGGATAATTGGTACTTCACCAAAGAAAATATTAAATTAAATGTCCACGGAATGAAATCAGACCATTTCTGAAACAAAATGTTAGTATTTTGAAGTTATTTCAGTGTTTTTATGCAGAGAGAACAAGTGAAGTCATAAACTTAACAAAACAGAGTCAGGTGTTGGAAGAAATGTCCTTCTGGATTCAGTTCCAGGTGGGGAAAAAGACACTGGAAACACAGAGGCCACTTGGAAAGATGGTTTTAATGGACAGAACCACATGGTTCAAGGTTCTAGGGAAAAATGGGATCACATGCCTCAAAGATGTTGAAGAAAGGAAAAAAAAGGAGTGGTGGCTTACTGAGAGCCCCTGGGTTTTATGCCCTCTGTTGGGTCCCGCCCTAGAGCCTACCGCTCGTGCACGAAATGCACTCTGATTGGCTGTCAGACTCCCATGGGGCCATGCAGGGGCAACTCTGTAGGCTGTCCTGAGACCCAAGCCTGTTTGTCCTACTGGCTGATGCAATGCTCCCAGGTGCCGAGATGGGTAGAAGGCTAATCCTACCTTTGTTATGTAGAATAGATGGCCCATTGACAAAGGGGGGGGGGGAAGAGAAGCTGCAGGGAGTTACTTTGTCTTTAAAAACATGTTACTCCCTTTTCACATCCAGGGAAATATAATATTCTGCCTTTTTAATATTTCCTAGGATATTTCATTCTAGGAGAGGGGTGGGTGCTAGCCTTCCTACACAGGATACTGTGGTTAGCTTATGGTTTAGTGTCTGGGCCATTGTTACTACATAGTTAACAAGTAAACATGTCAAACACTCTCTTGGATTTTTTTTGTTTAAAAAACAATGTCCAAGTTGGTCCTAGTATTCTGTGACTATTTTAAAAAGTCAAAATTGATGTCCAAATAAGTTATAGACTCTTTTTAGTACTGTTTTAAGTTGGGCTTCGGCATTTCAAACAGCGAAGAAATACGTTTCGTCTAATCCCATTATTACCAAGTGAAAATTCAAGTTTTCGCCTGGATGAACAATCTTGAGTTCTAGACGTTCTTCTACCAGTTTTCAACATTTGCTAAATCGACAGCTCGCATTTGGCTAGACTTGCTGGCTCTAGTTGGCGTAGCTGACGGCGCAGTATTGATGGAGCGGCCGTTCTGCGCGAAGAATGGTCGCGTTTGCGACGCGTGAAAATTAGCGTCCATTCCCGGTAATCGAGGGCAAACGAGCGAATTAAGAACTGTTCAAACTGCTCCCTCTATTGCCTCAGAGGTAACGGAGGGAGCTGGCAGAGCGAAAGCCTGTAACAGGCGAGGCGGAACAGGGCTCCAGTGGCTTTAACCCAGCTTCTTTCTTCACGCCTTTCTCCAGGGAATAAATACTTTGTGTACGGAACTGCTGCAAGGTGGAGCAAGAAAGGAAAGGCGGTGGTGCTTTTTCCCCGCTTCTTTATCAGGGGAGGTATATAAGTAAAACGGGAGACGACGTGGGTTTTACCAACCACACCAACGCCTGAGGACGCCCCCGTTGTTGAGGAGCGGGCGTCGATCCCAGGGCTAAGGAAGGGGGGAAAATCAACCACGCAAGGGAAGTGCGCATCCTCCATTTTGGCTGAGGGAGGGTGGAGAGCTTGGCTTTCTCTCTCCTTTGCCGCCCTGGCAATGGCCAGCCCTATTCAACAGTCGTAGGGCATTGCCAAAGGCGCCCCCTGCGCTTTGCCTCGATCCTGAGGCGAAAGGCAGTGAGCATAAGCGCCTAACAAAGCCCCATATTGGCTTGAAAGGGTCCCAGATTCCCTGCAGCAGTTTCCGACAAAATGGAGGACACCACCATTACCAACCATTACCACCATCACCACCAGGAGCCGTGCTGGGCTGCTTCTGAGACGCCTTTTCTTGACTCGGAATAGTTGGGAGCGCGAAAAAGAATCCTCCTGAAGACAGAGACCCTTGTCCTCGGAGAAGACTCATAGGCTGTCCCCTTCTTAGGTTTGGGACTTGGTTTCTATTCTTCTGCCCCCTATTAGAAAGGGTTCCAGATCCACAGCCCAAGGGAGGGGGGGGAGAGAAAACGTCTAAAACCCGTTGGCTTTATTGCAGTATCCGTCCTTTCCGCCTCCCCTCAAGAGCTTGGTGTCCCAAGCCCTGGTTTTACCCCTTGTCCTTGTGGCAAGAGGAATTAATTGCCCTGTGGCAAATAAATTTAATGGGCTAAAACCATTTTCCTGGCTGATAAATGACATGGGGACTTAGGGAAGCCATCGCCCTTTTTCTTGGGGAGGGGGTAGCACAAACTTCTGCATGGGACTACTCAGCAGCGACGCTTAACCACCGGGATCGCAAACCTTCCCCATCCAGTTGAAAGAAGCAGAGGTGCTGCAGCTGTTGGTGGTGGGCAATGCAATTCGGGTTTTCTTTAACCTGGTGGAACCAAAGGAGGAGGGACGGAAGGCGTGCGCGGCCAGCTAATTGACAGAACTTCCACGCAACCAGCGACGGCGACCGCCGACAGACGGGCGGTTTCTCCAATGGTTTCGCCCGACACCAAAGCCCTCCCTCTGGGAAAGCCAATGGGCGGGAACACTAGGCGGCCTTTCCCCGGGCTCGGATGGTTAGGTTTTTGTCCCTCCTCCTCCTCTTCGCCAGCAGCAGCGTTTAGCCCGGGACTGGACCGAGATAGAGTTGAGGAAGCGTTGGCGGAGCCGCGGAGGGTGCGTTTTACCCGCAGGCGGGCGGGAGGGGTGGGGGGAGCGACTTGGGCCGAGCTCGGCGAGGGGATCCGAGGAGCGGGTCGAGGTAGAAACAGCGGAGCCGGGTTTAGACGAACTGGCTTGAAGCCCAGCTGCCCTTTCAGGGTGGGGATAGGAGAGCAGACCAGCCGCGTCTCAGGAATAACCCGGGCTAAATACCCCGCTGCGTGTTGTTCTGGCGGCCGCTGCTGCTGCCCGTCCCCCCCTTTCCCGCCAGTAGATTAGGAAGGCAAGAAAGGGTCAGCGGCGGGTAAAGAATCGGGAGGGCGGCAGCCCGGTTGCGACGCGAGACAGGCGCTGGGCAGGCATGCGGAGAGGGCTGCCGTGGGGTATCTGGGTGCGTGCGTGTGCAGTGGGGGGGCGCCATGTCTCTCCGCCCGGCTTTATTTTCAACTGCCTCCCGGGGGTCGGTCGGTGCGGGGATGATTTATTCCCCGTCTCAACGCGGTTCCTTCTTCCCTCGGGGCGGGCAGGGGGTGGGGAAGAAAGTCGGTAATTGCGCTCCGCGGATCCTCTTTCTCCCCTCCCGTATTGTTTGGCTGGGTCTCTTTAATGGCGGCCGACTGGAGGCGGCAGTGCTGCTAGCGGACTGCAGGGGGCCGAGCGCAACTCCCGGGGCAATTGGCAGAAAGCGGGGCCGGGGTAGATTTCGGCGCTCGAGGCGCGGGGAAGGAGCGGGAGAAGGGAAAAGAAGCGAGTTTAGACTCGCTCCCGAGAGTTTTGAACCCTGGAGTGGAAGGTCTGGGTCGGGGCAGTTCTCCCGTTCCACAGTCTCCCGCGAACAGCAGAAACTCCTGTTTGTTGCCCGTTGGGGGGGGTGGGGGGAGTCACGGCCGAGGAGGGAAGACCCCCTCCCGGCCCCTGGTGTGAAGGGGGCATCCGTGAAGCGCCGCCCGTGGGCCAAGAGGCTCCCTTTGAGAAGGGCATCTAGACGGGTGCTGGGTACCAACTCCAAAGCAGCGGTGGCCACACCGTCTCCTACCCATTGGGAAGGGCGTCTCCTGGAGGGGAAGATGAGAAGGCATGCCCACTGCCCCCCTCCCGTAGATGCCCTCCCACCTCCCTCCCCCTTTATTCTCTTTCCCCCTTCACCAGCACCTCTTTTTCCTCAGGCTGCGGGCCAGTTTGGCGCAGCCTTGGCTGAGCCCAGCAAGGAGAAGGAGCTCCCCATTGTGAGTGCTATTTATACATGTTTTCCTGCCTCGGGAGGCGGAGGTAGAGCACCCGTTTTTGGCACGAGGGCTGGGGTGGGTGGGTGGGGATTAAGAGGAGGTGCCTCTCAGGGTATGTGGTGGGGGGGCGGGGGAAGACATGGTCGGGTGCAGCAGCAGCAGCTGCTGCTGCCCTAGAGCCAAGCCCCGGTAATGGCCGGGAGGTGACTCCACCCCCGCGGGATGGGCTCTGTTGCTGCAGACATCGCTCCTGCAATACCAGCACTGGCAAGCAGACGACGGGCTCCTGCCGCTGCTCGCCTTGCCCATCGAGGGGGCGGGTATCTTTCGAGTGCCCTCTAGAGTTTTGGAGCGTAACTACAAGTGACATATTTTGACTCTTGAGTTTAAATGATTTGCATCCGAACTCTGAATCCCACCACCACCATCATCTTATCTGACCTGTTTGACAGGCAGCAAGGAGAGGACTTTTAAGAGATAACCCACTTTTGGGCAAAGCCGTCCTTTAGTCATTCTTCTCTGTTTGGATCCCACAATTCCCCCCTCCCCTCTTTTCCAAATGGATTTGCTTGGGATTGAAGGTAGGAAGATCAAACCATAGATGGTTATTATTATTATTTTTCAAGTTGTGGTAGTTCATACCTGAAAACAGTTATCTGGGTTGGCTTATTTTCTCTTGAAATCTTTGAGGTTGTTTGAGAGTCCTGTGGGCTATTGTGTTCAGTTGAGTCTCATATTTTCAATAGGAATGCAGTTGCTTTCTTTGAGCAAAATCTTTATATAGTAAGTCTCTTTTTGCATTCTGAAAACTTTACATTTAGTGGTCCCATTTCCTTCACCTTACTAGGAAGAGTTTGGAATGCCTAAATGGCAAAGTTACTTGGCAAAGGCCACCCTAATGGAAACAACTACAGACCTATTGCCTGATACTGAAAACAATAGTAGTTTTCAACATAGTCTACATGGAGGCTTATTTAATATCCCCTAAAGAAACAAATGGTGATATTCCAGTATCCAGAACCATAATTCAGTGGAATGACATTGAGAGTGGTACATGTGAGAGTTTAAATATTGGTTTTATATTTAAATAAATGGTTTATAAATAAGACCATAGGAAGCTGATTCTTAAAAACTGTCAGAAATATTTTACAATTATAGGTGTGCCAAATAATTTCATGGGCATACAAATTAGATGGTAAATCTATCTTAATAAAGCCTCTAAATTTGGATAGAACATTGTTAAAGTTTTATCTTTAATGCTAATGTGAAATCATATGAAGGTTAATGTACATGTTATTATTACAGTTCAATTACATATTAGGCCAAGGCCCTGCTTGACTTTTTAAAATCTTAATCTGAATTTCTTACTCTTAAATCTGCGTATTTTTAGCAGTATCATAGATAACAAAGGATGAGTTACTTTTACTAGCACTATTGTTTATTTTGCTTTACCCTTCTTCCAAAGTGGACTACTAAAATAGCTGTTGCAGCCCTAGTTGAGTTTTAACTGGTTTTTTTGTAAAAAAGAATAGATGTATTCCAAATAAAAATGGGAAGAAACACTTTCATGCTTAATAGTTTTTTTTAGTGTGCCATACAAAGCCAGTTTTTTCTATTTTTCAACAGTGGTAGATAGCTTAGTATGTTGTGTGAGTCCAACCAATTTGTTTATTTAGTATCAGTGGCTAAACAAACCTTGAAATTAAGAGACTTAATTTGTTAATTCCAATAAGAATTTTGCTGTTTTTAAAAATTATAGTTTGCTAATTATGAAAGTTGAGAAAGCAGATGGAAATATTGGATAAATATAGGAAATAAAATGTAGTCAGTTCTAATGAAATGTTGCATATTACTTAAACTAGAGAATATGAAAGCCTTATTGAAGTCTACTTATATAATAGTTACAAGTGGGCAAAGTAGTTTAGCATATATACAAGTCTTCCTGCAACTTCCTTTAAAATTACTATGTGATATGAAATGGAGAGTTTGAAAATTTTCTTATTTTTGCTTGAATATGGAGTGTAGAAGCTGACATGTGATTCATATCTTTGGTTGGTTGTTCTTACATGATTTCATTATATTATGGGAACTTCTTGAATAGAAATAGCTTGCAAAGATTAGTTGGTCATACAAAATGTTCAATTGAATATTTAACTGAAAGCACAAGTAAGTTGGTGCTGTTTGCATTGTACCAAATAATCACTTGATTTGTTGATTTGTTAGTTTTGATTTATTCAGTAAGTCATTAAACAATCCAACAATTTAAATTGTATGTAGTTTTGTATTTAAAATTGGCTTTAAGTTTCTGGTAACATTTGGCATTTTCACAGAGTATCGAAACCAAATGAATATATTTATGCAGAAATCAAACATAGGTCTACTGGACATCCTGAATAGCTAAGAACAGGTTTTATTTTTACAGTAGTCTTATTCTACTAATTCTGTTCAAAAGTTAAGTGAATGCCAGGCAACATAAAAATTTCATAGAAAGTCTCTCTGACTTATTGTACAAGTAAAAATAAAACTCATCTCCACATTTTACTTACTTTTTAAGGCAGGTTATTTGTTTCAAAATAAAACTTTGATTCTCACTTGAGAATTTATGCTGTACACTGTTGATTCTCTTTGTTCTTCCTGTCAGAAGGAATAGTTAAACAGACCTGAATGATTTTGTGCAACATGTGTGAACTGGTTAGTCTATCTTGCTCTTTTCTAAGAGATAAGAATTATAAGTAATTATTCGTTCTTAAAGTGATTCTGGCTTAATAGAAAAGGAATAAAGCAGAATTCCTAGTTCTCATATAAAGATAAATCCCAGACAGACATGAACAAAAATCAATATAACTATATAGCACCCGAATCTATAAACAATTGGTCCTTGCCTTACAACCACTTCTTCAGTGGTGGTTTGGAACCACGACAGTGCTGAAAAAATGACTTATGACACTTCCTTGAAGCTTTAATCATTGAACCACCCTCTTCGCCACACAATTCAATTGTCTTGGCAGCTATCTTGCATTTATGGAGGTTACAGTGTCTTGCAGTCACGTGATCATGATACAATATGTGTTCTTCCCAGCCAGTTTGTGACAAAGTCAATGGGGAAACCCTGATTTGCTTAACAACTTTGTGATTCCCTTAATTGCGATTAGTGACCAAAATTCTGGTCCCAATTGTGGTCATACATTGAGGACTACATGTACTCTGTTTCTTCAATTTGAGTTATTCCTAGTCCTGCTGCTTATTGTCCATCTTTGCACATATGCACTCTCACAACTGGGAGTAACAATTTATTTGCTAATATGAGCTCTAGTTTTTAAAAAAGGTACTCTCAACATTCATATTACACGATGCGAGGGATGATCTATAAATTTAATAAATAAAAATATTTTTAGTCTTTAAGGCACCACAAATTGCCTTTAGTTTTAATTATAGAAGAAAAAATTATACCTATGACTCTAAGGAGTTTCTCTCAATTGTAATAACATGTCATTGTTGAAAGTGAGCAAGATAGCACTGTTTCATTCTTATAGGTACTGTAGATAAACAGAACATTCAGTGCATAGAGCAGCTGTTTTCAGATTGTCTTGACCAAACTGAAGTGTGCTTTTTAGAAGTTTTGATCCATACATGAAATTAAACAAGGCTCTTCTCATCCAGATATGGCCCTAAATACGATTGGGAACTGGAGGTTAGAGAGGAAACAGTAAATTATGAACTAAACACAATGATTGATGTAGGAATAAACTGATTGGCTGTGCCATGCCTAGAGATAGGAAGGCCTGGAAAAAACTCGGAAAAATTGGGAGACAACAGGGTTTTTCTCCAATGTGCTGATGTGAGAATCCAAAGTATGGGTTAACTCCACCTTCTTTCTATTTGGATTCCCACTCAGCGCATTCAGAAGGAGCATGTCAGGTAAGACCAATGGCTTTTGTCTGTCGTCCCCACCCCGCCCCAATTTTTCCTGGTTTTTTCCAGACCTTCCCATCTCTAGCCATGCCTGAATACAAAGATACTGACTGGAGAGAAAGGGAAGATGAACAGGTGAACTGGAATATGAGTCGTGTGGAGAGGAGGATGAGACACCCCAACAGTGCCCTACTTGCCTTATGAGACCTCTCCATATATTTTTCTGTCAAGAGAATAATCAAAATGGGTCTTGATAGTGCAGAACTTCAAAACATACATTTTGGATATGACGCAAAAATACATTTTGCAAGTCCATTTTGCATTTCATGAAGTCAGACTGAGGGCTGCCAAGATCACTGCAGTAAGAAGATGCGTACTAAGTGTGAAGAAAGTAGGGAAGAAGCAATGTGCATTATTCTTCTTCCATAAGATCACTCTAGGATACCCCAGATAAAACCAGAACAACCAAGCATTCTGCATTTTGCTTTGACTAATCAAGAACACTTAAGCAGAACCTCCAGGAAACTTGTTTGTTTCATTTTCGGGAAAAAAAACCTTTTCAAATCTGTTAGGTAAACAAGCCTGAGAGGTGGTGACTGGCCAAAGATCACCCAGAGAGTTGCAAGCATAAGTAGGAACTTAAAAATTGAGATTTATTGTTAGAATAGTTGGTCTACTATTTCAAGTTTAGCTGAAACTTTTCTAGAGCAACATACAAATGTTTGTATTTCTAAGCACCCACCAATTTTGATAAGTCTTACTGTAATTATGAACATACAGTCATATATTTATATTTTTAGCAAACTTTAGTTTGCATACACTCATGTTTAAAGTTACCAGACAGCATGGTAATTGTATGTAAAAATTGCTCTTTGAATAGAAATTCACGAATAAGTCAGTGAATTGCTCACTCCATTTGAAGGATTTGTAGTGTTCTTTTACATCTCCTTTTTAGATGTAATAAGCATTTGTTTTTATTCCAGTGTCCACTCAAGTCAGTTGATTGTGCTTGTGAATTCATGTTGTTTATATTCATTTATATATACACATATTTATGAAATTTATATGGCGCCTCAATCCAAAGGACTCTACACAGTTTACAGTAAATAATAAAATACAATAATTATAAAATGATACAATAGAGTTAGAGCAATACTTGAGCTGGTTTAGCTTAAGAAAAATAGTTTCTCAACTATCCTCAAGTTTGGGACTAAATTTATATTTAGTTTATTTTAAAAAAAATTAAAGCAATGCTAAAACTCAGACTCCATTAGGAAGAGTCAATCACAAAACAACAATATAAGAAACTTAATGGTTGAGAGGCCTAAAGGCAAAGCCCACAAAAATGCTCAGTTCATTGTTATATTACCACAACGTGCATATTTTCTGTCAACAGGAAATGTAACCTAATGGGCTACCAATATAAGTATATTAGCTACATTACAAACGTGGCATAGACACAAAGCAGAAATTAAAAAGTACATGCAGTTAAATCATTTAAATTGATATGTCCAGTCAGCTTTTTATGGAGTGTTCAATGCAGACCTAATGGAAAAGGGAGATATCAAGTGGAATGAAG
The DNA here is from genome assembly GCF_964273705.1 of Natrix helvetica. Classification (NCBI taxonomy): domain Eukaryota; kingdom Metazoa; phylum Chordata; class Lepidosauria; order Squamata; family Natricidae; genus Natrix; species Natrix helvetica. Next base: position 20,533,587 of record NC_138550.1, read on the forward strand.
AGCCAGTGACTGGACTGGCCTTTTGTGAATCCTCTCTGGACAAGGAGAGAAGACTTGATTATCCTCAAGTGCTCCAGACAGTTTCTCCTCATGAAAATACTGCAAGAGAGCAGACAATGGCGGTTTTAGATATCAGGGAGATGAGGGAATGTCATGTTACCTCAAACCATGATTGGTGCTTTTATGGATCAGAGTTTGCATACTTCTTTTTTTCTAATCTAAACTTTTTCCTAATCACTTTTGGAAATTGCTTGTTAATTGCTTGATTTGCTTTTCAGCTAAAAACTCTGGAATCTTTGGAACAATACGTTTCATAGCATCAGTGAGTTTCCTTTAATCCTTAAGGATTAAAAAACATTTCTCTTAGATTATAGCAAAAATGTGATTGGAAAATTGATTTTGAAAAGTTACAGATGGACTAAAAGTCCAGATGGTTTGAAATATGATTTCAAAATTAATTATAAGAATCCTTCATGTAAGAAAATACCGTTTGGAAGGAACCTGAATGTACTAAAGATTACAATTAAAGGAAGAACACTTAAATTTCACTTATTAATTCCAAATATGTCTGCCATTAGAGACTGTTTTTAAAGAACTTTATGAAACAAGTTTTACCAAAACAAGATTTAAAATGATAGGAAGGGGATTTTAAAATGAGAGGTTATGGAGATATGAAAAAAAAATCTATGCTGGACATAGAAAAGATATTAGCTGATGGTTTAGTACCTAAAACAAAAAATATATAGAACTAAGAACAAAAAGTGTGATCTGGATATGTTTTCCAAATTGAATTTACAAAAGATACTTATAGGTTTTTGAAGAATTTATGTGAAAGGATAAAGAAAAAATTGAAATCATGTTCTAGGACATTATTGAAGGTTGAAGATTAAAGATCAAGATTGTAAAAAGTAAAAGGACAAAGTTGGTTTATTTGATCAAATATGTTATCTCAGGTAATCTTTAATGGATTTTTGCTGATGAGGACTAAATGACAAGATTTTTAAAGAGTTGTTTTTAGATATAAGATATGGGAAGAACAGACCAATTGTTTTTTTAAGAGAAGGTGATAAGTTATTAAAATTATACTTATGATGAAAGGGAACACATTTATTTATATTTTTATTTACTATTGCCTTAATTTTTCTGTCTTTTCTATTTTTCTTTCTATTTCTTTTTTGTACTTTACATTATTTTTCTTAGTTTGTATTTTTATCTGTCCTAATGGATTCTTGTATCCACACAAAATCATGAGACTGAAGAAGTATAAAAATAATGTTAAATAAATCTAAAGTTGAGAAATGGCCTTAAGCCATTTTTTGCCAATCGTCCAAGGTAAACAAAGAAACACTATTGTGTGTATAAATATGTTATGGACACTAAAATAAATGATGTTATATGTAAAGTATGGAACCCAAGTATATGTACACACACTCACAAGCATATATATATAAAATTCACATTTTAGGGTTAGCACAACCATGTGATAGCTTATTCACTTGATTATGTGCCATAGAATTTGTAACTATTATGGCTCATGTGTTTAAAGTGCTGTGTTTCCCTGAAAATAAGACAGGGTCTTATTTTGTTTTGACCCTCGAAATAGGCACTTGGCCTTATTTTCAGGAAGGTCTTATTATTTTTGAAGTGGTCACCTCATGGTTGCTGCTGTGTTGCAATATTTTTGGGGAGGGCTTATTATCGGTGGAACTCTTATTTTTGGGGAAACAGGGTAGCTTGGCAAAATATGTACATTGATGGCAATTGCCTTTTGGGTAAGAATGGGTTAAGGATGCTTTTTTAACTGATACTCTGTCATTCCATTCTGAGGAGTGGAAGATAACCCAATTGGAATTTGAAATATTCCATGTCCCCAGTTCTATCGTATATGAATCTTCAGATATGTTTGGAAATATTGCTTGTTCATGTTTTGTAGATAGGATAGTAGCAAAAATAGTCTAGAACAAAGTGTTGCTGTTTTTTTAGATTTGTATAAATGCTTTCAGCCTGTGGATGTTGCAGATTTTTAAAATAACTGATTATGAATTATTGAAGAAGCTTGTTGAAATATGTGAAACTAAACCCTAGGATTTTTAGAAATTGACACTATGTCATTGTTGTAACCTAAAATTAGTGAATATAATAATAATGTATTAAAGTTCTATGCTGCCCAACTCCCAATGACTCCTTGTCTCTCTATATAGAACAAATATATACTAAAGAATAACTTCCTTGGCTTACTTAATCTTATATAGAATTACATTAAGAGGGATAGGGTGAAAGTAATTGGTGCCAAACAGTATAAAATACTTTCTTTGCTGCTTTAATATCGCCATACCTTCCCGTGAAGAGAGCTAAACATTAATCTTGCACCTTGGTTTAGTTATGAAAGTGGGCAGGGAAGTGAATATTACTAGTAGCAGAAACAATTTACTATTTCAAATAGTTCATTTATGTTTGAGATATAGGAACTGCTGTACATTGAACAACTTCAGAGTAAAGAGGGGAAGTTTTGTGTCTTTTAAATAGAGAAATGTTTTGAAGGAACTTTAGTATGTGGTAGAGAAATAAGAATAAATAAAAATAAGGCCATAATCTAAGCTGAGAAATATTTTACTATACTGTATAAAAATAACAGGGCCAATTACACGAGGAACCATTTTCTTTTCTCAATATTTATGGCTAAGCAAATGTATCTTTTGCTATTAGATCTTTAAATATATGCAGATGTTGGCCAACGTGAGGTTTCAAAAGCCATTTTTTAAGATGTTAGTTTAAAAGAAAGTTTAAAAAAATCACTGAAATTTTTGGTCAATGATAACATTAATGAGGAAAATAAAATATGATCATGTGACTTCTGCTTTTTAAAGGAAGATAGTGTATCTACTTTGGGAAATGCTGCTTGCAATGAGAAATATGTTGATGTAATATTTTTATGACATTTGCTGAGATTCTGCTGAGGGTGAACTTGACTATACTGTTCATCTCAACAGCCATCTTGCTTTTGAATTGTTTTTAAGGATTTGAAAATACTTAAAATTGAAGGATTTTGGCTGAAAATTGAATTACTTTGTATAATTATATTGACAATTGTATTGTCATCTTTCATGCAAATTTGCATTCTCAATATTTATTAAATCTATTTCAGGATGCTTATTTCAAAAAAACATTTCCAGCTTGTCTAGAGAAGTGAGCAAAGTTCCCAGTATCAAAAAGGCATTGGAAAACTTTAACTTTACAAATTACTGGATGTTTTTAAATAAGTAAGTATTTGGATTTGAAATACATTTTTTTTAAAAAATATTAACTGCTTCAAGCAGTCAATTGAATGGGGGGAATTAAATATAAAATTAGTAAGTAATAAGAAAGATTGAACATAAAAAGCTTTAAGTTGCTATAATACTTTTAATGCTATAAGTTGCACATGAAAGTAGGAACTGTCATGTCTTGGCTGTAAAAATACAGATAACTAGGTAGTAGGAGTGGGACTTTTTTTTCATTCTTTTACTGTTATCAAGTATCCATCTAAATTTGGGTTTCTAAATACGGTATCTCTATGTAAAAGCCAGAATTTTTGAAAATGTTACTGTGACTTACCAGATTGCTGATTTATACAGAAATTGTTTCACTAGATTATAAGTAGCTTAATAAAACCCAGCTTGATATAGCAATTAAATTGTTGGACTAGAACTGGGAGACTATGTGTTCTAGTCCTTAGCATGAAGCCACTAAAGGAGTGTCTTAGAACATTAGTCATTCTCTCTCAGCCATTGGAAGAAAAAAAAAGTAGTAAACTACTTTTGAAAATATTGCCAAGAAAACTGCATATCTCTAGTTGCCAGGAGTCAAGACCGACACAAAGCTGTAGATGGATGGATAGACAGACTGACTGAGGGATGGACGGACTGCTGGATGGATGGACTGACCAACCTTTATCAATTCAGGATTTTATTGGCAAAAGTGGATTGGACCCATACAAACCCTAACTTTGATTTGATTTGATTTCATTTAAATACATGCAATATAATCATTGGTTGTGGCAGGAATAGACAAACCAGCTTTTTGCCCAAACCTGATGTCACAAGCTGAGAGAGATGACTGTCCCAAAGTCACCCAACTGCTCAACTTAGTAATGCCTAAAGTGGGATTACAACTCAAAGACTCTTGGTTTCTACCTGGTGTCTTAACTACTAGAACAAACTTGCTTTTCTCCAGTATTTTTAATTATTTCATTTCATTGATAAGATTAAAATTTGAAGAAGCTCCATATATCACATCCCAGAATTGAGGAGGGGGGGGGACATATTGCCCTAGGACTTCAGATTTAATTAACCAAGAGAAACAGAAGCTACTTATCAGCTTTGATTGTAATGTGGGACTAAGAATTTGCTTTTACTATCCTAAAAAGTCATGGTTTGTTTTTCGGTTATTAGATTCCAATTTATGCTTTGTTTCAGAGAAACAGTTCAGTTTCTCTGGGTTACAGGAGTTACTTTTTAATTGAGCCTTGCTTTGCAAGAGGAGATAATAGAGCACTGGGCATAGTCTTTCAATAAAATGCTTTGTTTTATTTAGAACATATTAAATAAATTAATAAAAGAAAGATGGTACTTTGAAAAATAATTTAAAAATCTAATCAGATGATGTTATAGTGAAACTGCTTTCTCTTTTTGTAACAGTTTTTCTGGAAGGCCAGAAGGTAGCTGAAAATTGGCGTTGTCTGAACCTACGTCTGGTTTATAAGGGCTTATCACAATGGCAACTGGCCTAGCCAATGTAGGAAGCTCTTTTGGAGGTCCATCTAATTCTCTGGTGTCTAGATCTAAGTTCCAGAGTACCTCCATAGAAGATGATGATGATGTTGTGTTTGTTGAACCTGTACAACCTCCACAAATCTCTACACCATTAATAACAGAACACAGAAATGTTTTTAATTCATCCAGTAATGAAGAGCAACATGGAAATGACCCTAAAATATCAGCTTCGTCAAAAGACACGAGTGCTCAGAAGGGAAGTATAACTGAGACTATTATTATTGATGATGAAGAAGACATTGAAACAAATCAGGGACAAGAGAGAAATGATTCCAGTTTCAATGAAAGAAGATTTCCAGAGGGTAAAAACAGAACCAATGAAATGGAATTCTCAACATCCAGTTTTTCAAGAAGTAAGGTAAATGCAGGAATAGGTAATAGTGGTATAACCACAGAACCAGACTCTGAAATTCAAATAGCTAATGTTACTACATTAGAAAGAGGTATGAGCTCTGTGAGTGTTGGCCGTTTAGAAAATACTGAAGGGCGTGACATGAACTTAATGATAACACATGTAACATCACTACAGAATACCAACTTGGGAGATGTATCTAACGGACTGCAGTCAAGTAATTTTGGTGTTAATATACAAACATACACCCCATCTTTAACTTCACAGACCAAGACTGGTGTAGGACCTTTCAATCCCGGTAGAATGAACGTAGCTGGTGATGTCTTTCAGAATGGAGAATCTGCAACTCATCATAATCCAGGTAGGTTATATCTATATGTATATTTTTATCCTAAGACTTGAAAATTCTCGTAAAGGCAATTACGTTCTGAGTTCTTTTGCAACTATTTTGGTGCAGTTTTATAAAATTACATTGTACGTTGCTTGAAAGGTTAACTTAAACCACACTTTTATAATAAGAGTGCTTTAAACAGTTAACTTTTATTGACTACAATTATCTGGAACTTTGGGGCCTTTAAAAGAATTCCTATCTTTTGGGGCTGATAAGCAAATTAAATATATTGAGTACTGTGGATTTCTTTATAATAAGGTAACCACGAGGCTGTAGTTAGATGCTACAATATTATAGGTTATATAATATATGTTAAATATTGGAACAAATATGTTCCAATATTGGAGGGACTGTCACAGAAGAGTGGGACAACCTATTTTCCAAAGACTAGACAAGGAACAATGGATGGAAACTTATCAAGGAGAGATTCAACCTAGAAATAAGGAGAAATTTTCAGACAGTCAGAACAATCAACCAATGGAACAGTTTGCTTTCAGAAGTTCTGGGTGCTTCATCACTGGAAGCTTTCAAGAAGAGACTGAACAACCACTTGTCAGAAATGGTGCAGGGTCTCCTGCTTGAGCAGGGGATTGGACTAGGTGACCTACAAGTCTCTTCCAACTCTGTTATTCTAAGTCTTCTAAAAATGTCTACATTTACAGAAAGCGAAAGTGTGAAATATAAAGAAAGGTAATTTAGAATAGAATCTAAGAAAAAAAATTAAATGGGTCACAATTGTAAAACAGAAAATCATTTAAACTCTTTTTCCAAAAGTAAGCTTGAGAGAGAGATGTTTACTGAAAAATTGATTTAACACAATTTAATTGATTTATCATTTTGCCTGTCTTACAAAAACATACGCAAGACAAACATTACTACATGCACATGGAAGAGCAAAACCATTCTCTGTTTCCCAACACTTTTCCTCTCTCACATCCCAAGATATGCTCAAAGCACCTACTTAGCATTTTTGTGCTTTTACTGGAAATTCTCATTAGAAACTGTCTGGCATTCTTAAGAATGAAAGATTGCATTGGAGTCTGGCAACCTGTTTTGAAAACTTCTTTTTTAGCTGGGTAATTTGAAGTATCATCAATAATTATTATGCAGGCTATCTACTGTAAGATTAAGCTGAATTCTCAGCATTTTTTCCATTTCAGTAAGCATTAAATGTATTTGGTGAAAATCCGTCAAGGTATAAGTTTGCTAATAAACATAAAATGAAACCATACTTGTTTTAATGTTTGCATATAGCACAGTGACGGTGGCAATATAGAGATTTGCTGAGCTCCAATAGCTAACAGTTACGTACAGTAGGATTGAGCAGTGGGAATTAGGGAATGTGCTCACTCAAATCAATCACTATTGGACTACAGAGCAATGGTAGCACAGTGTATTGTGGTACTTTGTAGTTTTACTTTTGAGTCATACTTTTAGCAAATTGTCAGGCTGCCAACAAATTTAATCATTTATTTTCATTATTTATAAGTAAACATTTGTTAGTAAACAAATTTAATAATTTATTGCATTATTTGTAAGCCATTGTTTAATACAATTTCCTATATTTACAACAAAAATAGTCTACATGGAAAGCCAAAGAAATTATTTTTAAATTTATATGGCGCCCCTTCTGATGACTGTGTAGTTTACAGATAAAACATTTAAAAACAAAGAACAATTCAAAAAAACAAGACAAAAGAACAGTGATGGCAAACTTAACAAACCTGGCAAGAAACAGAACGGAAGTAAAGTTGTTCCGTCCTAAGGCCGGAAGAGCCAAATGTTTAAAACCTTTTAAAAAAGCAGTATTGTCAGTTCAAATTTGGGGGAAGGGGGCTCATTTTAGATATTTTATTTTGCTAAAGTAAAGCCTATTTATAATGCCAGCGTTTGTGTCATTTATATGACATCTATAGCTTCATTTTTGAGGTGACAATTTGGTTGAAAAAGATGTATAGGGAAACCAGTGGTGCTTGAAAAAAGAATGTTAGCTTAAGAAAGGTGATTAATCCATGTACTAAGCATATCAGTGACTTTAATTAGTAATCTTGTTCACTAATGGCTGAATTTTGAGTATTGAACTGTTCATAACTATTGGATTTTGATGTGCTTCCTGACAATTTCTACATTACTTTGTGAGAGCTACATGTATTTTGAAATAGTCAAATATGCGTTAAATGCCTGCCACGTATCTGATTCTTTTCTGAAATATTTTGAATCACAGCCAGCATATTGATAAGGGTTTCCCTCCTCTGTATCATAAGCTACCATTATTTTTATGTGTTAGCATTCTCTCTTACCTGGGGATAATATCAGGACTGGTTTTATACAGCAAGATTAGAATCTATACCATGCAACTACAGATCATGAAACCTCACGTGTCTCAAAAGTACAAAGATGCAAGGAAAAAGAAGAAAACTGGATCTTTACCAGAATTAAAAATACAAAATAAAAATAAAGCATTGGAGCAATTTTTTTCCTCAAAGCTGTGGAACTAACTCTCATGTTTTGATGACTCTGCACCTATAGTAGTTGTAGCTACATTCTCAAAGTAGCTATTGATAATGCTTTGCTTAGTGTTGCTTTGCAGACCCTAAAATACACTTGCAGGGTTGCAATGAAGGTTCCAGCTAATTTTTGAGCTTGATGCTGTTTTCCATCGGGTTGAAGGCCATATACTTTCTTCTCCAATAGTGGGATCTCAAGCTTTGAGCAAACATTTGCCACTTTTCTGTGCGCTTCCTTATTTTCAGTGTGACGGAAGTAAACATGAAGAAAGCATTAAGGTCAGAATAATTAAGATGCCAGGAATTATTGGGGGTAGAGACTGGATGTTAAAAGTTTTGCATGTGCACAAAATAGAGACCTCAGTGTGCCAACAATTGTATGCGGTATCATTTACTCTGCCTAATAGATTCATGTCTATAGTTATCAACTTCAGATACTTGAAATCACAGCAAACATGCAGTTTTCACACAATTATTTTTCAGTGCATTCACATATAAACTTTCCAATGTTTCATGAGCATCACTAGCTTTTAAATAACATTCTTTAGGACAGGTATATGATATCTACTTTACTTTTTGCATGATGGTTTGATGGTTTTGCAAATGTAGCAAAATAATTTGTGCAAATATCACTGAAGATGTGATGTTACTGAGGTGATCATTACTAGAAGTTAAAAAGATGAAAATACAACTGTATTTTTGCCACATGAATAGAATTTGACTGCATTATCAATTGTTATGCAAGAAAGTGCAATACTAAATAAAGGAACCAAAATTACTGGAATGTAACTAATGGCAGAAAATGCTGCCGAAGCAATAGTTTTTAATAGAAGATAAAAATAACCTTGAAAGCTAGAGATTGGAGTTGTGGATATGGTTAATAAAAGGGGTATGTATCAAATGGGCAGTATCTCACTGTGTCACACAACAAAACACCAATTGAAATGTTTTGCTTAAATGTTTCAAGTTGGTTCTGTTTTGTTGGAACAAAACTCAGAACAGCTCAAGTGTTCTGTCAGAACAGAAATGTTTTTGAGTCTCCTGACCATCAATGAGAACTTCAGAACAGCTTCCATTCAATAGTTTCTTATCTCAGATAGGCAATTTAGTAGTTTATATAAATGCTGCTTATAAAATTAATTAACAATATGATTGTGAAATATTTTTGGAACATTACAATGAATTTCCTCAGAGAAAATAAGTGTTGAAATCAATTGTTATCCAAAAAGTTAGCTCCACACTCTCTTCAACCAAAAGAAGAGAAAGAGGCCTTTTAAATTACTTCACATTTTTACACCCATATTCTTTGTGAATATTTATTTATTTAGTACATTTATATGTATCCATCTCATTTTGAAAAGTAAATATATAGGCCAAAGAGAACACTTGACACTTATCTAGCTTACTGTAGGCGTTGGGTTTTTTTTTTTTTTTTTTTTTTTGTTATCTGTTAAAGTGAAGCCCACCAAAATAAATAGTTTTCATTTTCCTGATACTTTTGCTTGTATGAACTAATAGCTGATAGTTACAAAAATAAAAAGGGAAGTATTGATGTTTTTTAACCTTATGAGTAATATTAACGTGAGAGCATACACAGTATTACATCAACACTAAAAAAATCCCAAGAAAATCAAGATTCTTTATATATGTACCATCTCAAAGGTAATAACATTACGGCGTTACCTGCCTATAAAATATTTGACTAAAGTCAAAGTTGATGGGACTTGGTTATCAAGTCACATAAATGGGAATGAAATGAACATGCTACATCTGAACTGCAGTTGCAGAGATATATTAAAAAAATGTACCTCAAGTCGAAAGGTATTCCCAAAAGCAGGGAGCTAATACTGAATTATAGAAAGTATGCTCAAGTTAAAATAAAAGGTAACAATTTGATTTGTAGTTTAAAATCCTCTGCTGTTACTTAAGGTAAGTATTCATTACTTGTATATAATACAAATACAGAATGTAAACAATATAAGATGCTTTTCAGATACTGAATTATTCCTTTGTAAGATGTGGTAAGACACTAGGGAAGTAGGCAAACTTGAAACTTCTTTGGAAATTGACAGTCCTTTTTTCAATAATTGAAATTAAAATATAAAGCTTTATCCTTTTTCTTAAGCTAAGGCTTGGAGGATATTTGTTTTACATGACCAATAAATCATTTCCATGTTGCCCTTATTTTCTCAGGCCATTGTCAAAAGTAATCTCATTGTTTAATTGGCTTTGTAGTATCATGTTAAATTTGGACAAGAATTTTACATAGGAACAATTCATATTTTAAAAGTTTTTGAAGTGTTGATTTAAACAGTAATATGGTCAAAAGTTACCATGATTTATTCCATTGCAATTTTTATGAGTTTTTTTTAAAAGGGCTATATAGAAATTAGTGCAGTTCAATTCACTGTTAACAACAGTTAAACAATTGCTGTAGTTTTTACCTGCACTAGCAATGCAATACTGTGCTTTACTGTCAGCTTAATGCTAGCCTATTGCCATTGTAAACTTCCTAAAGCTGTTTACATAACTTCCAGTTTCTTCATTTTGTATTTTTAAGATTCCTGGATATCTCAGTCAGCTTCATTTCCAAGGAATCAGAAGCAACCAGGTGTGGATTCCCTATCTCCTGTGGCATCTCTTCCCAAACAAGTCTTCCAACCACCTGCACAACAACAACCTTCAAAGCAGGTTAAAGTTACATGCGCTAACTGCAAAAAGCCTTTGCAGAAGGGCCAGACTGCGTATCAGCGGAAAGGATCTGTTCATCTTTTTTGTTCTACTACTTGCCTTTCATCATTTTCACATAAACCAGCTCCAAAGAAACTCTGTGTTATGTGTAAAAAGTAAGGATTTTTCTTATTTCTTGATCATATTTGTTAAAACTATGGTCCCGTTAATTGTTCTAATAACTTTGTGAAATCCATTTTATTATTTAAGTGACAACTGAGATACTTTATGTTCTTTCATCATTTGTTTGCATAGTAATATAGTCCTGGGCAAAGATTAAGAAGAGCAGGCTTAGTTAAGTTTGTTATTGGGTAGTAATAATTTACTATAATTGCTATCGTTTGTTCTGACATTTGGTTGGAATTAAAATTAATAGTGAATGTAGACATAAGCATGGCTGTAATTTATAGGAGTATAAGCCAAAAGTGCCCTGTTTTAATTTTTTTTTTTTAAGGAGAAAAAAGTCACATTTTCTAAATGGAAATTGGTTTGCATAATGATTGAAGTAACCTAGACATTTTGTAATAAGTGACTAAAGTAAACTAGTAGTCAAATTGGAAGATTTTATCTTATTTCTATAGCTACCTATATTAATAAGTGATCTATTAAGATTAATCCTTATTTAAAACTGCTGTAATAATGATGCATTCAGATTTTTTTTAAAAAAATCAACAACTAAGTGGTTATAGAAAGTTGGGCTTCATACAAGCTTATAGCTGTTCAGCCTTTGACCTTTATCTATTTTATTTAGTACATGTAAATAGAAAAGCAAGATCTTTTGATTTTTGGTGTTTGTCAGCAATAAATAGGAAAAGCATAAAGGAATAATTTTGTTTGTAGTGACATTTATTTGGTCACCATTTTTATCTCTTAATTTATCTCATTCCATCATTGTTTTCTGATTACTAATTGTGAAATGAAAATCTGGCTGAAAGAACTCATTCCTTTTCCAATGTCTCTATCTCAAAAGCAATATTCCCTTTTTTAATGTCAATCATAATCAAGAATTGCCAGTGTATCACTTCAAAAGGGGATAAATAGGGGTTGGAGGAAGAAGGTTGTTTGGGGTTTATATCTTGTTACATCAGTACAAGAAGATAAACATGTCAAAAGCTTCATAAAAGTAGGATGATAGAAATTACTTAGTATTTGGCCAATTATATTTGTTTTCCTCTGTGTGATTTTTTTTGTAGCACAATTGCTTTTTCATTAAAAAAATAGAAACAGGGACTCTTGTTAAGAAGTACACTATCTTCTGGTGAAATTGAATATTATATTCATAAAGATCTGTTAGGTTTTTTTTTAAAACAGCTGAAATTTCTGAGAAAAAAACATTCAATGGTTGCTGAATTACTAAGACATAATCATTTTGTTTTTCAGAGACATAACAACAATGAAAGGAACTATTGTTGCTCAGGTTGATTCAAGTGAATCTTTCCAGGAGTTTTGCAGTACATCATGTCTGTCTTTCTATGAAGACAAACAGAATCCCTCAAAAGGAATCTTAAATAAATCAAGATGCACTATCTGTGGTAAACTAACTGAGGTTTGTTTGCTATTTTTCACTGATTTTTTTTCTAAAATAAGTTTTATTTGAGTTGCTTAAGAAACTATCGATATAATTATATCATTGTTTAGAGAAAAACTGGATTATTTAGTTAATTTTATTTGATGTACCCCGTTTCCCCGAAAATAAGACCACGCCGGATATTAAGCCCAATCGGGCTTCTGAGCGCATGCACTAAAATAAGCCCTCCCCGATAATATTTAAATGCATGCGCAGCCGGTCTGCATCATTTCCTGGGTGGGGGGAACATGACCACAAGCCCCTGCCATCCATGAGGAACGGCCTTGCAGAGGCCGCTCCAGCAAATCTTAGCTACCATGTCCCTTCCCTTAGTGGCTGCCGAAAAAAGACTGGCTGGCCCAGCGACGCTAGGGCTGGCAAAAGTGTGCCAGAAACAGAGACAGAATTTTTCCAGTGGTGGAAAGGGAGTGGTCACGTGTGGGTATTCTCAAAGCCTGATTGGTCCAAAGACTGAGAGTAAACTTCTTAAATACTCCTTCCTTCCATTCCTTCCCAGTTTCCTCTCAGTCCAATTGGTCCAATCACTTGAGAATTGAGTGTAGATAGGAAATAATTGGAAATAACTTGTTTTTTTTTTATTCAATCTGGTTTCGGATTTGGCTAATTGAACATTTTAAAATATACTAAATTCTAAATTTGCAGCTGCGGCCCAGGGGACAGTTCTTCTGCCTCGGGGCGGGTGGGGAGGGCCCTGTGGGGCATCAATCCTTCCCCCGTGGGCGTGGAGCCTTAGCCCGATCCCCGGTATCGTGGGGGTGCTAGCTCCTAGGCAGCTGCAGGCTCGGCAGTCTTTCCTGGATGCCAGGAAAGGCAGCGTCGGCACCACGAGGTGCTTAAAAGCCGCCGGAGAAGCCGCCGCTTGATTTGGGCAGCGGCTGCACACTGCGCTTTTAAATTGCCGTTGGTGCGAGCAGCGCGAAGGGGGGAGTGTGCGTAGGCCTGCCGCGAGGCCCCCAGCGTCACCAGGGCGTTTTTTCCTTTACCGCAAGAGGCCAGGAGAGCCGGAGCGCGCGAATTCGGCCTCCTTTTGGCCTCGCGCAGGCCCCGGTGGCCATTTTGTTTAGCGCCACGTGCGCGCCGCCTTGGTCGGCCTGCAGAGCCGTTTGAGAGGCCCAGGCCGAGGCTTTCAGCCTAACCTGCCTGCTCCCAGTGCTTGTTTCGAGCCCAGGTTCCGGAAGAGTCTACAGTGGCCTGTTTTCTTCTGCCTCCACGCGTCAGGACACGTGAGTGGGGCTATGGAGGAGGGCTTGGAGATCCCCCAGGGCCAGGCAGAAAGCCTGGTGAGGGGGGAAGAGGACCGGGGGCAGGGGTTTCGACCCGGGAATTCCCAATAAGGCCAATGGTGGCACAGCGTCCTCTAGGGCCTCCACCAGGGAGGAGGGCAGGAGGCATAAGACCCTGGAGAAGACTTTTGCCAGGGCCGAGAGGCAGGCCAGGTCTACAAGGCCTGATTCTGCCAGCAGGTCAAGATCTCCCATCAGGCCACCTTCTGAGCTATCCTCGCCTCGGGGATTCAGCCCTTCCTCCCCTTCAGTCTCTCCTGCCAGGTCCCGCAGCTTCCCCAGGCGAAGGGGGTGTCCTTCCCCCTCCCCTTCGGTCTCTCCAGGTTTGGCATGGGGGGGTCAGGTGGACCCTTTGGAAGGGACATCCAGGGGACATTATACCTCACACAGGTTGGCACCTCAGGATTCTGGTAATTCTTATAGGGACATGGGGGATTTAGAACATCTCCCTGAGGGCATTAAGAGACTTATTTCTGCAGCCATCTCAAGGGGCATTACCCAACGAGACAGGAGCTCACACTCAGCTAGGTCTCAGGGGGGATCGGGCCATCACCAGTATAGGGCATCGTCTCCTTCCATGGTTAGTGAGGCTTCTGCCATGGGGGGAAGAGAATCTCCAGGATATGGGGTTCTCGGAAGATGAGGATGCGACCCTACCCAATCCTCCTTCTTCGGGTCTCCTCCGGCCATGTTCAAAGTTCTCCTGAACAAGGCGAGGAAGACCACCAAGGTGGGGACAGGGGATCCCACGGTTCCCCCACTTAGGGACCCAGATATGGCCATGTTTTCGAACATGGCCATGAACAAGGAGGAGATTCCAGCCCCTCCCTTGTTCATGGAGGTCCTGACCAACCAGTGGTCTCGCCCCTCTAACTTTTCTAACCCTGGGAGTAACGACCGCTGCTTCTGCATTGTAGAGCAGACCTTTGCTCAGGCCATCCAGTTACCCTCTATTGACACCCTGGTGGCTTCTCTGGTCTCATCTTACCCAGTGGTGTCCGGGGATGCGGCGGATAAGCTTCTTAGTGTACAGACGATTCAAAATGTCTTCCCTCAAATCTATCCTTCAGGGCATCCGGAAAGGGGACTTCCTGGCATCGGTAAACCTCACAGAGGCCTATCTTCACATCCCAATCTTCCCAGCTCACTGCAGGTTCCTAAGGTTCTCCCACGGGGACCACCATTACCAATACAGGGCTCTTTCGTTTGGGCTGGCTTCGGCTCCCCGCACGTTTACGAAGGTGCTAGCGGCACTGGCTGCCCATATCCGGCCCATCCCAGTAAGACTTCAATGTTACCTGGACGATGTGCTTGTTCAGGTGGGATCCCTTCCTCAGGCGGTCGCGGATCTTCATCTTACCATTCGGAGTCTCCAGTCCCTGGGGTTTTCGGTCAACTTTCCCAAGAGCCATCTGTCCCCTTCCACGCGCATTCTTCACCTGGGGACGGTCATAGACTCCATGTCCAGGGTGGTCCGTCTGTTCTGGGATCGACAGACCAGTGTACAACAGCTAGCAGGAAGGGTCCTCAGAAGTCGGTTCGTTTCAGTTCTCACATTGTCAGTGTTATTAGGCAAGATGGTGTCTTGCATAGGGATAGTTCCGTGGGCCAGGCTTCACCTCCGGCCTCTCCAGTGGGAACTCATTCCATTCCAGAGGGGGCGGATGAGCAACTCTTCAGACCCTATGCCTCCCGGCCAGGGTCCAGACTTCCCTCAGGTGGTCGATCTCCCCGGCCATTCAGCAGGGGTGCTCCTTCTGGGAACCCGACAGGGTGACCGTGACCACGGTCGCGAGCCTGTTCGGTTGGTGGGCTCTGGTGGGCTCGCACTTAGCCCAGGGCAGGTGGACACCTTCGGATCTCCGACACAATATAAATTGGCTAGAACTGAAGGTGGCCCGTCTTGCCCTCCAGCACTTCCGGACCTCGGTGGACGGCTGCCACGTGCTTCTCCTGACGGACAACATGGCCACCAAGGCCCACATAAATCGTCAGGGGGGGACTCACTCTCGGGCCCTCTGGCTGGAGGCCCTGAGACTGGGCGCCTGGGTGGAGAGGCACCTGTTGTCTTTGGTGTCGGAGCACATCTCCGGCCTCTCCAACCACCAAGCGGATTGGTTGAGTCGGGCGACCCTAGACAATGGCGAATGGCAACTCCATCCGACCATTTTCCGGAAGATCTGTCTGAGGCTAGGCTCTCCTTTGGTAGACCTCTTCGCTTCTCCGGCAAACGCGCAACTGCCCCGGCTCTTCACACGATTTCAATCACGGATGGCGGAGGGCACAGACGCTCTCAGGAGCAGGTGGCCTGTGGGCCTTCTCTACGCCTTCCCTCCCATTCCCCTCATCTCAGGGACCCTCAGGAAAGTGGTAGTGGAGAGGGCGTTAGTCATAGTAGTAGCCCCTTTTTGGTCCAGGAGGCCTTGGTTTGCGGATCTGGTTCAGCTGTCGGTAGCCACTCCATGGAGGATTCCGTGGGAGGAAGTGGTCTTGCGCCAGGGGGTCCTGGTTCACTATTTGTCCCTTTTCAGCCCGGGACGTTGGGGACCAGGGTGTCGTCGGCTACCATTGGCCATTGGCTGCGACAGGCCATCGTGGAGGCCTATGGGGTGGCGGGTCATCCCGTTCCCTTGGGGATAACAGCCCATTCCAATAGGAGTGCCGCGACCACCGCAGCATGGGCCACTAGTGCTCCTTTTGAGGACATTTGTCGGGCAGCGACTTGGGCGTCTCTGACCCCCTTCATCCGGCATTACAGGCTGGACTCGTTTGCCTCGGCGGAGACGTTGTTTGGTCGGAGGGTCCTGCAGAGGGTTGTAGCGGATTCTCCCCTTGGGCCGTAGTTCTTGTTTTTTTTCCTCCCTGGGACTGAGCTTGGTTATGTCCCACACGTGACCACTCCCTCTCCCCCACTGGAAAAAGAATGTTGGTCTTACCTGAACGTGTCTTTTCAGGGGGGGAGAGGGAGTGGTCACGACCCGCCCTAATCATGGTGGGGGGGCCAAGGGGAGGGCCGAGAGTTTTCCCAGGGGGGGTTGTTGTGTGTGTTTTTGTTTTCAGTTGGATTGTTTGCCTTAGAGGAAATTGGAAGGAATGGAAGGAAGGAGTATTTAAGAAGTTTACTCTCAGTCTTTGACCAATTAGGCTTTGAGAATACCCACATGTGACCACTCGCCCCCCCTGAAAAGACACGTTCAGGTAAGACCAACGTTCTTTCCAGCCCTCTCTGGATCAGCTGATCCCCTGCACCTCAAAAATAATAAGACCTCCCTGAAAATAAGGCCAAGTGCTTCTTTTGGGGGTTAAAAGAAAATAAGACTTATTTTCGGGGAAACACGGTATCACATTTCATCTCTTGACAAATACTCATACTAAGTAGAAGACATAAAAGTTCTATAGTTGAATGAGTAAAGCATCCTATTGACCTTTGGAAATTCTGTGAGAATTTCAGATTTGTTTTAAAAATGTTTAAATATTTCTTAATTGGAACATTTGAGCATGCAGTCCCAGCATGTGGTACGCACGCGCACGCGCACACACACACACCTGTATCTGCAGGAATATTTTTCAGAGGGAGGAAAATCAGTTGTATACCAAAGCTGTGCTAAATGCTTGCTGTCCAAAGAAAATAAGGACTATTGGGACAAGCAGAGGTTGAGAAAAAGCAAATTAGCTTTATGTTTGAACATTGAAATTTAAGGGCATTCTTACATTTGTGTTTTATTTGGTAAACTCACTTTTGTTAACATCTGTGAACATTAATTAATTTTATGTAATTTTGGGTAACTGATAAATGCATTATCATGACTTACATTTTTTTAAACACTATAATTTCTGTAGTTCTTTCTTACATTTGTGTTTTATTTGGTAAACTCACTTTTGTTAACATCTGTGAACATTAATTAATTTTATGTAATTTTGGGTAACTGATAAATGCATTATCATGACTTACATTTTTTTAAACACTATAATTTCTGTAGTGACTGAACATAGGGATGATAAAGCAGCATGTCCTTTGTCATTATAATCTTTATAACAGAAGATTAGAACTCTGTGCCACCTCCTTTTTAACATAAGGGATTTTTCCAAATTGTTATATGATGAATTTTGTATAGCTAAAGTGCCTAACATCTATACTTTAAATGGCAGCGTAAGCTTTTATTTCTGAAATTGCAGATTCCAAGGTTGCTTAAACAATCTAAAGTTATGCTTGAAATTCATAATTAAAATAAAAATATAAAACTAAATTTTTGCTTTTAGATACGCCATGAAGTTAGCTTTAAAAACATGACTCATAAGTTGTGTAGTGATCACTGCTTCAATCGATACAGAATGGCAAATGGTTTAATCATGAATTGTTGTGAGCATTGTGGAGAATACCTTCCAAGTAAAGGTGCAGCAAACAATATTCTTATGGTTGATGGAGAGCCGAAAAGATTCTGTTGCCAAAGCTGTGTTAGTGAATATAAACAGGTAACTTCTACATTTACTTTTATGTAACATATTGTAAAATCTTCAGTTAGATTGTATCATTACAGTTAAGAGTTGTGCTTTTCGTTGTTAATTTAGAAGCATGTTTGCTAAAGTATGAAGACAAAATAAGAATATGTTGTGAATACTGATTGTAGTATTTCCATAGGTTCTTTTCACTTGGATTCATAAATTATTATTTTGCTTTTTACAGTAAAACTATGTTCTATAGCATTCTGTTATTCACTGTAAATGAGGTTTCATTTTTTTTTATCACGACCTAGAAATTATGTGCTTCATTTTAGAAATTCCCAGTTGTTTTGAAATGAATAAAAAAAAGAACCTCTATTACCCTACAAGTTTTGTCTACCTGCACATGTCTCACCAAGGATCTTGAAAGAGAAACAGTAGTTGACCTTTTCCAGATGCAATTATTATTTTGAATGTGTCCCCCTTTCTGTGGATAGTTCATCTGTAACTATGAAGCTAAATTGTCACAACTAAATTTCTACAGCAGGCTCTCTAGACATAACCAATAATTTTCAACAATATAGCTGCACTTACACTCTTACTGTTTTTGTTTTCTCAAGTTTTGGGTGCTATATTTCTGTTTTTACATCTCTAGGGGGGGAAATTAGTTTCAGTAGCCTGAAGTTATTCCATCCAATTTTTCCTGCTTCCCTGTATCCCAGTTCTTTCCAAAGTATTTTCTGATTCTCAGAAGATTCTTCTCTGGAAGCACAGATTCTTGGAGGTCAGGAAAGTTTCTGCAACAGAAACTTCCTTTTGCATTGAGTGTAACCTTTGAACTTTAGGCTAGTACAATGTTTTTTCAAGATACTTTTTAGAAGATCCTATTTTAAATGAAGGATTTTCTGGGTTTTTTAATGAAAACTTTTAGCTAGTCTTTTAATTAAAGTGAGTGAAAATGCCCTAGAATTTCTGTTTAATTTATCCTGTTCGAAATGTTGAGATGCTGCTTATATTTTTGATAATATGCAACCAGCACTTTTAGAAACATAACACAGGCCTTGTTGTTTTATTACACAGCAAAACAAAAGGGGCAAAATAGGTTATCCAAGATACTAAAAATGATAGGCATACAGAGAAGCCACGGAGAAACTTGGAGAAGCCTTGAATAAGATTTCATGAAGCAACCCAAAAGATACAAGAATAACATGCATTGCAGAAATTCCAAGTGAACATGAAATGTGGTTAAATGATAACTCTGTATCTCAGTTTATTGTGACTTGTACATTTTTTTCACCTGTATAGATACTTCATGCTTTTACCATATTATCCCATATGTTTTCAGAAGAGTGAGGTCATTTGATATGTATAGAGGCCATTCTAAATTAGTATTCGAATCCTTGATTTTTTTTAAACTTTGGGATCTATATTTGGAAGTTATATGGGCTAGAATAACACATAAAATAGTTTAAATATGTAAGTGATAGTGGGATGAATGATTTCAGTATCTATAAAATGAAAAAATTTCATTCAGTTGTCATTAAGCACTGTTATAGTAACTTTTTTCTGGTGCTTTTTGACTTCAGTAGATAATATATTTTACCATTGCAATGCAGTAGGGTTGTATGTTTTATAGTGAAATATAGTAGGCTTACTTTCCTTTATTGTTGCTTATTCTCAGAAGCTATTCTAATGAGTAAATTTTCTATATTTCACTGTAAGCAACTGTTGGATCTTACCATAAGAGAAAGTCATAAATTTCCATTGCAGTTAATATCTAGGCATGTAGTTGATTTTATATGCTTCTGACATGCCCCTATGAAACAAGCAAGCATTATAGTATATTAATAATATTATATGCAGATACTTATATTATTCTTTTATCTCTCTATATATGAAAATCTGTTAGCTTCAAATAACTTAGTTTAGAATCATTTAATAAATCAGTGGCTCTTTAGGCTAAACTTAAATTATCTTTATGTAGGTTGTAGGATAAAATATTAGTACCCTTAGATTTACGTAGTATTTTGCATAAGAGATTTAATATGAGCTAAAATTTTATATAAAAAATATTAATTGCATAGGTGTTTGATTTAAAACTCAACATATCATTAGTTACAGTTTAAAACATTGTTTTAAAAATGTTTAAATATTGAGAGGTTTTCAGTAATAGAATAACAGAATGCCATTACAGGGCTATATGATTATTTCAAAGTTTTGGGCTTTAACTTGAAAATTAGTTGAAATTTCTCCTAAATACAGTAAGCTATAAAAATGCTGATTTTGCCTTTTGCTTTTATAAAAGTTGTATTAAATAGCTGCACAAATATTTGATATTTATGTAGTAAGAAAAAACTAGAACTGATACTCGCGATATTTGTTCCTACTTAATATTTGTTAATAAATACATTTTTACAAATTACTTTTTTTGAAGTAATTGCTTGAGTTCCAACTCACTTTGGTCTTGTTCAGTTTCATTCTTGTTAGCTTTTAAGAATAGCTTTCCAAACCACTGTTCTAGGTTGTTTATTCTTTTTGGAGTATCAGATTTTCTTGTATTATGATTGCCACGTGAGAAAAGTGCTCAGATGTTTGTAAACTAAAGCATACTTAATTCTGCATTTGACATGGTTATACAGGAATGTATGAGAAGTAAGGACAGCACTGCTTTTTAGCCAGTGGGATTGTACACACTACATATCATTGACTATTTTCTCAATGACGACGTAGAGTTGTAGACCAAATAAGGTATTTCTCTGTTTTTCCGACCTGCCAAAAGGAATTGAGTTTTAATTTAATTCGTCTGAGAAAGACCCAACATTTAGCATGGTCTCAAAAGACCAACTTTATAGGCATCAGTCCGCAAAAAAGGAATGTAAAATGAGACATATTATTAGACCATCCAATTTAGAAATGTGCATTCTGATAGTTGGCTGATTCTAGTTTTCGCGGGAACTAGAACTCCCCACCCCCCTTTGTCGCAGTTATCGTTCACTGAATAAATGAGGGTTTCAACTGTAGTTTAAGAATTTGGAAATAATTACTTATTGGTAGTTCTCAATTAACATTGGCAATTTGGACCAGAATTTCCATTACTAACTGATTTAGTTGTAGGCACAATGCCATGTGGTGACATTCAATCATCATGGGTCATTAAGAAAGGACATTGCCATTTGCAATCTCTGACCATTGACTTGCTTGTAAGAAGCAGGCAAAGAAGGTTGCAAATGGCAGGCATGTGACTATGGGATGCTGCAACATCATGCAAGTAGTCCTCAACTTACAATGGTTCATTTAGTGACCGTTCAGAGTTACAACGGCAATGAAAAAAGTTACTTATGAGCGTTTTTCATACTTACGACTGTTGCAACATCTCCATGGTCATGTGATCAAAATTTAGATGCTTGGCAACTGATTCTTTTAAGATGGATGCAGTGTCCCAAGGTCATGTGATCACCTTTTGCGACCACCTTGCAAGCAAAGTCAATGGGGAAGCCAGATTCAGCTTACAACCTTGCAACTAATTTAACAACTGCAGTGATTCACTTAACTGTGGCAAGAAAGGTCGTAAAACGGAAAAATTCACTTAACAAATGTTTCATTTAGCAACAGAAATTTTGGACTCAATTGTGGTCGTAAATTGAGAACTACCTGTAATTGCAAGCCGAGTACCTAGTGCCAGGATCATAATCAAATGATGACAGGGACACAGCAGCAACCATGAGTACAGAGATGGGTTGGAGACACCACTTGTTCGCTGCCATCATAAGTTTGAATAGTTTCTGAATGAGTGGGCATTTAGTGAGGAAAACCTGAAAATGTGTGATAACTTTTATCTTACTAGATTTTCTGCCTTATGTAGTATAATGAATGTCATATTTGGTATTAGGACATTAAATCCTGGATTGTGGTTTATTTTTAAAATGAACATTTAAAGTTGCTATAGTAATACATACATGTAGATTAAATTGCAAAGATTTATTTTAAATTTAATTATTATCTATTTAAAACAGGGCTGTCAAACTCGCGGGCCGCAGGCGGATGCATCGGGCTGGCCACGACCACACCCGGTTTAGCGAAGGGGAAAAAAATAATGATACATCACATGATGCCACCGTGACAACACGAGTTTGACACCCCTGATTTAAAAGATAATCCTGTTCTGATTTCTGAATTTTGAAATAATTTCTGAAATTGAAATAATGTAAAGAACTTCAATTTATTATACCAGGAACTCAATTGGCCATGTATTTTTACCTGAATCGATTATAGTGAAGCCAAAATGGCACCCAAAATATTGGTTAATGTTAGGGCTAGATGTTTTATTTAAGGTAAGATTTGAATAGACAGGAAAAAAATTGGCAGGAATGTTTTGTTACTTTATCTTATTTTTAAACTTAAAACCCACCTATTCCAGCTAGCCGGCTTGGCCTAATTCCACCTATCCCACCTCAGTTCTATTTTCTAAATTCTATTTTTTAAATTTTTAGGATTGGTTTTAGGGTCTGTTTTTTTTAATTTTTATAAATTGTACAGGGGTTGTTTAATTTGATTTTTACCTATGTGTATGATTGTATGTATGTTTTAAATTTATTCCTGTACACCGCCCCAAGTCCCTCCAAGGAGAGGGGGCGGTCTAGAAATTTAATAAATTATTAATTATTATTATTTATCAGTGAAATTAGACATTAAATATCCTTCCTATGAACAGTTTTGAAAGTCCAGGACAAAATCTAGATATCTTTGAGAAAAAGCAATATAGGCCCCCTTATTTTTCTGGGTATTAAAATTGGATTCTGTACAGAATGAATTCCCTTAAAGATTGTGCTCAGCTCCTTTTCCTTTTGGTTTTTAGGACGGTTTTCTTAGTCAGATTTTGTTTAAATTACTTAGTGGTTACGTTTAACAATTTAATTAATTGAATTTTTTAGAAACATACTGTATTCTAGTACTTTTACAGTAAGCATCCTTTGAGTGCTTTTACCCCAAAGATAGAATAGAACTCCTGGTAAAACTTTGTCTAATTAAATCTTTCCAATGTTAAAATGGATACACTTTGGGATGGAGTAAAAAAAAAAGGAAAGAAATATGGAAATGATATTGAAACATTTTTGTAGCCTTATTTATTTTATTCATTATTTGAGTTTCATAGCTCTTCCAAAAGCTATGGAATAAGATAGTGCTTCATAAATCATATACTCTGTTTTAGTACGGCAAGTCTTTAGCAACTAAGGACAATATAGTGAGTATGCATGCCTACTTAAAAAAAATTCATAATTCAGGAAACATATTTTACGTAATACTTTGCATAAGTTATACATGTGAATAAAAAAGGCATTATAGATTTGAGAACATAGCTTTTGATCATTTGTTGGCAATCTAATGGGTTACTGGTCTAAATTGGAATGAAGTATATTTTATTTTATTATTTACATGTTGAAGTGTTCATGATCCTTGTAAAACAAATATTAATACCAATAAAAATTTGGGGAAATGTTGATGTGAACATTTTTTTCTCACTGTTTTGGAAAAGACATATTGTTGGAAAATAATAGAAACAAAAATAGATTTCTAAACAAAAAAATTGTTTAAGCAAAAAATACGGTAATAATATTTTGCATAATTTTATTTGATTCAAATTTTATTTGATTCTAAAATCATCATGTTGGTATATTAAATTGATTTATAATTAAATGTATGCTTAGATAAATTAAAGTATCAAATATAAGGAGCTAAATTATGATTTATTAGAATTTAGATGGTACATCTTGTTTAATACTAATCGGAGTTAGATCTGGTTAGATAAGGATCTGGACAGGTCTATATCTTTTAGCTAAAATAGAACATATATATTAAATTCACAACTCATTATCTTTCAAATAAGTATACAACACTTTTGGGGAGCCAAAAGGCAAATTTGTGGAATCGGGAGGAGTTTTTTCCAATGCTGAATTTTTTAATCGGGGAAAGAACAGGAACAGATGACTTTTATAAAGGTGAACAAAAGAGTTAATAAAAATTCAGAAAAAGAAGAACAGTAAATACTCTTCTATAAATGGCAATGTCACTTTAAGGAAGAATTACTTTGTTTTTTAAAATATAATTGTAAATACAATAATATTCCTTTTGTGTTGTGATATTGATATCATTTGAGAAGGGTAAAAGTCTACTATTCTGAAACATTTTATTCATAATTATAAAAGAATGTATCATTTCTGTTCTTCTGACAATAACTTCAGGCTATTAGGAAAAGATAATATAATAGATTTTCTGGTTCTCTGGCACCTTCACAGTTTTATGCTTCAAACAGTCCATGAACCATAAATGGGAAATGACTATTACATAAATGGCTAGGTAGGTCATAATTATCTTCCTTATTTATAGTTTTTGGCTGCTGCTTCTAGCTTACCTGCTTGCTTTCT
Organism: Natrix helvetica; assembly: GCF_964273705.1. NCBI lineage: Eukaryota > Metazoa > Chordata > Lepidosauria > Squamata > Natricidae > Natrix > Natrix helvetica. The sequence continues at coordinate 20,558,111 of NC_138550.1, forward strand.
CTTTTTGATATTCCTTATTTTCTTTGCTGCTGTTTTGATGTTTGCACAAATCTGTCTTGCTTTCTGAGGGGCAAGGAAGAGTAGACGGCAAGTGTGAAGCAATAAAACTGAGTTGATTTTGAGTAAAGGAATTTGTACCATAGAAAAATCTGAAAGAATGTTCAAATATATTTGATACACGCTAATGAATACAGTGTATTCAGAAAATATTCAGGCTCCCTTAATTTTTGTTAGCTTTGTTATGCTGCAGCCTCATTTGACACTTGTCAAAATTATTTTTTTTTTCATTAATCTACCCTCAGTACCCCATAGTGAAAAAATAAAAACAGAAGTTTAGAAATGTCTGTAAATTTATTAAGAAGAAAAAATGAAACATCACATTGGCATAAGTAGTCAGACTCTTCACTCAGTACTTTGTTGAAGCACCTTTGGCAGCAGTTACAGCCTTGAGTCTTTGGATATGATGCAACAAGCTTTGTACACCTTGATTGAGAGATTTTCTGCCATTCTTCCTTGCAAATCCTCTTTCGCTCAGTCCGTTTGGATGGCGAATGGACAGTCATTTTTAGGCCCTTCCAGAGATGTCCAATAGAGTTCAAGTCGCAGTCTGAGAGCCCTTCAGATGCCTTTTTTGCAGTCCTGGTTGTGCCAAACCTCTTCCATTTGAGAATTATGGAGGGCACTGTGCTCTTAGGAACCTTCAGTGCATTTATTGTTGCCTTCCCTAGATTTATGCCTTGCAATAATCCTGTCTCTGAGCTCTGCAGGCAATTCCTTTGACCTCATCCCTTTTGCTCTGCTATAATACGCATTGTCAGCTATGAGGCCTTATATAGAGAAGTGAGAAGTATGTGCCATTCCAAATCATGTCCAATCAATTTGATTTGCCACAGGTAGACTTCAATCAAGGTGTAGAAACATGTCAGCAACGGTCAAGAGAACTTGGAGGCACCTGAGCAAAATTTTGAGTGTTGTTGCAAAGGGTCTGAATACTTATGCTAATGTGATATTTCAGTTTTTTCTTTTTAATAAATTTACAGACATTTCTAAAATTCTGTCTCACTTTGTCATTATGTGGTATTAAGTGAAGGGGGTCTGAATACTTTCTGACTGCACTGTAGGTAACATTCATTTTTATAATCATGATAATTTATATTTTGTAGCAAGATTTTTAATATAGCTGGGCAAATCTTGGTAGTTAGGTGGAAGGAGACTTGTAAGGAATGTTATGTTTCCTGAAAGAAGGAAGTGGTTTCTTTAAGAAAGAGCATGATTTTGCCATTTTTTTATATGCAAGGGGGAGAATTATATCAAGAGATAAGAATGGAATGGGAATGAAATACTTTTAAGAACTGTGCCTGTTGTAAAAAGAAGAATTAGGATCAAGAATGATTGCTGATCATTACAAATGTTGAATTGGTTAGACAGAATAAGAATAAATACATAGATGAAGGAAAAGTAAAGAAGGTGGAGAGGAATGCCAAAGAAGTTGTGATTGTGTGAAATTAATGGATACTTGAAAACAAGACATTTAAAGAACGTGAATTTGTGAGGAAGTGATAAAAGATACAGAGAAGTGTATTGAATACGCTGGTTTTAACTATATTTAGTTAGATTATCTTTTCTGATTTCATGCCACTAATTTCTTTGGCTTAATACTTCTTAACCCTTTCTACATAATGTTGCTTGCCCTGAAAAGAAATAGCTTGATGATAGGTATGTATACAGTATATGTACTCCTATCTCAAGATTGAAAACTTGATTTACAATATTATGTAAGGTTTATTTATATAATATTACCCTTTTTAAACCACTCAGTTTTTGTTTCTCTGATTTTTCTACCACTGCTGATCTTTTTCTATGCATAAGACAGAATATTGCATCTGAGAAAACATGATGTTTCAATAAAGCCCCTTTCATGAGGGAAAATGTTTTGCTCTATTTCTGTAAACATTAGTGTATTTATTTGAACATAAAGTTGTTTAAAGCTATCATGCGCCTGCATCTTGCAAGTTAAACAGGCTTTGTCTGATATTTGCAATGTGTAAAATATATTTACCTACTCTTCCTGTTCTTCATCCACAAAATTTATAGCAAAGTGTTTCCTGCCCTTTGCACTCTTATATCCGCATAAAATCCTGCAAGAGATTAAACTTAATTTTTATAAACAATGGTAATCTGATAATCAACTATTTAATGGCCTATAACATTTAATTGTACTGTTCCTTAGTTGAAAGCTATTTATTATTATTATTATTTATATTGTTATAATATATAACACGGGGGCTAACATTCCAAGTCAAAGAAACTCATCTGCTTTGGAGCACATAAACATACATACAATACAATCTGAAAAATAAAAATATCAGGCAATTATATAAAAAGCAAACAATTTCAGCTAAGTTTCCTAAAACTAACTACTTGGTATCTCTTAACATGTAACAGCATGTGAGTAAATTCCTATGTGTTCGTCGTTTCTCACAATCAGGGAGATAAATAATCATGTTAAAAAAAACTGGTTGTTACAGTTTTTATAAATTATGAATGCTACTTTTATATTGCAACCTTTGTTAGTCGTCTTACTAAACCTCCATAATAAAAACCTATTTACTTATTTTCTTTAGTGATCACAAGTTCTTTTTAAATTCCTATTCTTTGTTGATTAGCAAAAACAAATATTATCAAGACTCTCAAAAACTACAATAATTAAAATTTATTCATCACTTCTAAAAGCTGCTGCTCATACAATGCATGAAGCTGTAATTGGTGCAGTGTGTAGACTAGGTCAAAGAGTATTCACCCAGTATGCAGTCAAAAATTGATATAGGAATATATTTCTGTACTTAGCAGCCCCTGTGCATTCTTTTATCTTGGTTGACTTTTATAATTTTTTACAACACTTATTTGTCATTTCTTCTACAGATTATTATTGTAGAGAAGTAAGAATACAAATACCCTGTGCTGGGACTTTAGCTGAATACTTGAAAATAGTAGTGAGGTCCCCAAGAGAGTTTTTGAGCAGCAGTTTATGATATAGATAAGCTACAGGTAGTCCTCAACTTACAGTCATTCCTTTATTGACAATCCAATGTTACAATGGAACTGAGTAAAATGACTTAGGACTTTATTTTTCATGCTTACAACTGTTTCAGCATCATGGTCATCTGGTAACAATTAGGACGCTTGGCAACTGGCATGTATTTATGATTCACTTAACAACTGTGGCAAGAAAGGTTGTAAAATGGGGCAAAACTCATTTAACAACTGCCTTGCTTAGCAACAGAAACATTGGGCTCAATTTTCATAAGTCGAGGACTACCTGTTTGCAAGAGGCAAAGCAGCATAATGTAGTCCACATAAAAAGCAAATGGAAGGGAGGGGTTTAGCTCTAAAAGTGGAACATACAGAGTAGTATAAAAATACAAGACCGAATTTACCTTTGGGAGGAAAACTATATTGTCACAGAATAATGTCTTGATAAAATGTAAATTATGGTGAGTCCATTCTTAAGTGCATGCAGTTCAGAAGTTGATGGCTAAATTGGATTGCCACTAGAAGCATCACCTTTGAGGTAAGTAATCTGAAATTTGATAATCAAAGGTTTTGTTTTTTCAAAAATTACACATTTTAGAGAAAACAAATAAAATTGCAAGGGAAAAGTTACAAAAATATATAAATAAGCAATAAAATAAAATGCTATGGAGATCACAGCTTTCCAATCAGTTACTAACTACTGAATATATAATACTGTGTTAATTTTTTTTTAAATCACTATTAAACTTTAACAAAAATACATAGTTAACCAGTATAAATTGAAATAGTAATAGGAACTATAGGACTGTAGTCCTAAACAAACTATAGAAAGCCAAAAGTTGGATAAACTACACAAACCATTGTGTTAAGTTGTGGTCCAGGAATGGTTTTCAGTTAGAACTGAATTCTACATCATATTTACATTTTAAGATACAACACTATTCTCAACATTAAAACATACTACTTCAACTCAGTTCGCCATTCTTTCAAGATGGAAATAAGCAGTCATTTTCATTAATGAGAAAATGAATATCTCTGCAGTAATTAACATATATAAATATTCAGTATATTTGAAAGAATATATAGTTCAGTAAAATTTAACAAATAAAATGGTACTTTAACTTTTAAAAAATGTTTTGATTCTAATATCGATCATTTCCAAAAATCATTAAGCTTTACAGCATTGCCATGAAATACGGAAAAAGTGATAGACCTCATTACATTTCCAGCAGCGTTTAAAGAATAAATAATTAATTTTACAAATGAAGTCTGAAATAATATATCAACAATAAAACATCTTGTATCGCTTTTCTTTGAATATAATATTTGGAATAAATTTAATGGTCTTCTGTTGAAAATTGTTCATGACATTTATACATTTCCCATCTCGGTTACTCTGCTACTGTTTCAAGTCTACATCCATTTAATCAAACAATCTTTAAGTTTCTGAATCACATTTCGTCAACAGTTCTTAATTAAGACCCAGCATATGTTTGGAACTCTATGTTACAAGATTTTGAATTTGTTCCCTCAGAACCTAGTTTCTTCTGTTTTAATGCTATATTACGTACTGAAGATAATGAACCCAATCACTTCAGTCTTGCAGTTTGAAAAAGTTATTAACTAAGAGTTTGAAGGGTTTTCCCTTAAGAACAAAAAGTACAATTGATAAAGTGCTATTGCAGTCTTTAGTCTTACCGATGAGAATGAATTCACGAACTCACTTTACCATATGTTGAAAAAGTCCTGACTCTGTAAGTAATTGGAATATGTGTAAGAAGTAGATTCATAAAAGAAATAGTAAATTTTGAGTTGTCAGCATGGGAAAATAATACAGAAAGCTCTAAACGGAAGATCAGCATGTGCAGCAAGAAAGAAAATGCTTCCTTTTCTTATGAAGTTCAGCTTAATAATTTACCTTTTTTCAGGACTTACCCCATTTCTGTGATGTTGGATTCTGTCTTCATATAACAGGAGATCAGATTCTCATTGGGATGCAAGAACATTCCTAAGGTTCTTGTAATTGGATTATTTTATAGATATGATAACCGAGTCCCCAGTGACGGACATTCAGATAAGCAGAAGAGGTTTTATGCAATGTCCGGTCAGTCATAGGAATGCTTTAAGGACTTACCTACCTATATCATTGCCACTAAGATGGCTTATATTTGAGTGCAATCACTGTCAGGTTGAGCTCTATACCTGGTTTTGAGGTTTGAATCAAGGAAAATGTGTGCTTCTTTATTAGCTTCTTTATTTATACTTTGGGTTTCCAAGGCCTCCCAGTCACCTTACTCATGGGGGGGGGGGGGAGTGAGGCTGTATTTAGTGATCATCTGTACAGAAGAATCAGTGATAAGTTTCTTAAAGTGAACAAAATTTTAGGGAAGCCCTATACAAAAGTGAAAAGTATTAGAAAAGGTTGAACACATGGACATCAAAATTTATAATACTGGAGCAAAAAAAAAATGTGTCCCACAAACTGAAAGTGGTTAATCTTGAAATATCTTTTGCGCTGAATTTGAATGTGTTCAAAATTCTCTATTCGGCCATGTTTTTGAGCAACACACCACTTAGTTTTGGTAATAATGTACTATATTCACAATTGAGTTAAAAGCACAGAGATTTACCTTTTTTTAAAAAAGCAGTGTATGGTTTTCTGCTGAATTTCACTTCAGGAATATCTGTCCTAAGGGTCCAGCATTAGTCAGCCAAATATGGACTACCACTTGCCTTGGTATCACTTTTAATTTTTGAAATATCCCAATGAAGTTTGTCCAATATTTCATCATTGAATGCTCTTTTAACGCTGGGGAAAAGTCAAAAGACATGAATTTTCAATTTTCCATCCTAAGGCTTGATACAACTTTATGGAGCCACTGTTTCATGATAGCTTCCTACCTTACGATTTTCAAAAGATTTTTATACTGTTTTTGAATGATTGCCAGACAGATTTTTCAATATTGCTTAACTCTTCATCATTTTTAACATCCTAATACCAGTTTTCTTATCTGTGGATCTATAGAAATGTTTTCTTAATTTAGCATCAGAAATCCTGGGAAGTTTGATCCTCAACGATATGAAACCAGTTCCTGTTTTATATAATAACAATGTTTTTTATAAGTCTAAATTCGATGTGCAAAAGAGGAAGGAAAACCTTTTCAGGGTCAACAAATGGACTTTTTATCACATTCTTTTTTGCTGGAACAAGTGATGTACATTTTGGCCATTCGTTGTGAATGCAGTCTTTTTTTCGTGTTTGTACTGTCCATTCACACACAAAATGACAACACTTTTTGTATGCGGGTGTAGGGTAAGCTTAAGTGCAGTGACCATCATATCTCTACATTTATTTCATTTGTATTTTTCAGACTGGATCTTTTCAAAAGTAGTTTCATGTTCTACAATTCTTAAATGATAGCAAGATAGGCTAACAATACATATGGTAATTTATTTCTGCTGCGAAAAGATAACGTTCAAATTAACTTTTGAGAAGTCACATACACACATTGTATTCATAGCCAAGAATTTCCATAGCCAATCATCTTCACAAAATCATCTTGGGAAAAGGAATTAATTCAATTCATCATCAAAAATAACAGTTTGATGGTCTTTTGGGCTCCATCCAAACAACAGGAATGGCAAATCGAAATTCATAGGTTTGGGAGTTTTTTGGATGAGTGACAAAAGGTTTCGTTTCTGAGATTTATGTAGTAACTGCAGAAAGTATTACATGATTTACATCATATTTAACTTGACTACAGAAGACAAAACATTCAAGTTGTTTCACTGAGCTCTGGCACCAGTTTCTGATAAGAAACTGCTCTCTGGCTAGAGAGACTGGGCTCATGTCTAAACATGCCCGAACTTGGCACAATAGGCTGTTCTCTGCAAGTTGTCTGCCTTTGTCTTGAGATTATTTATGCTAGAGTATTATAATAACTAGATGTTGTTCAATGATTCATATAAATATAGTTAACACTCTAATTAACAGAATAATGAAGTTGAGGTCACAGGAAACCTGATAGAAAAGAACTGATTTCTTTTTTTAAAATCCAGTTTGAAAAAATCAGTGGAGAACTCATTACAGCCCATGTAAAAAAATTGACCACGTAATCAGTTTGTTGCTGATCTTGAGAAAAATTTCAAAGTTCTCATAGATCTGAATTAGTAAATACACGATCTTGCAAATTGGATCAACATTGGTGAACCTAAAGCTCTGTGTGTGTGTGTGTGTGTGTTTGTGTGTTTGTGTATGAAATTAACCATTGATAGTTTTTCAGCAATCTGGAGATTTTAATACTGAATTAGATTTTAAGGTGTGGTTAACGGTTAGTACAGATAGTCCTCGACTTAGGACCAACAATTTAGCCTCAAATTTATATTGATAAGTGACAACATTTTTACCCCATTTTCCAAGCTTGTCACAGTTGAGTGAATCATTCCAGTTGTTAAGTTATTGGTTGCTATGTAAATCTGGCTTCCCCATTGACTTTGCTTTCAGATGTTCGCAAAAGCTGATCATATGACCCCAGGACACTGCTATCGTCATAATATGAACCAGTTTCCAAGCATCCAAAATTTAATTGTGTGACCATGGGGATTCTGCAACGGTCATAAGTGTGAAAAACCATCTTTACAAAAGATCTTCATAAGTCATAAAGGTCATAAGTTACCTTTTCAGTGCTACTGTAACTTTAAACAGTCACTAAACAAACAGTTGTAAATCAAGGACTACCTGTAATCTTCTAATTTGGAAGGTGAATTATGGAGGTAAAAAACTGTTACCATAACAGAAGTTCTAGACCAGTGATGGCGAACCTATGGCACGTGTGCCACAGGTGGCACGCTGAGCCATTTATCAGGGCACGCGAGGCGCTGCCTTTTCAGCTGACTTCCTGTTTGCTCGGAGGGTCGTTTTGAGCGTTCTGAAGGCGTCAGGGATTGTCCGGTGGCTTCCCTGATGCCTCTGTCCAGGGGGCGGGGGAGGCTGTTTTCGCCTTCCCCAGGCTCCTATAAAGCCTCTGGAGCCTGGGGAGGGCGAAAAAAGCTTGTAAAAATGGAGGGGGAGAGCGCCTGTAGTGCGCGCATTCGCACTGGGGGTTGCACATTGCATTATGGGTGCGGCACGCCCACATACAACCCCCCTGCGCTCCCCCCCACTTATGGCACGCGAGCCAAAAAAGGTTCACCATCGCTGTTCTAGACTATACAAAGACTAAAGAAAAGGTGGCTTCAGAACCATCAAAAGAGCTAACAGCAGTACTTTTTCCTGCAAAAATGCCAAGTCATATCTTGCATCCCTTGATCAACAAAAATTGCAGAACATGAGAAATAGGATTGGTTTACTTATACTGTGTATACAAAATGGTGTTTTGAAGGCCAATAATCTTCCAGAGAATAGCTAGGTTTAACGGCAAGTCCTAAATTTCACTCCCAGCAATACAATGAAAAAAAAAAGTTTTTTAAAAGTATTCTAAGCTGTTCTCAGAAAAAAACAACCATGTCAAATGCTCCAATCATGTGGCTGAAAAGAGAGTAATACTATTTAGGAAATAAACATTGAAGTTTTACTTCATGCTAAAACTCTCCACTCTTTAGTCCCCCAAGTGCCTTTTCAGCACCGATGTGGAACTCAGTAGGATAAAGAAGTTACAATGGAGAATAAACCCCGAGATTCTGCTGATCGGTTTTTTTCAACCCTGTGGTGACTAAATGGCATCATACTTCCATCATCCACATTTGCAGGAAACGGAGGTTTTTCATTTTGCTTTGCAGATCTTAAGATATAAAATTTTACTCCTGTATCCCAGAGGTAGAAAAACTTGATTCAAAGTACTTTGAAAGATTCCTCGGCTGTATTCTTGTAACATGCAAATCCAGTCGCTCCCAACCTGTTTCACCCTATATGTTTTAAACTACATTCCCAGCCAGCATGAATTAATACTTCCACAAAATCAAGGAAGGCTAGGCCAAGTTATGTTCTGCTTTGTCAATTAAGCTATAGTCAGTTGGGTTTATGCAGCATGAAATACCACAGACAAGTGAATAATCTTTTATATACCTATACTCCCCCCCCCCCGAAAAGTTTCCAATGTATTGATGGGTTGAATTGCATTACACACTGAATGCAGAAATTTCAACCACACAAAAGGATTCCGAAGAATATCTGGAAATGTAGGTTTATCACTTTTTAATTTATAAAATACTATTCCTTACCATTGCTAGGTTTTACTTTGTTAAAAATCATCAGACCTCCCCATCTTTTAAGGTACTCTTTATAAAGCAAAAGTCTATTTTGGTGTATCGGCTGCCAGTGAAGGCTTTTATTAGACTATCGGTCATGCAGTTATATTACAGATGCCCTTAGCTACTTTTTTTATTAACCAAAAACCATGTTCAGAAAACAAACTAATCTTAAAACAAAATGAATTGATTTTTATAAACAGATTAAATTAAACAGAGTCTTGGCAACTGAAGTAAAACAGTGTTTAAAGAAGAACAAAGCAAAGCAAATCCTGGGCTTTCTTTAGATTCCCGTTAATCAACTCTACCTTTTTATTCAGAAGCTTAAGGTAGTATACCCACTTATTTCTCCTCACAACAATAACCCTGAAAGGTAAGTTGGGCTGAGCCTAAATGGCCGGCCAAGAATGGACTAAAACCTAGTTCTCCCCATACATAGGCCCAGCAGTTTAATCATTATCCTATATTGACTATTATGAGTAATTGTTTCCTGTTATTGCTCTAAAGCAGTGTTTCTCAAACTTGGTGACTTTAAGTCCTGTGGACTTCAACTCCCAGAATTCCCCAGCCAGCTATGCTGGCTGGGGGATTCTGGGAGTTGAAGTCCACAGGACTTAAAGTCGCCAAGTTTGAGAAACACTGCTCTAAAGCATTCTTTTGCCTGTTATCTATATGGAAGTTTTCAGACATATTCTTTAAACGTCCTTTCCAAATAATCCAAAGTTATAGAATTGATTTCTTTTGTTGGCTATATATAAGCAATGTAATCTTTGATACCCCTAATATTGGAACGTATTTTAGTAGGTCAATATTGGGCACTTTTCTTTAAACCTACTTTCTCTTGTATAGTACCTTCCAACTAGCTGAGATTGATAGAAGTATAATTTAACATACCTGAAGGGAAGTATTCAAGATTCTTAATAATGTGGGGTTTTTTTAAAATTATTTGATCATTTTAATTATGAAAATAATCTTAAGATAGCAGGAATCTCAGTGTCCAATGCCCACCTTTTCCACCTTGTTGGTGTAACATTGCTAATTCTAGCTGAAACAAATCCTGTGAATCTCCGTATGTAAATTTGTGTGTGTTTGCGGACATGCATATATACATATGTCCATTATGCAGGCTAGGATAAAAAAAGTAATTTATATTGATGTAATTAATTACTGCTCATTGAAATAAACTGCATATAAAAGGTGTCCAAATTTATAAAATTAATTAACTGATTCCATGTGCACATGGCTATCAATTTCTTTTGTATTTAAAGAGAGTCCCTGCTCCCCGCACATAGACATAGAAACATTTCCTGCCTTTGTTCAGGGAGAAATAGCAAAAAGGAAAAATATAACAGGAGGTAAAGAAAGGGGCGGGGTGGAGAAAGTCAACTAGACAAATCAGACATTCAGCACTTCACAAGTATCTGCTTATCTTCAAGCAAAATCTGTACTTCAAAAGCATCCACATTTTGTAGCAACTCCATCTGCACTGCAGCCATCTGAATTTCCCTGCATGTATTCATTTCCAGCAACAAATATAAAGAACCCCCACGCAACCTCCATTCACAAGTAAATATTTTAGAGGGGGGAGGAACTTACCATTCTAATCAAGTAACTTTAATATCCAACCCTTTTTTTCTGAGTGTTTTCTATTTCTTCATGAAGTTTGTTTAAGCAGCATCCAGAGCTCTCTGTGAAGGTGCTTTTAACGGTTTTTGCTGAACAATATTGAATAAGCTAAAATAAGACTTGGTGATATAATGTTCAAGTAACAAAGCTGAAGCTGAAAGGAGTTACCATTTGGTTGCAACCATAACTGGTGTTGAAGTTTCTCTAGCCGAGAAAAGCAAATTTGGGTGTTTTCTTTCTTTGAGGTAAGAAAATAAGCACTCAGAATATTCAGAGTTTTAAATTTCTAGATACCATTTAGAATTCAGTTTCAAAATGATGTTACACAAGTTCAACTTGTTCAATTTAGCCGGCCTGGCCTAATTCCCAATTTTAGTCCCTCAAGCCTGCATTTTAAAGTTTTTTAGGGGTATGCTTTTTAGTTGGTTTTAATTTTTACTTTTCTGTACAGCTGTATTAGGTTTAATTTGTTTTTAAGGGTATAGGATATTTATCTTTTGTATTTGTTTTAATGAGACGCCTGTACACCGCCCCGAGTCCCTTCGGGGAGAGGGGGCGGTCTATAAATCCTGAAAAATAAATAAAAAATAAATAAGTTAATTTCATTCTTTCAAATATAACTTGGACTTTATGGCTGATTCTGTCATTATTTTTTTCACATATTAGATTGCTTCCCTCCCACTCCCCATTCTCCACATCTGAACAGATAGTTCATTTCAAGGCTGCCCACTGCACCCTATTGTTAAGAACACAGTTATAGAGTAGTTCACAGTTATTCATGAGAGGGAGATCCTAAAATACCCATACAAACTTAAGTGTCTTAGTATAGGCCTTTATTGTCATTGTACAAAATAAATACAACGAAATTGGTCTTAAATTTAAACCTACGTTAGCCATGCATATATCCCAATCTGTTGTGTCACATGCTTGGGCGTTGAGGTGCAGCAGGCATGGATGTGAATGCAATGTGCTCCCTCATCCCCTTGTATGTTTCAATTTTATTAAGTAAGTGTGAATAACACTCAGGTGTACATTGATAAAAAGTTTAGCAAATCTGTAGCATTGGGAAACAAGACATAAATTCCTGCATGCTTGTTGAATGAGATAAAATCAGATATAATTAATATAATCGTTGCTTTTGTTGTTTTTTATTTGCTTTTTAGAAATATGGCAAATTAACTACTTGTACTGGTTGCACAACTCAGTGCAAGTTTTTTGACATGACACAGTGCATAGGAACTAATGGACATATGGAGCCATACTGCTCAACCACATGCATGAACACACACAAATCAAAATATGCAAAATCACAAAGTAAGTGAAAGGGGTGATATGTCTCTCTCAACAGATAAAACATTGTTCCAAAATAGAGAAATTCTGTTTCCCTTGTTTCTTCTATCTGGTTTTCTTGTGAGAGGATATTTGATGTCCACATTATATTTACATTATTGGAATATGACTCGTATGAGTTAAATAAAAAAATTAATATAATTATGAAGTTTTAACATTTGAGCTCATGTTTTCCGCCAGCTACAGATTTTTCAGACTGTTCTTAATGGTAACTCCGTTCTCGGTTTGAATGTATTTTATAGTATTCTTTAATTTAATGTTACTGTACATTGACCAGAAATATCGGTTATGTTTAAGGATGTGCTTTGCTAGAAACAAAACAGTTGCATGATTTAGGTAATTAATTCATACTTTTTAATATAGAGCTAACTTAAACATTAATCCATACAGTGTTCCTTAACTAGGGGTGGAATTCAGATAATTTAACCGGTTTGCGACTGCCAACTTGACCCTGGGCCAACTGGTTGTTAAATTATCCCTCCTCCCGCCTGCCCGCTATCAAAGTGGGTGCTGTGCTGCAATGGAGAAACAGACAAGGGAGCTGACACGAGGGGAGGAGGAGCAGGGAGAAGAAGGAGAGAAAGTGGCCTTTTCCTTCCCTCGCGCCAGCCACTCCGTTGCCTGTTTCTCCATTGTAGCACCCAGCATCCACTTTGATTGCAGGGTGGTTGGGCAATTTAACAACTGGTTCAGTTGAACCAGTGTGAACCAGCTGAATCCCACCAGTATCCTTAACCCTAAAAGAGGATAGTCTGGTAGGTAGGTATGTAAATTAGGTATCCATATAAACAGTGTGAGTTTATAGAAAATCTCTTAAATTTTACAGAGTCAAAGTGTGTGTGTGTGTGTGTGTGTGTGTGTTTTGTATTTAAAATTAATTAAATGTAACATAGTGAAAAATGTACATTTATTGGAAAGTCTAGGCTACACATATCATTCCCACTGATTTTGGTCATCAAAAAACCTGTTCATTAATTATAGTTTTTTCTATTGCCCTATCTAGGAAAGTATGCATAACTAGTTGTTTTGTTTAAGCCTAAAAAGGCCGCTTGTGTAGGAATAAGTGATTGTTCAAGCCTCAGCCATTGCTGTACTTTTAATAAATGCTAGCTTGTCATTTATAACCTGGAAATTTGCATTTATTTTTTTTGTATACTACATTTTTCTTTTAGGTTTGGGAATTGTTTGCCAATTTTGTAAGCGAAACTCTTTACCTCAGTATCAAGCCACAATGCCTGATGGAATACTGTACAACTTTTGCAGTTCCAGTTGTGTAGCTAAATTTCAGGTTAGCTGTTGTGTTCAATCTCTTCTTCCCTAGATATGTATTATTATGTGCATATATCCTGTTAGGTATTCTTAGGAGGCTAATATTACTGTGAAACCACTTTTTACTTAATGGCTACTCTTCACAAATAAAATTCTTTGTGTTTATCACTTACCAATAAAGCCCTTGTTAAAGTTTGGCTATTATCAGCATAGTGTATATATAAGAAAGTAATTTCCAAAATTCATGGACTATCATTAGTGCTTTCTTCTTGAGTCTATTTGAATTCTATTCTGCTTATTCTGAGAGGTATGTGGCTAATGTTTTGACATTTTTATTCTCTTCCCTTTTAAAAAAAAATTTTTTTTTGCACACAGGTAATCCTATGAGTACTTGAATACTGTATATCCAGCTAATTTATAATTACTAGAGGATTTTGTGGTTTCGGAAGAAGTAAAAAATTAATTCCTTCCTTATGTCAGTAAAAAAAAGAAACTTTTGATTTTTGAATTCCTTCTACTGCTAAAATAGCAACATTAGCTTACTGACAAATCCTATTCCTTTCAGGGATTACATTATACTAAACAGAACACTTAATTGGTTTTGTACATTGATTGTCAAATAGCCAATATTTTAAGATGATCACATGCAAATATGCAATAAGATTGCCATGTATTTATACTGTGTAATATTTTATGTGCTGGAGTTCTGAAGGCCTTTCTGTGTTAGATTTACACCTCACCTTTTATTCAGCAGCTCAAGGCAATATCTATGGTAGGGGTGTCAAACCCAAGGCCCACGCCCCGGATCCAGCCCACGAAGTACTTAGATGTGGCCCATGGGACTGCCCTGGAAACAGTGAAGGACCAGCGAAAACTGAGCTGGTCAGCAAAAACGGAGCTTGGGAGAGCCCTGTGTGGCCCTCCCTAACTCCGTTTTCGCTGGCAGAGCGCTTGGGCCACCATTGGCACCTCTACACAAGTGATGTCGAGCTAGCCATGCTCACCCTGGACACACACCCCTCCCAAGGTCAAACACAACCCTGATGCAGCCCTCAATGAAATCAAGTTTGACACCCCTGTTCTATAGTGTTCTCTCCTATCTTTTTCCACAGTGACCAAGGTAGATAAATTGGCCTACAGTCACCCAGGGATATTCCATGCTGCTAGAAGTTTAGAATTTGGCTGTCCCTGCCTCTAATTCAACACTTCAACCATTCTGCCATGTTGCATTACTCCTAGCATTATTATATATTACTTCAATTGTAAAGTCTGGGGAAGAGCAAAAGGAAGGCTGGGGCTGGGGGAGGCAGAGTATGAATTCAATAATAGATAAAATGAATGTGTTTCGAGGATAGATAAAACTGCAGCTTCTTAAAGGTTTACACTACTTTTTACTGAAAACTATACAGTGTGGGCTTATGTACAACTTCCAGGAGCATAAATTCAAGCATTCTTTTATTTGAGCGTATAAATCATGATAGTTATGTCTAGATTTGATATAAGCAAATTTAATTTTGATGTATTTTTGCCAATTTAGCTCTGTATAAATGAAGGAAAATTAATTTATTAGTAAAAATTATTTTTTATTAAGCATTAGAGAGATTCAGGCATCTTTTGTAAAAGAACCAGCAGATATTAAAATTGTTTAGTTTTGGCTAATTTTATTAGAATTTTTAATAGTTAAGGATGAAAGTGATTCTTTATTTCATCTCCATATTTGATTTAGATTTATTGCAACCAGCTTTAACTTGAACTTATATTCATAAATCACCCTTAGACTATTTAACATGAAAGTCTCATTAAGTGAAATTACAGATCCACTACATTTTTGTTGTTTGGGGGGTTTGGACTAAATTATATGGGCAGACCAGTATCTTGAAATAATTACAATAGTTTAACCTGCACTGCCCTTAAATCTTTAATCTATAATTCCTTTTCAACTAATGATGTTTTATCTCAACCATAAGCACCTTCTTTGGACAAACTGTGGAAAATAAGGCATAAAACAGTAGTGCTCTTAATTTTTAATCTTTTGACAGGTTAAGTGTCATTTTGTGCCTTTTCTCACTTATTTGTATATTTCTAGCCTAAATTTCACTCTTATTCCTATAGACGTATGGTAGATTAATTTCTTATGTTCCCAGTAGCATGCTGGAAATGAAACAATTCTAGGTTTTTTTGTAACAGAATTGTTGGCTGTTTTGATTACCATAGAAACTGGATATTGTGGTTACAAACCATTGCATATGAAGTATTTGTATGAGATAATATTGTTTCAAATGCACATATGGAGAAATACAAATAGTCCTCAACCTATAAGTGGAGCCCACACTTGTCCTTAAGCAATGTGGTCTTTCAGTAAAAGATAAATGTTTATCTTTTTTAAAAATCTTTTTTTGCTGCAGTTAAGCAAGTCTGGCTTCCTTCATTGGTTTTGCCAGACGCCCCCTGGGAATATCACAAATAGTATTCATCTAACTTTGTAACCATTGTAAATGCATGCCAAGTGCCCAAATTTTAACCCATGACTACAGGGACGTTGCAGTGGTCACAACAGTGAGGAGCTGTTGTAAGATACTTTTTCCAGTTCGTAACTTTGAACAATTGTTAAAACAGTTGGTTATAAGTCAAGGACTACCCGTAAGTCTCATTTGATACAAGTGGCCTGTAATAGTTAATTTTATATGGTGGAAAGGCAGGCAACCCTTTCAGTGAAAATTCGCAAATTGAAAATGCACAGATAAAGTAAGACGGATGAGCACAATATTTGTTATTTTCAATATTTTAATGATAGTCTGCAATTTAGGAGTTCTTATAACCTCACAACTTCTGCCTGAAAAGTAAGTGACACTAGGGCAGGGGTGTCCAAACTTGGGAACTTTAAGACTTGTGGACTTCAACTCCCAGAATTCCCCAGCCAGAATTCTGGGAGTTGAAGTCCACAAGTCTTAAAGTTCCCAAGTTTGGACACCCCTGCACTAGGGCCAGGAGAGGTCTTGCACAGTTACAGCTATTTTGCAACTATTACAACCATTTCTGGACTAGTCACTTGTGTCCTAGTCCCCTCCTACTTGGACTAGTTTAACATTAGGAAACTACAGTTGGGACAAAAATAAGTAGCTTAGACAAGATTGGTAGCTTAGACATGGCTCTGATAGATTTGGACGTCCTCCTCTGTTTGAAGCATTGTTTGCAACCTGGGTGCATTTCTAGATGCTGTTTATAACCTCTATGGTTTTATATTGTTCCAGACTTGGTTATCTGAGGTAATATCTTCTGTATTTATGTATTCAGATCAAATGTGGTCAGGTTCCTCCAGGTCCTATCACTATGAAATTGTCATCTAATAGGACCCCAGAAAGTTTTCCGTAGTTACCCACACTCTGGTAACTCATTCCATGCAAAAATTCAATCAGCTTTCTCTCTCTTAAGCTTTCAAAAAAATTCTTAAAAGCTACTTGTTTGTCTATTGCAGGAAAAGTTGCGTTGTAATTCAACATTTTCAGGTGCTTGGTGTTTATATTTCTTTTGTTTTTATCTGTTTTGCCCTTTTTATTTTTAAATATGTTTTGAAGATTAAAAATCATTTTGTATTTGAGATTATCAGCTGCCTAGAGTCTTTTGATTTGGGCAGCAAACAAGGAAAGTGAATGAATGAATGAAGTGAATTACAAATGCTGTTACTTTTGAAAAGCTTAAGAAAACTATTCCCGATGTAAGATACATAGTTTGATGGTTCCAAAGATACTTCTGCTATTTTTCATTTTGTCATTACTCAGTTTCACTTTACACATAACTAACTGATAAGAAATTGGATTATTAAAATTGTACATGAAACACAAGCGCAAAAATATTTCTGCTGATGATTTAAAGTATGTATTGAATTACGAATTGCACGCCATCAAATTGGTGTGAATTCTTAGTGTAGATTGTATAGATTTTCTGACAGATCATCCCTGGACCTTTTCATCTTTTCGTGCTTCTCCCATCACTGTTCTAGTTGAGTCTATCTACTGTGTTGTTGTTTGTCAGTTTTCTTCCCACTTCTCCCAAGATTTTAAAAATGCTGACCATATAAAAATGAATGGATTGCAATCAGAGTCTGAGTCACACCAAGTTAGCTTTGGCAAATGAGCAATGGAGGATTTGGTGGTGCGTTTGTTTGTTAAATTTAGTTGAAACTTCTGATTTCTTATTTTTAAACAGAATCTTAATTTGTTCATTTCCTATATCTTCGAATAGCTTTTTCTTATATATTGAACATACTATGCATCTAAAATTACTATTACCTAATTTTTTCACAGTCAGCTAGATGCTTAGACTGAATCTGTCCTTTTTATCAACCTATCAAGTCATTTATTATCATTATTATGATTCAGTGCAC
Organism: Natrix helvetica; assembly: GCF_964273705.1. Lineage (NCBI taxonomy): Eukaryota > Metazoa > Chordata > Lepidosauria > Squamata > Natricidae > Natrix > Natrix helvetica. The sequence goes on from NC_138550.1 coordinate 20,576,019, forward strand.
AGTCAGCCAGATGTTTAGACTTGATTTGGCATTTTTGTCTGCCTATATACAATTCTGTGTATCTAGACATGAGTGATTAAGCCCACACGATAACATTAGTATGTGAATAAATTATGTTCTTTTAAATTATTTTATTTAAAACCATGGCCTGAGAGCAGTGATCCATCATGTTTAAAGTAAAAAAATAAAATATAGTTTTGGTAGTAGTTGGCTAATGTATGCGTATGTTTGTATGATACCAAAAATTATAAGGAATGAATTTAGTTTGAAAGGAAAGGATCAGGTGAAATATAGTTTATATATTGAAGAATTGTTCTCTGTATTTCATATTTCACCATAGCCTAATTCCCATCTCATCTTCCTTCATACATAATGCACATCCTCTTGGCAACAGTTGCTCTTCTAGCTCCCCCTATATTAATTAATCCTGCTGTCTCAGACCAATATGTTTATTTTCCAGTAGACTCGAGGGAGGGGCCACACGTGGGACATTCCGAAAGCCTGATTGGTCCAAAGACTGAGGGAAATTTCTTTTAACCTCCTCTTTTCCCTGTTGGCTCCCAGTTCCTCTCAGTCTTTGGTCCAAACAACTGCTTTGTTTCCCAGCATTTCATTGAGAAAAATTAGGTAAATTTTATATTTCTACCGATTTGATCCATTGGACATTCTAAATTCCAAAAACAGCTGCTGCCTCGCAGTGACAGGGTCCTCCGTCCCGCAGTGCATCGAGGGAGAGCTAATTGGCTTTCCGCTCTCCTCTCATGGCACTGGGAGCTCTGACCGATTCCCGGAACTACGGGGGTGTCAGGCTCCTTATAGCAGCTACGCAGGTGAGGCTCCAAAGTGGGTAGCACTGTTTGGGCTGGTGGCGGTTTCCAGTTCCCAGCCGTGCACCCTTCTATGGAGCCGCGGCTATCCAAACAAGCTGCAATGGAGCTCACAGGCCGTTTGAAGTGTGCAGCGAAGCTCCGGTGGCCATTTTGAAGTGCCCATGTGGAGGCAGCCATTTTGACCACTAGTTGAGCCTCATTGCATCGGGGCCATGGTCAATTGCCCACAGTAGATGCCCCTGTGGCTTCTTTGGCCAATGCATCTTCTGTCGTGTCAGGGGATGTAACAGATAAACTAAAACCGGAGGGCAAGCGCGCAGAACTTACCTTGCGTAAGAACTTCAACACTTCTGCCTGGGCAATAAAATCTGCCGCGGCAGCCTCCTATTTCAATCACTTGGCGGTCATGTGGCTTTGCCAACTACAGGATCGCATTCCTGTTCAAGATTAGCGACTTCAACAGGATAGCACCAAGATTATTGCGGCCACCCAGTTTTCTGCGGATGCCACCTTAGATGCTGTGAAATATTCATCCTGAGCCCTCGCTACCTCGGTGACTTCTAGACGTCTACTATGGCTTCGCAACTGGCAAATGGACAACAAGTCCAAGTGGAACTTGGCAGCTGCCCCTTACGCAGGGACCAATCTCTTTGGTGAATCATTAGACTCGATTCTCATCGAGAATAAGGATAAAAAGAAGGTCCTGCCAATCAACTCCAAGAAGCCGGACAATCGACCGGTACCTTACCAGAAACACCCATACAGGGCTCCTGAACCTGAGTACCAACAAGCCAGATTTTTTTCCTTATAGATCAAATAGACAGTCCCAGAGGCAGTACTATCAGGATAGGGGCAGGTACCAAGCTCAGTCCAAGCGGCCCCTTTCGCAGGGGGGAGCAGTAGCCCCTTCCGTAGAGGGAAATGACTCCAATCCGAGCATTCCCATAGGCTGCCTGGCTCCGTTTGCAGATCAGTGGGATCTAATCACAACAGATGTCTGGGTACGATCCATGGTCAGTCATGGCCTTCGTCTCGAATTTCTCCCCCCTTCTCGGGATCCCATTCGTGCCCGTCTGATGTCGGTGTCGGAACACGGATTGGGTCACTACTCCAATCTATTCGTAGTCCCGAAGAACTGAGTGGGATGGAGAGCCATTCTGGATCTCAAGCGCCTGAACCAATTCCTAGTCTACAGACGATTCAAAATGTACTCCCTGGGATCCATCCTCCAGGGAATCAGGAACGGCGATTACCTAGCATCAGTAGATCTAACGGAGGCATACCTCCACGTTCCGATCCTCCCCGCCCATTGCAGATTTCTCCGGTTCTCTCACAAGCGTCGCCACTTCCAATACAGGGCTCTTCCCTTCGGCCTAGCCTCTGTACCACGCACGTTCACAAAGGTCTTGGCAGTGTTGGCGGCTCACCTCCACTCTGTCCCGGTGAGGCTCCATTGCTACCTAGACGACGTGCTCATGCAAGCCGACTCACAGGCACAGGCGGTTCTCGATCTTCGCTTGATCATCCAGACGTTGCAGACCCTGGGGTTCTCCATCAACTTTCCCAAAAGTTATCTCTCACCCTCGACAGAGATCCTTCATCTGGGGGCAGTGATAGACTCAGTGTCAGGCCTAGTTCGACTCTCTCCAGAATGACTTGTCAGCCTCCAGTCGTTGGCATGGCAGGTTCGCGCAAGAAGGTCAGCTTCCATCCTGACCTTGGCCCGTTTGCTGGCAAGATGGTGTTGTGCATAGGGATCGTGACTTGGGCCCGCCTCCACTCCCGAACCTTGCAGTGGGCCCTTATCCCGTTCCAACAGAGACACATGAGCAACTCCCTGCAGCTCATCCATCTACCAGCAGATCTACGCCTGTCAATGAAATGGTGGCTGTCCCCGGCTCTTCGACGCGGGTCCCTATTTGGGAACAGGATCACATCACCATCACCACTGACGCAAGCTTATTCGGTTGGAGGCCCCTGATGAACTCCAGGTTGGCGCAGGGGCATTGGACAGTGTCGGACTTGTGCCACAATATAAACTGGCTGGAGCTGAAGGTGGCCTGGCTGGCCCTCCAACAGTTCAAGGGCTCGATCTCAGACCATCATGTTCTTCTTTTAACCGACAATGTGGCCACAAAAGCCCAAATAAACCGACAGGGCGGGACTCACTCCAGAGCCCTCTGGTTGGAAGCCCTGAAACTCGGCTCTTGGGCAGAGAGATATTTGGCGTCACTGGTGTCAGAACACATTTCGGGTACAGCCAATCACCAGGCCGATTGGCTCAGTCGCATGACAATAGACCACGGAGAGTGGCAGATCCACCCCAACTTGTTCCGGAAGATTTGCCAGCGCTTCAGGTACCCATTGGTGGACTTGTTCGCAACTCCAGCAAACGCTCAACTCCCGAGGTTCTTCTCTCGCTTTCGAGCCCGGGCAGCAGAGGGAGTGGACGCCCTTCGGTCCAGATGGCCTCCAGGTCTTCTATATGCCTTCCCCCCTCTCCCACTGATCCCGGTGACCTTGAGAAAGGTAGTGGTAGAGAGGACGGACATTATTCCGATTGCGCCACTCTGGCCCAGATGGCCTTGGTTTGCGGACCTCGTCCAGCTTTCCATAGCGTCCCCCCCCCCCTGTGGAGGATTCCTCAGGAGGAGATCTCCCTGTGCCAGGGGGTCTTGATCCACCCGGAGCCTCAATGGCTCCACTTGACCGCCTGGCACTTGAGCGGAACCTCCTGAGGAAAGCCGATCTGTCCTCCTGGATGATAGCTGCCATAGAGGCATCAAGGCGCCCTTCCACCACACGGATTTATAATTCCACGTGGTTGGCCTTTCTTAGATGGTGCACCCCCATAGATATGCCCTACCGAAGCTTCAGTCGCTCACACCCTCGAATTCCTCCAAAAAGGATTAGATGGGGGTCTCTCCCATAACACCCTTAGGCGTCAGGTAGCGGTCTTGTCCTCAGTCATATCCGGGGATGGTCATTTGTCTCTGACGCACCTTCCTTTAGTCAAGAGATTTCGGGGGGGGGGGCTGCCAACTTGCAGCCTCCCCCCATACACACACCCACTTGGGACCTACCTTTAGTGCTCAAGGCCTTGACAGGGGCTCCCTTCGAGCCAGTGCGCCCAGCAGTTTTCTGTTCATGAAGGTGGCCTTTCTAGTCGCCGTAACCTCTGCCAGGCGCATTTCCGAGTTGGGGGCCTTGTCTTCCAAGGATGACCTTTGCCAATTTTACCAGGACATGGTGATCCTCTGCTTGGATCCCACCTTCCTCCCTAAAGTCAATTCACCCTTCCACCGGGCACAGGAAGTTATCCTTCCTAATTTTTGCCCTTATCCCTCCCATGAGCTTAGACGTGCACCACGCCTTACGCATATATCTCCGGCGCACATCACCTATCCGCCGCTCTGAAGCCTTTTTCATTTCCTTCCAACCTGGCTCCTTGGGGGCCAGGGTATCATCTGCCACGATTGGTAGGTGGCTGCATCAGGCCATTTCCACTGCCTACGAATCCTTGTCCGGCCGGTCCCATCAGGGATCACTGCCCATTCCACACGGAGTGCCGCAGCCACTGCAGCATGGGCCACTAGGGCCCCTTTCGAGGACCTCTGTCACGCGGCACTTGGGCCTCCCCGTCCTCCTTCATCCGTCACTATCAGTTGGATGCTTTTGCATCTGCGGAAGCATCCTTTGGACGCAGGGTCCTACAGCAGGTGGTGACTGCCCCTTCCCCTGAGTCTTAGGTTCCCTTCCTGGGACCGAGCTTGGGTACATGTGTGGCCCCTCCCTCGAGTCTACTGGAAAAAGAACTTTGGTCCTTACCTGAACGTTTCTTTTCAGTAGATGAGAGGGAGGGGCCACTTCCCACCCCAGTTATGTTAGTTGATAGTTAGTGGGGTGTGGGGCGGTCGGGTGGTTTGTTTTCCTTCTGTTTGTGTCTGTTCCTATACAGTTACTTTTGGACATTCGCCTTCGAGGAACTGGGAGCCAACAGAGAAAAGAGGAGGTTAAAAGAAATTTCCCTCAGTCTTTGGACCAATCAGGCTTTCAGAATATCCCACGTGTGGCTCCTCCCTCTTGTCTACTGAAAAGAAACGTTCAGGTAAGGACCAACATTCTTTCTCCTCAGATTCTTCTTATGCACAGTGTTTCTCCATTGGGCTTGCATTAATATTTGTTCATGTTTATCTTTGCTTCTACCATTCCTCTGACTCCCACTGTTTAAAATTTGAATTTGTGGCTCTTTTGTGACCTCCTTGTGTCTTCCTTATATGGTCTGAAGTTGCAATATGCATTGATGCATTAATAATAGAGTATACTTTAGGAGTTCAGTGGATTGCCCTTTTTAGAGTAATGAAATTAAATGTGCAAAGAAACTAATGAACATTAATTTTGGCACTAATTCTTAAGTAATAGCAAATTGTTGTTGTCCTGGAATAAATTATATATCTTAAACATTTTTTTCAGACTCTTAATGTACCTTCTTCAACCAATGGCCAGTTTGTGGCGCCAAGTGATATTCAGTTGAAATGCAATTATTGTAAAAATACTTTCTGTTCAAAACCTGAAGTACTGGAATGGGAAGTAAGTAAATGATAGCGCAATTTTTTTTAAGTGCAAGCAAATTAATTTATTATAAATTGTTCATTTTGATAAATAATATACTTCATTCTTTTATATTTCATACTTTATTCATGGTTGTTTTAATTAATGCTTTTAGCATTAATTAATGCACTGACTATTTCCTATTTTTCTCTTTCTTGTAGCTGCCATTTGTGCCCCTAGTCTGATTAGATCCTCAGGTCACAGAAACCAAGCAGGATTATTAATTTACAGGGGTTTATAGGTTTTTCCAATCCATCAGGAGTAATCCAGCCATAAAAAGGAGTCAGTTTTCATTTGCAGTGATAATAACATTGAATAATTATAACTTCATTGTGATACTTATTGTAATTATTCACATCATTGTGTTTCTACATGTATGCAGAGCAGATTAAGAACCTTCCAGGGTTCAAGAATTTAGACAAAAGACGAGTGGTGGGATTCAGCCAGTTCGCACGTATTCAGGAAAACCGGTTGTTAACTTTCTATGCAGTTCAGAGAACCAGTTATTGGAAGAAACCTTTTTGGGGTTTTTTTCCAATTTAGAGGGGTTATCCTGTAAGAAAGGCAAGAAGGAAACATTCTGGTATTGTTTCTAGCCTAATCTTTATTGCCCTGTTTACAGAAACTGCCTCTCTGGATAAACCTTATTACATTGTAACAGCTAAGGGGAAGCACCCATCAATGTGAGTGACATTGAGTTGGCCATGCCCACCCAGACACATGACCACCGAGCCACACCTACCCAGTTGGTCATTAGGGCAGAGAACTGGTTGTTAAATTATTTGAATCCCACCACTGCAAAATATCTGTTCCTTTAATGCTCCCCTTAGGCATGTCCTTTCATTCAACTTCCAGTTACTGTTTCATACCAAAGCAGTAGTGTATTTCTTTTTTGTTTGTATTTATTTTACATCCAATTGAGGACTTCGGAGTTGTAATACATCAAAATCACACAGCCATCAACAGAGATAAATCAAACACATCAACAACATCAGTAATACCAAATCAAACTCCTGAAGATGGATAGTGGAAGGTCAAGTTTTAAAAAAAAACCTTATAAAAGTGATGGTCTTCTAAAACGTCAGGAGAGGATGCTTTATGAAATCTAGAGATAGAATGTTCTAAAATATGGGGCTACAGTGAATGTCTATCATCTTACTGATGCTCTCCTTACCGTTCTTCATTTAGAGGAGAGCTTTCTAACAGGCCTTTCAAAGGCTTTTCTCATCAGATGGACAGATTCATTCTGGCAAGGCAGTACTTGATGTGCTTACTACACCATACAGGTCTTTTAAAAAAAGTCATACACCAACTGCTTCAAAGAAAACACAACTTGATCCAAAATAACTCCTGGGAATGATATTTTTGGTATTTATTGATGAAGAGCATCTCACTTTTGGAGAGATTGATTTTCGGCTTATTTTGTCACGTCTAGAGGCTTGATGTGTACCAGGCACTAGTTCAAGCTTACAATAGCAGCTCTGGTATCATCCAGAGTAACAAAGTACACCTGAGAATCATCTGCATCCAGATGTTACTTGATAAAACAGATGTTGTTGCTAATGTTCATAAATGCAGTAGTAAACATCCCTCATCAGCCAGGCAAAACCATCACTTGTTATTCAAGGAGAGGACCATTTTGTAGAATTTTGCAAGCACTGCGAGGCAGATCCCATTGCTTCCTGGGGATCCTTTGTGAGCAAGCATTAAAGGCATTTAATTTGCCACATGAAAGACACAGTGCCCAAGATCTTAGATGTAATTTGCAAGATTGATTATAACTTGACAGTGGTGTTACTGGATATGCCAGGGTACTTATCTTTAGACTCTGATACTCTTATGCAGCTGCTACTGTAGTCCCATGTAGCATGTTGATAATTTGTACTGGATGACAACCAGTTGTCTTTCCTGTCCCAGAATCCCCTTTTAATTCCATCACAGTAGACATGATTAGTCTATGTGTCAGTGTAGGCAGCATACGGCTTAGTGAATAAATAATGGAAGAATCCTTTCTTTGAGGACCTTTAATTAACAAGTTTGCACAAATGTCATCATTTCCTTTGGGAAAAGATGTTTTTCTTCACCCATTTCCCAGATAATAATAGGTTCCTAGCACAGACCTTTGGCTCTGAAGCCACTGATATCAACCAGGAAAAAAAAATCAATATAATTAGGCACACTGAAGTGCCTGTGGCTTAAAGCACTGACTATCTCTATTTAACGCTTGATGCCTTGGTTTAGTCTGCTCTGTTGTCTGATGGAAGAACTGAAGGCAGAATCAAAATCATTTCATTTGATGGGATAGTTTGTTCAGCGTGATATAAATTCTAAAATGTGCTGCTAGTCACCTTGTTTAACACGAGGGTCCTTGGTGTTCTCTGAGCTTGCTTGTTTTCTTGCAGACGTTTTATTACCCAAACTAGGTAACATCATCAGTGCTAGTAAGGAATGCAGTTTGCTGAACACATCCACCAACTAGCATTCAGAAGATGAAAATTCTTTCACAACATATAGACAGATTTAACCATAAGTTGGGAAAATGTGCCCATTCAGTCCAAGCCAAGTCCAAAAACAGCAGGAAGTTTCTAGGAGATTCAATGGAATGATTATTTTATCCATTGCTGCCTGAAAGTTCCCATCTGCTACAATTCCTTCTAGTGGTGGGTTTCCATATATTTTTTTACTACCGGTTCGCTCGTGCGTGTGCGCACACTCGTGTGTGTGCTCGCCCACGCGCACCACTTCTGCGCATGTGCAGAAGCGTCCATGTGCAGATGGTTGGGCGGGGCCTCCCACTGCCGCCACTACTGGTTCGCCCAATCTGGAGCAAGCCACCTCTGATTCCCTCCTTTTGTGAAATACAGACACTGTAATGAAGAAATAATGGTTATTCACTGGTGATTATATTTCTTTGCTTCCCATTTTCCATCTTTCTGCCCTTGTCCTATGCTTTTATTTTGATTTGTTTTGCACTTGGTTGACAGACTCAGGAATCTGAACAATAAACATAAGCTACAAACCAAGAACATTTATTATAGCAGAAAAGCATGTTCCCATCAAAGTTCTTAAGCTCCATAAGGTTCCGAACATAGGTACAGAGTCTATTTGTGGGAATTCACAGATGACCTGCCAAAATGTAACAGTTATGGGTAAATAGCTAATTCATTTTTTGGGGTAAAATTACTTTTTTTCGTTGAGGATAAGGAAGACGAACATGATGTAGATACGTGAGATCTGTTATCAAATCAATGAAGAGAAAAACAAGCAAAAAATATGCAGAAGCAGCTCAGAAAGCCCCCCTCCTCTTAGTTCACAAAGGGAGGGGATACAGCACAATCAGACTTGCGAAGTTCTCTTGTTATAGCAACGATAAAAATAGTCATAGCCTTTCTGTGGAGTTGATTTCTTTTTGGCCTACTTAGTGGGACTGATATAAATCTTATCACAAGGTTGTGGTAACTGTCTTGTCCAGGTCATCTTCCTTATTCTCTACCATTTTGCTATTTATTTATGTAAAATCTGCTTGTTACTTACCAGATTGTCTACTGCGGTATTTCTGTTTCCTTAACTAGAACAAAGTGTACCAGTTTTGCAGTAAAATTTGTTCCGATGACTATAAGAAGCTGCATTGTATAGTAACGTACTGTGAATACTGTCAAGAGGAGAAGACTTTGCATGAAACGGTAAAATTTTCTGGTATCAAGAGACCATTCTGTAGTGAAGGTATGTTGAATATATGATTGCCAGTATAGTCATGTAGAAGTATAATAAGTAAACAAACAAGCAAAAAGAGTTGTGCAGAATTATTTATTACACTTCTCTATTGGTGAATCATGTACTTCAGTGGCAGCATACGATAATAAAATCGAAACTCCAGTATAAAGTAAAACCAAAAATTAATAATGACAAGACAGATTATTTAAAATAGAAAGTATCTCAAACTGTCTCAACCTAATCCATAACCACAAGGATCCAGCAAGATTAGCAAGTAAGTGTTTGAAGTCCAGTTCATGTGTAAGGGATGAAATGTCATTTACTTTAAATTGAAGTCAGTGTTTGTCAATTGTTTCCTCATATGTACTAATGGGACCAAACTGCAATACTTATATACATTTCTGGTCACCATAATACTAAAAAGATTCAGAGATCTTAGATCAGGGATGTGAAACTCTTGGCGTCACAGTGTCATCACGTGATGTATCGGGACTCCCTGCCCCCCCTTCACTAAAGTGGTCGTGGGCAGCGCATGACTTATCTGGCTCACGGGGCGGGAGTTTGACAGCCCTATCTTAGATAATGTGCAGAGTAGAGCGACAAAGACAAATTGTTTGATGAATGGTTGAGGGAGCGAGCCTAGGAGAGGGTTGTAAAGTATGGTGTAGCGGTATATAAGTCTAAGTGCTATTGCTAATGAAGGATTGGGTGGGGGGACATGATAACTGTCTTCCAGAGTTTGATGGGCTGTCACAGAGAAGAGGGGATTGACTTAGTCTCCAAAACACCAGAGGGCAGGTCAAGAAGTAATGGGTGATCAAATCTAGAAATAAGGGTAACTTTTCTGACAGTGAGAACAATTAATCAATGGCCCCCTGGAGTTGTGGGTGCTTCATCACTGGAAGTTTTCAGAAATAGGTTGGATAATCATTTGACTGGGATGGTATACCAATAGCACTTGGATTTATATACCACTTTACAGTGCTTTACAGCCCTCTAAGCGGTTTACAGAGTCAGCATATTGCCCCTAACAATTTGGGTCCTCGTTATAGGCAACAGAAGCATCCTGGAGAATGCCCTACACCCACATGCACAGGATAATGACGGGGCAGGAAAAGTAGATTTAGATGGATTATTATCTATAAACAATTATAACTGCCTGAAGTAAGCGTAACTTATGGGAAATCAGTGAACCCCCTTTGCAAAAGTTATGTTGGTATGGTCCAAAGGAGAAATGAGAGTTTGCATTGTGAAACATCAGATTTTGTACATAATTTGTAGCAACCTCATGTTGCTGCCCATTATTTCTGCTTTCTCTTGGATTTGGGGCTGTACATAGTGATTTAATAGCTCATATATTTTATGCTGCTCTGAGACTATTTTATCACCTTATGTTCCTGCAATGGGTAGAAATGAGATTTCCTCGAGTACTTATTTCAAAGCAGGGTAGATTATATTCTGTTTCCCTGAAAATAAGACCTTCCCCAGATAATAAGGCCAATTGGGCTTTTGAGCGCATACGCTAAAATAAGCCCTCCCCCAAAATATTGCAGCACAGCAGTAGCCATGAGGTAACCACGCTTGCCACCTCCTGCACCTAAAAAATAATAAGACCTCTCTGAAAATAAGACCCTGTCTTATTTTTTGGGGAAACGCAGTATACTGCTTAGAAAATCCTGATTTAAGTCTATAACTGCTTAGAAAATGAAACAATAATCTTGAACACCTTTCCAATTCCCGTTGAGTGTGTGTTTTTCCTCTTTTGCTATACCACCAGAAGATTCAGTGTAAAAAAAAAGATTGATATCAACCTCATTGGAAACAGTAGAACTATTTGTACATGAAAAATACTACAATATTTTGTTTCTTGTAGTAACGGTGCTATAATTTGTTCACTTAAAGCCAAATAGCTTTTTATTGGTGTTTAAAATAATTATATAGCTGAATAGCCCCCCCTTTTAACCTGGATATAAGTGAGTATAGTGCGGGAAGTCCTTGAGTAATGACTATAAGGGGCAGGCTTGTGATTTACTGATTTTATCATATTTTTTTGCAGCAGTTGTTAAGTGAATGCCATTGCCATTAAGCTAACCAATGTCATAAAACACAATAGCCATTCAATGGCCATTGAAACTTAAAATCCAGGTAGTAAGTACTCTCAGGGAGGTCTGTTGTGGCTTCATATGGTCACTAAGCAGCTGGTTGTAATTCAAGCATTGCCTGTAATTGAATCTAAAGGTAACAAGGACCTCAAAGTTGAATGTGCAAACCATATATAATAAATAAATAAGGTTGATGATGATTGACTTGAGGAGTGGCTAAAATTCTTTCTCAAAAAGGGTATCACCATTTGCAAGAGAACCTTGTAATAGTTACGAAATTAAATGTAAAAATTCCAACTAAGAAACAGATCTGCAGTGGTAAGTAATTTCGGCAAATCATCTAAGCTGCTTCCTTTTTTTCCAGGTTGCAAGCTGCTCTATAAACAAGATTTTGCAAGACGATTAGGATTACGCTGTGTTACTTGCAATTTTTGTTCTCAACTCTGTAAAAAGGGAGCATCAAAGGAACTTGATGGAGTAGTAAGAGATTTCTGTAGTGAAGAGTGTTGCAGAAAATTTCAAGATTGGTACTATAAGGTATTGCAATATTTTACAACCCTCTTTTATGATGATTGCTAAATTACATATCTAAATTATTAGTGATATCTTCCACAATATTGGGGTGTATGTGTCTCTCTCTCTCTCTTCCTCCCTCCCTTCCTTCGTATCTATCTATCTATCTATCTATCTATCTATCTATCTATCTATCTATTTGGTGAAATTCAAAAAATTAGAATATCGTGCAAAAGTTCATTTATTTCAGTAATGCAACTTAAAAGGTGAAACTAATATATGAGATAGACTCATTACATGCAAAGCAAGGTAGTTCAAGCCGTGATTTGTCATAATTGTGATGATTATGGCTTACAGCTCATGAAAACCCCAAATCCACAATCTCAGAAAATTAGAATATTGTGAAAAGGTGCAATATTCTAGGCTCAAAGTGTCCCACTCTAATCAGTTAATTAAGCCATAACACCTGCAAAGGGTTCCTGAGCCTTTAAATGGTGTCTTAGTCTGGTTCAGTAGGAATCACAATCATGGGAAAGACTGCTGACCTGACAGTTGTGCAGAAAACCATCATTGACACCCTCCATAAGGAGGGAAAGCCTCAAAAGGTAATTGCAAAAGAAGTTGGATGTTCCCAAAGTGCTGTATCAAAGCACATTAATAGAAAGTTATGTGGAAGGGAAAAGTGTGGTAGAAAAAGGTGCACAAGCAGGAGGGATGACCGCAGCCTGGAGAGGATTGTCAGGAAAAGGCCATTCAAAAGTGTTGGGGACTTTCACAAGGAGTGGACTGAGGCTGGAGTCAGTGCATCAAGAGCCACCACACACAGACGGATCCTGGACATGGGCTTCAAATGTCGTATTCCTCTTGTCAAGCTGCTCCTGAACAACAAACAATGTCAGAAGCGTCTTACCTGTGCTAAAGAAAAACAGACCTGGTCTGTTGCTCAGTGGTCCAAGGTCCTCTTTTCTGATGAGAGCAACTTTTGCATCTCATTTGGAAACTAAGGACCCAGAGTATGGAGGAAGAGTGGAGAGGCACACACTGCAAGATGCTTGAAGTCCAGTGTGAAGTTTCCACAGTCTGTGTTGATTTGGGGAGCCATGTCATCTGCTGGTGTTGGTCCAACGTGCTTCATTAAGTTCAGGGTCAACGCAGCCATCTACCAGGAGATTTTGGAGCCCTTCATGCTTCCTTCCGCAGACAAGCTTTATGGGGATGCTGACTTCATTTTCCAGCTGCCCACACTGCCAAAAGCACCAAAACCTGGTTCAATGACCGTGGGATTACTGTGCTTGATTGGCCAGCAAACTCGCCTGACCTGAACCCCATAGAGAATCTATGGGGCATTGCCAAGAGAAAGATGAGAGACATGAGACCAAACAATGCAGAAGAGCTGAAGGCCGCTATTGAAGCATCCTGGTCTTCCATAACACCTCAGCAGTGCCACAGGCTGATAGCTTCCATGCCACGCCACATTGAGGCAGTAATTGCTGCAAAAGGGGCCCAAACCAAGTACTAAGAACATATGCATGCTTATACTTTTCAGAGGTCCGATATTGTTCTATGTACAATCCTTGTTTTATTGATTGCATGTAATATTCTAATTTTCTGAGATTATGGATTTGGGGTTTTCATGAGCTGTAACCCATAATCATCACAATTATGACAAATCACGGCTTGAACTATCTTGCTTTGCATGTAATGAGTCTTATCTCATATATTAGTTTCACCTTTTAAGTTGCATTACTGAAATAAATGAACTTTTGCACGATTTCTAATTTTTCAAGTTTCACCTGTGTGTGTGTGTGCGCGCGTACGTACACACACACACACATCTTATAAAAGAATATATACCGTATTTTTCAGAATATAAGACGCACCAAGATTTTGAAGAGGCAATTTCAATTCTTCTATTAGAAGCAGTGCTTTTTCAAAAACTACTTAATTGCTTTTCCAGCAACTATTTTCTTATGCTTCTCATAGCCAACAAGAGAATAGCAATAGCACTTAGACTTATGTACCACTTTACAGTGCTTGATAGCCTTCTCTAAGTGGTTTTACAGAGTCAGCATATTACCCCCAACAATTTGGGTCCTCATTTTACCCACCTCGGAAGGATGGAAGGCTGAGTCAACCTTGAGCCTGATGAGATTCGAACTGCCAAATTGCAGTCAGTCAGCAGAAGAAACCTGCACTACTGCACTCTAACCACTGCGCCACTGAAGCGCATAGGATGCTTGTTAAGATATTTTGATCAAGCCATTATGGGAATTCCCACTGAAACCCTTCCCAGTATGTCTTTTGCTGTGGAAGTAGACTTAGCTCAGCAGAAACATGCAATGGGATAACCTTTAGGCAGCTTACTCAGGTTCCTCTCATGCATACTTCTGCCACACCATTAAAGATAGTCCTCAAATTCATTTAGTAGCCATTCAAAGTTACAATATCATTGAAAAATGTGATTTATAACCTGCTTTCACACTTACTACCATTGCAGCACCCTGCACATGGTCACATCATCAACATTTGGGTGCTTGGCAACTGGCATGTATTTATGACAGTTGCAGTGTCCTTGGTCATGTGGTCACCATTTGTAATCGTCCCAGCTGGTTTCCAGTAAAGTCAATTGGGGGTGGGGGGCCAGATTTGCTTAGCAACTGTGTAATTCCCAATTGCAGTGACTCTCTTAACAACTGTGGCCAAAAAGGTTGTGAAATGGGCCGCAACTCATTTATTCCCTTTAAAAATGGGAGATAATCCTCCAGTGTTCTCTGACTTTTCCTTTTCCTTACTTTCTCATATTAAAATGGGCTCAGATTTTAAGCTAAAGCAGCATCCCAATATCAGAGTTAGATTTAAAGACCTCAGTGTTGTCCTTTTGCATTTCTGAAGAGATTAGCAATGAAATAATTTCTTCGCTCCATTCTTTTTAATTCAGTGATTTGTCCTAGTGTTTGCCATGCCATCTGTTCCGTGCCAGATGTTGCTTTTTTTAAAGGTCTCCAAGCCTATATTGCACCTCTGTCCTTTTCTGGGCATGGCTGCATATTTACTGTGCCCATCCACTTTCAATTCAAGTGGATATCCATCTTTGAGTTGGTAGCAAGAAGAAAGCAATGCAGAGACACTTCCACTCTGAATAAGATGTCTCAGCTTCTTAAATGGTAACGTGTCACCCTATACTTGAGAAAGCTACTTCAATTATCTTAAGAATAATGTTTTCACCAGTTTCTAGGAGGTCAAACATATGGGAGTGATACATGCTTTGGAGAGTAAACTCTTTTAGATAAGGGAAAATGTTCTCATTCATTTGGCTCCTCAAGATATCTCTTAACCCAATAAAAACATACAGGCTTCTTTCTACAAGCATTACCAAAGTTTTCCTTGTCAATCAATGAAAAACAGTAGCCTTTCTTGTATACTTAATTTTGTTCAGAAGAGTATCAGTCCCTTTTGAATTTGTTAATCTTATTTTGCTGCTTATGTTTGTTTGTATTACAGAATTAGAGAGTATTCTCATAGGTAAGGATATACTACCAGAAGCCTCAAATCTTCTCGGATTTTCTGTCTTGTTAGAGAGCACAAGGCATTACTCAATCACGGAGAACTTCATAAACCAACATAGCATTAAAGCATTTATGTAGCACTAATTCTTTTTCCAAATCATTTTAGCTAACAGTATTTTTTTTTTTAAGGCTGCAAGATGTGACTGCTGTAAAAGTCAAGGAACTCTTAAAGAGAAAGTACAGTGGAGAGGGGAAATGAAGCACTTTTGTGATCAGCATTGCCTTCTGCGTTTCTACTGTCAACAAAATGAACCGAATATGGCAACACAAAAAGGACCAGAAAACTTACATTATGGTATTTTCCTTTTACCAACAAATGTGTACATTAATTTTTTTTTAACATTTCAAAAAATGGCAAGTTGAATAAGCTTCTAGAATAGAATAACAGAGTTGGAAGGGAACTTAGAGGTCTTCTAGTCCAACCCCCTGCTTAGGCAGGAAACCCAACACCACTGCAGACAAATGGTTATCCAACATCTTCCTAAAAACTTCCAGTGGAGATAAACCATGGGCATAGTTTCCCCAAGCCATGTGAAATAAGTTTTTATGAGGCTGTATCTGAATAGCAAATGTTTTCCTTTTGATTTATATTCAAACTTGCAATTGTTAGAGTAAAATGACATTAAGGTGGGCATATTGTTATCTGAAGGATTGCACTAAAAATACCTGTAGAAATAATGGTGCTAGAGACGGTGAAACAGCTGCAGCATGAAACTGAGTTTTTGATCCTGAATGTCCTTTGCAATACTACTATGAACAATCCTGAAGCACATTTGCTGATTGTGTGATGCCTGGTCGCTACCTTCCCATCAATCCTAGACTCTCAAGGTGATTGATTTGTGCAAAATGAAGTTGTGCAAGTATTTCTTTTTTTTTTTTAGCACTAATGAAAGCCTGCAAGATCTGTCTCTAATCTGTAAAACATTGCTTATAAAATCAGGAATAGAGTAGAGTAGAGTAGAGTAGAGTAAGAGTAATAGAGTTGGAAGGGATCTTAGAGGTCCAACCCCAGAAACCCTACACCACTTCAGACAAATGGTTATCCAACATCTTAAAAACTTCCAGTATTGGAGCATTCACAATTTCTGGAGGCAAGTTGTTCCACTGATTAATTGTTCTAATCGTAAGGAAATTTCTCCTTAGTTCTTAACTGCTTCTCTCCTTGATTAGTTTCCACCCATTGCTTCTTGTCCTGCCCTGCCCTCAGGTGCTTTGGAGAATACCTTGACTCCCACTTCTTTGTGGCAGCCCCTGAGATATCGGAATACTGCTATCATGGCTTCTCTTTTCTAATATCAGATAACAGAGCATACTTTACTTCAACCTAGGAGATAGGATTACTGAAAGGCTAGATTATCACACATCAGATGAAATTGGCTAGTATAATTAACAATCTGGCTACATAGCTTAACAATTTTTCTTCTTAAGAAAGGTGAGCATGCCACTTTCCCCACACTTATGAAATTAATTAATTAATTTTGAACACAGCTTACTGTTTAACCTTTTACTGGGTAATCTATAAACCTAGCATGACTAGGATAAGATGTTGTGGTATTTATCATCTACGAATTATTGTAAGTAACAAATTACGTTAAGGTTGTTATCTTCTGTTTATAGATCAAAGCTGCCAAACTCCCCGAACAAAAAACACAGTAAGTAAATCATAAAGTATTCAAAATCCGTAGCTAGGATAACAAAATCCCTCACACCCTGAGGATAATTGTATACTGTTTTCTGTCTTAACCCATAACATTCCTCATTATCTGTTAGGATGCATATCCTTTACATTTAAAAAATATGACAAGACATGACAGGCTGTATTCCTTCATGGGTATTTTCAATATTGTAAACTGATAGGAGTTACAGTGAGAAGACTGTACATTTATACTTTGATATTATATGGCTCTCAGTGATCAATATATAAATGTGTAATTGTTGAGCTAACGTACAAATACAAAGTTGCAAATAATAACAAAACACATTTATCTTAATGAATAAATTGTGTAGTAATCACTTTTGTAATAATTTTAAGTAGCTAATTTGTTTAGAACCTGTTATTCTCCATTTAAAATGATAAATTAAGGTACTTAATTTTTGAAAAGAGTTAGCTGAGGATTTTGAGAAGTTTTCTCCTTTCCTTCATGGATTCTTTTTCTCAAATGAATCTTTCTCCTGTAAAAGAAGTTGAAATGTAATTTATTTTATCATTTGCAATTCCTAAAAATTTACTTTTTTAAAAAAATCTGCAGGGATCAGCCCCGCCTCCTTCCCCTACACCAAATAAAGAAATGAAGAACAAAGCAGTTCTCTGCAAACCACTAACGATGACAAAAGCTACCTTCTGTAAACCCCACATGCAAACAAAATCTTGTCAGACAGGTATTTATTTAATAGAAGGAACTGTTCTTATGTATGGCGTTCTGTCAGAGTATTCATTTATGGTTGGGTACAGTGGTGGGATTAAATTTTTTTTACTACCGGCTTGGTGGGTGAGGCTTGGTGGGCGTGGCAGGGGAAGGATACTGCAAAATCCCCATTCCCTCCCCACTCCTGGGGGAAGGTTACTGCAAAATCTCCATTCCCTCCCCACCCCACTAACCTGCTTTCCAGCTCCATTCTCCTGTTCAGGGCAACAAAAGAAGATCGGCTGGGAGGCAGGGGGGGGGCAGTCTATTTGCCGGTTTTCCGAACTACTCAAAATTTCCGCTACCAGTTCTCCATAACCTGTCAGAACTGGCTGAATACCACCTCTGGTTGGGTCACTTTATGAGATGTATGCAGTGGTGGCAAGTAACATTACAAATTGTCTTTTATTGTAGATGATGACTGGAAGAAAGAATATGTCCCCGTGCCTATTCCTGTACCTGTATATGTACCTGCTCCTATGCATATGTATAGTCAAACTGTTCCAGTTCCTACAACGGTTCCTGTTCCAGTAAGCTAGGTTTCAGTCTACATTTGAATTTCATTTTTCTCTCTCTTGGTTCTATCAAAATTCACCATACCAGCATTCCTGGCTTCCTTACTTATGGAAATGCTTGGGAGATGCTGGAATTACCATATTTTCCGCTCCATAAGACGCACCAGACTATAAGACGCATTCACCACCAGTCAGCTGAGCGACGACTGGATCCTGGCCTCCCGTAGCCCTGCCGATCAGTGGGCTGGCTGACCGGAAATGCCACCATTGCTGCCTCCTCATGTCTGCTGCCTCCGCCAGGGAATACTGGAGCTTTTGCCACTGAGCAGCTGATCGGTGGTTGGATCAGCCTCCCAGAATATCGTGATCAGCTGTTCCAGGCGGCACTGATGCAATATTCGCTCCATAAGATGCACAGACGTTTCCACCCACTTTTGGGCCGGTGTGTGTGTGTGTGTGTGTGTGTGTGTGTGTTACGTCTTATGGAGTGAAAAATATAGTAAACCTATCCTAGTGTGATTCATCTTGGCTTCAGGTTTACTATACAACACAGAGCAAACAAAAGGGGAAAGGGCCAGACCCCAGAAGGGGAATCTGTTTTTTTTTTTTTTAAGTAATAGAACAGCAGTCAAGATCAAGAGGGATCTATGAAGATCATGCCAGGGATAAAATGGTGATCAGGGATTGGCCTGAGGTTGGTAAATGAGGACCCAGATTGTTGGGGCCAATAAGCTGACATTTGTATATCTCTCAGAGAATGCTGGAAGTACTATGGAGAGATTTACAAGTGCTGTTGTTATTGCTATAAATGCCTGAAACACGCTAGATGACATCTGTTCATATTTTCTGATATATACATGTTCAATTCATAGTTAAGCCTGCATCATCACTTCTCATCAACCACTCCACCAGATTAGACTATCAGTACTCATATGCAGTATATCAATCCCTTTTCTGTTAGTTTTACAGACTCACAACACATCTATTTTTCTTCTACTCATTTAATTTGTTAATATATTATCATTATTTCTCTTCTACTTCTCATTCTAAATCATAAATAGATCTGTCTATAGCTACTCAGATGAAATGTCCATCAGAGCTTTGGTTAATTAGTGCTTTCACAATACTTTGATTGTATTTTTTATAAATTCAGGGAAGATACAGTCTAAGCCAGGGGTGTCAAACTTGCAGCCACACATGACGTATCAGGACTCCCCCCCCCCCCTTTGCTAAACAGGGCATAAATGTGGCCAGTGCAATTTGACAGAACTGATCTAAACTATCAGCCTAGGTATCTTGCCAGAGGTAGCATAATTCCCTACTTATTTATTGTACTGATTAGGGCCAGTCTGCTACAAGTGCAACTAATGTTTGACCCCATGCATGTTTATGCTATTGTAAGTAGGCTAGGATTCAGAAGGTACTTTTCATACCAAAATACCATCATCGGTTCAAAGGTACATACAATAACATGGATATTTTAAAATACCATTAAATGCTACAAAGTCTTTATCCAGTTCTTCTCTGTATTTCACTTGATAACGGCCCTTAGCAAAGATACAATATTATGATTTATATTCTAGGTTCCGGTTCCAATTTTTCTGCCTACTACGCTGGATAGCAGTGAGAAGATACTTGAAGCAATAGTAGAACTAAAAAATAAAAATCCCCCCAGTCCTGAAGAGACTTTGGATTCATTGAATGTAACAGAAGATATTTCTGAAAAAAAAGAGCACGTAGAATCTGCAGAGCTCCAAAGTATGTCTTTAATTTTTATTTTGCCAATATTGGTGGTCTATGTCATTAGTTTTTCTGTCATACGTTGTCCATCTTTGATTTACTTACATAAAACAGCATAATTTTTGCATCAATCAATTAGCACAGCATATAGCAATTTCTGCAGTTGCAATACCAGGAAAAGGAACTACATGAAAGAAAGTAGAATAAAACTTGAGTGACTCAAGGAAATGAAAATATGAGCTAGGTATGAAAAAGAAACGAACTATTGTTCTGTTTGAGTTAGAGAAAGCACGTGATAAAGCTAAGGCTGAAATTGTAAAATGTTTAGCATGAATACATACAGAGTTGTAAGTAAGTTGTTAAATGGAGTAAGAATGGTACAGGATAGAAGTAGGCATGGGTGAAAATAAATTGAATGCTTAGTAAATTACTCAACAATGAGCAGAATATAAGACCAAGATGTATAATATACAAAGACATAAGAAATAAAGAATATGTGTGTTAACACTAGAGATGTGCTTATTGGGAATATGAATTTGTACATGCTTTTTTTGTATGACGCCAGAATGAGATTGATTTATAGCAAATGTTAGATAAATTGTATGAGTATTACGGGTCTGAAAAGTGAATGTCTTAAAGACCAAGGTAATTGTGTTTGAGAACATAAAATGAAAATGTTACACAGTGATGGAAAACTGGAGCACCTACTAAAATGTTTATTACAGATAGGAAGATGGATAGGAGAAAAGTGGTGAGCAGTATGTGGTTTCTTCTAAGGAGTTTATGGTCCTCAGTAGAAGCCAAAATGGTTGGGTACAGGAGTGTACCTCTGCCTTCATTTCTGTTGTACAGAAATGAGAACTGAATATGTCATGAAAACATACAAATTAGCATAGTGGCGAGTATCTGTAGCTCAGGTGTAGGATGAGGTTTTATTACCAGGCTACGTAACATCTTCAACGGAGTTTAGGGGATGTCCGTGTCAGTGTTCTGTTTATAAGGGCTTAGGTGTGGGTGTGTCAAGTGAGGATCTTGTGACAGATCTTGTGATGAGTCATCTGTGAGTCTTGTGATGGGTCTTGTGATATTACCTCAGGTTAGGGTCGTTTGGAGGTGAACTGCTGGTGTGTGTGAGCCGGGGAGGAGAAATTGCATGAGGCGGTTGAAGGTCGGTACTGGCTCTGGTTGGCTGTGCGGTTGATTTGGATTCTGAGGGGTTCGTTGAGGCTGGTTGTAGGTCATTGTGTCCGTTGAAGATGTTACCTAGCCTGGCAATGAAACGTTTGGAAACCAACCCACAAGCTCAGAGAACGAACCTTTACCCTCAACATACAAATTAGTTGAACATTGCAGAATTTTTAAAAATATGCGTGGTAAATCAATAGATGAAATGGGTGTTATATGAATCTGGATTGTCCCAAAACCGCTACTCCCCCCCCTTCCCCCAATGCATGCCCCTCCCCCTTTGACAACATTTTGCTGACTCCTGGGGCAGAATGGAAGGATTTATATTCTTTGCAGTCATCAGTCGTTGAGGCCACTTGGGGGATTATCAGGAGCCTTCTTGGAAAGGTTCCAAGTCCTTCTTGCTATGTGTTGTACTGTGTTGTAAACAGGAGATAGGTAGTGTTGCATCACTCCCCCTCTGTTGAGAGAGGGCTGTTCGGTTTTAATAACGTATATATAGCCTCATTGACTCACTTTTCAAACCAATGGTCATTCTCTGTCCAGATTGTGAACCTTTCTGCCTTCGAAAGAGTGACCCTTGTCTTTCAGATGCAGATTTACTGCTGAATCCTGTCCTGATGAGTTTGTTCTCCTGTGTTATGCCATGCATTTGTGAAGTTGTTTGATGTCCCCAATGTACAGGTCTGAACATGTCTCATTGCATTGTACTGCATATACAACATTGCTCTGCTTATACAATACAATACAATAGTAGAGTTGGAAGGGACCTTGGAGGTCTTCTAGTCCAACCCCTTGCCTAGGCAGGAAACCCTATACCGTTTCAGACAAATGGCTATCCAACATCTTCTTAAAGACTTCCAGTGTTGGGGCATTCACAACTTCTGGAGGCAAGCTGTTCCACTGATTAATTGTTCTAACTGTCAGGAAGTTTCTCCTCAGTTCTAAGTTGCTTCTCTCCTTGATTAGTTTCCACCCATTGCTTCTTGTTCTGTCCACAGGTGCCTTGGAGAATAGTTTGACTCCCTCTTCTTTGTGGCAACCCCTGAGATATTGGAACACTGCTATCATGTCTGCCCTCTTCCTTCTTTTCATTAAACTAGACATACCCAGTTCCTGCAACCGTTCTTCATATGTTTTAGTCTCCAGTCCCCAAATCATCTTTGTTGCTCTTCTCTGCACTCTTTCTAGAGTCTCCACATCTTTTCTACATCGTGGCGACCAAAACTGAATGCAGGATTCCAAGTGTGGCCTTACCAAGGCATTATAAAGTGGTATTAACACTTCACGTGATCTTGATTCTATCCCTCTGTTGATGCAGCCTAGAACTGTGTTGGCTTTTTTGGCAGCTGCTGCATACTGCTGGCTCATATTTAAATGGTTGTCCATTAGGACTCCAAGGTCCCTCTCACAGTTACTACTATTGAGGAAGGTACCACCTATACCTATGCATTTTGTTTTTCTTGCATAAATGTAGAACCTTACTCTTTTCACCATTGAATTTCATTTTGTTAGCTAGTGCCCAATGTTCAAGTTTGTCAAAATCCTTCTGTATCTTAAGCCTGTCTTCTGGAGTGTTGGCTATTCCTGCCAGCTTGGTGTCATTGTTTTGTGTCTGGATGTTTTATCCTGGGGCTGCAGAAGCTTCTGTCTTAATGTATTCCTGGGTTTAAAGTGTGCACATATGTTGTGTTTGTTGAAAATCCTTTTGAGATTTTCTGATATTCCTGCCAGGTATAGAACAACAAGGTCACTCTCTTGTGTTGTTCATTTCTCTGTCTGTCATGGCACAAACAGAGCAATGTTATATATGCAGTGCAAATGCAACAAGACATGTGCACACCTGTACACACTACTTCATAAACGCATGGCACAACATACTTAAATCTAGCAGAAAATAAATCCTGTGAACCAAGTTGGAACCATTGGAACCCGAACAAACTCAGTTAGGACAGTATTGATCATTTTGTTCCTTTCGGCTTTTTTTCTGGAAGAAGTGACTCAGCATTACTAATAGCAACCCCCTCCATCCTAAGGGATGAAGTCAGTAAGGATCTGTCCTTGTAGACGTAGGTAGCTGGATGCATTCCCACTCTTAACAAAGATAAATTCAGATATTAGAATGTTTTCCTCCCTGAAATTGTAATTTCTTGTATTTGGGATATACTTCTGGATATGAAGCACACCTACTACAAACCTGAATTTCTGTATGGGAGTATCTTTGGTCAGTAAAAGTTTGGTATTTCATGAGGGCATTATAGGAGCTGTGTAATGCAATTACCAAAATGCCCACACATAAACTGAAAAGGAGAGAGAGAAATGGGTATAGGTGGTCAGTCTAACGAAGAAAATCTTAAAAGTTCTAAAACTCACTTTTATTTGGTTTGGGTATCTTATCGACACTGTTTGGGAAGAGGATAATGTGTATCAAGGTGCCCGTGAGCATTGTGTTGTTAATTTCTGGTTTTTGAGCTTTGAATTATGTAATGGTCCAAATATATCACTTCGTCTAATTTTCAACAGTCTTGTTGCTTTTTTCATTTTTTTTTAAAGGCAGTGATGCTTGGATTAATAAACTTTTTTCTTTCCTTAAATATTACATATCACTTTACAACACATAAAGGCTCATTTATATCAGATATATTTGTATGCTTGCCTGCTTTTGCTGCCTTATGGCACCAAATCACCTTTTATTGAATAGTGCATAGATTATACCAAAGAGAATGGTAACATATTTGTCTTTATTCAATTATAGATGTAATAATTGAGACAGAATTGCTTAATTCTGTGACAGAAACACAGACAAGTTTGCCTGATGTCCCATATGAGCCAGACCTTGATATCGAGGTTGATTTTCCTAGAGGTTTGTGCATTGATTTATAGCATGATTACTTGCTTTCTGTTTTAAAAGATTGCTTCTATATCCCCATGAAAAAATGGAGGTGGTTTATGTTTACAGGTAGTCCTTGACTTACGATTACAGTTGAGCTGCAAGTTTCTGTTGCTAAAGAGACAGCTGTTAAGCAAGTTGTGTCCCGTTTTATGACAGTTTTGCTACAATTGTTAAGTGAATCACATGGTTGTAAGTGAATCTGGCTTCTGCCATTGTCTTTTCTTGTCAGAAGGCAACTGTGAAGGTCACAAATGGTGATCACATGACTCCAGGACACTGCAACTCTCATAAATTATTTGCCAGTTGCCAAGCGCCCGAATTTTGATCATATGTCCTTGGGGATGCTGCAGTGGTCCTAAGTGTGAAAAATGGTCATAAGTCACTTTTTTCACTACCGTTACCACTGTGAATGATCACCGTGAATGGTTGTAAGTTGAGGACTACCTGTATTAGATTTTTAACTCAAACTTTTATGAATCTGCAATATTCCAGTGTCCACGTTCAAACAAAATAGATAACTGTTCTGAAACCACCACTACCCCCCACGCCTGTGAATAAACCAGAACACAGGCTTGGCTGTTTGCCACTGTTTAATTGCTGAGATAACGAATCCTTTGGCTGAGGGCCCAGATAACTCACGTTCAATAGAGCAACCCAGATAATTCAAATGAAGCAACGCAGATAGTCCAAACGAGCTAGAATACACAGATAGATTTTCTTAACTACTAATTCGAATGGTTGTTTCCTGCAAATGTCCCCTCCCAACGCCTCACCTATAAACTCTCTTGGGAGGGGCCAATCCACAACCACCTGTGCTTAATCATCTTCTGTGAGTCTGCCTACGGAGTTGCTGCTTCCGTTTCTCAGCCCTTCTCAATCTAGCATCAGGGACAAACTGCCTTTGATCCTCCCCACTGCTCCATGCCTCAGGCGCCTCCTGGTGGCCAGCCTCTCTGGTCTGAGTCTGAACCCTGAACAGGGTCCTCCACATCGTCCAGGGCAGACTCATATGGTTCCTCGCTATCCGAGTCCATCAGCAGCTCAACCGGATCCTGCTGGGCCACAGCAGATAAACTAATAACTTTTTGAAGGAAAAATAGATGATCATAGATGCTCTATTCAATCAAGAAATAAAAATAAGACTGCAACTCAGATCACAAATTTCTTTTTACAAAATTAAAATGTAAACTTGAGAAAGCAAATAAAACCATCAGACCAACAATATATGTCGATGGTACTCTTTATGTTTAGGCAGTGGGGCTAAAGAGAAGATTGAATTATATTTGATTAATAATGTTTGAAAAGGCACTATTGCCTCTTTAAAGAAGTAAAGGGTAATAATAAAACAGGGACCACAGATATATTTAAGCAAAAGTTTGAAATTAAGGAATCTTTCATGCAAAGATGTCCACGAAAAATCCAAAGTCAATAAGAAAGTCAGAGATAAATATAGACAAAATATCTTGGTGCTGAGTCATCACAGGAATATGGGACAAGAGTACATTTAACTGCTAGCTGTTACATAAAACTCTGAAAGCTAAATTGTCAAAAGACTAAATGAAGGAAAATGGATGCTTTTCAATTGCAGTGCTGCAGGAAATTGGTTTTATTTATTCATTGTATATGCTGCCCAACTCCTAGTGATTCTGCACAAGGCGCAAATATGGGAACAAAGAAAATTTAAACCACATCATCTTAAGGGACCTTCATTCACTAAGCCTGGCGAAGAGCCAGGTCTTCCAAGCCTTCAAAACACAGTAAGGTGGGGACCATCTTAATCTCCGGGGGAATCTTATTCCAGAGGGCAGGTGTTCCTACAGAGAAAGCACACTTCCAAGACCATGAAAGATGACACTGAAAAGCACTCAGAGCGCCCCAACCCTGCCAGGAAAACGCTTTAAGTCACAAGAAAAACAAACCAATACTTCCATGAAGTTAAAACAGAATGCCTGTGAAAGAAGTAGTAATGAAGCTAAAATTTCAGTATTTGAGCACAAAAGACAAGCCAATTGAAATGCTTGGAAAACCTGAAGGCAATTATAAAAGATCCCTACAGAATACAAAGTGGCTAGGTACTATTATTAACACAAGCTTGAGTTTACAAAAATTCGGACAGTTACTATCAGACAGTCTTGGCGAAATGAAGTCCATGGGGAGGAATGAGAATAGCACCACTTTTGGGAAAGAACCAGTTTAGGGAAACTGACTTGGAACATTTTTGGAAAGAAGCTCTATGCATGAAAAGATGCAAAAGATCATATAGGAATAGGACAAGGGTGGGATTCAGCCGGTTCTGACTGGTTTGGGCGAACGGGTAGCTCCAACAATCAGCTGAGAGCGAACCGGTTCGCTCTGATGATCGCCCACCCGCCCTTAATCTTTACTTACCTATATCTTCTCAGCTGATTAGCGTGACTGAGCAGATTGCCGTGCCTCAGCTGTGTTACTCCCTAAGCAGTAACATTGAAGTTAAGTTTTAATCAAACTCTGCTGGTTGTTAAACGGGCAGGATCCCAACACTGGAATAGGCAAATTCCGGAAAATTGTGTTCATGTGTGCACGCGCGCCCGCACATGAATTTATTTAATTGCATTATATAGGCTACAGACTAGAATTAAAGTTGATGAGGATTCAGTTATTAAAGTATTTTTATATACAGAAAGACCTAATAATTTAAGTAATTTGTGTTTGTGTGTGTGTGTGTGTGTATGTGTGTTTTACAAAGAAAGTAAAGAGGGAGAGAATGTCAGATATAATGGATATGTTAATTAAAATAACTATAATATTTGCTTTCATTGTTTTCTACAATTGTTAAAAGTACCTTTGAATCCTGAGTAAAACATATTGTGAAACAAATAATTCCTTCATCATTTATAAATGTATGTACAAAATGTTGGACTGCATGTTTACTATATCCTTAGTGGTTACTCTTTTATATAATATGCAGCAACAGAAGAACTTGACACAGAGAATGAATTTTTGCTACCACCTGTATTTGGAGAAGAATACGAGGAACAGCCAAGACCTCGAAGTAAAAAGAAGGTATAATCTATATTTTTATTAGAGTGGTAAACATAAATAGTGTCTTCTTTGTTTGTGTCTTCTTGTGATGGGAGTCTGATAACTGTACCTTGAGGGGCAATGAGGCAAGTGACTTGTGCTTCTTGGTATTGTTTTATACGCTGTGTGCCTTTCCAAATATAATTTACGGTGTGAAATAGACATTGGCTTTTTGTATACATTCATGAACACAACTAATTTAAGAATCTCAAGCTTCACTCCCAATGCCCAGTTCATAGTTGGTACCTATGGCTTACTTGGATCTCACTTCTCTTTAACAGAAAAAGCATCATTGACTGTTCAATATTAATAAGCACTATTAATTAACAAAGTCCATTTCGATGGCAGGGACTAAAGAGAAAAGCGGTATCAGAATACCATTCTCAAGATGATGGCTCTGAAAACTCAGAGTGCAGTTTTCCTTTCAAGTATGCATATGGTGTAAATGCATGGAAACACTGGGTAAAAGCTAGGAACCTAGAGGAAGATCTGTCGGTACTAGATGAGCTAAAATCAAGTAAGTATCTCGCATACCTTTAAATCTTTAGTTTAAAACATACAGACAGTATGTCCAACAGATAAGACTGTAGACCTTGGGTATGAATTTAGATTTTGTTTTTGTAATGGGGTTGTGAAGAGCACATTATGTCTTCGTCTTCAGAATCTGATCAGTCAAATGAGGTCATTGTATGGGGACATTTACTGCAAAGGCACTAAGCATTAAGCATAGCCTAGAAATCAATACTTTAAGTGAAAAGCCCTTACTGTATGTCTTATGTTTGAAAGAGGTTTTTATGGTGATGTTTGCAATTTTTGAATATGTTTCCTTTATTTTGTACTCATCTGATGGGTGCTTTATTTTATCAATAAGAGACAGCATTACATGATACCCTACATTTCCCACTACAGCAAAGTCAGTAAAATTGAAAGAAGATATTATATCACATACTTCTACCGAGCTAAATTTTGGGCTGGCACACTTTGTAAATGAAGTCCGAAGACCAAACGGAGAAAACTATGCACCTGACAGTATCTATTATTTGTGTCTTGGGATTCAGGAAGTGAGTAATTTAAATATTAGATAATCTGCATGTGGTTTTTTCAAATAAATGTGATTTACAGAACATAGAATCATCAGTTGAAATATTAGCTGCATTTACACTTTCTACAAAGCCATGGTTTAATGTTATGTAGATCAGTTGGAATGAACAGAAGCAGGTCCCAAGCTTATGTACTTTTTCTACTCCTGTTCTTCTATGGCAGGGCTGTCAAATTTGGGGTTGCGGGCCAGATGCATCACATGTTGGCCACACCCACACCCGGTTTATCAAAGGAGAAAAACTCACGATGCGTCATGTGACAAGGCTGTGATGACGCAACTTTGAC
Organism: Natrix helvetica; assembly: GCF_964273705.1. Taxonomy (NCBI): domain Eukaryota; kingdom Metazoa; phylum Chordata; class Lepidosauria; order Squamata; family Natricidae; genus Natrix; species Natrix helvetica. The sequence goes on from NC_138550.1 coordinate 20,604,539, forward strand.
ACCTCTCTTTTATGGGCTGGAAAACTCATATTTACACTCCCTGAATTTCAGCTTTTCGTTGCACACTATCTAAGGATCATGTTTTATAACAAACCCTGGCCAGTTTTAAAGAAAGGCTCCTCTAAGTCATGTGTTTTGAGATTGATTTGATTGACTTGAGATTGATCCTTGGAATAGAATGAGAGGTTGTGTAAAAATCACTCCCTACCTCCTTGAATCAATCCCAAATCCTTCACAAAGATCAAGCCAATTAGTACTTAAATTAAGGTTGCTTTCTTATGCAATTATTTTTTTATATGCATGCAAATGATCAAAAACAGTTTGGCAATCTTCTTTAGTTGGAGTATACTAATTTTTTTGTTCCTCCTTTTCTATAGTACCTGAATGGAAGCAATCGAGAAGATAATATCTTTTTGGATACTAATTATCATACATTTATGCAGGAAATAAATAAAATACTCAGAAGCTGGCAGCCCAGCATACTTCCAGATGGTAATTTTTCTTGTTTTGATATTTTTTGTCTTTGGCTTTATGTTCCTTAAGCAATTCACACCAGAATAATTCATGACTAATTGTTATAAGCTATGTAAAGAATGTTGGGTTTATAAACACAGTTTAATCTTTAGTTTAATTTGTTGGGCTAAGGTACTTGGTCTTAAATATTTCACATGTTTTTCAGAATAATGTAGCTTCTTTTTTATTTTCTTAGGTTTTTTATGTTGGATTTGTTTAGGTCTGTTTCTTTATAAGTCTTTTCTTTTTCACCTGTCAGGTTCGATATTTTCTCGAGTTGAGGAGGACTATCTCTGGAATATTAAACAGCTGGGATCCCATTCTCCAGCTGCTCTTCTAAATACACTATTCTACTTCAACACCAAGTATTTTGGTCTGAAAACAGTGGAGCAGCACTTAAGACTTTCCTTTGGCACTGTTTATAGGCATTGGAAGAAGAATCCTCTAACGATGGAAAGCAAAGCTTGTCTTCGATATCAGGTTTCCTCGCTGTGTGGAACAGATAATGAAGGTATTGCAACTTTTTGTTCCAGTGGCAAAGTTACCCTACATGTAAAGCAGTGGTGGGTTACGACTGGTACCGGTGCCTGCCGGGAACACCAGGTACCGTTCCGGTACGGTGCTCCGGAGGGCCCACCACCTGCCCATGCTCCTTACCAGTATTTGAAATTTTCGGGGTTTCCGCGCAGGTGCATGGAGCGCATGACGCCTGTGTGACGCTCCGCTGAGCAGCTGGAGCGTCACGGAGGCGTCACGGGCAGTAAGTACGCATGCCCGTGCTGCATAGGTTCATATGGGCGCCCGGCCCCATTGCACCATACTGGTTGCAACGGGATCCAGAACCCACCACTGGTGTAAAGAGACTACTGGTCTCTATCTTAAGCAGAGTTTTTCAACTAGCCGGCCTGGCTCAATTATAGTTCCATCTTTATCCTCCTGGCAATCTTTTAAATTTGTAATTTTATATTGGGGTATTTTAATTTTAATTTTATTAAGACTATTACTATGTATTGTACTATGCGATTTTGACACCTCCTCCGTGAAATGTTTTAATTGTATAATATGTGTTTTTATTATTGTATGCCGCCCCGAGTCCCTTCGTGGAGAGGGAGCGGCTAACAAATATAATAAATTCAAATTCAGAGGGCTTTGTTTTACATAGCTTTTGGAAAGAAAGTAAAATAACGCAAGATCGATTCTGTATTGGTCTCTGTCTGTCTGCCTGTCTCTCTCTCACACAGACAGACAGACAGACAGACAGACAGACAGACAGACAGACAGACAATGTGTTTCTGGCAACACGTCTCCACAGTTTTTCAGACTGGAAGTCTTTACCCAGAGATTAAATCCAGAACCTATTATATGTGCATTATCAGTCCTTTTTTGTAGCTGGACCATAGCAATTTAAGATTATTGATTTAATTAGATAACCTTATTTTTCTCTTATTGCTTATTCTTTAAATGTCGTTCACCTTAACTCTATTTGTCCTCATATTAACTGGGTTCACACATTATACTTTTCTCATATGTGATTTGTTTGGTTTTGATTTAATGCATTTTGGGGGGTTGTAGATCGGTGTTATAGACTAATTCGTTCAACAAGCCATCCTTAAGTATTAGTGGAATTAAAAACAAGTAAGCTAAGTAACTATTTACTAACTTTAGAGGGCCAAGATAACATAATTGTGTGTCAACTTGGGACAGAGACTGATGAATTAGAATAATATATTTGGTTCAAATAGCAAATTTAAATGAAATGTAGAAAATCAGATTCTCAGCTTATTCTGTAAGATAAAATACTTGTGTGGATAGAGTCTTCATTCAGGAAAGGAAAATAACTGGAACTTGGACTTAGGTTTTTCATTTTTTCCTTGATGAAGCCACAGTTAAAATTACTTTAAAATTATTTGCTGAAAAAATATACTTAACTGAAAAAAAAGTTACATTACTTAAAAATTATTCCTGAATCTCCTTTCAAGTAAAACAGTGATTGCAACATCACAGCATTATAGCTGTTGTTCTTGTATTTAATTCAGTTCCTTTGTGATATAATATTTTTAAAATAAAACCAATAACAAAAATCATATTGTATTATTTTCCTTTTTTAAAAAGAAGATAAAATTACTACTGGAAAAAGGAAGCATGAAGACGATGAGCCAGTATTTGAACAGATGGAAAACATCGCAGATCCTTCTAGGTGTCCTGTGAAAATGTTTGAATGCTATTTATCTAGGAGGTATTTTTTTAAAAATACTTTAATTGTATCTGTGTCTATATGTGGACTTATTTTTCATTGGATTTTACCATTTTTATCAATGGGCACTTGAAAACATTCCAAAGGAAAGAAGCCGTAAAGCTACATATTCATTTTAACATCACTCATATTCAGCAATAATTCTGCTAAACGATCTTATCTCCCAACATCCTTATATATTGTACTAAACAATCCTATTTGCAAAGTGTCCTAAATGTTTACACACCTAGTAACCATGCTTAGCATATCTTTCTGGCTTAACAGGCCAAAACCTATAATGCTCTGGTGTTCCTCCTGGTTTTGGAGCAAACAAAATCCAGACTAGGCAAGAAGGCTAAGGCTGTAGTACATCACCCCCTCACCTCTCTAGCCGCTCTCAGCACTGTTCTCCCTATCCTCCCAGCATCTTCCGTTTCCTCTGTCCTGCTTATCTTAGCACCTTCTCCCTCCAAAGTCCCAGGGTAGCATATCCCCTTCCCTCCCCACCCTTCAGCCCCTGCCATCGGTGATATGCACCACACATCCAACTTGTATGCCCATCTCAACAGCCACCACTGCTGAGGTCCCAGCATCCCTCCAGGCCAGCCTCATCTTCTCAGCCATTTATGTCCTTGGTTTTCCTTTGCTCCTTAACCGGACCACTTTTGCCGTAACAAATATGCTTCTTTTGTTTTTTACACATCTCAGTTCCCATAACACAGTCCAAAATACTTGCAACAAGTATATTTCAGTTCAGGGACAGATCACCTGAAACCAGGTATTATAGGAACAGCAACTTTTGGGTTAATTCTTAAAAGCCAATATAGGGAGAACTGGACACATTAGGAAGTTTTTAATAAGTAGAACATTGTAAGTAAAATAACAGTTGGAAGAGACCTTGGTCTTAAAAATGGTTCTTAAAAACTGGAGCATTCACAACTTCTGGAGGCAAATTGTTCCACTGAACAAAATGTAAATTACACTTACAAATTACAATTGCTTGACTTTATAAACAGGGTTATTATGTCAGTAATTAATATCATTTCAAGGCAAGAAAACAAAATCTATACAGATATTTACTTAATACCCATCTTTCAGCAACAGTTTGAAGTTACAACAATGCTAATCGAATGGCATTTAGGCCTGGTCTTTGAAGTTGTAGCCGTTGTGGTGATCCCGTAGTCACGTGATCAAGTAGCTTGCCTACATTTACAACTTCAGGGTGCCTTTGAACTCTCTCACCCACAATCTCCTTCCATCCCAATTGACCAATAATCCTCTTCCTCCTTCTGCTCAGAAGGTGCTCCTGGCCTGGCCCTTTGTGATAAAACTGCTGGCCTTACATAGTCTTCCCAAGACTTCATTTGGCCCAGCAGTTGCCTTGTGAAGTTCCAGTTCCAGACACATCTCATCAGCACTGGGAGGAAGAAGGTCAACTGGGAATGGTGTAGGGCAGTGGGGATGCAGGGCAGCAGAGTACAGGGTGGCAGAGTAGAAATAGCATGAGATCCAAGCCTAACAATGGCACAATCCTGACCTAATAACTGCAACCAGGACTACCAAAATTGTCATTACTAAACAGTGCAGTTGGGTGATGTTATACTTAAAGCTTAGATGTTATCTAAAGATATTATTACTTAGCAATGCAAATTCCAGTCCTAATTAGGGTGATTAAGCAAGGACTTACAGAACTTTGCATCCCTCTCAACACCCAAAGCGGTAAAAGAGGAAGTTGAGAAGAAGAAGCAAGGGCTACCTGTATAATAGCAGTGTTTTAGAAATCCAGATTGTATGAAGTGAATATTTCATTGATATTGAAAAGTGAATAGTTGTTGTCTGATAAATAAATATTCCTTCTGCTCCAACCTACTTTATATTATGCTTTAAACCACGGGTGTCAAACTGAATTTCTTCAAGGGCCGGATCAGCATTGCAGTTCTCTTCCATGGGCCAGCTGGGTGGCGGGAGGGGGGAGACAGGACGGATGCCTCCTGCAGCACCCTGCCAGCCAAAACGGAGGGGGAGTGGGGGCCCATGAGATTCCCCCATACCCCATTTTCAGCCTGGATGGCCTCCTGCAGCACTTTGCCAGTGAAAACGGGGTGTGGGGGGGGGGGCAGTGGCTGCCAGAGGCACCGCGGGCCAGTCCTTTGCTAGTTCCAGGCCAGACCCTGCAGACCAGATCTGGCCCGCGGGCCTTGAGTTTGACACCCCACCTTTAAACTGAGATTATTGCAGTGACCATATATTTAAAATAATATGTGCCCTTCATTAATTTTGCTCTTGTTTTGTTCCTTTCAGCCCGTCAAATCTCACTCAGAGAATGGACGTGTTCTATTTGCAGCCAGCTTGCCCAGTATCATCGGAGAGTCCCATTTGGTATACTTCCACTTCAGTGGACCGCAATACTTTGGAAAATATGCTTGTACGGGTTCTTTTAGTAAAAGATATTTATGATAAAGACAATTACGAACTGGATGAAGAGATAGATTAAACACTTCCCAATTTCAAGGAAACACAACAGCATTAGCTAGTCAAGCTGCTAGATTTTTATTATGGAAAAAAAAACATTTCAAGTTTACTCTTTGTTTAACATGTTTTGTAGCAGTGTACCCTTTGCTGGGTATTACCATGTATATAATCTGTGAGAGAAAACGGCCATTATTCTGCATAGTGGTTTTAGGATACTTTAACAAACACATTCATTTTTAATTATTATTTATTTGGTTAGATATGTTTGAAACTTTTTACATTGCAAAATTTGAATGAGAATGTGCCATGTGTAATATTCGGGGGTGGGTGGGTGGGGCGTCAAAGTAAGCAACACCCATATTGCACAACATCACTGTTGCAGAGCTTCTTTGAAAGATTTGGGGCTTTTAACTGGGTTCTGAAATCAGGTAGTTGTGTATGGATAGCACTACTAAAGTTTAGGAACTTGCTGTGTATTTCCGAATTTTTTAAATAAATTGTAAACTAATAGGTTTTTTACTCTTAGTTACTGATGCCTTATGAGGTTATCTAGAAAGGTTCCATCTTATGTACCAAAAATAGAAAAAAAAGAGAATGCTGTTAATATTGATGTACTGTAATGTGAATCAATGCTGGTGAAAATTACTTTTCTGGGTTGCTCTTATTAAAAAAAAAATCTTAGTATCTTTCCTTGTGACTCTCTGAATTTGAACTTACAAATACAGTGTATTTTAGACAAGAGCACAAGAGGGGGGAAATGTATCCCTTTGGATTTCGCCTTTGGATAGGATGCATACTGCAAAGTTTTGTTTGAATTTTTACTTCAATTCAAAATGTACATCTATCTTATGTTGTTAATATTCTTTATGCTTTTCTTCAGTATATTCACAGGGAAGGCATATCCAAAAATAAATCAAACAAATGCAACAAAAAATAAATAGCGTATAGCAGCCAGATAAAACTTAACAGCGATATAGCATAATAATTGGAAGAAATAAAAACAGGTTTAATTAGCATCGAAAAAGATGGGCAGGTGTCAAGAAACCTCTTTGGGGGACAAAAATTCTATAATTTGACATCCACTGCTGGGAATTGCTGTATCTTCATTAACAGATTACAGCATTTAAAAATACCTGCAATTCTGTAAACGAAATCCTTACTTTGTTCCATTTACTTATGCATTCACTTCTCTTCACTCTTTTACAATCATTGCTCCCCATTGTCTGGAATATTTCTTGTGCAGATGTGAGCTATATATGAATGGCTGCTGCAGAATTCCGACAAGTTCAGCACAAATGACGCAGCTTCATTTTGCCTTTTGTAAGTAGTACCCAGAATTGCCTTGCACAAAGAGAAAGGGGTTCAGAGACGTACAGTAGGGGTTTTTTGCCCCTCATTACTTCTCTCTGGAGTACAGTTGTGGAGAATTCCTGAAGTTTGAAGGATTGGTTTTTCAGGCACCAGCGCAAAGGAAAGGGTTGGGGTCCCAGCACAGAACCAGTAGTGTATCCGAGTCAAAGTCCTGCTTCCTTGTATGAGAGGAAGGGGAGCCATCCTTATACTGATATCCTTCCTTGATGCTTCTGGTATAATCCTATACTTGCATATAAAAATTATACAATTGTACTTGCTTGTTGCTTGGCCCCATTTTTTAGTTTATATACTATTGGATATATGTTTCTTTCAGTGCAGTGCAGTAATACTTAGCATGCTAACAGTTTCACATTAAAGATGGTTCTTGAACAAGAATCTTGCGGGTGTCCATCATTTAATAAACAGTGGACCAATCTGAGGCAGATTTATATAGTCTCAAACACGCTAGGTTCTTGGAGTGAACATGGCAGATAGGGACCGACACTCATTTGAACCAGAATATTGTGATAGAATGCATATTCTGCATATAATGACTGCACATCCAGAGTTAATAGGGACATTTGGAAGTGGGAAGGGGCACCACAATGCAGTATTGTATTATTAATGCAAATGCTTTTGCCACAAAATTGTAGTACTTTTAAAAAAAATTAACATTGATTTGTGGTACAGATTTTAAAGCAACATATCACATGCTTATTTGTGTGTGTATGTGTGCGTTTTCAGTTTTAAGACTGTGCTAACAAAAATCAAGTGATAGCTGTTTGTCATTTCAAGGATGCCATTTTATTCCAAAAGCATGCAACGTTGGAGAGAAAGCAACCTCATTGAAACCAGAATAAGCTAAATATAGAGAGGAGTCTTTTGAAGCTATTGTGGAAATCAAAATCTAGTATCTATGCAGGGATTTTTAAAGATCAATCAGGGCGTTCAACGCAAAATCATAGCAGAACAATGTTAAGTCAAAAAGCACATATCCCCTTGTTTTCACTCTGCATGGAGATTTAAGTGTTAGCTGTATTGATAATAGCATGCTAAAATAATCCCCAAGATTATATATTGAAAAAATGTGCTTGTTAAGATCCATACTAGAAATGTGCTGTTTATCTTTCTCCCCCCCCCCTGCAGTTCTTTTATGACCATTATTCCATTCTTACAGTAGGCATTAAAAGTTATGTTTTTTTAAATGCATTCATAGAAAAATAGCTAACGTATTATTTTTATTGCATTATTTTATTACATCAAATTAAGTACTAAAAGAAGAAAAACTATAGGCTGAAACAGTTAATATAATGGTATAATATTGCAATTCACCCTCCTACTCACACAACAGGGAGGTGGGAAAGGCCTGACAATTTGACTTTTATTACTTGAAAATGCTATCCTTGCCTCCATCAGAAAACTGTCATTCAATTTCTTTATTTATATATAAATAAAAACATGGATCAGAAATCTATTGCAACCAAGGTACAGATTTATCCTTCAAATATTTTTAGTGCTTTCCGTGCCCAAAAAAGTCCATGGATCTTGATGGTGGACTGATTCCAAACACTGGTTATTTAGTCAAGCAAAATATGCTTCCTTAATCAGCAAGGATCAATCTTAGACCAGTGTTTTTCAACCCTTTAAGTTGTGGGGACTTCAACTCCCAGCATTCCTCATCCAGCCTCTTTGGAAGTCCACACATTTGAAAGTTGCTAAGGTTGAGAAACACTGATCCAGACTTCGATCTCAAATATTTTCTTTAGATAGCAATAGCAATCTTCCAAGTTTTTGAACGGTTTTCAGGCCAAAACTCAAATTATTTTGATATGATACTAAACAAAAAGAAACAGTTCAAACATGTACAGCTGACCTTAACTTGGAGCTCAGGGACTTCTCCTTTTTTTTTTTACTTTTAGACAAGAGGCTCAGATGTGTCTTAAATTTATTTTTTAATGGAGGGATTTTAATCAATCTATGTTCAATTCTCCTTCAGTTGCGGTTCTGGGTATATGTTTTGAGAAATAAACATGTTTTCAGGTTTCCACTGTATAGTGCAACATGCATGGTTACCAATAGTTACCAAGCATGTGTACCGTCCCATTTTAATCCCTGCCATATATGACTCTTTAATGTAGATTACGGGCTTCACGTGTTACTGCCTTGAATCAGGATAAACCAGATGCTCTCCTTTAAAGTTATCATATTGTATTTATGAGAATAACAAAACGGCAGCTGTTTTGAGTTTGTATGCACAATAATCCTTTAACCTTCTTAAAGAGTTCCATTTGTGCGTGGATGTAAAACAAGATGTATAACTTTATTATGTAACCACAGACAAAATGTATTTCTTCCAATGAAATATAGCATTGCATATAGCTATATTGATAAGACACTTAACAACAACTGGACTTTTAGTTATAAATTACATTTTTAAGAGGAAGAAAAAACAATGTCAGTTTTACAAGGTGTGAATCCCACGAAAGTGAAACATGTAAGTTTAGTCAGTAACAAAAGTAATGCTTCTGATTTCATGATCTACCCTCTCACCCTCACTTAGCTTTAACCATGGCAGGAGATGTATCCCTGATTGAAAAAGAAAGTTTGTTAACTCGTAATTTCAGACTAGTTACAAACTTAGAAAAATCTGGGTTTTAGTAGCCATGGTTAAGTCCCCCGATGCAGAATAATTTATTGATTCACATAGCACGATAATCCATCATGGGGATTTCTTGGTTTTGGCTTAGCACAATGTATACACGGCAGTAGTGCTCCATGGTTAGGATAATTGCGATAAATGGGCGCAGTATGAATAAGGCTCATGGAAGGCAGTGGTGTCTTAGGCTATCAGAAATGCAATGTGTGTGCATCAAGCCGAGTATTGCCTGGCACATCTCTTTGATGAGAAAATTGTTCTTTGCAGTAAAAATGATCAGAATTTGCTGCTGATGTGTAGTTAACTTTCTGTATATAATTGTATTTGTTTATTTAATGCTATGCTGTCTTTTTCCACTCCGTTTCTTAAGATTTTGTTTGTTTATTCCAGTTTTACTGTCTAATTTTTTTTTTAAAAAAATAAAATTTAATTTGCTCCTCCTCAAAAGAAGACTCGGCAGCTTAATAATGGTCACAAAACTAAGCGCATAATACTTTCAAAACCTTCAAAAGCCATAAAACGTTCGTCATCCGCATTGGCTGTTCTTTCTGGTTGTTCTGGGGTTTTTAGATGAAATGGCTCAAAAAGGTTCATAAATCTTTGTAGATGTTTAGAGTTGTACTAATACTACGGCCGCCTTTACATGGCATGCAAGTATTCACAAGGCACCATTTTCTACCTGCATCTGTAGTTTTCTTAATTATTGTTTTTTATCATGGTCTCTCTGATGCAGATAGATCAAGGGTGTCAAACTCAAGGCCTGCGGGCCGGATTCGGCCTGCAGGGTGATTAGATCTGGCCCACAGGGCCAGCCTGGGAACAGCAAAAGACTGGCCCATGGTGCCTCTGCCAGCGAAAACAGAGCTTGGGCAGGGTAAAAATGCAGCTTGGTTGGGGTAAATGAGCCTCATTTTAGCTGGCAGAGGGCTAGCAAAACAAACTAAAAACAAAACAAAAAGGAGAAATGTTTCCCTTTTGCATTTGAGCATGCAAGAAGGGACAGGAAAAGAGAAAGGGAAAGAGGAAAGAAAAAGAAGGGAATATGGGAAGAGAGCAAGGAAAGAGAAAGAATGAAGAGGGAAGGAAAAGAAGGAAGGAAGGAGATTATAATGAGAGTGAGGGATGGTCTCAGGGAAGTCCTGCCTTAGTACTTCGCCACCACACGATGCCCCAACACGAGTCCCGTGTCACGGCTACCCCCGGCCATGCCCACCTTGGCCACACACACACACAGGGCCACGCCTCCCGGCCTTCCGAGGTCAAACACAACCTTGATGTGGCCCTCAATGAAATCGAGTTTGACTCCTCTGAGATAGATGATCTATGTGCTTATGTAAAGGCAGGTTCAGAGCCTACAATTTATGAAATACTTTGGTAGAAGCTCCACTTCAAAGCATCTCATGCAACTAAAAGCTCAAAGTTTAAAATTTGTAAAATGCAGGGGGCATTTGAAAGAAAACGATTGGCAGATACTTGCAGCACAATTCATTTTTCTTTGCTTTAATGCAGGGGTGTCCAAACTTGAGAACTTTAAGACTTGTGGACTTCAACTCCCAGAATTCCCCAGCCAGCCATGCTGGCTGGGGAATTCTGGGAATTGAAGTCCACAAGTCTTAAAGTTCTCAAGTTTGGACAACCCTGCTTTAAGGGCTGACAGGTGAAAAGGACTGATTATGGAGCTTTGTGCAGCTCATAAAAGATTTTTGCCCCCCTCCCCCTGCTTTTCTCCACTTTGCAAAGGAAAAATTTGAAAATTTTTAGAGCTTTAGGACATTAAAAAACCCAATCTTTTAAGATTTCTTCTCAACAATCTTAAGATGTTAATTTGTTTGCGTGCATGTGTGTACTCAGGATTTGTGCATTGAGACTACGGGTATTACAATAGCAAATGAGGAAGTTTTTACTATATCGCCCAATCCTTTCTGATTTTATACAAACCTTATGTGTTTAATAATGTCTACTTTCTGTTGTTGTTAGTTGCGGAGTTGTGTCCGACCCATCGCGATCTCATAGACAACATTCCTCCAGGCCTTCGTCTCCTCTATCCTCCTCTAGAGTCCATTTAAGTTTAAACCTACTGCTTCGGTGACTCCATCCAGCCACCTCATTCTGTCGTCCCCTTCTTCTTTTGCTCTCAATCTTTCCCAGCATTAGGCTCTTCTCCAGTGAGTCCTTCCTTCTCATTAGGTGGCCAAAGTACTTGAGTTTCATCTTCAGGATCTGGCCTTCTAAGGAGCAGTCAGGGTTGATCTCTAGGACTGACTGGTTTGATCGCCTTGCAGTCCAAGGGCCTCGCAGGAGTCTTCTCCAGCACCATAGTTCAAAGGCCTCAATTCTTTGGCGCTCAGCCTTTCTTATGGTCCAACCTTCACAGCCATGCATTGCAACTGGGAAAACCATAGCCTTGACTATACACACTTTTGTCTACTTTCTAGCTTTTCATAAATCACTGATTTGGATATTGTGCTGGTAAACAGTAGGTAGCAGTATTTTGATTTGCTTCATTAAGATTTTGCTTTGAAAAAATTGGAAAATTCCTTTCTATCTGGTGACACAGAGAACTGAAACTTAAATTTAAAAGATCTGATTTACAAAAATCCCTATGACCAGTAGATGGCAGCAAAATGTTAGAGATATCTGGATTTTTGCAGCCCAAACCTGTAGCCCTAATCTCCCTAGCCTTCCTCTAAATACATTACTGTATGAAAGTAAGAAACTTCATCTATAATTGGCTACCCTAACAAGTGCCCTCCACTAATTTAAGACTAAAATTCCATGCCCTGCATTTCTAGAACAATAAAGAAGAGATACGAGCTTCATATTTCATCCATCCATCCATTTATAGTATTTACTATCCACCCTAATCTCAAAATCCAAATAGCAATACCAATAGCACTTAGACTTAGATATGGCTTACATATGGCTTCTCTAAGCGGTTTACAGAGTCAGCATATTGCCCCCCTCTCCCCCCTGACAAGCTTGGCCCCCATCGACCTCAGAAGAATGGAAGGCTGAGTCAACCTTGACTCAGATCCAAAGTTAGTATGATAACTAATATAACTATCAATCAGTATTACAGGGAATTTACAACTGTTGAGTGTAATTAAAATTCAGGTGCTTGGCAACCAGCATATATTTATAATGGTTATGAGTTTCCCAAATGGCTTCTAACAAGTAAAGCCAATGTTAGAAATTGGGTTCGCTTACTACCTGATTTACATAACAATTACAGCAATTCACTCAACAGCATAGCAAAGGTCATAAAACCAGGCATGACTCATTTAACAACGGCGTGGTTTAGCAATCCAATTCTGGCCCCAGTTATGGTTGTGAATCGAGAACTACCTGTATCATATTGGCTCTCATTCATCTTTTTTCAGGGATAAACATATTGCAGTTTTCTCAGATCACCCAGATCGCATTTTTTAGTGGGAGGGAGCACTTTTCGAATGAGTTTCTTCTAGAATTAGGCTATTAATCATCATATTAATTTTGATTTTAATCTAGATTTTAACCTGCATTTTTAAAAAAAGATCTTTTAAAAAAGAGTTGAAGAACAGAGCTATTCAGGATGAATATTTGTTCAACCCCATTTAACAAAGATCTCTTCAAGTACAATTACGGAGAATAGCATTTTAATTTTTAGGAATTGCCTCAAACCGATTAAGCAACATGCGAAAACACTTCCTGATCATAACCTGATTAGGTTTTACAGATTAAATATTACAAAAATCTTCCTTGCAAAATTAAAAAGAGATAGAGACTTCTGAAACAAAGGTCTATAGTATGATAACCTGCTGATCCATATTTAAAGAGAAGATTTTGGAGGATTAAAGGCAGATTATATACATGCTATAAAGCTGGGCATTTTGAAGGTACTTTCTTAAATTACTCAATTAGGATGATAACCTAAAGCAGCGGTTACCAATTGGTGATCCGTGGACCACTGGTGGTATGCAGTAAAATCTTTGCATTTTTGTATTTTTTGTATCGCACTAAATCAGGGATCTTCAGGGCTGGATACTGCCTCCAAAGCAATTACTCCTCCTCACTGACGGGATGCGGTCCTTCAGGCACTTAGTTTGGCTGCCTTTTTAGTAGCTCCACTCCTTCCCTCTTTCCTGCCCTGGGAGTCCAGGTGTTTCAGTGATCAGTGCTTGAAACTTCAGCTGGGCTCCTCGAAAGACAGAGTTTGCAGGGGGCCGATCTAGCGCCTGGGCTTGCTACAAGACAAACATTCATTCTCGGCCATATTTGAGATTCCTAGCTGCAATGAACAGCAAACCTGGGCGCTTCTCTCCGCTAACAGGTGGCCAAGCTAAGTGCTTGAAGGACCCCATCCCGTCACTAATTCATATTAGTGGTCCACGAGATTTAAAATTATGAATTTAGTGGTCCCTGAGGTTTGAAAGGTTGGTGACCCCTGACCTAAAGGACAGAAAGAGATTTGCATGTATTCAAGTGCCTAAAGTTTCTACCTTACAGGAGTATTGATCATAAACTTCTGTTAACTAAGGTGAATAATCTTGCAATGTCTCTCTTGTTTGTACACTCTTTTCTCAGGTCAAGAGACATGTTAAACAAAGGTTTAAGGCAAGAGGGTGCTTATAGCCCCATGCTCAGCCTTCCAGGGGCCCAAACGTCATATGTCATTAGAATGTTCCTTCCTTATTTATGCTCAAAGGCAAGGGTGTCAAATTCGCATTGTCAGGACAGTGTCACATGATATATCAGGACTTTTTCCCCCTTCACTAAACCGGACATGGAATGACCAGCGCATGATGCATCCTGCCTACAGCCTGCAAGTTTGACAGCCCTGCTCAAATGCCATTAATAAAGATTTCTTAAAGAGGAAAGGCAGTGGGGGAAGTTCAATCATTTTAGTTTTATCTATTTTTATTCAAGCGTACTAGTTTACTTAGTATTGGGTTACTTATTCAAGTAAATAAGTACTAAGAGTACTTATTTTATTCAAAGCACTAGGCAGCATTTTTGTGAATTAAAATGCAATGCAAAAAGTTCTTTTAATGTTTTCCCTATGAATCCCTGATTACTTGGTTTCTTAACTTCGAGGAACCAAAAAAGAGAGAGAAGAAATTACACTGGTGCAGGATGCAATTAGAAAAAAGTGGACTTTTTATTAAAATCCCTTATTATCCGTGGTATTCTTTACTACCAAAGTTCGGTAGCCAATTGCATTGTTGAATTTTGATTGGTTGGTTGGATTCTATAATGTTCACCATTAGAATGAGAGAAAAGGAAGTGACAAAAACATTTTTAAGGGTATCTGGATCTCCCTGTGCCTAATTCAGCACTTTAATTATTACCCTTCACTTCCTTTTATAAGTGTGTCTGTTTGTGTGTGTACTGGCTGTCTCATTTAGGAACCGTAGTTGCAACAGTGACGCAAAAGTAACTTTGTGACCTCGCATTTATGACATTTGCATTTCTGCAAAACAATAGCAATATCAGCAATAGCACTTAGACTTATATTTCACAGTGCTTCATAGCCTTCTCTGTTTACAGAGTCAGCATATTGTTCCCAACAATTTGGCTCCTCATTTTATTGATCTCAGAAGGCTGAATCAACCTTGAGCTGGTCAGAATTGAACTGCTGGCAGGCAACAGAATTAACTTTGAGTACTGCATTCTAACCATGGTTCTAAAGAAAAGATAAGCTGAAATCAGATCATAAGCAGAGTCATAATTTCACGTAGAACCTACCTTGCTTAACGACAAATTATGGTTGCTAAATGAAGACTATTTGTATACATACATACATATAAACACCAGTGATGGCAGTAGTGAATACAGCATTGCCTTCTAATACAATATTTTCATTCCATCTTCTGTATGTCTTAGAAATATCTGACTGGCCACAATTAGAGGTGAAATCCTTTTTTTTTTATGTTGCTAAATTTAAAGTAGCATTTTCCCCCCTATTTATGTTTCAGGAATTCTAGCTGCTTCCTTTCACATGCAAAACTGTTGAAAGCTATCAGGTCCCAAAAGATTGCCATCCTTGTGTTAGAACGATGCCAATAGGAATATAAGTAGTGCTCATTTAACAACTATAATTGGACTGGCAATCCAGTCACTAAGCAAAGTGGTCATTAAGTGAAATATTGCATGGCCATGCCAACCTATGATGGCACAGTTGCAGTTGAGCCCATGAAATGAATCACCCACTGATTAAGTGAGGCTGCAACTTGCAACCTTCTGTTGTGTTCCCTGTTGACTTTGCTTGGTGGAAGCCAGCAGGGAAGACTGTAAATAGTGACCACATGATCGTAGCGACTTTGCAATGGTCATAAGTGCAAGAATCAGGTCATAAGTCACTTTTTTTCCAGTCCCATCGTAACTTTAAGGAAAAGTTAAACAAATGTTAAGCAAGGACTACCTCTCTAATAGGGGGTGCAGAAAGGTCAGCAGTTTGACGGTTCGAATCCCTAGCGCTGCATAGCTCCTGTTACTTGTCCCAGCTTCTCCCAACCTAGCAGTTCGAAAGCATGTAAAAATGCAAGTAGAAAAAATAGGAACCATCTTTGGTGGGAAGGTAACAGCGTTCCGTGCACCTTCAGCGTTTAGTCATGTTGGCCACATGACCACAGAGACATCTTTGGACAGCGTTGGCTCTTCGGCTTTGAAATGGAGATGAGCACCGCCCCTTAGAGTCGGGAATGACTAGCACATATGTGCAAGGGGAACCTTTACCTTTACCTTACCTCTATATGGTATGTCAAAGGGTGATTGTGTTTGTACTTTGGTGACTTGGACTTTGAGCTTGTCTGGAGATTCTAGCAGGAGAGTGCAGCTATCATATAACCTTAATGGGAGATCTGGGATGGATGTCCTCTTCCACTGGGCATGCAGCTTTGGGAGGGAATGGAGCAGTGAGGTAGGATGGGGATACCTTTCTAGTCAGCCAGATCTGTCAAATCTTCACTAGAGATCAATGAGGTGATGTCACAACTAGATTACGTGCCTCCCTTTGAGCCACTATTTTGTATATCAGGTCTGTGAAGAACCAAGCATGGTTTCAAAACTTTACAATAAAGTGACAAACCTGTTAATACGATATGTTCAAGCGTACAGTACAACTTGCAAATATGGATCTTTATTGGGTTCCATTTTTCTTTTCTGATGTGATTTCATCTTCTGATTTAGGACAATTAGCAGATTGAAGTAGTGTGTAACTGTTTGGGCATGGGCCAGCCCAGAAATATAGCATTTAAATCAAATAAATAAAGTCCCGAAAGGATTGTACCTTCCATAATACCTTACATTAAACTTCCTTAAACTGCAATTGGAGATTAGGAAAATAGCAAAAGGGGAATAGAGTATCTGTGGTGGCACCTCAAACTCTGTAACATTATCTCCTGAAACGCTTAATATTAAATTTTAAAACAGGGGTTTTTTTGACAATTATACAGCTAATAAGGAGTCCTTGGTGCACCCGGACGCTTGTTTTCTTGTGGGCGTTTCATTACCCAAACTAGTAACATTATCAGTGCTAGTTTCACTAGTACTAATGATGTTACCTAGTTTGGGTAATGAAACATCTGCAAGACATCAAGCAAGCTCAGAGAGCACCAAGGTCCCCACATTTCAACCCTGAGCTACATATATTCTCCTTTATTGCTAATAAAGCTAATATCTATATTTTGTTTTTGATGAGCTTAAAACTGCGTGTGTTCTTCATTAGGTAATATTTATGAAAGCAATATTGAGACGTTAATTCCAGAAGTTATGATGAGGGAAATTATGATGTAAAGCATTTTACCTGTATGCACCTAAGGCAATCGTTTTAAAACGATCTTCAACTGCCCTAAGTCTGGACATGCTAAATACCACAGTTGCTTTCATACCAGAGCTGTGATCACACGCCCATTAAGTCCCTGTGGAATAATTGCAATTAACAGATTTCTTATTGCAAAGGGAAACTATCCAAATATTAACATTAACTATAGACATGTAACTTTATTAACCCCAAGGATCTTAGGTGAATGAGAACAGATTCCATTTTAGGTCATATTTATGCAGAAATATTGAATATTCAAAAGATTCGCAAACTTTTAAACGCCACTGTGCAGCAAACTGTTAGATATCATTCATACTCATTCCTCTTCTCCTTTGCTTCCACCCACCAAAAGATTTTGGGAAGGGCTTCTGGAAATTAAGGGAAAGCAACAAGTCTTCCCTTGCTGCTAGGTTGAAAAATTGGCCTTTTTTCTCATATTGACTGGGAAAAAATGAGAAGCAACTATGTCCCCCTGTTTCCCAGTTATTTGGCTGGCTGATCAACTGGTGAATGGACAAAGGAAGAATATTGCAATCTGTATAAATAGCAACAAGAAATGAAACCATTTATTTAAATTAGCTATGTAGGTAGTCCTTGCTTAATGACCATTGTTTAGGAACTATGTGAAGTTACAATAATGCTGATCAAGTGGTACTTATGAATGTTCCTCACAGATCTGGGCATTCCAGCACCCCCACAGTGATGTGGTTATGATCTGGGTCCTTAGCAATCACATTTACGATGGTTGCAATAACCCATAGTCATGGAATTGCAATTTGCAATCTTCCCTGCCGGCTTCCAGCATGGAAAGTCAACAGGAAAGAGGGAAGAAAAGGTTGCAAGTCTCTCCAGTAAGTCATTCCCTCTACTTTCCCACGTCCCCTCCTGCCCTCTGGAGGACTCACTACTTGCCTGACCACACTTGCACTGCAACAATGTGATGAAATGTGCACCTGGAGAATCAGTGGATAAGAGTTTTGGCAACACAGAACTTTCCCAGAGATGCCCAGATTAAGATACTGGGCAATCCTTAGAATCTCTCAATAAATATCTATGTTAGAAGGTTATAGCTTTAGTTTGGCAAGATTCTGTCCATTAGGTATAAGCAAAACAAGGATTGGACTTGATTGGATTTTGCTGCATTGTCTTTGGGCTTGGCCCTGACGTGCGGCCATTTACCTGCCCACCTTTCTCCTTGTGAGTCACCTGGCATTTGCTTCCTCATTGATTTTGTTTGATGGAAGTTGTCAAGAAATCATTGCTTAATGACTCATGTTCCTCATTTAATGACAGCAACAGGACTGCTGGAAATGCCATTGCTAAGCAATTGCACTCTAAAACCACATTACTTGGAACATGGTGGTTCGGGGACTGGGTTGGAGGTTAGCAAGCCCACGTTTGAGACCTGAGTGCTGCTGCATGGCGGGATGAACTCCCATCACTTGCTCCAGCTCCTTGACAAGGATATGAAGAGACCCCTGGGCAATGGTGATGCCACTAGCTAATCTTTTTAACCTAGAAGCACTTTAAACATGTGCCTCCGGCATGAACGGAATAGGAGACCACATTATTTAGTGATTGAAAATCCAGGAGCAACTGTTATTGTAACTTAAGGTCCATTAAGGCTATTAAAGAGGGACGCGGTGGCTCAGTGGCTAAGACACTGAGCTTGTCGATCAGAAAGGTCAGCGGTTCGAACCCTTAGCTCCCATTACTAGTCCCAGCTTCTGCCAACCTAACAGTTCGAAAGCATGTAAAAATGCAAGTAGAAAAATAGGAGCCATCTTCGGTAGGAAGGTAACAGCGTTCCGTGTGCCTTCGGCATTTAGTCATGCTGGTCACATGATCACGGAGAGCTCTTTGGACAGGCTTTGAAACAGAGATGACTAGCACATAAGTGAGAGGAGAACCTTTACCTTAAGGCAGGGGTGTCCAAACTTGGGAACTTTAAGACTTGTGGACTTCAACTCCCAGAATTCCCCAGCCAGCTGGCTGGGGAATTCTGGGAGTTGAAGTCCACAAGTCTTAAAGTTCCCAAGTTTGGACACCCCTGCCTTAAGGCTATTAAGCTCAAGATTTTATTTCTTCTGACTGTTACTAGTTTTCCTGGTTCTTTGAAACACTTGAATGTCTGGTCTCATATTTTTATTAATTTATTTCTACTTTTGTACCGAAATTGTTCCAGGTATACTATTCTAAGTCCGTATACTATGCAAATAAAATTTCTATTATAGTTTTGATGTACATGTATATAAAATGTATAAATACTTATTGTCTTAAAGCCAGGCTATTTCACTAGGTTATCTTTGTCCCATTGTCCAAATAAGCACTTCTGCATGGTGTTAAAATGTTTACCAAAGTAGTGTTGCTTTTATACATTTCAAACAACTACCAGTGCTGTTTCACAGTTTAATTGTCATTAATAGATTTATTAAGCATAGTACTACAGGTTACATCATATTATTTAACTCTTCCAGTAACAACAAATGTCCAGGTATGGGAAATATAATTTAGTTATTAGTAAACAATATAGTAAAAATATCATTATTATAAGTGAAATAACTGGAGCAGTGGTTATGAAACAGCAATTCATACTATTAACAGTTAAACAAACAACAATATGTATAACAAGCAAAGTCCTGAATTAAGTATATTCTCACCGCCCAATAAACCAGCCAACATAACAATTAAATCCAAGCCTTTTGTATAAATGTAATACTGGAAGATCCTGACACATATTGTGCGTTCGAGGATTGTGGGAGTATACTAAATAAAGAATTAGAAGATGGATATCAGCCAATTAATTTAAAACCGTTTAGAATGTTATTTAGTCATTAAAAACAAATTAGCTGCTTAGAAGCATCATTCTTGTAATAATTTCACTAGCAAAACTTGGCTTTTCTTTTCTTCCAACAATATACTGTAATTATGGCTATTAAAATAAGGTTCCATACCATTTTCATGATGACTGGAAGTATTGTTGACTAATGTTTACAATTAATACAAAATAAAAGATCAATAATATACACATCTAATGATTAGGCAGTGAATTTACACCTCTTGACTTCTTCATGCAAAACTTCATCACTAAATAAGACAATTCAAGCACATTTAAAAACATACAAATGCCTGAAACCGCAAGCATGAAAACAGTAAATACAGTTTTTTCAGTGGGTCTGGAAATAAAACAGTCAACTGTATTTGGGCAAGGATAATCAGTACATTTCACTACCCGAGGCATTTGATATCCTCTGTATATGTAGTAAAATACGTACGTGAAGGCTACCTCAAAGATAAGTCGGAAAAAAATGCTAGTAGTGTATGTCCACCACAGGGGACCCTCGATATGAAACCTTTGCGTTTTGAGGTCTACGGTGTCCATCTTCCTGTGTCTGCATTCCTTTTTTTCCTTATGTCTTCTGTACGCCACATGCATGGCCACCAACAGAGCAGGAGTGGAGACAAAGATAAGTTGGAGAGCCCAAAGTCTAATGTGAGAAATCGGGAAATGCTCGTCATAGCAGACATTTTCACACCCAGGTTGTTTGATATTACAAGTGAAATCTTGCTGTTCGTCTCCCCAGACCTTTTCTGCTGCAACTACAAGAATCATGACACGGAAAATAAACAGGACGGTGAGCCAGATTTTTCCAATGCTGGTGGAGTGTCTGTTGACACCTCCTAAGATGGCTTGTAGGGCTCCCCAGTCCATAACCGAGTGTGTCCTTTAGTCTATTAAGACAAAAATAATATGCCAACTTATAAGTAGCTCTTTTCCATCGTAAAAGTTTCATGAGTTGAAATTTTCTATATCCTTATTAAACATTTCTACTCTAATAGGAAATAACACCGTTTGGGTTTCTTTCCCCCCCCGTTTCTTCTATTCCTCTACTCTTTCTATTCCACGGAAGGGAAAATAGGACAATAGAAAGAGTTACACTCTATTGGTTCCAATGATTTATGCAGGGGTTTACAATTTTTTTAAAACATAAAAATGATGATCACTGTACCTGATAACACCACACAGGATATACTGTATGCACAGATAGAGAACCCCCATATACGAATGCAGCTCGTCTGCCTGGAATCCACACTGTATATCAGATATTAATACAAATTGAGAGAGTCCAGAGGTATTTCACGAGAAGAGTACTCCACCCCTCTACTCACAACAGAATACCCTATGCTACCAGGCTTGAAATTTTGGGCTTAGAGAACCTGGAACTACGCTGCCTATGGTCTGACCTAAGCGTAGTACGCAAAATTATCAGTTACAAAGTCCTACCTGTCACTGACTACTTCAGCTTCAACCACAATAATACACAAGCAAACAATAGATACAAACTCAAGGTAAACCGCTCCAAACTCGATTGCAGAAAATGCGACTTCAGCAATAAGGTGGTCAATTCCTGGAATGTTTTACCTGACTGTTGTTACTTTCCCAAACCCCCATAATTTTAACCTAAGATTGCCTACTGTTGACCTCACTCCCATTCCTAAGAGCAGAGGCGGGTTGCTAATTTTTTTACTACCGGTTCGGGCACGCTCTCGCTTGCGCTCCCTGTACACGTGATGCTTCTGCCCATGCGCAGAAGCATCCGGGTGGGTGGGCAGAGCCTCTCGCCGCCTCTACTACCGGTTCAGCCGATTCAAGCCGAACCGGCAGCAACCCACCTCTGCCTAAGAGGTAAGGGGTGTGGATAAGCACACCAACGTGTATCCTGCCCCTGTCTTACTATCTCCATTTATTCATACCCATTTACTGTGTTCATATTCATGTTTATACTTATACCTGTTATTTTTTTTTACATGTTTGGCAAACTAAATAAATAAATAAAAATACTTTCCAAAGGGGGGAGGGGAGAAAGTGATGTAAAACCCCATATGTGGAAGCATGATGTCATACAACCCCTCTCTGCTATGAGAGCTTAAGGGAAGGTGGATTGTGTATACCATACCAATAGCACCATCAAGAGTTTGACTCACTACATGTTTAATGTTACAATAGTGATGCTACACCAGAATAGTACATACAGCATCTGCACAGTGTAGGTGTCCTCCATACAAACATCCGTATTCTACCCAAAGGTGCTTTTTCCAAAAGTCAACTGGACTTCCTTTGTTTTTCCTTGAAGACATTTTGCTTTTCATCCAAGACATTTCTTCAGTTCTGACTTCTGAACGGGAGAAGCTTCTTGAATGAGAAGCAAAACATCTTCAAGGAAAAACAAAGAAAGTCCAATTGACTTTTGGAACAAGCAGTTTTGGGATAACCATGACCTGGATGACTGAGAATCTCCATAGACATCTATATTCTACATCAGTTATACATGATTTACTGCTACTGTGAGCCGGGGTGGTGCAGTGGTTAGAGTGCAGTACTGCAGGCTACTTCAGCTGACTGCTAGCTGCAGTTCTGCAGTTCAAATCTCATAGGCTCAAGGTTGACTCAGCCTTCCATCCTTCTGAATTGGGTAAAATGAGGACCCAGATTGTTGGGGGCAATATGCTGACTCTGTAAAACTGCTTAGAGAGGGCTATGAAGCGGTATATAAGTCTCAGTGCTATTGTTATTATTTAAGTGATGATTTGAACTCTGTTAGAATATCTACAAGATATTTATGTAAATGTCACATTGTAAACGCATATTTATATGATTATGAAGCTCTAGTATTAGCTACAAATATTCTACTGATGTGACTTCAATAGAATCATTTTAACCACCCAATTTTAACTATTTTAACTATTTTAACTATTCATCAACACAAATATACTCTGATTCATATTAATCTACTAAGGTGGTTTAAAATATCATGTACACGTACCCACGAATTTGTTGTTAGTGTTACTAAAGACTAATTTGCTATCAATTTGTAAAACTATCACATTCTTCTTTATTTCTTCTTCAGACCTTTTCCAGTGACCAACTTAAAAGTACTTTTAAACTTAGAGGATAACTTCACAATACAGGGCAACTTTCAGTTAATGACTATTTTTTCAACAACCAAAGTTATAGCAGCTCTGAGTAAGGAGATGTATGGCTGTCCTTGAAGTTGCAGCTTTGCAGCGCCCCTGAAGTCATGTGATCGTGATTCAGGCACATCATTTTAAAAAATGATGATGGATATGAATATAGGTAGTCCTCGACTTAAGACCACCATTGAGTCCAAAACTTCTGTTGCTAAGTGAGACAGTTTGTAGTGAATTTTGTTCATTTTACAATCTTTCTTGCTACAGGTATTAAGTGTTTGTTTATTTAATTAGTTTGATAATGAACCCGATTGTCAGAAATTTGCGCTCTGTTGTTAACAAAAATTTAAAATTTTATTGTTAATATTAATTGGGTTTGTTTTTGGATACTTTATTTAATTTCCTTTTTAACTTTTGTAATATGTGTTTTTTTTATGTTGTATGCCGCCCTGAGTCCTTTGGGAGAAGGGCGGCATATAAATCCAATAAACATAACAAACAAACATAACAACAAGGATAAAAGGCTATCACACAGTAGAAGCTTCCGTCACAGCTTCCCAGACTACTTAACCAAACACCCATGAGGGATACATATTCTGTTTCCCTGAAAATAAGACCTTCCCGGATAATAAACCCAATTGGGCATTTGAGCGCATGCGTTAAAAATACATCCTCCCCCCAAAATAAGCCCTCCCCCGAAAATACTGCAGTGCAGATGCAGCCATGAGGTGACTATGCTTGCCACCTCTTGCACCTCAAAAATAATAAGACCTCCCTGAAAATCAGACCAAGCGCTTATTTCGGAGGTCAAAAGAAAATAAGACCCTGTCTTATTTTCGGGAAAACATGGTAGAATGTCAAAGAAGTTAAGCATTTTTTTTTTAAGGGAAAGCAAGTCTTCTCCATTCTCTGGACGAATGAAGAAAAGCTAAAAACACTGAATACAAAAATACAAGCAATTTATGTTGGGGATTCTTCCCTGAAGCTCATTCTTTCAAGATGTTAAAGCCTTTGGAAGCCAGGCCTGAATAAGATTTGACCAATTAAACATAACATTACTCAACTGTACATCTTGAAATGAGCGTTGCCAGGAATTAAGTGAATTAAAATTACAGGCATCCTGCAGTTCATTTAGGGACCATTTGAAATTACAACAGCAATGAATTATATGTAGTCAGTTGCCAAGCATCTGAATTTTGATCACATGGCCAGCGTGAAAAACGGTCATAAGTCTCTTATTTCATTGCTGTCGTAATTTCAAACGGTCCCTAAATGAACTGCAGGATGCCTGTAATAGTAAGAGTATCATTTGACCTTAGATACTAATTTTCACAAATACATTAACTGAGAAACCATTCCTCTGTTTGTATCCATAATGGAATGGAAAAAGATACCAGGTTATTTGCATGCCCAAATAAATTTTAATTAATGTATTTGCAGGGCTTGTCTGTTGCTCAAATCCACCAATATGGAGAGAAGTGCAGCTTCCAAGGCCTTATTAAAAATATAACAGATGCAAAGGAAGTTTAAAACAACATTATACATCACAAAAAAAAAAACAAGTTAAAAACAATATTATGCCTCACAAAAAACTGGGGGAGGTTTCAAAACTATTAAGGAATATAATTTATTATGCCGTTGATTATTAAGAAATGAACGAATTTGTACTCTGATTTTGTGTTGATGCAGCCGTTTAAAATGCCTTACAACAATCAAGAATCAAATTAATTAATTATATAAAATGGATGTTGGTTAAACAAGCTTATGAAACAAAGCATTACAGGTAGTCCTTGACTTGCAACAGTTCATTTAGTGACCATTCAAAGTTATAACGATACTAAAAAAAAGTGACCTGACCATTTTTCACACTTACGACCGTTGCAGCATCCCCGTAGTCACATGATCAAAATTCAGATGCTTGGAACTGACTCACATTTATGACCGTTGCAGCGTTCTGGCATAATGTGATCACTTTTGGTGACCTTTTCCCAAGCAAAGTCAATGGAGAAGCCAGAATCACTTAACAACCATGTCACTAATTTAACAACTGCAGTGATTCACTTAAAAACTCTGGCAAGAAATTTCATAAAGTGGGGCAAAATTCACTTAGCAAATGTCTCACTTAGCAACATAAATGTTGGGTTCAATTCTGGTGAATGGAATTGAATGTAAAAATAATCTAAGGCTGAAGCAGATTGTCTCAATCTAGGAATGAACAAACTTGAAAGAAAGAATTGGTTTCCATTTAGAGCAGTGGTTCTCAACCTGTGGGTTGGGACCCCTTTGGGGGTCGAACGACCCTTTCACAGGGGCCGCCTAAGACCATCGGAAAACATATTTTCAAAAAAATACAGAAAACATAAAATAATTTTATGGTTGGGGGTCACCACAACATGAGGAACTGTATTAAAGGGTCGTTGCATTAGGAAGGTTTTGACCCATATATATTTATAGGTAAAGGTAAAGGTTCCCCTCGCACATGTGTGCTAGTCGTTCCCGACTCTAGGGGGTGGTGCTCATCTCTGTTTCAAAGCCGAAGAGGCAGCACTGTCTGAAGATGTCTCCATGGTCATGTGGTTGGTATGACTAAATGCCAAAGGCGCATGGAATGCTGTTATCTTCCCAGCAAAGTGATTCCTATTTTTCTACTTGCATTTTTACATCCTTTTGAACTGCTAGGTTGGCAGAAGCTGGGACAAGTAACGGGAGCTCACTCCGTTACACAACGCTAGGGATTAGAACCACCGAACTGCCAACCTTTCTGATTGACAAGCTCAGCGTCTTAGCCACTGAGCCACTGTGCCCCTTTTATATATTTATAACTTATCTATAAATAATAGTACAGAACACAGGATATATTTTTCTTTTAAAGTGCCTATGACATCAACTGCAGAGACAAGAATGCTGCTTCTACCATGTGGTCCACAGGGCTATTCAGGTAAACGGATCAAATCCACATCTTGAATTTCAAGTATGCTGTTAATTTGCATAAACATATAAAATTATCTTCCTTATGTTTGCTTCTGCCTAGCCCTGGATTCAGCTTCTACTTATCTCAAGTAATTTGGGGGCTGGGGGGAGGGGATTATTGCAACAAAACATCAAACATTCATCCACCTATAACACAGCATACAATATTTTGATTGAAAATTTATGACAATTGAAAAGTTTTACACATTAACAGAGTTCGAAGGCTGAATACAAATCCAATCTTTTGGTTTCAATGGGGGAGAAATGGGAGTTCCTTTGCAAAGAGAAAAAGAAAGCGATTCTTTTCATCACACAATTTTGGGTTTTGTTGAAGCCCGTCGTCTTCTTCACCAATTATTTACTGACTCTTTTACAGACAAAATGACTAATGAAAGAAAGCATCTCATACCTATGTCATCCATTCTTCTGCCTGCAATCCGCTCCCAAGAAGGAGGGAATCCTGCTGCTATAAACTCCCTGTTTCTTCCTGCAACTGGAGGCGCAGCTAAGCATTTGGGTAACAAATCTAATTTGCTGAACCTGAACGTGGCTAGAAAAGAATAAGCCTTCCCCCAAATACTTGCCTTCTCCCTCCCCCTCTCTTTCTCCTACTTTCATCTAGTTTGATGAAAAGGAGGACTAGGGGTGACATGCTAGCAGTGTTCCGATATCTCAGGGGTTGCCACAAAGAAGAGGGAGTCAAGCTATTATTCTCCAAAGCACCTGAAGGCAGCTGAAGAAGCAATGGGTGGAAACTAATCAAGGAGAGAAGCAACCTAGAACTAAGGAGAAACTTCCTGACAGTTAGAACAATTAATCAGTGGAACAGCTTGCCTCCAGAAGTTGTGAATGCCCCAACACTGGAAGTCTTTAAGAAGATGTTGGATAGCCATCTGTCTGAAACGGTATAGGGTTTCCTGCCTAAGCAGGGGGTTGGACTAGAAGACCTCCAGGGTCCCTTCCAACTCTGCTACTGTATTGTATTTCCCTCTCATACATATTTTTCCCACCGGCAAATCTATAACACCCCACTGCTTCACAGTTAATTGCTCATCTTAGATGCTTCTGGTTAGCTCCAACAGGTTGGATACTCGTCCCCCCCGCCCCCGCCTTTCTGGAGCTTTCCACTTTCCAGACTCTTTATGGATCACAACTTTTGTGTGGACTTCAACTCCCAGAATTCCCCAACCGGCCTGCCAGAATCCTGGGAAATGAAGTCTCACAAATCTTTAAAGCTGCCAAAGTTGGACGCCCTCGGACTAGAACTTCCCATTTTTCTTCATACACTCTCCCTGCCTCGCGTCAGTTTTGAGTGGGAACCTGAACGCGCCCCCAGCGCAGGCATCCCTTCAGGCGGTAGCAGGCGGCACCCAACCCCCTCACCTTTGTATAAGCAACCGGGAACCCCAAAAGGCTTCGGGTGTCGCGTGGCGCCCGGTTCTCTCGGCCGTCTTGCGCGACCGCCCGCCGGTGCGCCCGACCGCTCCTGGGCGCCTCGATGATTTCGAGGGATGTTCCTCCTGGTTGATGCGCGGCCGCTTTTTAGTTACGCCTCCAGCAGACGCTGTTGCGAAAACGGGGCGGGAAAAGGAAGCGGCCGAGAAGTCACTTTCACGTAGCCAAGGCTCCTTAATCCGGAATTATACAGCTCGGATTTTGCATCCTTTGGTGTCAGCAATAGGACATGGTTAGAGCTTTTGGGTTTTTTTTTTAAAGCCTGTTCACTTTTATCTCCCAATTCAAGAGATGGAAAATTGAAATTGAAATTTAATTATTGAAATTTAATTTATTGAAATTTATTGAAATTTAATTTAATTTATTGAAAATCAAGCTCACTCAACCATTGCTCACTTACCCCCTTGGTGCTGTAAAATGAAATACATTTTCATTTTTCATGAAATCCATGGAGGTAGTCCTCCACGTCAGACCACAATTGAGCCCAATATTGCTGTTGCTAAGTGGAACATTTCTTAAGAGGATTTTGCCCCACTTTGCAACCTTTCTTGCACAGTTGTTAAGTGGATCACTGCAGTTATTAAGTTAGTAGCATGGTTGTTAAGTGAATCTGATTTCCCCGTTGACTTTGTCAGTGATCCACGTAACCTCAGGACACTGCAGCTGTCATAAATATGAGTCAGTTGCCAAGTGTCTGAATTTTGATACCATGACCATGGAGATGCTGCAATGGTCCTAAGTAGGAAAAACGGTCGTAAGTCACTTTTCTCAGTGTTGTAACTTTTTTTTTTTGTATTGTAAAATTTTTATTGATTTTTACAAATGTTTTGAGGAAAAGGGTAAAAAGGTGTAGAAAATTTTGACAGCGACATCATGCGGGAGGTAGAAATCCCCCAAATCTCACAACTTTTACAAAAAAGAAGAAAGAAAAAAACATCAACATTTGAATAAACATTGGCAGCTTTTGATTTTACATTCAATCGTCAATATATTCAATCATCTTTTATATCACTTCCAAAAAATTACATTATAACAACAATTGCAATAATATTTCAATTCATTTTTGTGACCTGAGTCTTCTGAATGTTGCATCCTCCCCCCCCCCCCCCCCCGTGTCTGCTGGCAGAGCCACGGCCCCTCCCTCCTTCATATCTTGTGTACTGTCCCCTGTTTCATCTAGGAGGGCACTATGTTTTTTAATGAAGGCCTCCGCCTCCACTCAGTGTTGTAACTTTGAATGGTCACTGTTATAAATCGAAGACTACTTGTAATAACAACATCTTTAAGTTAAACTTAGCCTTTTGGGGCTCCATGGATACATCTAGGTTGATTCCTTGATACCAGAACAGTCATGGTTTATTATCTATGCTCATTGATGGAAGAATACATTGTTTTCAAAAGGCAACTGGACTTTCTTGGGTTTTTTTCTTTGAAAATGTTTTGCTTCTCATCCAAGAAGCAACAAGTTTTCAAAGAAAAGAAATCAAGAAAGTCCTCTTGCTTTTTGGTAAAAGCACCTTTGGGATGACATGGTCTATCCTTGCAGTGAGATGTTTTGCAGCTTCCTGGGCCTGTTACTTCCTACAGGGCTTCCAGACCAAGTACCAAACTGAAACAGGACATATCCTGCTTCACTTCCCAGCTCGACATTTAAGAGGAGCTGAAAAAGAGAAATAATTAGTTCATTTCTTGTTAGGATTTGAATTAACTGCTTGGGACAGTTACAGTACCTCAGTCTGTCCAACAATAAGGTCAGCCTGCTTGAAAAAAAAAATGATCTAAAAAACCAAGCCCATTAAAGATGGAAAAACCGAATACTTCTACAGTGCCTTTTGAATGTTAATGCTAGGAGCTGTGTGCTTGAAGGCATTCTGGACTCTGTCCATCTTGTTCCTTCCACAAAGATATATGTTTTCTAGTCATGCTACCCTAGAAAAATATTGTTAATTATTATTAAGTTATTCCTATCCTTCACTTATTGTCTCCTGTGAAAAAGAAAAATGGAGAAAATATAAAGCTGGTCGTTTATAAATTAAATTACCCAATTCTATGCAGAGAGTCTCAGCCAAACAGTTTGCACACACCAACAGATGAGACCAACGAGTAGAAAAATTGGGTTAGATTTACACAGGATGACAAGTGACTCCATGGAGTGTGTGTGTGATAAGGTTCGTTGATGGAAGAATACAGTTCATTTTCTCCCTTTTCCCCCAGTATAACAAAATATGAAAATTTAATTTAAACAAGCAAAGCACATTGAATTAGTTTCAGAACAACTGAGGTAAAATGGAGATTCAGTGCCTGAGGATGAAAAAGATTCAGAATGTTCCTCATTTTCATTTTATTCTATTAAATGTATTAACTGCCCATCTTACCACAAGGTAGTTTTGGGTGGTTTACAATATTAAAAAGATAAAATTTTACCAAACTTATACACAAAAGAACTAAATAATATAAAAAGATAAATACTCAACCTAAATAAAGAGAGGGAAGGAGAGAATAGGATGAGCGCGCAGGGGGGGGGGATTTGTTATTAGTTTGTCACCCACCACCGAGCCTTAACCTCAAATGGCAGATCCTTAAGCTCTTGTGGAAGGTCAGGAGTGCTGGAGCTGACCTCATTCCTGGTTGTGTGGGGTAAGATATGCAGGAATATTAGACAGTTTATGATGCCTACAATCAACTTTGAAAGGTTGTAGGCAAAGGTCTTTGGAACCAGAATGATTTGTTTTTACTGCTATTATGTTGTTATTATTATTATTTTTTATACTTTATTCATTAAACATGAAACATGATATTATTATTATTATTATTATTATTATTATTATTATTATTATTATTATTATTATTATTATTATTATCATTATCATTATCATTATCATTATTATTATTATTATTATTATTTACTTTATTCATTAAACTTGAATCTCAGCCAACTGAACATTCAAAAATGCATCACAAATACCATTGACTGGTGCTAATAGTTGATACGGTTTTCTGCCAACGTCCTAGGTATCAACCAAGTAGCTTCTTAAAATATAAGATGTTCTGAGTAGCGCAGTTTTTTGCAGTTCCGCTGGTGTTATTGCAGGAAGCTGCAATTTGTTGATGTATCATCATCATCATCATCATGTTAATCTTTGGTGAGATTCACAGTTGGTAGTTGGCAGTTGGTTGGTAGTTCAACAGCTCGAGTCCTAACCAAGGACCTAGGAACTGTTAAGGTAACGTCAGAGGATATAAGCTGTTCCAAATAGGGTGTAGTTTTTTGTAGAGTCAGAATGTTCAAATCTGTTAAATTTAGAATTTCCAAATAGCAAGGTAGCCCTTTAGGTATTGCTCTAAGGGCTCCAATTATTGTACTTTATTCATTAAACATGAAACTCAGTCAACTGAACATTCAAAAATGTATCACAAATACCATTGACTGGTGTTAATGGTTGAAACAGGTTACTGCCAGTGTCCTCGGTATCAACCAAGTATCTTTTAAAAATATACGAAATATACGAATTGCAGGAAGCTGCAATTTGTTGATGTATCTTATAAAATTTTGGGACATGGTACCAAGTGCCCCCATGACAACGGGTATCACTGTTACATGTTTCATCCATAATCGGGTAGTTTCGACAGCCAGGTTGCAGTATTTTGTGATTTTTTCCAGTTCTTTTTCTTTGAATCTGGCATCTTCTGGTACTGTGATGTCAATAAATTGTACGTTTCAGCCCTCTACAACCGTGATATCTGGCATGTTGTGTTCCAAATGATGATGATGATATTATTATTATTACCATTATCATTATTATTATTATTATTATTATTATTATTATTATTATTATTATTATTATTATTTACTTTATTCATTAAACTTGAATCTCAGCCAACTGAACATTCAAAAATGCATTACAAATACCAGTGACTGGTGCTGATTGTTGATACGGTTTGCTGCCAGCGTCCTAGGTATCAACCAAGTACCTTCTTAAAATATAAGATATTCTGAGTTGCGCAGTTTTTTGCAGTTCTGCTGGTGTTATTGCAGGAAGCTGCAATTTGTTGATGTATCTTGTAAAATTCTTGGACATGGAGCCAAGTGCCCCGATGACAATGGGTATCACTGTTAAATGCTTAATCCATAGCCGTGTAGTTTCGATGGCCAGGTCACAATATTTCATTATTATGTTCCCTTTGGTTTCCTAGCTTTCCTTTACCAATTAACATTTCACTTGCACTTTTCAACATCACAAATAATTCATCATACATCCAAATCTCCATTTTGCAAGTTTAACTATTTTAACAATTTTTTAAATTTTTGGCTTATACCATATTTAGTTGCAAATTTAGGGTCTTCCAAATTCTGTTGCTCAATTTTAATATTAATCTAGTCCAGTCCACGTTTTCTCTTCCACCGCTGTAGATAGTTGCAGTCAAAACAATGTTTCAAAGGCAGCTCCCATGGTCTCAAAGCATCTTCCTGAATCCAAGGTCACCCTGTGACTGTAACTCTCACCCCCCTCCTTTTCTTTCAAAGTGCTTTAAATCCAGAAAAAATAAAATTAAAATGAGAAGGATTTCCCTCGATGTTGTTGTTGTTGTTGTTGTTGTTGTTGTTGTTGTTGTTGTTATATACGTTATTCATTAAACATGAAACTCAGCCAACTGAACATTTAAAAATGCATTACAAATACCAGTGATCAGTTCTTTTTCTTCGACTCTGGCATCTCCAGGAACAGCAATATCAATAAACTGTACATTTCAGCCCTCTACAACCGTGATATCTGGCGTGTTGTGTTCCAAATGACGATCCGTTTTTATTCGAAAGTCCCACAAGATCTTCACGTTCTCATTTTTGATAACTTTTTCCACTTTATGTTCCCATGACTTTCTGGATACAGGTAAATCATACTTTTTACATAATGACCAGTGGATTATTATTATTATTATTATTATTATTATTATTATTATTATTATTATTATTATTATTATTGGATTCTATTACATTATTTGATTATATTTTGTAGCTACCTAGAGTTCTTCAGGATTAGTGCAGTTAATAAACACATATGGAAATTATGGAATCCTGTAGAAATTCTGTGTAGAAATTATAAATTGTTATTTGTATAAACTGTCTTGTTAAAGAGATAGATCTGCTAACTTATATCATGTCCTCTGAGATCATTGCATGTGAAATACAACAAACATTTTTCAAATCTTGGTTCCTCCTGCACTCAGTGATTTATTCATTTTATTTGCATAATTCCTTGCATCAGATTATAGTTCTGATTCATCCAAATCCTTAAGTACGTATGTATGGCTCAATACTGTACATTTTCTTAAATAACATGTCCTTTGTTAAAGGATGTCCCTGAGTCCATTGTCTCTGTAGTTAGCACAGAGTATTCTGGTATTGCTTCATTATGAAAATGTCTCCTAACGGAGTATTCTACACATTAGTTAAGTTTTAATACTAGCTGAGGTTCCATGTATCCACCTCTGGATTGTGCTAGATTCAGGGTATGTTTTGATGCTTGATAATATCTTTTTGGTGTTGCTAAAAATGTATGGTTGCAATAACAAATAAATTAAAATATATTAAAATAAGGGAAAATATCTTTCTTGGCTTAAACCAGTCAGTCTGTGTCTCTTCCAGTCAAGGAAAAATTATATTGCATTTATTCCCTTCCAGTTATTCCTAACCTTGATTACTCAGGATCATAATATTTTTTTTTCTAGCAAAGAAATTACTTAATTATTTTTTAAACATATTCTGCTATGACCATGATGGCAAACCTATGGCAGGTGTGCCACAGGTGGCACGCAGAGCCCTCCTTGCAGGCATGCGAGCTATCACCCCAGCTCAGCTCCACTGCACATGCGTGCTCGCCTCCTGCCGGCCAGCTGATTTTCAGGTCTCCGCCGTGCATGCACAGGGAGCGGGGCGCATGCAGGAGATGCACATGTATGCGAGGGGGTGGGGGTGATGCCTGGGGATGGAGGGAGTGCGCGCATGTGCAGGGGGTGAGGAAGAGTGCATGCATGCATGGAGGTGGGGGAGCGCAGTGGGGCAGTGTGCCCCCCAGCCCACTTTTGGTCCCAGGAGGCTGCAGAGAGGTCTACTAAGCCCAAAACGGGATGTAGGAGGAATCACGCATGCATGCACAGGGAGGGGAGTGCAGGGGTCACATGCGCATGCATGGGATCAGGGGAGCACAGTGGCCTGTGCGCACATGCGCAGGGGGAGGACATGGGGACGCTGTCATTCGCACATTGCATTATGCGCATTGTATTCTGGGTATAGTCCAAAACTAAGAGTTACATCCAATAAGATTCACCCAAAACCAGGCTTTCATCTTTTGATTTGAAGGTGGAGTTTTGACTTAAGTACTGCTGAAGGAATATACTTAAGAATACCAAGAAATTCACAGAAACATAAACATCAGAAAGAACATTTGGGAGTATCAAACATTAAACATGATGACAGAACCAACTCATGTTTAGGCAGAGGAATAACTAGCCTATAATTATATGGATCTGACCTAGTTCCTCAAAAAATATTTCACTTCTCTATAGAACAGAAACTTTATCTGAATTTGCTATGTGTGTAAAATATAGTCACAAAGGAATCTGCCTTGGTACTTTATCATTTGAGGGGTTTTTTTTGTATAATTAGAATTAAATCACAAGTTACATGATTAATAGTGTACATTCATGTCATAAATTAATTAAATATCCAGTGGAGATGAACCCATACCACAATTTGAAAAATGGAAAAGAAAACCATGATCTCTTATTAACCTTTGGCAAAAATATAAAATCCAGATGTAGCTAAGGAGATACTAATTTTTTCTATTAAAATTCTTAGGGATTTTATTTTCTGTTGTTCCCGAAATGAAAAGCATCTTCACATACTGGCTACATTCATATACCATATTAACTGTTTTTAGTGTGGTCAAACTCAAAGCCGAGGGGCCAGATCTGGCCCATGGGGTGCTTAGATCTGGCCCGTGAAGCCACCCTAGAAACAGCAAAGGACCGGCAAGCAGTGCCTCTGCCAACAAAAAAGGAGCTCTGGGGGATCTCATGCGGCCCTCTCAGGCTCTGTTTTCCCTGGCAGAGGGCGGCAGGAGGCCGTCGTAGCTGAAAATGGAGCTCTGGAACCTGCGACAGAGCGCTTGGGCCACCACAGACGCCCCGACATGAGTGATGCCAAGCTGGCCACGCCCACCCTGGCCCCCGAAGTCAAACACACCCCTAATGCAGCCTTCAATGAAATCAAGTTTGATACCCCTGCTTTAACCTATGATCTTAACCTAGCCACTGAGGTTTAAATCATAGTTTATGATTTACAGAATTGATGGACAACATGAAAGCCATATTGGCTTCTAGAAAACTTAATAACTTGTTACCAAATTGTAAATGCTTA
Organism: Natrix helvetica; assembly: GCF_964273705.1. Classification (NCBI taxonomy): domain Eukaryota; kingdom Metazoa; phylum Chordata; class Lepidosauria; order Squamata; family Natricidae; genus Natrix; species Natrix helvetica. Next base: position 20,639,379 of record NC_138550.1, read on the forward strand.
TGTGACAGAAGGTACAAATTATTAAATACATAAATCGATGTTATCTTTATTTAATTTCAAAGTTAAATGTACATGAAATTAAAGAATGCTTAGGGTTTTTTTTTTTGTCTTGGCTTCATCCAATACTTTTTGGAGAATGACCTTCGGCATGCCACTCAAAATTCAAATTTAGCTCTTATTTCAGAAAATTCCAGAACTCTGGATTAGATTGTTGTGTGAACACAGGAATTTCTAACATTCAAGGCTCTTTTCAGGAGTGGTTAAAAAAAAATCAAGATGGTAGGCACAACTATATAGTTGAAGCTGTGATCCCTTTTGTGTGCATATAATTGTACAGTCATACCAATCATTTTGATATTTTTATTTGACCATTTGGATGTCTCTGCATTCAGTAAACCATTATTAAACCAATTGTGATTTAGCATGAAGAAAGAATATTGTAGACATTACTTTTCATGAGCAGCACATTATCAAATTCATGAAAAATAAAGGATTCAATTTATTTAATGTATACTTGCGCCATTGTTGAAGATAAAACACGAGGCAGGTAAAAATCTATGTTGCTGATATAGCTAAAACAAATATAAATATTTAATAGAAGAAATCATTTACTAAAGAGAATTCTGTAAAATATTCAGCTAGGGTGATCAATTATGTCAATATTTGATAATAAATGATAATAAAATATAACCGGAAATTAAAGAACATAAAATTTGTAGCTGTTTCATATATCATTGGTAAATCTATGTATTGCAGGCTGGAAAAATAGAGTTTTCTGCACCTTTCTGTGCCATGTGCACTGAAAAGAGGGATATTTGGTCTTTTGCCTCAGAAAGTCAGTGAATTGGATCAATCTTGTTTCAGTTGCATAATTGGTGGATTCACCAGGATGATGCCTTTCGCAACAGAGAGGTGAACTGAATTTGGGGCCATGAGGTTAAGACATATTTCAGTCATACACATCTAAACCTAGATACATTTGACATCAGAGATAACAACATTAAAAAGAGTGAGGAAATGTTTAAGTTTTCCAGGACACATTCAGTTCTTACTGTTCCTAATATCACCTTTTGTTTTCCACCCATTCCCCTCAGAGCAATGTCGTAAATTCTAATTTGTGAATTGTGTGACCCGGTGTCAGCTGTGATTCAGAAAAACTTGGCACTACAATAAACCTGTTAGCATTTAAAGTGTCACAATATAGTTTCTAGTGTTAATACCCGATTCAAAAAGTAAGCAGACGTGTTGAAAACACAGCAATTAAAGGTTTTCATTGCCATGATGCAATAAATCATTCAGACTTTGCACCCTGTCTTGTTGATGTAATTGGCAGCCCAAATCTTTCTGATCCCAATTAAAAAAAAAACAATGGCATGGGTTATGGCAGCTGATGTAAACTGGGAAGAAACTGCCTTCTAACTCCACCTCACATATGGAGAAAAGATATGACTAACTAACATAGTAAATCTCTGATTCACATCTTATAGAAAAGGTTCATAAGGATGATGCAAGAAAAAGGAGAAAAGATGCATTCTTCAAACAGTTTTTGCAGGCCACAACACAGCTGTACTATGTATCATCTAGATCATGGGCGGCAAACTCGTGGTGTCACGTTGTCGTCCCTTGACATATTGCAACTTCCCCCCCTTCGCTAAACGGATTGGGCGTTGCCAGTACGTGACGCATCCAGCCCGCGAGTTTGACACCGCTGATCTAGGTCTCAGTTTTGGCAACTGTGTGGACTTCAACTCTCAGAGTTTCCCAGCCAGCATGTTGGAGTTGAAATCCACACATCTTAAAGTTGCCAAGATTGTCATCAAAAGTATGATTGCCATCAAAATTAATAAAATCCAAGATCAACTCCATAAATTCCTTTCCCTGTTGGAAAAAAAAATGCTGGCATGCAACTTCATTGATACCCTAAAAATATAGCTGCCATAAGCATATCTAGAAAGATTTAAGAAAAGCAACTGAGGGCTGTGATTTAGTTTTCCCTCAACTTATCTTCCTTACAGCCCACTTTTCTTTTTCTCCCATGGAATTAGATTTTCAAGTAACACTAGAAAAAAAGAAGAAAGAATGTAGTTTTGAAAGGAATTATGGTATTTTTTTTAAATCTGCAAATTTATTCCTGCAGGTTATATGTTCAACCTGTTTTAAACTGAGTAAGTGTGTTTTATAATCCAATAGTTTTCCAAAATGTTATTGGTTGCTCCATTGCCCTATCCTCTGCTCCCCATTATTCACTTAGTAAAACATTGGTTGTCTTCTTTCTTAGTCCCCATCCTGTTGTATTTTTTTGTGTGTTTCTTTCAAACTATTCATCAACTGGCTCTCCTCTAATTGGTGACAAACCCTAACAGATTTTAGATACCTTGAGGTTTCCCTTAAACAGAGTGAGACTACTGGTGCCATTAGAGATACAGATAGCTTCAGCTTATCTCACAAGTAAAGAAGCATTGTGAGGATATGGCAGTAAAAAAGTTGTTACTGTTCAATGCTTTTGTGAAAACCCATAAGTAGAACTCCTCCCAGGCAGTTACTTGATTTTCATTTAACTGGAGATGCCAGGACCTGAAGCAAGGATCTTCTGCATACAGAACGATAGAGAGATTTTAAAAAAAAATGTTTAAACATGAGAAAACTTTGAAGTAACCTTGTTTGAACTCTTAAGCTCGTTCAGCAGGAGATACATTGGTGAGTATAGGACTACCATAAAGGTAAAGGTTCCCCTTGCACATGTGTGTTAGTCATTCCCAACTCTAGGGGCAGTGCTCATCTCTGTTTCAAAGCCGAAGAGCCAGCGCTATCCAAAGACGTCTCTGTGGTCATGTGTCTGGCATGACTAAACTAAGGCGCATGGAACGCTGTTCCCTTCCCACCAAGGTGGTCCCTATTTTTCTACTTGCATTTTTACATGCTTTCGAACTGCTAGGTTGGCAGAAGCTGGGACAAGTAACGGGAGCTCACTCCATTACACGGCACTAGGAATTCGAACTGCCAAACTGCCGACCTTTCTGATTGACAAGCTCAGTGTCTTAGTCACTGAGCCACTGTGTCCCTATATGACTACCATAACTAGACTGCAAATCTTCTGCTGATCACTAAATGGTTGAGGCACCTTTTGGGCTGTGACCTCTGTCACATGCAGGCTAAATTCTTGCCTCTCTTGGCTTCTTCGGGTTCCCTGAATCCAGGGGACTGTAGGAAGAGGTATTGCTAGTGGCTCCACAGAAGGCAATTATGCAATCCCTCTTTAAGAAATCTTCCATAGCTCCAGAGGCATCAGACAATCACACCCAGTTTCCCATCTTCACTTTTTAGACAAGATTGTCAAGGGAATAGAGAAGGCCCAAACTTTGTCACAAAGGTAACAGATTATGTGGCCCATTTTAGTTAGGAGTCACACCTGGGTATAAGATAGACATAATGTTGGTCACTCTATTGGGTAATTTTTGTGGATACCTGGACCAGGGATTGCTTTTGTTTACTATTTATCTTTGAGCTGTTAAATGGTATCCTTTTAGACTGTCCTGGGCAGTGGGAGCTTCAATAGTTCTGTTCCTTGCTCAGCAGATGGGTCCACTTGATGGTGGTGGAGAAGAGCAATTATTAGCCTGATGGTCACTCTGTTGCAGAGAGCCATAGGATCAATACTTTTTCCTATACTGTTTAATACCTATATGAAGTCACTGCAGATGATCATTTGATGGTTCAGCGTTTGATATCATTGTTATGTTGGTGACATCCCCCCCCCCCCCCAGCTTTGCAGTGTTAGCCCTGATGTAAATGCTGTTGATTTTTTGTTCCAGCTCCTGGAAGCTGTAAATGTCTGGAAGGGCAGAATGTGGAAATTTGAACTAAGCAAAACAGAATCACTGTTTGTCCACTGAAGTTCTCTGTCTGCTTTAGTATTGTTTCTTGATAGGAAGATCTCACCTCTGAAGGAGAAGTTCCATGACTTGATGGGGATTGTCCTCCTGCAGCCATGGTTACAATTTGAACAACAGGAGGAGACTCTGGTTTAAGGGGCTTTACAAAATAAGCAGAGTTGGAAGAGCCTTTGGAGATCTTCTAGTCCAGCCCCCTGCTCAGGCAGGAAACCCTATACCATTTCCGATAAATGGTTGTCCAATCTCTTCTTAATAATAAGTATTGGTACATTCATAACTTCTGGAGGCAATTTGTTCCACTGATTAATTGTTCTGTCAGGAAATTTCTCCTTAGTTCTAGTTTGCTTATCTCCTTGATTAGTTTTCATCCATTGCTTCCTTTCCTGCCTTCAGGTACTTTGGCGAATAGGTTGACTCCTTCTTCTTTGTGGCAACCCATTAGATATTGGAATATTGGAACATAATATCATATCACTTCTAATCCTTATTTTCATTAAGCTAGACATACTCAGTTCCAGTAGCCATTCTATATACCATATTTTTCAGACTATAAGACGCACCAAAATTTCAAAGAGGAAAGTAAGAAAAAAACGTTTTTGTCTTCCCCGGCCCCCAGAAGCACTCTGTAGGCCTCCCAAACCCTCTTGGTGCCCCATTTTTTCCCACAAAAAAGGGATGTGGGACGGGGCTTCAGGGGACCAAAAATGGCTGCATTCGGTGTATAAGACGCACCATTTCCACCCTCTTTTAGGGGGGGGGGAAGGTATGTTGTAGCCTCCAGTGTTTTCTCTTCTCTGCACTCTTTTTAGAGTCTCAACATCTTTACATTGTGACAACCAAAGCTGGATGCAGTATTCCAAATGTAGTCTTACCAAGGAATTATAAAGTGGTATTAATACTTCATCTGATCTGGATTCTACCCCTCTGTTAATGTAACCTGGGACTGCATTGGCTTTTTTGGCAGCTGAAGCATACTGCTGATTCATATTTAAGTGATTGTTCACTAGGACTCCAAGATCCCTCTCACAGTTACTACTATTGAACTAGGTACCACCTATTCTATATCTGTGCATTTGGTTTATTCTTACTTAAAGGTAGAACCTTATTTTCTTCACCACTGAATTGCCAAGCTGAACCAGAAAAGTAATGGGAAATTTTGCCACATGCCCTTATCACCATGTGCTTGAATAACCCTGGCACACTCTACGTAAGGCTGTCTTTAAAATCGCCAATGATCCAGTCTGTATACTCACTATTACCCTGAGTTGGAGCATATCATATCTGTGCTATGAGCTATGGAATGGTACAGTAAGCTTCCAGACGTAATTTAAAGTGGTGTTATCAGCCTATAAAGTTCTCTGTGGCTTGACAACTAGACACCCCTCTCCCCCGAGTGATCTGTGACTCAGGGCAGTTCACACAATACAAAAAAAAAAAAAAAAAAAAAAACAGAAACCAAAAACACCTAGAAATAAATAGCCAAAACAATTACGACAAAACAAAACCAAGTTCAAATAATATGGACTTTCTGGGTGAAGCAGCTTGTCTTTCCTTGCCTCTGAAAGGTTAGAGGTGCCAAGAGAGGAGGTGTTGCATCTTAGTGGCAACATTCCGCATTTTAGAACAGCCTTCAGATTAGATGTACAGGTGAAACTCAAAACATTAGAATATTGTGCAAAAGTTCATTTATTTCAGTAATGCAACCTAAAAGGTGAAACTAATATATGAGATAAGACTCATTACATGCAAAGCAAGATAGTTCAAGCCGTGATTTGTCATAATTGTGATGATTATGGCGTTCAGCTCATGAAAACCCAAAATCCACCATCTCAGAAAATTAGAATATTACATGCAATCAGACAAAGATTGTACATAGAACAATATCAGACCTCTGAAAAGTATAAGCATGCATATGTTCTTAGTACTTGGTTTGGGCCTCTTTTGCAGCAATTACTGCCTCAATGCGGCGTGGCATGGAAGCTATCAGCCTGTGGCACTGCTGAGGTGTTATGGAAGACCAGGATGCTTCAATAGCGGCCTTCAGCTCTTCTGCATTGTTCGGTCTCATGTCTCTCACCTTTCTCTAGGCAATGCCCCATGGATTCTCTATGGGGTTCAGGTCAGGCGAGTTTGCTGGCCAATCAAGCACAGTAATCCCACAGTCATTGAACCAGGTTTTGGTGCTTTTGGCAGTGTGGGCAGCTGGAAAATGAAGTCAGCATCCCCATAAAGCTTGTCTGCAGAAGGAAGCATGAAGTGCTCCAAAATCTCCTGGTAGACGGCTGTGTTGACCCTGGTCTTAATGAAGCACAGTGATCCAAAGTCCTGTTGCTCAGTGGTCCAAAGTCCTCTTTTCTGATGAGAGCAACTTTTGCCAAAAGCACTAAAACCTGGTTCAATGACCTTGGGATTACTGTGCTTGATTGGCCTCTCCATTCTTTCTCCATACTCTGGGTCCTTGGTTTCCAAACGAGATGCAAAAGTTGCTGGATGTACTTGCTGGATTGCTACGCTCTTTTTGGTTCGCCTAGTTGTCTTCCAATCCCATCCTCATCGCCAGTGTTAGATCGGGTAATGGACAGGCACACACAGGCTAGCGGTAACAACAGCTCTTTATTATAACACAACAAGTAAGAACAATCCAACGAAGGTTGAGTCTGACAGCAGCCCTTTTATAGGGAACTGTCAGACCCTTCGACCAATGAGATTAAACCTCTGTTCGCGCTGGAACAGAGGACCTTGGTGGAAACCCATTATAACTGAAGCTAGTATCTAACACATACCACTTCCTTTGCATATATGTTCTCTGCCTGGTTGCTAGATGGGTTTGGCCATGTGTGTCACTGCGTTAAATGTTTGCTAGCTGAACTGAAAGAGTTACTGCGCAGGTCATAAGTTTTTTTATCAGCAATGATTTATTATGCATGCTTAACATGTTTATATACATCACACATTCCAGAGACTTCCTTACTTTTTTTTTGTTCATCTGCCAGGAAGCTGGGAGACAAACTGCTTCTGCCAAAATGTAACAATTAGATAGATTTGTTTATTTCCTTATTTCTTATTTTTGTATTAAAGTTTGTTTTTAATTAGAACTTGTTATTGGACTTCATTTTTGCTTCTTGAAGAATATGCCTGTTTGGAAAAGCCGTCGACTCCTAGACCTCATTTAGTTCAGGGTGAAATCTTCCCCTGACAATGTGGGCGTGGCCTAGTTGGCCTCCTGCACCATGGTGGGGGGGGGGGCTTCCCAGGCTCCAGAGGCCCTCTGGAGGCCAGAAATGGGCCCTTTTCTAGCCTTCCTGAACTTCCAGTAGGCCCGTTTTTTGCCCTCCCCGAGCCTCCACGCGCCCCTGCACTTACCTGCATCCAAAATGGGTCATGTGGGGACTCCTGGGATGGGATGGGAGGGTGGGTGGGGCCAGCCAGGAGTATGATATGGGGGTTCTCCAAACTGCACAGAAACTTAGCTAGAGGTCCTCCCAACCCCCTGAGAACTCCCAGCAGCCCTCCCCAACTAGCCCTAATTAGCTTTCATTCAGCTATTGCTGTTGTTTTGGTTATGTTCCGTTCACTTTACTCTCGTAGTAACAATTTTCCAGTGTTCCAGAAGCATGCTTATAATGGCCAACCTGCCACTTGAACTCTATAGTTTAGAGGAAAAGGCTGTAGAGTCAGAAGGAGAGAGAAAAGCTATAAAGGAACCTCCAAATATTTTGGTACTAAAAATAATCTACCGTGTATAATGTACATCAAAATGTCCAAGAACAAGATCTTTAAAATTGAAAGAAAAAGTTGCTTAATAATATTAATAGTATTTTAATCACATTTATGTTACCCAAAATTTCTGTTATTAAGCACGACAATTGTTAAGTGAATTTTGCCCCATTTTACAACCTTTCTTGCCAGGGTTGTTAAGTAAATCACTGCAGTTGTTAAGTTAGTAACATGGTTGTTAAGTGAAACTGGCTTCCCCTTTGATTTTGCTTGTCAGAAGGTCACAAAAGATGATTATATGACCCCTGACATTGCAATCGTCATAAATATGAATCAATTGCCAAGTGTCCAAATTTTGGACTATAGGGATATTGCAACAGTCATGTGTGAAAAATGGCCATAAGTCATAAGTTTTTCAATGCTGTTGTAATGTCAAACAGTCACTAAACTAATTGTTATAAGTTGAGGACTATCTGCAATAAAATAAGTTGCAGGATGTGAGCGAACTATTTCAGTAGCAAAGGGAATTTCTGTAAAGTAGAGATAAGGGGATGTTGGACTCTTCCTCTGTCTCTTACATAGAGCAATTGGGTTTATCCAGGAGAGGTGCTAAAATTGAAAAAGGAGAAGTTTGGCTTAGAAAAAAACAAATTTGGGTGAGATCTTATAGCAATAGCACTTAGACTTGTATACTGTTTTACAGTGCTTTACAGCCCTCTCTAAGCAGTTTTCAGAGTCAGCATCTTGCCCCCAACAATCTGGGTCCTCATTTTACCCACCTTGGAAGGATGGAAGGCTGTCAACCTTGAGCCTGGTGGAATTTGAACTGACAATTTGGAGGCAGCCGGCAGTCAGCAGAAGTAGCTTGCAATATTGCACTCTAATCACTGCGCCTCCAAGGCTATCTTTCTATAAGAGAAAGATTCAGCAGACATAAGAAACACTTTTTGCAACCTCAAGTCATTTCTCTATTTTAGGGGTATATTTGAAAAAATCCTTTGTATAAAAGTCAATCACCTATGGTTAAAAACAACAAAGACAGGATTAAAGATAATTGATGGCCTCATGGATATATCCCATGTGGCTTCTTTGGCATACAGAAGTGATGCAGTGGTGTGATTAAAAAATGTTTATTACCAGTTCTGTGGGCGTGGCTTGGTGGGCATGGCAGGGGAAGGATACTGCAAAATCCCTATTCCCTCCCCACCCCATAAACCTGCTTTCCAAGCTCCGTTCTCCTGTTCAGGGCAACAAAAGAAGATCAGCTGGGAGGCAGAGGGGGCGGGGCCAGCCTATTTGCCGGTTCTCTGAACTACTCAAAATTTCTGCTACCAGTTCTCCAGAACCTGTCAGCACTGGCTGAATACCACTTCTGCTTTGATGCCTTCAGGCACATTTTTTCCAGCTTTCCAATATTGTATTTAATTCTGAGAATTCATGATGATCTTCCATCCTAAGCAGGTCCATACTTAGCTTTTTGAGATCAACTGTAGAATTGAATCTCCATACTGAAAAAGGTTTGTAGGCTTGTAGTTCCACACTGTAGCAGTAGATGGGAGCAGGAAGATTTTTATGATAAACTCCAGTGACAGCCCACAGGGCTGATGATAAATTCCATGTGCCTTTAAAAAAAAAGGAACTTGCAGAACGAGATAGTTCAGCAATAGTCAACTATTAATAGAATAAAAATTTGCTGAGTCAACAGAGTCCAGAAAGTAATGAAGCTCAATTCATAAAAAGAAACAGATTCTTAAAAATCTGATCCAGTTCCTCGATTTGATGCCATCCTGATTGTAATCAGAAGTTCAGGATGATGTTTTAGACATCTGTTTATCTGCCTTCAAGCTAATTCTATTGTCAACTTCATTTTCCAAGTAATTAAGTAAGTAGATCTACAAGTGTTTTCTAATGATATCAGAATCAGATACAAATTACATATAAAGAATGCTTGTAAATATTCAAATAGCAAGCATACATTAAGATTATCTATCAACTGACTACTACATCCATATTATGTAGGGCAGCCTTTCCTAACTTGATATTCTTCTGATGTGCTTACACCTCTGAAAATTCTAACAGGAATTCTGGGAGTTGAAGTCCAACATTTTTGGAGGACTAAGTGCTGAAAAGGATAAATCAGAAACAAACTGCAGATTCTGTCAATTTATTATTCCTTCATCGGAGTAGAATAACTGAGTACCTTTGTACCATCTTGCTCTTTTTTTTTAGGTGGAGTTGAATAGAAGAGGAAACAAAGTTGGCAGCTCATCTGTGAGACCTGATTTGCAGGACCAGCTGCTAGATATTTATATGTAATTTTGATGGGTGGGGAAGCACTCTGCCTTGTCTTGAACAGAAAGCAATAAGCTCCTGTAAATCTCATATTTGTGAAGTACATTAGAGGAAGTTTCCTTAAATCATGAACAAAAATGTTGGCTAATTCAGTCAAGAGCATGTTCAAATGGCAGCATTTAGTAATGTTGAGGAACACAGCGTATCCATTAGCTCTGTTTCAAAGAAAAACAAGCAACCCACTTATGGTCACCCATAGAAAATTGGGGACAGTAGCATAGCTACAAATGATCTTGTGACTCTTCAGGAAGTGCACAGGATCCATAGGCTGATGACTCTTCTGATCTCTACATTACTAGCTGTCAGGAGCTGCATGCTGCCCATAGCAGTCGGACACACCTGCTATACAGTAACTAACTAAGGATGGGATGTAGCATGATCACAAATACAGCTGCATACTTTATGTAGAGGAAAACAGAGATAACTTTACAAGAGCAGTTATGTAAACATCAGCTTAGACTGGGAAAATAGGTGGGGCTAAGAAGGAAACTCATGGTTGCCCTACCTTCTCTTTGGTGTAAGAGAAGAAAGACAGAAACTCTATCAGGCTTTCAAGATTCTACTTTATACCCTGCATCAATCATATAATAGTCCAATGTTTTTATGAAGTCATTTTCCTGACCTGGACTACCTCAAAAGGAACTATTTGTTGATGATATTAATAGCAAATATAGACAGCTAAAATAAGTACAATCTTGGTTTGGACCAAGATGGATTCTACCAGTGGCATACCAAGGGTGAAGGCAGTGGGGACAGTCATCCCTGGATGCAGGCAATAAGTGAGTGTGTTGTCTAAAGGGGCTCCAAGTGTCAAATAGCCTAACTTTGCCACGAGATCCCAGCTAAAGAACTCATTCACTTCCAACATCTTTGCTGAACTTTAGATCTCAATTTCAAATGCAATAGTTTCACAATGTCATTTGCATATTTAGTCTTAAGGAATATTGTCCATGTTCGAGAACCCTTAATTTCCTTCCTGCTACAATAAGACACAATGGGCAACCCTCTGCTGCCCATTTTGATATCCAATGATAGAAGAAGCTATATTTAAACGCTACTGAGAAATCTCAGAGGCTTTTTAGCTATAAGATGTTGGGTAGCTTTGTTTCAACTTGGTTATTATACTACATGTTTGAACAAGGCTGTCCTTGAATTAACTGTCAACTCATGTCATGTACTACAGGGTGTTAAATGATGTACAAGAGCAGAGGTGGGTTGCTCCCGTTTCGGCCCGTTTCGGCTGAACCGGTAGTGGAATTCAGGCCTAGGTCGCAGAACCGGCAGCGACCCAGGCCTGCCATTCCCCTGAATTGATTCTCTTGCTGCCGCTGGGCTGCCGCCATTTTATTTTTTAGTGACTGTGCATGCACAGTTCACTGTAAATTGTTCTGCTAATGTGCAAATGCACACAAACGGGTTGCGAACAGGCAGTAAAACTGGCAACAACCCACCCCTTTACAAGAGACATTTTACATGTTTATCTCAAATGCTATTTTTTAATTTGGGGATCGGCAGAAAAGTAATAAGGGAATATATGTTGCTACATGACACAGGATAACTCTTGGTACTTACAAATACTGCTGACTTTGTCGGGACGTGTTTTTAAATAAACTTGACATTGGTTTTTACCTTATTACTTACCATTTAATTTCAAGAAATACAGTAATTGAGGGCAGGAAAACATTCTAAATTTGTTCCTTCCGTTTCTGACTTATTTCATAACGAAGAGGGAAATGTTACATTTATTTTAAAAAATATGTTTGCATACTAATTTGTATAAGAATTTCTATACATTGTAAATTGGAACAATTCATTACATAGGCATCTGTTACAAACCACAAGGAGGAAAAAAAAAGACAAAGCCCTCCTTGCAATGTTGGACCCAAGTATGTAAGTAATGGGGCTTGTGTTGCGATGTCATGATGCATCTTTCATCACTTAATCCCTTTGCCCTGCCAGGAGATGCCTGTAGCCAATGCATATCTCATTATTATGTACATGGACTGGCAATTGCTGTTCAAATTTTACGACTTTCTACATCCTACTGAGAGTTGATAGACACAACATTTTACACTGGGATTTCTGTTTACATAGCTATAGTCCTTTTATAGACAAGGATGCTTTTGAGCAAGGGTGTCAAACTCGTGTCGTCACGGGGGCATCACATAACATATCATGACGGGCATGACCAGTGCGTGATGCATTCAGCCTGCGGGATGCGAGTTTGACACCCCTGCTTTAGAGACCAGTATTTAGTGGCAGATTACAATAGGGAGCCATCTTATTGATGCTAGGCATTCATATAATACAACAGATAAGAAAAATGAATTGCTTGTATTGCCTGATAAATATTTCAGATGTGGAGAGCAAACAGTAAGTAGGACTGAAAAATCTTAAGTGTCTTGTTCAGGGTTGTCAAATTCAAGGCCCGGGGGCTGGATCTGGCCCATGGGGTGCTTATATCTGGCCCACGGGGCCACCCTGGAAACAGCGAAGGACTGGCCTGCAGTGCCTCTGCCATCGAGCCCTGTTTTTGCTGGCAGAGCACTCAGGCCACCACAGGTGCCCCTGACATGAGTGATGTCGAGCTGGCCATGCCTAGCCTGGTCACGCCCACTCTAGCTCCCCAAGGTCAAAGATAACCCTGATTGTTGGATTAGCTCAAGCACCTACACTAGCATCTTACTTTCAGCTGTGTTCAGCAAAATACATCCCCAAAAGCCAAAACAGCAAGATGCTAGTCATAATTGCTAGTCATAATTGATCTAAGCCTCACCCTTTTGTACACATATATGCAAAGTATGCTTAAAAATCTGTGTTTAAATAGCCACTCTTTTTTCTTAGCAAAGCTCTCACTCTCTCAAGAAAAACAGAAACAAAAATCTGCCTAAGGCATCCAAACCTGGAATGTGTATTCTGCTGCCCTGTTGTTATGTTTTTGGGTGAGTTATTCCTCCCACATTACTTCATCCAGCTGTCAGGTTCAGGAGTGTATTTATTCTCCGAGATTACAGCTGAGATGTTCCACTTGCATTTCAGCTTGATTTCCAGGTGTTACCGCCAGAGGTGGGTTTCAAATCTTGGCGCTACTGGTTCGCTTGTGCTCATGTGTATGCAGAAGAGTCTGGGCGGGTGGGTGGAGCCTCCCGCCACCACCACTACCTGTTTGGCCGATCCACCAATGCTCACTGCTGTCTGCTTTTTAAAGTGAGACGACAAGTTAACCTAGAAGTCAATTGGTAGACAGTGCAATGACTGAAGCATGGATGTTATGAGGTTAAACCTGCTAATCCAGGTAGCAGATGGGCCTTTGCAGTTTGGATCAATTGAAGTATCCAAATTGTCTTCAAAGGCAGTCTCATTGCTATGCAGTGACAAAGGCATGAGTCACTGTAATCAAAGTTTCCTAAGCCAATAAGTCTACAATTGATGCACCAGTTGGTGTTGGGCAAAAGCCCTCCTGGCCGCAGTTTCTGCTTGCTTCTCCAATAAGAGCCATGATGGCAAAAAAGGGCCTCCAGACTGCATATCTGACCATTAAATAGAAATAGGATCTTATAAATAGTATCAATTGGAGGTAAGATATAACCAGATATATTGCTAGTTACAGAAATCTCATCTTTCTGGAACTGAATCTGAAATTCTTAGACCCTGCAAATCATCAGGCATGAAGTAGGTGTCTCCAGATCAGGAGCCGGAGCTCTTTCTTCCCCAGCAATTTAATGTACATGTTAAATAGCCTATAGGATTAAACATTAAGAGAGGCCTAACAAGACCTTTAGTCTGATGGGACAGGCTAAACAAACAAGCCAACAAATGAAGTCCAACCAACATGTTCTGAATCGATATTTGCAAAACTCAGAAATAATTTCCTTCTGCTTCAGGATGTTACTTCTGATGATTCTATTGTACAGTGGTAGTCAACCTGGTCCCTACCGCCCACTAGTGGGCGTTCCAGCTTTAATGGTGGGCAGTAGGGGTTTGCTGTAACTCTGCTCTATAAATTTTATAAAGTAAAGTTACTTCCCTACTTTATAAATCACCATTACTGTAGAACCGGTGGGCGGTTAGAAAATTTTACTACTAACCGATACAAAAGTGGCGGGTAGGTATAAAAAGGTTGACTACCCCTGCTATAGTAGATGGACTACAGGCATAGGCAATTTTCCAAAAATGAAATCTAATCAGAAATCAGGCTAAATGTATATATCGCTCCACTGATTATTTGCTGAAAATGACCAAGAATTTTTAAATTTAAATTTGTTAACAATAGCAGCAAGTATGTGCCCTGTTTTCAATACACACTAAAAATTAAGCTATGAAACAAAAGTGTTATGAAAAAGCTGCAAATGTGAGAAAAACATATCAATTTCACTTTTTGCTACTGAGAACAGATTTCTAGTTACGCATGTGGTCAGAGACATCTAAATCTGATACCAAGTACGTGTGGAATTACTTTTAAACAAACATCCATAGGATTGTGTCTGATACTTTCTCCCAGCTATTATTACCAACTTGGTGTTACTAGTACAGTAAATGGATATTAGAATTAAGGGAACAAATACAAGTATTTAAGCCTGAAATTTTTTAGCAGGCTAACGTACATAAAACTCAACTTAAAGCAACTTGTTCTTGTTTCAATGAAATTTCTTTCCTAAGAGCCAGAAACTCATTGCATTAATCAGACATCTTCTATTTAATAGCCAGTTAGCTGGGGAGGTGGAGGTGTGGGGGGTGTTCACAATCATTGGGAGACACAGATTGCCTTAGAATAGGGCTGTCAAACTCCCGGCCCGTGGACCAGATGCATCACACCCACACTCAGTTTAGCGAAGGGGGGGAAAATCCCGATGCGTCATGTGATGCTGCCGTGACAAGTTGAGTTTGACACCCCTGTTTTACAATTTTGGTCAAATGTGCAATTTTTGTTTGCTGTATTAAGTATCAAGCTAACTGATATGGAAGAAAAATCACTATACTTTCTTTTGGCATTTATGGTAGAATTGAACAAATATAATCTGCCTCTTTATCTTTTCCTTGATGCTTTATAATTAGAATAGCATGAGTTGTGTTGAAAGCATTAATCTCTCTGACCATGGCTGCTGAAAATTAAATTTAAATTTTCCTACCTTCCTATATTAATTAAAATCCCAGCCACCAATTGATGTGCTAGAACTCTACTCAATTTTCATCTTCCTCTTCTTCCCCTCTACTCTGACCATTAGTATACCAAATAATAGCTGTAGTCCTTCTTGTATCTCAATAGCTACTTCCTTCCAATTCTTTTTGTAGTAAAATAAATACCTTCCAAAGTCTATGGCTTAGCTTGCAGTTCAGTTCTTCCTGGGAATGTGAGTGTTGCATAAGCTAATGGAGACAGAAAGTTAAATCTTTTGTAGAATTTAACTCTCAATGTAACTCCAGACTTAAGTATTAAACTATGTGAAAAGTTGAGTAGAAATTCTATTGTAAAGACCATGCAATTAAATATCAGAATCTAGCCCACTAAAACTTGACTAAACCTTACTCCTATTTTCTGCCCTTTGTATGAAACATAGTGTGTTTTTTTTTTTAGGTCTCAACCTTTTTTGAAAATAAAAAAATGTAAACATATTTACAGGAAGTCAAAAACATTTTTCTTTTATTTAGCTGACAGATATATTCTTCACATTATTTCCAACCAGCTACCACTGCCTTTCATACTTTTATCACTTCCATTTATGGTTTAATAATAATATTTTAAAAATAATAAAAAATAACGGATATGCTCTCTAGTTGATGAAATACTATGTCGGTATCTTCTTTAAAATTATAATTAATGCATTACAAAACAAAGAGATTTCATAACTGGCATTAGACAGAATATGCATAGAATTATTTATTGTTCGTGGTTTAAAATATTTACTTTTCCATCATATTACAGTGAATACATTAGCATTGTTCATTTATGAAAATTAAAAAAAGCGACATTAATTAATCACATGTCTTAACATCAAGAAATTTGGAATATCAGTCCTTAGAAAAATATGTTAATTTAATTTAGTTGAAAAAGTAGAACAATTACCATAGTGGTAAAGAGTCTTTTAATACTAAGAGTATTTAATCAGTAAGGCAGTTAATTCCATCTCTTTAGTTTCAAGATTAATTTCAATATGAAGGCACTAATTAGCATTATTTCTTTAACAAATCAGAATAGATTTGGTAAAGTTATACATAAACTAAATCACATCATCTTAAAATCTTCAACATTCTTATGTCACTATTGACCTTAAAAGACATGTCTAGCATGTAGACATGTAGTAATACTCCTCTTGACTTTATTGCTTAATCAAATCTAACCACTTTCACAGCAGCTTTATGAATGTGGATATTCAGTTACTCTACATCAAGTGCATGTTAGACATATGGTCACCCTAGTTGTTTGTAAATGGTGTTACTGTGTTCTGGCAGCTATCTGATATAAGCTCATTCATTTCATTTTGCTTGCTTTCTTCTTTGTTCCCCTGGATGGCATGATTTTTGGGGATTTTTCCTCTTCGAGACCTTCTAACACAGAACTTCAGCAACAAATACGAGAATTCTGCTACATTTAGTAGAATGCAAATGCCAGACACTGTAATCATAAAAATGGTAAATATTGTCTTTTCAGTGGGTCGGGAAACAAAACAATCCACTATATTGGGACATGGCCAAACACTACATTTCAGTAGGCGAGGCATGTGATATCCCTCGTACATATAGTAAAACACATACATGAAAGAAGCTTCAAATATCAGCCTGAATAAGATGCTGGCAGTGTATGTCCACCACAAAGGACCCTCAATGTGGAACCTCTGTCTCTTTATTTCTTCTATGTCCTTGAATTCACAGTTTTTATCTCCTCTTTGGAACTTCTTTTTCTTTTCATGCCTTCTATATGCCACATGCATGGCCACCAAAAGTGCAGGAGTAGAAACAAAAATGAGCTGGAGGGCCCAGAGTCTGATGTGAGAAACTGGGAAAAAATAATCGTAGCAGACGTTTTTGCATCCTGGTTGCAAAGTATTGCAGACAAAGTCATCTTGCTCATCGCCCCAAACTTCCTCTGCAGCAACTACGAGGATCATAATACGGAAGATGAAAAGAACAGTCAGCCATATCTTCCCGATGCTGGTGGAATGTTTGTTCACTCCCCCTAAAACAGACTGCAGGGTTCCCCAGTCCATGTTATTGTCTGAGCTTTGGGTCCTGTTAAGACAAAAAGATGTTTTTTAAAAATTATATCATAGTTTTGTAAAGCTGCTTCTGGATTAGCATGAATAGTTCATTCAAATAAATGATATAGCAATAGCACTTAGACTTATATACAGCTTCACAGTGCTTTACAGCCCTCTCTAAGCGGTTTTACAGAGTCAGCATATTGCCCCCAGCAATCTGGATCTTCATTTTATCCAACTCAGAAGGATGGAAGGCTGAGTCAACCTTGAGTTGGTGAGAATTGAACTGCCGGTGATCAGCAGAAGTAGCCTGCAGTATTGCGTTCTAATCACTGCGCCACCAAGGCTCATATATAAGCAATTAAAATATTTTTTTAAAACATCCATATCTTAAACAGTTTATTTTCGAATGTCATTTCAACAGGGATAGCAAAAATATTGTAGCAAGCTAAAATGCAATTATCCTTTTCTGACTTAAAGGTAAACATATGTGCTAGTCATTCCCAACTCTAGAGGGCGGTGCTCATCTCCATTTCAAAGCTGAAGAGCCAGTGCTGTCTGAAGACATCTCTGTGGTCATGGGGCCAGCATGACTTAATGTCAAAGGTGCACAGAATGCTGTTACCTTCCCACCAAAGGTGGTTCCTATTCTTCTACTTGCACTTTTTACGTCCTTTCGAATTGCTATGTTGGCAGAAGCTGGGACAAGTAACGGGAGCTTACGCGGCGCTAGGGAGTCGAACCACTGAACTGCCGACCTTTCTGATCGACAAGCTGAGCGTCTTAGCCACTGAGCCACTTTTTTCTGACTTAATGATACCAAAATAAATCCAACAGCACTTAGACTAATTCTATAAATAGTGACCAAAGGAAAGGATTTAGATTTGTATATTTATTTATAAAACATATAAAACCAGCTATCTCATAAAACGATTCTAGGTGGCTCCATAAAAATGGTTAAAACAAAAGTAAACTTCTCCCCCTCCCCAAATCAAACAATGGTCCATCACAGTGGCCGAGAGTCACTTTGCAGAGAGAGATGAACGGCATATAAATTTAATAAATAAATAAATAAATCTCAACCATCATCCTAAGCCAATGCTTAGAGGGAAGCATTTAGCCTCCGGAAGGCTAAAAATAACCTAGGTCAGGGTTGTCAAACTGGCGGCCTGTGTGCCAGATCCGTCCTTTGCAGGCCACACCCACCCAGGCTCCGCGAAGGCAAAAATCATCACGATATGTCACATGACGCAATCAGGTTTGATTTAGGTGAACTAGGGGACGCCCAAAACTGTGGTGCTGCTGCATTCTCATTCAGTTTGCAACTTACGGATGACGTTTAAGGAAGTGCATATGGAGGGCATTGCTATAATGCAAATGCGGGGGGGGGGGTGACTAAAGCATGAATATCAGTGAGCTCTCATCTCACATCTTTGCTTGTATTTAATTTGAACACAACCATTTTTGTTTTATATTTCATAAAGTTGTAATATTGCAACACCATATTCAGGGTGCATTTAACTTTAGTCCTTGTAACGTGTCATTCACAGAATTTTCATAATCCTGACTCAGTTTACGAATGTCGAGCAGGAAACAAGCTTAGCCACTTGCAAGTGAATCTGTGTGTCACACCCATTGATTACCTAGGCACCAAAGTATTCTAGGCTCACCAAAAATAATGTGGCATTGTTACTTATAGAGTTAGAGAGACATCTAATATTTAGATTTGGCTACCCAACTGCTGTTACTTAAAGGATGGACGAAATTAAAAGTTTTGAAAAGAATCCAGGGCTGTTTCTGGATTCCCCCCCCCCCCCCCTTAAAAAGAATGTGGTAAATGTACAAAATAAACCTGAACTAACTATTTAGCATAACATTAAAAATACAAGATCTCATGTATTGGTAACAATGGAACTTTTTTTTAACAAACCGTGAAAGTTCAGCTTAGAGTTCTTAAAGCCACTTTATTTTTCACCTATTGCTTTAAGACTATGCTAAGGACTGAAGGGTGGTTTTTCTCAGTGCAGGTAGTCCTCACTTAGCAACCATTTATTCAGTGACTGTTCAAAGTGACAATGCCGCTGAACGAGGACAGCTATATCTGGTTCTTAAAGTTGTATGAGTTATTGCGCCCATGAGGTCATGTGATTGTCATTTGCAACCTTCACTGCCAGTTTCCAACACCAGCATGGTGACCTAGTGGTGAAGATGCTCACCTCCCATTCCGAAGCTGTTCAATCCTAGATAGCGACAGATGTTTTTCTCTCAGGGTGCAAAGAGAAAATATCTACTGTGAACTTCACATAGGCAGTGGGAAAGGCATCTGACCAGTAAATTCTCAGTTCCATTCAGTTGCCTTGACTCTACCCCAAATTAAGGAATTACAGGGTTGTAAAAAGAAAAGAAAAAAAAACGTGCCAGTTTCCAACAACCAAACTCAGTGGAGAAACTGTTGGGAACTGCAATCACATAACATTGCACTTAATGACCATGCATGATTTGTTTAATGACAGCAACTGGAACTACTGTTGTAACTTGGTGCAATCATATGATTTTTTTTGTTTTATGATACGGCTTAGCAATAGAGTTACCAGTTACCAGTCCCAATTACTGAGAACTACCCGT
This sequence comes from Natrix helvetica, assembly GCF_964273705.1. Lineage (NCBI taxonomy): Eukaryota > Metazoa > Chordata > Lepidosauria > Squamata > Natricidae > Natrix > Natrix helvetica. The sequence continues at coordinate 20,659,162 of NC_138550.1, forward strand.
AAATGCCAATGTGGGGAGAAGAAAGATGCTAGGTAGCTATAAATTACTCAGTGTACCTGCACTGCATTTGCCAAATTTCTGAATTCCTTGGGATATTTTTCCAAAAGAAAAGAATTTCCCAAAGAATATGTACTGTAACATCCTTAAAAATAAACAAACAGGAATATTGATTCTTAGTATGACAAAAGGCATTTGGAAAATAGTACTTATGAATTATTCTTAGAGTCAAAAATTGACATGTCTCTGATTCAGTCTATATGCTCAGTGAGCATTAAATAAAGGCCATATGAATCTAACAAAACATATTCACTGAGTGTCAGTTTGAGATAGAATTTGATTTAACTAGAAGTACTTTAAAACACGAAGAAATTTCTCTGTCTCTCCTTCTTTCCCTATAATCCTTAAGAAACATTAGATTCTTGGAGTAATTATTAACTGAGCAGAAGAAAATTAGTATTTCACTTTTCTGATTATATTGCAACAAAGTGTAAAATAGATCATCTTTGTCACACTTTACTACAGATTAAGAAGAAATTATATAAATATATGTGACACACTAGAGAAGCTATTCATACAACTAGGCTTCCTTAGAATGTCCTAGGTGACACCTGTTCTGAAAATTATTGGTTTTCACTTAATAATAAGCCCCATAAAGCTAGTTCAGCTTTAATGAAAATCCAAATAGGATGACCATACTTTCAGAAAATTTCTGTTTGAATAGTGATCTTTATAAAGCCTTCTTTATAAATGACAATAGTATGTAACCCACGTTTTGATGGAGTGATCTCAGGTAATCATAATGGTTTGAAGAGCCAAATCTCATATAAAAAGACTAATGATATAAGTGTGATCTACCCAATGGTGGGATACGACCGCTACACCCCGGTACGGGCGTACCAGTACCTGCTGGGAGCACCAGGTACCATTCTGGTACGGTGCTCTGGAGGGCCCACCCGCCTGCCTGCGCTCCTTACATGTATTTGAGTTGTTCGAGGCTTCCACGCACAGAGCATACGGCGCCTGCGCGACATTCCACCGAACAGCTGGAGCGTTGCAGAGGCATCGCAGAGCATCACGGGCGGTAAGTGTGCATGTGTGCACGGCGCGCGTGCTTCACGTGCTCATGTGATGGACATCCTGCCCCATTGCACTGTACCGGTTGCAACGGGATTTGGAACCCAACATTGGATCTACCTATGACTATATACTGATGTTTCAGCACAGAAGGAAGCTCCCAAGCCTTTCCAAAATACTATATAGCTGAGTAGCATAAACTCCACCAGTTCTACAAAGTCACAAGATATACGATGCGATATGCAAGCCATGTCTATGACCATATAATTTAATAAAACAAAATCACATTTTATTTTCATGTTCACTATAAATTACATATTGTTTTTAAATGTCTGCCACTGTATATACAGTAATAACTGTATACAGATTTAATTTGCTTAAGGAACACTTGGCTACTGGCTTCAAATCAAGAGTTTAGTGTCTTCTATGTGCAGAAAATGATAAGAGACACTGCATGAAGTAATGCTGGACTTCAGACTACTTCACAGACATTGAATTACAAAGTTAATTTCTGATTTGCCAACTCGCAACCTTGTTTTGATTGCCTGGCATGGAAAATCTGTACTACCTGTGCTTTGTTAGTTATGGAAGTCCAAAGTCAACTTGACTTAAAGATCCAGCTCATGACTCTGGTAGATTTGCTGGTGAAAGAACTGAAGCAACCAAACCCACCCCCACAAATCCAAAAATTGTAATGAAATAAGTTTAGAATTTTCACTAATGTGTCTGCCCCTCACTCCATACACTGATTGATAAAAGATTTTATTTTGTTCTCTTTAAGGTGTATGCAAAAAAGGAGAAAGAAGAGAAAACCCAGTAAGACAGTCAATACTGTTCTGTGTATTAAAGTGTATAATTTACTCTGTTACAGGAAACAAAATTTTTAATATAATCAACGCAAGCACATTTTGCAGCTCATTAAATGAACATTATCTTAACAAACAAGTGCTACTTATCCTGACTAAAGCAATATACTAAGAGACTCAAAAACCAGCAATTGACAATTTTATCTACTCATAATATTTCTGTCCTGGCTTTTAAACGATAAAATAATCACAAATCTAAGCTTAGAATTGGACAGACGAACAACAGACCCCGTCACCAGTTCTGGAATGCCTACTTTGTCAGAAGAAAACTCTGCAGATAGAAGGTTATTCTTGTGAGGATAGCTGGAAGGAGGGTCCTGGATAAGACATGTTGTGAATGGGTGCTTGGAGAGTGTGAGCTCTTTCCACAGTCTTATGCCTCTGCTAAGAGGATCCTTAATGAAGTGTCTTAGCTACACTAGCCTGAAGCAAATCCCTTCTGTTGTTCACACAAAGGAAAACTTGAAAAATGCCATATATACTCTTCTGTATAAACAGTTGTTTTTAAAAGCAGCCAAACTGGAAAATGAGCAATGAGTCACTCCTGTACCTCAGCTCTTGGGTTGGACTACAAGATTTTGGCGGGAGAAAGTAGAGACTACATCTCTTTAATCCCCACATCATCCTTCCCTCCCTTCTTCCTTCCTTTCTTTCTGAATTGGAAAGGATTCAATACACTGCATTGATAATAGTTTATTATACTTGCTAATGTTGATTTTTTTTTAAAAAAGCCACAACCTATCAAACAAGACATGCACTCTGGTCAGCTATTTTATATCACTGATCAATGTCCCATTTGTATAACAATGTTCATATTGGATGATTAGCTGACATGGGTGTTAACTAACTTCAACCGATCTTGCACACCTGGACAAGGACAATCCCAGGAAATCCTCAAACCTGTCGTTTGCCAGGGGAGTTGAAAAAAATCCCAAAAGGAGAGCACAACAAATGAATGTCACATTACTGTAAAGAGAACTAGTCATGTCCCTTAAATTGACAAGAGTGAAGCTTCATACCAAACAATCTTTACTGTACTCGTGTCTTTTGAAACAGAAGGAAAGTACATCCTCAACCTATTATCCCAAACTGTTATAGTTAATGAAGTAGATGGAGACCAACATTAATGGGAAAATTATTGCAGGGGGGAACATCTGTATGTGTAGAGTAACAGATTTATTGAGTACTGAATAGAAAAAAATGTGAATTACACAAATTGTTTACTGTATCATATAATATTGGTGATGATGAAAAGTGAAATTCAACAATAACTGGAGATATAAGTGAATAGTTTCTGAACTATTTTAAAACAATAAAAGTCACCACAGTAAATTTGGTAGGGGGAGAGCTATGCCATTGCATGGTAATCAAAGATCAGGAGTCCGGTAGCTACTAAAAAAAGATGGTGTGGGCTTCTTTTGATTCATAGCAAACCTGTTTCTCCAAATTAATTGTGGGACAAATTGTATAGGAAAATTAGCAGGCAGCATTCTTCTGCATATCTAAAGAGGCTACAGTCTATCTCTTCCCACTCAGCCTTAGCTGAACTTGGGAAACAAAATAGAAGAAGACATTTTTAGGAGAGATAGGGTGGACAGGGAAATAAATATTTATTTTATTGATCAATCAAATTGATATGTTTCTCATCTCGTAAATAAATAACTCTAAACAACTTACGAGTAAAAGGCTTAAATCATCCTTTCCTTCCCACAGATGTGCCTGCAAAAGTTCCCTTATTAGCATTTCCCTGTGTTATTTTCCTAAAGTATAATTAGGCTGTCAGAGATCAATGACAATGGAAAAAGTATGGTAAAACATTTATTTTAACCACATTACCCAAGAAAAACTCCAATAGATAAAAGAACTGTTTGGTCAAAACAACAGATGGGGTGGGAAATAGACCTGGTTTATAGAGTGAACTCCGCATATGCTAGAACACACAATGTCCCTAGGGAGGTACACATTAAATTTCTTAGGAAAAGCACAAGAGATGAAATTCTGAATACACAAAGGGGACAAGCCCTGACATACAAAGATAAGGAGATAACCATACTGAAACAGATCCCCAAGAAAGTGAGGGAGAAAAGAAAATATTATTCGCAATTGGCGAATAAATTATACCAGAAGGGGGTGTGGTTTCGTTGGTTGCTGCCTGAAGGTATGTTAATATTCTGGGAGGAGACAAGACTCAGAATTAATGCACTCATAGAGGCGCAGGCCTTTATGGAAAAAAATAAACTACTCCTAGAAAAACCAGACATCTCAGCAGATGCACAAGACACGGGAGGGGCCGGAGCACTGCCAACGGGGGGAGATGGGGCGACATCAAGAAAGCTCAGATCACACAAATCAGTAAGAAAATCCACATCACATAAATTGATTGAAATTATTAATGAACTTACCACACTGACTATATGTTATTATGTAATATTTGAATGCTTTGCAAATGTACACCACGAGTCTGGAGGGGGGGTATATCTACCGCAGTTTGCGGCTGCCACAATTTGTAACTTTCCCCATACCTTTTCCTTTTGTAAAACACCAAAAAACCAATAAAACTTTGTTAAAAAAAAAAAAAGAACTGTTTGGTCATCAATCCAAAACCACATTAAAATATCACTTCAGTTAAATCACTGTTTCTGAGAAACAGTTAACACTTTTCTTTCTTAATCAGTAGAAAACCAGATAGTTAGCAAGGAAGAATCTATGACTTTACATTGTAAATGCAATAGTGTTTAATCTACAGGCAAGACTTTCATTAAAAAAAAATTGGCTGATATGTGTTGCAAATTTATATTTGCCTATCTTGTTTTAGTTGTTAGATCATAAAATATCCAGAAAAATCACACATTTTCCCAAATATGTAAGCAACAATAAGTTAAGGACGTTGACATAACTTTTTTGTACCACTTTTAATACTTACATATATTGAATTATATAGAACTCTTCAAAGCTAGAGCTTATTTCCAAATTTCATGAAAATAAGATAAGATAAAAGAAAAGGAAATTATCTATTATATATATGAAATATTTATAAAAGCCCATTTGTTTTATTTTATTTATATTTCAATCAACTTTCTAAAGGGAAAAACAGTTATGTGAAGAAATTTATACTGCAATTACACTTCACTGGTAAACCTTTACCATTGGAGCATTAAGTACTTCCACATATTTTTTCCAAAGAGGGAATGCCATTCCAAAACTAAATTTTGATCCCAACATTCATTTTCAATCACATCTATTATTGTCATATTTTGGTAGCCTTTATCACATACAGTTTCAAAGGAACTTGTACATTCACAGGATGACGTAAATTCCCTAAATATTTCTTTTTTTAAAAAAATTAATTTTATTGAACTTATTTAAATGTTAAAGAACAAAACACAACTCATTACAGCGGTTTCATATCAGTATCATTAATATCATTCATATTTATATAAGCTCTATTTCTATATTCTCTAGTAATTCTCCCTAAATACCATGTTTCCCCGAAAACAAGACAGGGTCTTATTTTCTTTTGACCCCCGAAATAAGCACTTGGTCTTATTTTTGGGGAGAACTTATTATTTTTGAGGCACAGGAGGCAGCGAGCCTGGTCACCTCATGGCTGCTGCTGTGTTGCAATATTTTCAGGCAGGGTTTATATTAGCGCATGCGCTCAAAAACCCAATTGGGCTTATTACCCGGGGAGGTCTTATTTTAGGGGAAACAGGGTATTTCAATATTGTAGATAGGAAACTAGCTTCCCAACTTGATGAAACAGCTTGTGTGTAAGAACGGACTTCCATGGACAGACATTGTTCCAGTGTCATATGCAAACAGACCTTGAAAGGCTAAGCAGGGTCAGTCTTAATTAATACTTGAATGGGAGCCGGCTGGCAAATTCCAAGGCTGTAAGATAAACTGGGAAGATCATCCCAGAAGAAGTCAGGGGCAAACAACCTATGTACTGTTGCCTGCTTACCTACAAAGTCATCAAGACTCAAGAGAGACTACACGGATCAACCACATGTACATGAAGTACAAACAAAGCATTACCACTTTGTCATAGGTGACAAAGACGAAAAGATGAAAAATGGGAGACACTGATTACAGCATAGGCAGAAAAATCATATATAATTATTGGGTAGGGGACGATAGCAAAAAAAAGTAATATAAACCACTCATGGTTAGAACTTGCTTGCTTTTCCAAGTGATGAAAAATAAGTTGCTTTAAAATTTAGTAATTTAGGGTGCTGTTAAATTTGTAAGTGCATTCTTGGAAAGGTCAACAAAAGAACCATTTTGAGGATTAGCCAAGTAGTAATTATTTGAATCTTCTCAAAGAACATCTGAAAGAAGAGTTGATTTTATCAGCTAGGTTGAGTGATCTGTGCAATTTGTTATCTTTGTATGAGACAGAAGAGAACGAAGTAAAATACTCTAAAGTCTTAATTATGATCAAAGCAAGAAAGGAAAATCTGATTTCTCTTCAAAGAAATTGGCTTCTAGCCCTGGATTGTCATTATGGGAGAGATTAGAAAACAAAAGAAAATGCAAGAGATCAATTGGAGAAATAGATTCCACATTGTGAGATTGTTTTTTAACCCCACATTTACTTAACCTGCTGTGCTGCAAGTCAATAACAAACCAGTCTACTACTTTTAGTAAAGAGAGCAGAGACCTTACCTTCTTTAACCCTGCTTTTTGATACTAGACCAAAATAAATAAATAGCCAAGTAAAGAAACTGTACTAGAACTGAATAGACTATTATTACAAAATTATAAAACTGGAAAAGGAAATTTGAAAAATGAAACAAGATTTAGTGGTACCTAAAAGCATTCACTAATAGATCCCCTTTTCATAAATTATTAATATTGCTGTCACAGGACTCTTTGATTGTAGAGAAAAAAAAACCTTCCTTAGAATAGTCCAATTGGACAAGAAAATGCTCCTTGACATTCTTTCCAATAGCACATAGACAGGGCCCCCCCAAAACTGTTTTAAGGTCACCAAAGTGAATCCTCCCATATGCAAGGGATGAAAGATGGTTGTTTTTCCATCAGCATCTGGGATTTTACCGTCCAGAAATGAGGAAGAGCCCTTTTGGACTGGACCAATTCAACATCCCCTCCTATCACCCGGGGAAAGTCCATATGGAGGACAATCAGGAAGTCTATGTACTTATCTATTTATTTATTTAATTTACATGCCGCCCGTCCCAGTCGGCAGCATCTCTCCAGTCAACAAGGACGATTCCTCGGCCAGAACTCATCTAACCCTCTTTCTTCTGCCAGCTCCTCTTTCACCCTACGCCAAAGACTTGGCGACACTCCGGTCCCTAAAAAGGGAAAGACGCCGCCGTACAGGAGGACGACTTTGGGTTGTAGAGGGCGCTTCGCAACTCCGCTGGAGAAGGAAACAGGAGAAGGGAAGGCGGACGAAATTTGAGTCCCCGCACTTGAGGATCGCGCGCAATCCATCGGCAGACGCGCAAAGCCATCCAGCCCCTTAGAACCATCCATTCACTTACACATACGCTCCCACACCGGTCCCTTATCCTCGCCCAAAGGCGTCGAGCTCTTACAGGGTTCCCCTCCCCTCCGAGGGAAGCTCACCTGTTCGCCTCCCAGGTAAACCGAAATCCCCGAGCGCTCCGCCGAGCCGAGCGCACCAGGTAGGGGCGGCTTGAGGATCCAGGCTATCGGCGGGGAGAGGCTTTCTCAGCTAGCTAGCAACCGCGCGGAGCGTCCCCTCTGCGCTTCGGGTGCGCCGGGATCCTCTGAGCCAAGCAGCCTTTCCTCCGCCGCGATCTGCGAGGTCTTCCCTGTTGGAGCGCGGCGGCTTTTTAACCGCGCCCCTTAGCTGCCCGCCTTCTCTTGACGCGCCGTGGGTGGCGGTGGGAAAGCCTGGTCTGTAGAAAGGCGGCGAGGAAAGGAGGGAAGGTCGGGAAAAGCAGAGAGGAGAGAAAGGGGCAAGGCGAGGAGAAGGAGCCGCCTGCGCGAACCTGACGCCCCTCTCGGCCAGGATACCCGTAGGCACAAGAAGGAAGAGAAGAGAGTCTCCTCTTTTGCCCGCCTCAGCACGGCGCCTTCTAGATGCTTTAAAGCAGGGGTCTCCAACCTTGGCAACTTTAAGCCTGGAAGACTTCATCTCCCAGAATTCCCCAGCCGGAATTTGGGGGATTCTGGGAACTAAAGTCCTCCAGGCTTAAAGTTGCCAAGGTTGGAGACCCCTGCTTTAAAGGACCTTCCCCCTCCCCTCTTCTTCTGGAATTCAGTCGCAGGTGTGGGGGGATTGAGCTGCCCCAATACCCACCTTGCGTTGCCCCCTTCCCAAGCTGGGAATATTGCAATTAGGCTCTCCCCCACATACACACACGTAGGAGGAGCTGCAGGCCACAAAAATGAAAAAGAATATGGAAGGAAGATTGTCGTCCAGGTAGTCCTCAACTGACTCAAATACTTCTGTTGTCTAACATTGGTTAGGACGTGGTGGCTAAGACACTGAGCTTGTCAATCGATCAGAAAGGTCGCCGGTTCGCCGGTTCGAATCCCTAGCGCCACGAAACGGAGTGAGCTCCCGTTACTTTTCCCAGCTTCTGACAACCTAGCAGTTAGAAAGGACGTAAAAAAGGCAAGTAGAAAAATAGGGACCACCTTTGGTGGGAAGGTAAAAGCATTCCGTGTGCCTTTGGCATTTAGTTATGCCAGCCCCATGACCACAGAGACGTCTTCGGACAGTGCTGGCTCTTCGGCTTTGAAAAGGAGATGAGCACCGCCCCCTAGAGTCGGGAACCTTTAACTTTAACATTGGTTAAGTGAGTTTTGCCCCATGTTACAACCTTTCTTGCTGCAGTTCTTAAGTGAATGGTTGCAGTTGTGAAGTTAGTAACATGGTTTGTTAAGTGACTCTGGTTCCCCCATTAACTTTGCTTTGTCAGAAGGTCGCAAAAAGGGATCACGTGACCCCGCGACAATGCAACGGTCATCAATGCGAGTCGGTTACTGAACATCTGAATGTTGATCACATGACTCGTGGGGACGCTGCGACGATTGCAAGTGTGCAAAATGGTCATCGGTCACTTTTTCAGTGCCATTGTAACTTTGAACGCTCACTAAATGAACTGGTTTAAGTCGAGAACTGCCCTGGTTCTGCCTTAATTTCTCAGCAGAATGAAAGCCTTCAGATCCTTGTGCAAAAGAATAAAGGAAGAAGCAATTGAGATTGGAGGAGTCAAAGTCTGGCATGTGCAGGTATTTTATTCCTTGATTTACAACTACAATTGGTATCACCATTTCTGTTGCAAAGCCAGGCAATTGTTAAGTGAGTTACTCCCCTTTTTACCACTTTTTTTGTCACAGTTTGTGGCAAATCACCCCAGTTGTTAAGTGAATCACAGAGTCATTAAGTACATCTGCCTCCCCCTATTAACTTTGCTTGTCAGAAACCAGCTGAGAAGATTTCAAATTCTGTTCACATGGGATGCTGCAACCATCATTTATAATATTGGTTGCCAAGCGCCTAAATTTCTATCACATGACCATGGGCATGCTGCCATGCTTGAAAATGTGGGGACCGGTCATAAATATATATATTTTTAATCCAGTGGTGGTGTAACTGAATGGTCACTAAACAAAACAGTTGTAAGCCGAGGACTAACCCTGTATCACAAACAATATGCATAAAACTCATAGTGCTCACATTCTATTTAACTGAAGACTAAGGATCAATGGGGTTGAAGGAGAGAGAAAGTACTTAGAAATTCATAGTGATCTACTATATGTCATCCAGAGATCAATCAGTTGATGCAAATCTACCTTGATTTAAAGCATGGGTGTCAAACTCACGGCATCACGTTGTCGTCATGTGACGTATCACGACATTTTTCCCCCCTTTGTGGAGCTGGGGTAGGGGTGGGGTGCAGGTTATGTATGATGCATCCAGCCCATGGGTTGCCAGTTTGACACCCCTGACCTAAAGCATTCAACAAAATCCGGTAGGGATATTCCTCATAATTTCACTTCACAAGGAAGACTGGTGTTAATAGAGATTAGGAAAGGAAATGTGTGTGGGCGAGAACTTAAGAAATTAAGTTCTGTCTCCAGGTTCATATTTCTTCATTCTGACGGGACAAGATCATTCACAAAATGCATAGCAAAAGTGAAATTTTATGACATTGTTTCCCTGTCAGGATATAATGTTCACTTCCAAATAACAGGTTCCTTGTATATATCAATATAGGTATGCCAAGATAAAGTACAAGAGTTTGTGTTGTAGCTGATATTGTAGAAAAAATGTTTAAATTTGAAATGTAGCAAGATCAAACATGAAGATTGGATATTGCCTTTCCTTTATATGCCAAAGAAAATATTTAAGGTAAGCTAAAAAAATAGCTAATGCGACTGCAGCTCTAACTTTCCAGAGGGTTGAAACATCGTAAATATGTTCAGTGTGTTAACTTTTTATATTATAACATTAGCTGCTTTTGTTAAGATCCAGACACCTCCCAAAAAAAGATAATACCCAATATTCAGAACTAGACACATTTGCTTAATTTTAGAAAACACATTGAAACGCTTGCCTTTTCAACTTTTTAGTTACTTGTAATTAGCATGTACTTTTCTCTATATCAGTGATGGCTAACCTTTTTGTCGTTGCATAATGCAATGTGCGCGTGACCACCCGATGTGTGCCCTGCACATGCCCATGCGACCCCCATGCTCCCTTCACTCCTTGCGCATGCATGTGTGACCCCCCCGCATGTGTCCCCATGCCCCATTTTGGGCCTGGAAGGCCTCCTGTACCAACCTGGACGCCAAAATGTGGCACGGGGCGCTGTGCAAGGCCCCAAAATGCAATGCGAGCGCCCCCGTGCATGCACCTCACCCCCTGCACATGCATGCACGCATCTCCACATATGCCCTGCCCTCCACACATGCATGGCAGAGACCTGAAGACCAGCTGGCCAGTGGGAGGTGTGCACGCATGTGCGGTGGAGCTGGGCTGGGGCGACAGCTGGGTGCCCGCAGAGAGGGCTCTGCATGCCACCTGTGGCACATGTGCTATAGGTTCACCATCATTGATCTATATATTTCCATTATTCCTAAAAGTACACAGTTTCATTTAAAAGTCCAGATTGTCATTTGGTAAAGACAAGTACAGCATCACCCAACTCTGGAAAAGATATATGTATTTACTGGATTTTCACTTTTCCAGGTGCTTCCAGATAAGGCTTTGAAAGTAATTAAGAGCATTTAGTCACATTGCAACTGCAAATAGGAATTGCTTATTTAATAATGAGCCTGGGTGTATGTGATTTTTTTAAAAAAATGTGTTGCCTGCACAAACTTTAACTAGCTTTGCCTACGCATGCTGATGCATTGCTCTCTTTTCAAACTGGGCCTATTCTGGCTACAATTCTGGCAGGAGTATCAGAACACCCTATTCGCCTTCCAGATATTTTGGACCAACTCCCAGCAGCCCAACAGTTAATGCAAAGATTGTGAGAAATCTAGTGCAAAACATCTGGTGTGTACCCAGTTGCTTACCCCTGAGCTATGGTAAATATTTAATGCACATACTTTGCAAAGAAGATAAATCTTTTGAACCCAGAAATTACCTCAAACCGTCATTTCCTTTTGCACAACTCTGCACAATTAACTAATGACAAACAAGTAGTGTCACATGGATTGTCTTATTGGCAATCTAGCTCCCATAATATAATCCTTAATTTTCATTTTGTATATGTATGTATATGTATGTGCTTGACTTAAAATAATTTCTTAATTGGAGGCTGTCGAAAAAAGACCAGAGCTGTTCTTGAAGGGGGATTTCATTTGAAGCAAGGTGCTGATCTGAACACATCCAGTTTTGGGCACCACATTGCAAAGAAGATGTTGAGACTTTAGAAACAGTGCAAAAAAAGCAATTAAGATGACTAAGAGCCTGGAGAGAGAAAAAACCTATGGAAAAACAGTTGCAGGAATTGTATATGGTCAGTCTAGAGAAAAGAAGGACTAGGGGTGACATGACAGCAATGTTGCAGTATTTGAGGAGACGCCACAAAGAAGAGAGGGTCAACTTATTTTCCAAAGCACCAGAAGGCAAGACAAGAAACAAAGATTGGAAACTAATCAAAGAGAGAAGCAGGGGTGAAATTCAGCAGGTTCTGATAAGTTCTGGAGAATCGGTAACGGAAACTTTGAGTAGTTTGGAGAATCGGCAAATACCATCTCGGGCTGGCCCCAGAGTAGGGTGGAAATGGAGATTTTGCAATATCCTTCCCCCAGGAGTGGGGAGGGAATGGGGATTTTGCAGTATCCTTCCCCTGGAGTGGGGAGGGAACAGGGGTGGGTTCCTGCCAGTTCCACAAATCTACCGTGCCGTTTAGAACCGGTTCCAGCTCCCTCCCCCTCCCCGCCCGTCCGCACATCATCAAGATGAAGAGCGAGAGGAGGAATTCTGGGAGTTGAAATCCACAAGTCTTAAAGCTGTCAAGTTTGAACACCCCTGGGTTTTTTTTTCTAAAGGGTTAGGGTGCAAGGGTCTTGTAACTTGACAGCTTTAAGACTTGCGTGCTTCAAATGCCAGAGTTCCTGAGCCAACATTTTGGTTGCTAAGCAAGAGCGTTGTTAAGTGAGTTTCACCACATTTTACAAGTTGGCCACACCCACCCAGTCACATGGCTGGTAAGCCACTCCCACCCAGTCACATGGCTGGCAAGCCACTCCCACAAAGCAGGCCACACCTACAGAAGAGGTTTTTAAAAAATTTGAAACCCACCACTGGGAGGGAATGGAAATTTTGCAGTATCCTTCTCCTGGAGTGGGTTGGGACTGGAGATTTTGCAGTATCCTTCCCCTGCCACGCCCACAGAACCGGTAGTAAAAAAAATTGAATTTCACCACTGGAGAGAAGCAACCTGGAATTAAGGAGAAACTTCTAAACAGTGAGAACAATTAATCAGTGGAACAGATTGCCGTCAGAAGTTATAGGTGCTTCATCACTGGAGGTTTTTAAGAAAAGATTGGACACCCACTTATCTGAAATCGTATAGGGTCTCCTGCCTGAGCAGGGGGTTGGACTAGAAGACTTCCATGGTCCGTCCCAGCTCTATTCTAATTGATTGATTAATTGATAGGTAAGGGGTGATGAAATCATATGATCAGTATTTATGCAGGGAGTTATTCTTAGAAAAAAAATATGATCAGAAGAAATTCTTGTTGCAATGTTGGTGAAAGACAAAAGACAAAAGAAAAAAAGACCAAACAGGCCTACCCTTTGATTATAAGGATGATGAAATGTCAATTACTTATCTGCATTTATAAGATCCGTTAGTTGTCCTCTGGTGGCCTTCTTTAAAATTAGCTGTTGGCAAACTTCTTTCATCTGCTGTGACAATTTTGCCAAGACTTACAGACAAAATTGCTCACATTTCACTCAGAGGGAGGAGTTGGCTCGGCAGAGTCTTGTGAGATATTTGGTTATTCATTTATGGAGACTTTAATTCACTTCAATCTGACCAACACTAAGCATTAACTTAGGCATTAACTATGTGTCTCAACAACTGCATTCAGACTCATGAGCGAAGAACAGCTACAATTCTCTATCTTCTCTATCTATGGCGCTGACTATTGTACTCTGGCTATGGACTCCAGGGAAGTGACATTTGCAGAAGTCATCTGAGAGTCATTTGAACTTGTGGATTCTGTGGTACTGACACAGTGAGTTGTGCCACAGATTGTCTGGATCTGGGTCTTTCTGGTTGGTTCAAACTGACATTTTTGACAAAGGGAATGATGTTAAGGGGCTTTAAAAAGGTAATGCAATTGCCCTCAGGAATCCATGGATTGACAACTACTGCCCTGTCTCCAGTCTTCTCTTTTAGGAGAAGTTTGCCGGGAAAGTGCCTAGAAGACAACTAGAGAGAGCCTGTGCAAAGTGGATTATTTAAATCCCTTCATGTCTGGGTTCAGGACTGAGCATCGGAAAGATGGCATGTACCAGCCTTATACAGTAGACCAAACCATGCTATGTAGATATCTATGGAGATTCTCAGTCATCCAGGTCATGGTTGTCCCAAAGGTGCTTGCTATTTTTTTTTTCAAGAGGCAACTGGACTTTCTGGTTTTTCTTTGAAGACATTTCGCTTCTCATCCAAGAAGCTTCTTCAACTTTGACTGGGTGGTGGGGAATGGAAGGATGCTATGGTAGACCTAAACTATTTTTATTGGAACAACTATAATAACAGAATCTTGTAAGTTTGAATGTGCTCCATCCCTCCCTTACTTTAAGACGGACTTCTCAGAGGATATCTGAGACAGATGAGGAGTAATAAAGGAGAATATTTTCAGCTCAGGATTGAAATGAAGGGTCCTTGGTGCTCTCTGAGTTGGCTTGATTTCTTGCAGATGTTTCATTACCCAAACTAGATAACATCACCATTGCTGCTGATTTCTTTTTTTGGAGATCTCACCAACACCGATGATATTACCTAGTTTAGGTATTGAGACATCTGCAAGAAAACAGGCAAGCCTCAGAAAGCACCAAGGACCCCACTGATGGGGTGGGTGGGAGCAGGATGGGGAGGAGGTAGAATCTGCTGTTAAACTATCAACTATCTCCACAGTGATGTTCCCTCATTGGAGTCCCAAGCTAACTAGAGAGCCAAGTCTTTAGGCTCTTGTGTAAGGTCTCAAGGGTTGGAGGCAACCTCACTCAGGAGGGCAAGATGTTCCAGAGAGCAGGTGCAAAGGCCCTTCTCCTGGACCTATGTACAACCATGTGCTTTAGCCACATTGGTTGACAGCTAGATTCCGGATCAAATTCAAGGTGATAATTAGATGAGGCTCTTTATGATGTGAGGCCTCTGGGGCTCTCTGCTCCAAATATAATTTGTCTGCCCAATAATTGCTGCCAGTGATGCATATCATGGGTATTTCCCTTTCAGAATATTGAAGAAAGAGCTTAAGATCTGGTTTTCTTGCATCTCACTCTACTGTCTCCCTATTAATATTCAGGAAGGCTCTTAAAATGAGTCCTTTCTGTAGAGACTTTGGAGTAGAAGATCCCTATAATTGGGGGATGCTGACTCTGTGACTGGCTTTGAATGCAACCATTGGTGTCTAAAAGATTTTATATTTAATTATAGTTTGTTTCAATGGCTACTTTTAAAACTACCTAAATATAAGCCACCAAAAATCTTTGATGAGACTCTTTGATAAGTAAATGTATTAAGGAAATTATATCACGGGAACCACAGAAAGTTTATCTAAATAGCTTCTCTTATCTTTGAGTGGGATGATCTGAGATGTCAAAAAGAGAATAAATGCACATTAACGTACAGGAGGTAGCCTTTTTTGTTTGTTTACTAGCTTTAGGTTAATATAGGTAAAAAAAATCTTGAATTTGTTTGCTATCTCTATTTTCTACGAGACTATTAAGAATAGCTTGAAGATGCTTTCTCTTTGCATAGTCATTATTAGGGTGTGGGATCACCATCAAGTGTTTTCTGTCCAGCTGAGTCAGTTGAAGTAACTATAGTATGTAGGTTCATAGTTCTTCAACTTAAAAGATAAAACTAAAAGTCACTTATCTGTTCATTAACTAAGATTAGCAATTTATATTAAAAAAGTGACTAGTGGAAGTATTGACTGTAGTTGAAAATTACTTTTCATTGTGGAAAACAAAGAGCCTTAGTCATTTGATAAAACAAGTTTTAACGATTGGATTTTTCTAAAACTTTTTCAAAATATTTAAACTAAATGACGTATTTTAGGTAATCCTTGTGTGTATAAATTATTTTAATATTGCTAGCACTGCTGATGTTACGTATTTTGGGTAACAAAACATTAACATGCAAGAAAACAACCAAACTCCGAGAGCACCAAAGACCCTGGATTATTTTAATTCTAAAAGATTCTAGTAACTGTAAGTGAAATAGGGATTACCATGACTTGAATGATTGAAAATCTTCATAGACAAGTGAAATATTTTACAAGAACAAAACGTTCCTTAACATATAAAGCTATTTTAAAAAAAGATGTGATACAATTTTTGGCTTTAAATTCAAATATTTAATATTTAATATTCATGTTTTCATCACATTCAAGTTCTGTAGAAGCTCAGGATATAATCCTTTTAGGTAATTGGAAAAATTACAAAATAATGCATCTCTGAACTTTAAAAAAAAAGTAGGAAATTTAGGAAAAGGAAAATAGCAATTAAATGGTCTCTGTGGGCTTTAAATCAGCAGCTTTCTGTTTGCAAAGTAAATGATATTTTTTATTTATTTATTTATTTTATTTCTTAGATTTTTAGACTGCCCCTCTCCCAAAAAGGGACTCGGTTATGTACATAATTCATGATAAAGCTGGCCATAAAACATATCAGTGAGAATAGTAAGCACTGACGCAGCTGAAAGGAAGAAGAGGAAACTTAAGGAGAGAGAGAAAAACCCTACAAAAATAGCATAGATGAATATTTGGTTTCTGAGTTTCCTCTTTTTTTGTACGTCAAGTGATTTACAGTGTTTATAAACACAAACTTTAGAAATCATATCGTTGCTTCATATGTAATATGTCTGAGAGTTATTCTTGATTAAATTTAAAATAATATGTAGGTAGGTAGGTAGGTAGATACGGTAGATGATAGATAGATGATAGATAGATAGATAGATAGATAGATAGATAGATAGATAGATAGATAGATAGATGATAGATAGATGGATGATAGGTAGCTAGATGATAGGTAGCTAGATGATATATAGATGATAGCTAGGTAGGTAGGTAGGTGGATGGATGGATGGATGAATGGATAGATGATAGATGATAGATAGATGATAGATAGATAGATGATAGATAGATAGATGATAGATAGATAGATAGATAGATAGATAGATAGATAGATAGATAGATGATAGATAGCTAGATAGCTAGCTAGCTAGCTAGCTAGATAGATAGATAGATAGATAGATAGATAGATAGATAGATAGATAGATAGATAGATGGATGATAGGTAGATAGATGATAGGTAGCTAGATGATATATAGATGATAGGTAGGTAGGTAGGTAGGTAGGTAGGTAGGTGGATGGATGGATGAATGGATAGATGATAGATGATAGATAGATGATAGGTAGGTAGATGATAGATAGATGATAGATAGATAGATAGATAGATAGATAGATAGATAGATAGATAGATAGATAGATGATAGATAGATGATAGATAGATAGATAGATAGATGATAGATAGATGATAGATAGATAGATAGATAGATAGATGATAGATAGATAGATAGATAGATAGATAGATAGATAGATAGATAGATAGATAGATAGATTGGTACCCGGTGCTCCCGGCAGGCACCACTCCCTATCAGGGGAGGGGCTTAGGCCACAGGATCATTTCCAGGTTTATGGTGAGGCATATTGATGCTATCTGGCAGATAAAATTGTTTGGATTTACTCAGTGTTGGACTTCTACTACCCAATATATTCTAGAAGTGCTGCAGGTCCCCTCCATTAAATGTTGTCATTTTGTGGGACCTAGAAAGCATGCTCTCTCTGTTTGTGGGGTCCACCTCTGGAATAGCATCTCCCCAAAGATAAGGATGCATTCTATCTTCTAAGGAACTGGAACATTTTGTAAACCTTCCTTTAGTCTCAGGCCTGGAACTGATGTTTATTCTTTGTTCAATGGCCCCTGCTTAGTTTAATAGTCTGAGTTGTCTGATTCAGTGTTTTTAGTTGTTTTTATAGTTTTGAATGGTTCCCAGAGTCCACTGAATCTGGGCAGCCAATATATTTAAACAAACAAATGAAGTGCTGCTTGAATTAAATGTTATTCTTGTGATTTATTTTAATTTAATTATTCCACTTTATCTTAATTACTGTCTGAATTTAATTTGTCTTTGGCTTGCTTTTTGCTGTATCTATAAATTACATTTCAGTACAATATTCCCTTGTAAACACTTGTTATGAATTGTTATGAATGGAATACTGCATTCAGTTCTGGTCGCCACGATGTAAAAAAGATGTGGAGACTCTAGAAAGAGTGCAAAGAAGAGCAACAAAGATGATTAGGGGACTAGAGACTAAAACATATGAAGAACGGTTGCAGGAACTGGGTATGTTTAGCTTAAGAGAAAGAAGGACTAGGGGAGACATGATAGCAGTGTTCCAATATCTCAGGGGTTGCCACAAAGAAGAGGGAGTCAAGCTATTCTCCACGGCACCTGAGGGTAGAACAAGAAGCAATGGGTGGAAACTAATCAAGGAGAGAAGCAACTTAGAACCGAGAAGAAATTTCCTGACAGTTAGAACAATTAATCAGTGGAACAGCTTGCCTCCAGAAGTTGTGAATGCCCCAACACTGGAAGTCTTTAAGAAGATGTTGGATAGCCATTTGTCTGAAACGGTATAGGGTTTCCTGCCTAGGCAGGGGGTTGGACTAGAAGACCTCCAAGGTCCCTTCCAACTCTGCTATTGTATTGTATTGTATTGTATATAACCAATAATGCTTTTGGATTACTATGCTGTTCCCCCCCCCCCCATTCATATTATTTTCTTTTGCCTCCATTTTACCTCATACAATATTTCTTCTAAGTATTTTTATTGCTTGAACAATTCTTGTTTCCAGGATTTGCATTGCTAATCTACATAGATAGTTTGGGGGGTAATTACCAAATAGTAAAACAACTTCTACAGATTTAAAAATCTACCTTTCTTTGAAGTCTGTTTATGGCTTGGTCCTTTATGGTAGCACTATCTGACCAGACGTCATAAACAAATTCTTTCATTCTTCATGCAAATTCCATACACACTCCCACAAATGCAGCAAACTAATCAAACTATCCAACTACTAACTACGGACTGCCCACGCATTTGTATTATTTCTTTATTTTAACTTTCTGTCCACGTTGCCCATTTTTGAATATATTGATAGTGCAATGGATTTTGAACCGATGGTGAATAACTACATGAAAAATATTAATGCAACATACAACTGTAAAAGCATCTGGATGTCATTAGGGCCGGGACTGAAATCAAACTGCTAACATAGTAATGCTTTAATCTATATCTATAATGTCTATGCTCAGCAGTGGCCACTATATGTCTACAGGAATATTGTGGCAAAGATACAGAAATTGCAAACAAAATAGTTCAATGTTAAAAAAAATTCCTCTGTAAATAAAGATTATAGCAATATGTTATGATTTCAGCCTGATGATAGAAGAACATAGAATTTTGCAACTAAATTCTAATCTTGCAGTATTAGCATGTGGAATCCTCTGTTAAAGCTAAGTGTGAGTTATTCAGGAAGCAATTAGTTATTTATACAAAGGGTAATTAAACTGTTCATTTGCTGATCAGCAAGTTAGAGGTTTCTGATTTCAGATATAATTTTCAATGCTTAATGGCTGTACTTTTTATCAGCTGCAGCAGGGGTGGGTTGCTGCCGGTTTTACTACCAGTTCGCAACCCCCAGGCACCAGACGTGTGCATGCGCAGAACAATTTACAGTGAACTGTGCATGCGCCGTCACTAAAATCCAACAGCGGCAGCAAGGAAACTGGTTTGGGGGTATATCAAGCCTGGGTCGCTGCCGGTTCTGCGACCGAGGCCTGAATTCCACTACCGGTTCAGTTGAATCATTAGCAATCCACCTCTGAATTGCAGAAACATTTAAACACAACACTGGAAGATGATTATTACATTCGGGTTCTGCTTGTGAACTGATGCAACCGATCAGGTAGTGTGTGATACAACTTTCTCCCAGTTTCATCTAACCACAGGATTAACATGCTGTGACAACCCCATTTTTATGGCATGTATCCAAAACAGTATGTTTTATGGCATGTCTTCATGATATTATCATATTGAACCATGCATGAAACAAACCTAAGACTGTTCTTAGCTGTTCCAGTATCAAAGTAGGATTTTCCCATTAAGTAATAGCAAGCCACAGCAGCTCCAAGGTACAAAAGAATCTTATGCCCTTTACCAGCTGACCTATTGGATAGCCTATAGAATGTGGAATCAGCCTGTTGCCTATTGGCTCCTTCATGCTGGTGTAGATATCCTCTTAACACCTCTGCAGCCAAGCATTCTGTGCACCAATTGTCTATTTGGAGTTTCTTTACCCACAGAAAGAATTAGATAGATCTCCAGGTTCATGACTCGATTCAGTGGACTTGCCGAGATGTTGAGCTTTCACAGACAGTTAGATCTGCAACCACTTGCTTTACCATATCCTCAAAAGATCTCAGTTTTGATGCTTTTTCAGAACTTTACACTTAAGCTGCTGAACGGATGGATACATCAAATTGTTCTCTCTTGCTGTACTGTGCAGCAACGGAGAAGATGGGTCTACTAATCAATGTACAACTTGAGGAGGTGCAGAGTTTGAAAGAATTCTCAACCGACATTCTCCCAAGATTAATAAAGAAGGAAATTGAGGGGTCGAACGATCTGTCAAAATTTTCTACCGTACTACAGGTTAACTCACTGCTCACTTCAGGAGTTCGGTTCTGAGGTTGACTCAGACTTCCATCTTTCCGAGGTTGGTAAAATGAGGATCCAGATTATTTGGAGCAATATGCTGACTCTAAAACCATTAGAGAGGGCTATAAAGCACTTTGAAGTGGTATATAAGTCTTAAGTGCTATTGCTATCCATTTGTGATCATGGCAAATCAACACCATTCTGCAGCAAGCTAAAATGTAGATAATAGATGCAGAATAGAGATCGCCAATGAAGCTAGAAAACTTTATGCTGAAATGCTTTTCTGCTGCCCAAGGATAGATAGGCAGCCCTTTAATTCAATAGCCAAGCCAAGTCACATCCAAGGCAAATAATGAATGGTTTGAAGTCTGTTACTATATAAGGGTGAGCGAAAGACACAAGGTGTTGCAGAATATGGAGGTTTTTTTAAAGTGTTTTTTTTAAGCAGCTGTGACAGTGCAACCAAAACTCTGTTTGGCCACACCCTCTGGACACTTCTGAAAAGAATCCTGTAGCTATTATGAAATCATAGATTCTTTTGCTTGATTCTCAGTAGCTGATTTTTGTTATTAGTGTTGTTTGTCTTTTTGCAATAAAAACAATTGAGTAAACAGCATTTACGTACCATTCAAGAGACAATCAAAAGCCCAACAAGGAAACAAAAAGAACCAAAACATCCCCTGGCCAACAATTAGCAGCCAGATGAACAGAGATTAACACCAAGATTAATACAAGACCACTAACAATCAAGAAGTAAACAATACTACAATCAAGGAACCATCAACTCAGACAAACAAGGTAATAGTAAGCAGCAGCCTAATCAAGGAAAGAACCACCAAGACCATCCCTACTAATACTGACAGGGCAAGCCAGCAGTATATAAAATGACAGCAAACTCCACTCCAGGGGTGGGTTGCTGCCGGCGTTACTGCCAGTTTGCAACCCACGCGCAACGTGTGCACATGCGCTGTTCAATGTAAATTACAAACATTCAAAATGGAGACACCCAAGCAGCAGCGTAGGAACCGATTCAGAGATGTGTCAGGCCTGTGTCGCTGCCAGTTCTGCAACTCATGCCCGAATTCCACTACCGATTTGGCCAAACTGGGCCAAACCAGCAGCAACCCACCTCTGCCCCACTCCCTTCTAGCACTGATGATGTCACCTAGTTTGGTAATGAAATGTCTGCAAGAAAACAAGCAAGTTCAGAGAGCACCAAGGACCCCACAGGTCAACCCTGAACTATAAATATGTTCTTCTATCAAATGCAATTGTACATCTATCTGATCTAGTCATTGAACTAGTCTGTGACCATCGACTCTTCTGTGGTTAAATCTTGGTTGGGTTTATTTACTTTGTAGAGTACAGTTGGTGAAGCTTTTACTGACAACATAATAGAACAGAGAAGCCTTTGAATTAAAGATCTTATGAACAGCTTTAGTGCACATATTGCTTTGTCTCAAATATTTATTTGCCTTTGCTAATAAATAAGTAGCCTAATTGCTGTATTTCCTGTTTTCTCTATGAACTATTTAAAATGTCCTATTCAGAACTGTCCAGTGCTGACTAAAGAGGTGTAGTAATTTTATTTGTTGATGTAATCAATCATTATCTTCTTGTAAAGCCATAAATGAGGAAACGCTTCCTATTTCTTGAAGTGTGAACTACTCATACTGTATGTAAATCATTATTATGTTTATTCATCGGTATTTCATAAGTTTCATAGCATAGAAGAGTTTCATTTTTAGTTTCTTATTTCAGTGCTAATATTTGACATCACATTTTGTTAAGTGCATTTAAAAATATTTGAAATGTCTTTTCCTTTAGATAGATCATCTGTTTTATTTTAACTTCAATTAAGGCACGAGCCACAGATCAATACTGGCCATGTCCCAGGGGTTTGGGACCCCTGTTTTATGGCATGCTTAAATTATCAATTTGCACAAAACTAACTTCAGGAATAATTTAAATAAGATGAAAATGATTGAAGTAAAGTTATTTCTAATAAAAAGTTCACCATATTTTGAATCAAATTAATGTATGTGAAAAATTATTAAATGACTCAGAGACAGAACTGTTAATCTTAGATAAATGTAGTGTATCCCTGTAATCCTGAATTTCCTTATCAAATTAATTCCTTACCAAACTTAGTTCCTTACATTCTAAAGCCCTAAAGTAGAATCCTTTTTAACCCGAGATTATTCTATAAATACTATTGAATTTTCTGTGAAAGATATAAGTATGTAATTTTCAAAAGAGATTTAGAGATTAAATTCATGAACTTCTTCACAAAAGATCCTCCAAAACATGCATATTTTGGAGGTGTGAAAAAAGTCAAAGGAAATGTGAAAAAAAGGCAAAATGGCAGCCACAATCATATGATCAAAGCTTTATCCCTTCAGCGCATGTGGAAAAAGGGGTGGGACTTCGATTGCATGGTTGTGACCTCATCTTGACTTTTATGAGCCTCTTTCTGTGGAAACTACTTAGCCTTGGACCATTTTTACCCTCTTATCTGTTGTACCCCCACAAATCTTGTTTTTATCCCAGACCTACTGATAATTTCCCACTCCATTTTTTAAAGGCTCAGTTTCAATTTCTGTTAATATATTGTAATATTTAGAGGGTCTGCAGGAAGGTGCTTTGTTAATCTAATCAGTCAATAGAGGTAGTGATATATCAGTTCCTTTCCTATTCTAAATGACTACATATCACATTCTATGGGGAAGGCAAAGGACTTTATATTAATAATCTATCTCCTGAAACTATCTGATCCAGCAAGATGCTCTGACATATATATAATTTTACGTGTACCATTGTATTATAAATGTTTTAACTGAATGAAGATCCTAGTTTGAAAAGCTTATTCATTATTTTCCATATTGAGAGGTCGTATTTTTTTGGCAATTTATGTCTTCTTGGTTAAATATTAAAAGATAAGTAAATGGTTCTTTTTCAGATGTCTCAAGGTATACGTATATACCCAGAATCAGTGTACTTAAGGATCACAGTTCATTTGAGCCCCAAATAAAGTACAATAGAGTGTAACTTTAGTTGGACAGACAAGTCTGAACAAACGTTTATACAGCAAATAAAAGGAAGGACATACAATAGGTAAATCATTAGAGGAATTTAAGGTGCACTAAATCAAACTCTTATCAGTGAATTTCATTGATTCTTGCTTAATGTATCTCAGCCTTCACAATATTGGAAATTGCAGCATATTCTGCCTTGCATTTTATAGAAGTTATCTTAAATATCAACAATGTATAAATAATTCCATTTCATTCTAATCACATTTCAAATCTGGTAGGCTTTGATTTCAATACAGTTGAATTTTTTCAGGCTAGTTCTTTTATTTTCAATAATACGTGTGAAAGTAATAAGAAAACAGAGTCACTTATCTGTTGTCACTGGTGAAAAAGGAAGAAGGACGAAGACTAGGAACAATTTATTACAGTCTTGAGGCATGTGGGTGACCTTTGTCTCTTCTTTCTTTCTAACAGTTAACTTTTCCCTGCTTAATCTTCCAGTGTCATCAAATTCAGTTACTACATTTTTCAAATAGAATAGGTTCTGCCTTGCTTATTACCATACTTGAAGAAGTATATATTTCTATGTTGGTCAATAAGATGACAAATTCAATGTAAAATACAACATTGATCTTCATTTTGGGATAATGCAGAGTTTTTTTCAAATTTGGCAACATTAAGGGTTGTTTTTTGTTTTAATTTCAAGCAAAAAACATTGGCAACTTTAAGATATGAGTTGGTAATTCTAGGAGTTGAAGTCCACACAACTTAAAGTTGCTAAGTTTTAAAAAGCCTAATGCATATTAATGTATGCACTGTAATTTTGACTGTATGCTGTGTGTCCTCTTGCAAAATATTTGCATGGTATGATGGTTTCCATATATTCACATGAAAGGCTTTAATGAAAAATCTAAAGCGTCACAAAGCATTTTAGAGCTGATACACCTGGAGAAACTCTGCATAATGTTTTGCTCAATCTTTGTTATTTGTATAGGTAAGTCGGCATAATCATTTATTTGCTTATTAGATTTGTATCCAGCTTTTCATCCAAGAGCTCATGATATCTTCCATGGGAATAATATTTTACCTCCACAGCTGCAATCTTGTTAGATTGAGCGAGAATAACTAGTCCAAAGTGACTTAGATAATTTCCAAGGCTGGGAGTGGTTTTGAACTTAGTCCAGGTCCAATGTCTTAACCATTAATTTAAACCGCATTAGATCTTTCCTTCCCAAAACAAGATGCAGCTGCCAATCACTTTTTTAAAAAAAAGGAAGATTGGGGTCCCATTTAGATCTACATGCATCGTTGGAAATGAAGCTAATGTTCCCTTCTTGTTTTTAAAATGAAAATAACCAAGTTAATGGCCTTTTAGGCTTCCTCTGTGTAAGTAAGTTCACTTTTTGAGTAAAGTAAGAATTATATGTCACGGGGGGGGGGGGGCATCAGGATTGTAGAGATGCTTAGGTGGGGCATGGCCCCAAAAAAGTTGGAAACCACTGCGTTAAATAGAACTTAAAGCTAATATTTAAATAGAAGCTATTTAAAGTTCAACGATATCATATTTTTGTAATAAAATTAAAATGATAGCACTGGAAAATATGAACTGTATTTTAAAGTACTGAATACCATCAGTTGTATGGAACAGGAAAGATGATTATTGCTAGAAAATAAAATTATTTATGCGTTGAACTATGAGCGATTTTCAAATATTTTACAAATGAAATGAATTCAAATTGTCAATGAGACTTTTCATCTGTATTTCTGTACATAATTATTTGTAAGTAATCTCTTTTGAAAGCAAAACAATTAGATTTTCTTCTGGAATCCCATTGCAGGTTGTAATTTAAGATGGGCTAGTTAGACCCTTCTCTTATCTTACTCCTCAACCTACTGTCGCTTTCCAATGGACTGTCAAAAAAAGATCCAGGTAGTACCCATGACTTCTATCTAAGTTCCACCCATTTCTTTTTACATGCAATGTACCTGCAAAAAGAGCAATGTCTCATGATTGCAGATGCCACCTTGATTACAAATGACTCCAAGGCAGAAAAGCAAACATTTAAGATGAAAGTAGTATTTGCATAAATAGTATATCCAGTAGTATACGGTTCAGTTAGGCGAAAATGATTTACTGTAATGCTGATAGAATAGGCACAATTTAGATAAAGCTAAACAATATTTCACAGAAATGTCTATTTTAATTTCATTATGCATAGATGATTAAATCTACTTATCCCTTCTATCAAATCATTATGACAGGATCAGTGTACAAAAGTCAAATACAGATTGCAACATTTTATTTATGCTGACATTTTTAATTACATATACAAGCGATAAAAAGTGGCTGGTATCTATGATTTTTCATGAGGTACAGCATGCTTTCTATGCAGATTCTATTCCTTATATGAGACAGTATATATGCAAAGAAAAGAGCATCTTTTTTGTGTTTTTAAATAGAGAATACCAAAGATTAACACTTGAGAAACTAGATCACACCAAACTGTAACTTCTAGGAAAGGAATTCTCTGCTTGTACGCGCAGACTATTTGATTTTGCTTGGTTCCTATTAGCGCCAACGGGGATGATTTTTTACAAAAAAAATAATAATTGTTTACAAAGTACAATACTAAACAATGTTAATTTATGATTAATTTGTATTTTTCTATCATGAACGCTTTTTCCTTTCATGGGGATGAATGATAGCGCTCAGGGTCATTTTGAGCAGATTAAAATGCATTTGGCAATTTAGGAATTTTCTAGGACCATTTTAATAGCTTCATTTTCAAGTACCCATAGTTATAAATGAAGTTATTATGTTAGGTAAATTAAGGTCTCAATCTATTCATTCTCTGTCAAGTAGATACCATCAAGTTTCTGAAAGGAAAAAAAAACCACGTATTTCTGTTTAGTTTAGTGTATGATGTGTCAGCATTTCAAGGTAGCCCGGACTAACCAAACCAAACCATGAGTATTAACAATACCTTTGTTGTAAGTCTGGGAGCACTATTCCCCTCCCTTGCTTTTAGTTTCCAGAAAACTATGGAGAGACCCTTTTGAAGTGTTTTCTCACAGCCCATTGCAGGTAGGAAGAATACTGAGCTTGTTTATCAAAAGTCCATCAGAAGTTTGCCAAGGTCAGACTATCAGTTTCATGTTATCCATTCAGTTGTGTCCACTCTTTGTGATTCCATGGGCCAGGTGTCTCCATATCTTCCAAATTCTTTGAGAATTTTCTATGCTCTGCTTCAGTACTGTATTAACCATTAAGCAGACTACGCACGTGCTTAGGGCACCTGGCCCAAGAGGGCACCACAAAGTTGAGAAAGGGGAAAAAATCCCAACGAAGATTTGTACAGTATATACAAAGGAGAGGGGCATTAAGGTTTGTCAGTGCTTAGGGCACCAGTGGGCCTTAATCCGCCACTGCTCTGCCTGATGTCAGCTTTGACGGTGTCCAGCCACCGTGTTCTTTAATCACCCGGTTTCCTTTTACCACTAACTCTTCCCAACATTATTGCTTTCTCCAGTGAATTCTCCCACACGACATGGCCAAAATAAGTGCAACCTGGGCCACAGAGTCACCAAGATTCGGACACGATGAATGGATAACATCATCAACATCAGAAAACTGAAAGATATTGGCAGAAGCAAAAAAAGATGGGGGAGTGGCATAAAATACAAAGCGACTGCAAGAAAGACCTGAAAAAGGAAAAAGCTAGAGCTGTTCTTTCCAGTGTGACATGGACTAGCATATTACTCCACCTTTTGCTCACAGAGAAATCCCTTCCATCTCCCCACCATTGGTGTCTCTCCCCCTAAATAAAGCATTTGAAAACCTGATTGGAGAATCTTTGTGGGTCATAAAGAATCTTTATGAAGGTGCATAATTTATACACCCAATCGTAATCCATAAACATGGATTATCTATAATAAACCATACATTTTTCCAAAGGCAACTGGACTTCATTTTTCCTTGAAGACTTTGCTCATTCATGAAACTTCTTCAATTCTGACTCAAAAGAATCTTATTGGATGAGAAGGGAAACATCTTCAAAGAAAAACAAAGTCCAGTTGCCTTTGTATGGTTTGAAAAAGCACCTTTGGGACAACCATGACCTGGATGACTGAGAATCTCCATAGACAATACAACATACATGTAACCCATAGTCCATACATATATTGACCGTTGATTTTTTCTGGTGGGGAAAATATATACGGTAAGGATTTCCACAAGAAAATGGAAAGTTGAGGCTACTAAACAACAGTTGTTTTTCTACAGAAATCCCCTGCAAAGAATATTCTATAGAGTGCCGTCTTGTGATTAAAAATATAAAACAGTTCAGATTTCCACCCTATTATCCTTACTAATTTTATGACCTGCATAAGAATGGATTTAGGTTGTCTTTTTGCCAAATCACAATCTAATCTTGCTCTTTCTAGCATAAACTAGAAATAAGTAAATTACGCTTCATTGAAGTTTGTAATGAGTCGTCTTTTATTTCTCTCCATACCTAAAAAGATTGAGCATTACAAACATCTATTTCTCCATGCTCACACACATCCATACACCCGAAGCACATGCAAATTCCAGGTCCATCATCAGGCTGAAGTTTTAAAACAATTTCCCCCCTTATATCAGCTTGTTTTGACTGGCGTGGTTTACTAGGTTACAGGCTAATCCCAGCAGGCTACACTCCTCAACTGAGTCAATGATTACCCTAGTCTCTAATGTCTCATAGTGTTTTATTAGGAATGCCGTAATAGCGCAATGGGTATAACGCTTGTAAGTACAGGCAGTCCTCAATTTACAAGAGTTCATTTAGTAACCGTTCAAAGTTACAATGGCATTGAAAAATGTGACATGACCATTTTTCACACTTACGACCTCTGCAGCATCCCCACGGCCATGTGAACAAAATTCAGATGCTTGGAAACAGGTTCATATTTATGACCGTTGCAGTGTCCTGGGCTCATGTGATGGCCTTTTCTGGCAAGCAAAGTCAATGGGAAGGACAGATTCACTTAACAGCTGGGTTACTAACTTATCAACTGCAATGATTCACTTAACAACTGTGGCAAGAAAGGTCGTAAAATGGGGCAAAACTCACTTCACAAATGTCTCACTTGATAACCGAAATGTTGGGCTCGATTGTGGTCGTAGGTAGAGGACTACCTGAAGAAGGATGTTAGCTTGGAACCCAACTAAATTTTTTAAACTACCGCAACTATTTTTCTTTCTCTGAGCTAGCTATTTTCCCCGGGAATTTTGACATTCTAATAAGACTAGCAATATACCATGCCATCATTTTTCCGGTCACAAAGTAGGTACATTTTATGTTTAGAAAGCCCAAATTATAGGAGGAACATATCAACTGTATAGGACAGACCAAATTGGAAACCAAGGCTAACTTTATTGTAACACCTTTAGGAAAAGAATCTTGCAAGTCAGAATGTGCTTCTCCCCCTCCTTACTTTATTTTTGTGTGAAGTAGGGAGGGGTCTGAGATGTTTACTTAAACTGGCCCAAACCCTGCATATCAAATTGTTACCTTAAGAGCAGTTGTTCCTCTTGTGCTTCAAGGGTATTCCCTATGTCTTCTACAGAAAAAAATGATTGGCTATTATTTTCCTATAGAACATCAAAATATTTTAGTTCCCCAATCCAAAAAAGCATTAGGTAGTACAGCACCAGAATTATTGTCCAATGAAATAGTAGTCTACTAGTTAATTGAATAACATACAGTGTCTGAGTCTCTACAGGTTTTCTACAAGCCATTTTAGAGAAGGAAGCATGAGTATAAGATGAGCAGATGAAGACTATAACAAAAATGTTCCCTTAATATTGATGGTTATTTCTAGATTATTGTAACTGAAGATATTATTTAATTTGAAAAGACAATTATCCAATCACACTTGAAATAAACTCAAAATTTAATAGCACTAAAAATAACTGTCATCTTCAGCATAATTATCATAAATGCTTGTCATTGGGTTCTTATTTGCCAATTGGTAGTGTCATAATTGCCTTTAGTAATACACACCCACAAACAATCTGTGGACTAATTCCTTTTGCCTTTAGTATGGTAAGTCTAAGATAGCATATCAGCTAAATCCTGCACAAGAACAATTTTATTCCTCTTGAAGTTAAATTTGTAGGAACTTCAATTTCTCAATATATGCTGACTCTTGGGAACATAATATAGAAAATAATCTAAACCTATATGGGCTTCCAGAGGCAGAATAATTTGATAGAGTGGTGTTGGCATTTAATTTTATTTGGTACATGTTTACATCTTGCTTGAATTTCTTCAAGAGAACTTTTCTGATCACCATCTAAGATCCATTGTTTCCCTTCTGAAACATATTTTTTTAAGCCTAACACACACATATCCTTGTTTTTCCTTGAAAATCTGAGTTCTTATTCACTCTATGTACTAATTTAATAGATATTTTGGTGCCATTTTGTGCCTTGGGGACTTGTGATCTGGTAGCTTGTTTTGGTTGAGAGAAGGTAAAGAAACGGATGGAAGATAATAACAGTGAAAGTAATAGTTGCTACATCATCCAAGGCTATATTGGCTGAGTAGACCAGATCAGATGGTATAGAGAAAGATCTTTTACAGAAGTAATTACATTGCAAACTAAACAGGATATTGCATTTTTGTTAGCATACTAATTCTTAGTGGCATACCCATTATCATCATTACTGCAAACTGCAATCATTCAGCAGAGTCACTGCATAAGGTGAGCATCTATACACTGTGAAAATGATAACAAAATAAGTATATTCAGGTTTTAAACCAATATATCCAATGTTGGTTTGAATATTTAATTTCAATGATACTGTATGGCTGATGTGGAAGAATATTATTTCTATGTTGTGAGCAAGTTTTTAGTACAAAAGACAATCTAATTTTATAGCTCAGTTTTATAAAATGTTAATGTTTATTTCAAAGCAGTTCCTACTTGTAGCTCCTCATCCAAACAAACTTGCTTACAATTGTAACCTTTTATATATTTTTGAATCATTTATTCCAAATAAAATGTTGATTTTTGAAAAAAGCTCTCAAGTAGCTCCTTGATTTTGAGTAAGACATACTTCGAATAAAGTCTTAATTCATTCTAAGTTTATGAATTGCATTCTTATTCTAACGTTGATCAAATAAGGTAATATCCTTCCCTGATGGCTTTTTAAAAAAATTGGTAGAGAGAGATTCAGGAATGAATCTTTGTAAATTCCCTTGTATGTTTCAACTCTTCATTATGGTCTTTGACGATATTCCAACTCATAAATTTAGCAGAAAATTAATGCACAAATTCATTGCAGTTATGTAGCATGATCAGCTGCAAGGAAAGCTTCCCCTATGGACCAGTGCAGACATGACTTTATGATGTGTGAACGTTTGTCTTTAATGATTTCAACAGCCTCTTCTTTTAAAGATAAAGATCTCAGAATGCCAAACCCTGAAGCAGAGTTAACATAACTTATTTTTTATAATGCACAGGCAAATAACAAAAACAACTTTCACTTTGGCACAAATTTGGGCAAAAAAAACATTGGTTGGAATGTAATAGTGGACATTGGCTAAAATGTTAGAATCTCTTCTAACCCAGAGATGGTTAGAAGATGGGTGACTATATAAATGTTTCAGGTAAACAAATAAATTGTATTCTGTATTATTTCCATTTAGTTTTTCGGATCCTTTGTTATAGCTGCTAGATATTTTTTCATAAAAGGCTTTCCTCTTTCTTTTCTTACTCTAAAAACTCCAGTGTTTAGAATGCAGACAATGGCAACTTCAGGGGAGGTCAAAATCTTCAAGATGGTTGTGTGGCATTAGATATCATCTGGCATCCATTTTGTCTGTGCATTATATGCATAAAAAGGACAGGGCTTGGAGGAAAACCCTAAGCCTGCCATCTAGCAGATTTTAAACTCCCATTCCTGAATACAAATGTGTTGCCATTATTTGTTACAAACTGAGATTTCTCTTGATTATATGCTGATAAGCAGCGAAGTTTAAATAAAAGCCGCTAAACAGTTTCCTGTTTAAGAAATAGGGTCTTTGACGACTAAGGTTTGTAGCAATTATTTCAGCTTTCCCTTCTCAGATATTAGAAAAAATAAAGATGCAATGAGAAAAATAGGCATTGTTACAAATGGAAGATGAAGTGGATCATCTTGTAAATGCAATACGTTTATTGCACAATAAAGAATGTATATGGAATTATCTGTTACTTTGATCTGAGTGTTACCTGACCCTTGGATTTATAAAATATTTGTATAATGCATGTATTTTGGATGTCTTACATACAAGTAAAAGAAGTAAAATTAAGACCACAAAATTTAGTCCAGGTCTTATAGTACTAAAGGGATAGATTTTCTATGGATTTAAGAGATACTAGGTATGTGTGGGCCCCACAAATAAACATATTCTATTCAGATTTAATACTATAATATAGATCATATTATTCCTTTGAATTATTGTTCCATTCCATCTACCCATACTATTTTGGTCAAACATGTTGATTTGATATTTGAAATGCCCACAGGCTATTATAATACTTTAAATAAAGGATTTTGTCTAAGCCTAACGGGTGAAAATGGAATTAAAGAGAAACTTCCTAACAGTGAGCTACCTCAGACTGTCATTGTCAAAGAATAGTCTTTGTCTTTTTCCCTTGAACTTCTAATGCGTTTTCATAGTTGCTTTCCTACCACCTATAAAATGCACATTTTCAGCTGTTTAGCTTCCCGGCTACCTTTTCAAGAGATCAGAGTAATTTTATTTCTTCTTGTGGGCCATTAGGCTCCTTGCCTCAAATGTCATTTGTGACACAAAGAGTCTTAGGTCTCCGTTTCTTAGTTTAGATGCCAGATAAAACCTTCAGCTAAAATTCAGATGAGACAAGAGAGGGGATTAACTAGGGTCATAAATATTCTTGCACAAAGACGATCAAAAGATCTTGTTCCAGCGCCATTTCCCCCCCTTGAAGAGTTATTTATGAGCTGCACTTAATACTAGATATTTTAATACATCTTAAACTATGGCATTTATCGGCATTTTATTGTTATTACTGCATTTGTTTATTCATTTGTTTGTTTGTTTATTAGATGTATGTGTTTCCCATCTCATCTGGAGGCTACTCTGGGATGCCTACAAACATGAAAACTGGTCAACATTAAAATGATAAGATAATAAATAACAACAATTAAATAAGGACAGTTAAAAGATGGGGAGAAGGGGAACATGGAATACACAGAGAGGTGGGGTCCTTTCTTAAGTCAATAACCAGCTCTGGAATGGTGCATCTCCATTGGGGTCCCGGGCCAACTGGCAGGCCCTTATGGAAGGTCAGGAAGGTGGGGTCAGAGTTGTATGAAGAGATACAATGTTCCAAAGAGCAGAAAAGGCTCTTCCCTTGGACCCTGCCAACCAAAATTCCTTGACCTGTAAGGTCGACAGCATGCCTCTTCTGGCAGCAGAGTGCAGAAGATCAATCCAATTGGAGCGTGACTGGTTCTTTAGGCAATTCTTTATTAGCTTTCTTTTGTTTTGCTTTTAAATGCATTTATTAATTTCTTGTACATCATCTAGACGTCTTTTTGCAATTGAGGTAGCTTAAAATAGACTAAATAAATTGTTACTTTCCTGTTCTATTAGTGCTATTTAAAATAATTTGCTTACATTGGCATCATTATCTTATGCAGGTGTGCTTTTTATTATTGTTCTATTGTGTAGCATACTGGCAGAATTTGATGCTATTACAGGTGACGTAATAGTATTTAAATGTTGCTTTATATTTTGCCCATAATAAGTCATTATGGGATTAAGTATTAGTTATCAGAAAAAGACTCCTGATATTTGTCACTGTAGTTTAAACATCTTTGAACTCAAGGTACTATTAGCCAATTAACAGAATTTAAATGTCCAAAGTACATAGCTGTGTGAAGAACTGGGCAATTAGAGCATTAAAAATATCTTAATGCTCTTAAGCTTAATCATTAAAAGCAGCCATTGTAGTGCAATGGTTAGAATGCAGTACTGCAATCTATTTCTGCTGACTGCCTGCAATTTGGGAGTTTGAATCTCACTAAGCTGAAGGTTGACTCAGCCTTCCATCTTTCCAAGGTCGGTAAAATGAGGACCCAGATTGTTGGGGCAAGATGCTGACTCTGTAAACCGCTTAGAGAGGGCTGTAAAGCACTGTGAAGCAGTATATAAGTCAAAATGCTATTGCTGCTATTGCTATCTCTTATTTGGTGCTCCAGATAAATGCAGATTGTGGCAATTTCATTATGGAAAAAATATCTATGCTAGATATTCTAGTTTTTGTATTAGTGATTTCCAAGAATGGGAACCAGTTCGGGGTATTGGTTAAGTGCTAGCCTAGAACTGCGAGATTGAGTTGGAGTCCCACTTTAGGCAT
The DNA here is from genome assembly GCF_964273705.1 of Natrix helvetica. Taxonomy (NCBI): domain Eukaryota; kingdom Metazoa; phylum Chordata; class Lepidosauria; order Squamata; family Natricidae; genus Natrix; species Natrix helvetica. Next base: position 20,693,054 of record NC_138550.1, read on the forward strand.
GAAAAATGCCTGTGTGACTTGGGGCAATCATTCTCTCTAAGCCCAAACCACTTCTAAGGATTGCTGTTCTGAGGAAAATAGGGAGTTTTATGTATGTTCGCTGCAGTGGTGGGTTGCTAACCGGTTTACTACTGGTTCGCTTGTATTTGCGCGCAAAGCATCCAGGTGGGTGAGTGGAGCCTCCCACCGCCACCCCTACTGGCTCGGCCGAAATGGGAGCAACCCAACTCTGGTTCACTGCCTTGAGTTCCTTATAAAGCAGGAATGTCAAACTCAATTTCATTGAGGATTGCATCAAGGTTGTGTTGGACTTCGGGGGCATAGTGCACATGGCTAGGGTGAGCATGATCAGGGAAGGTATGGCCAGCTCAACATCCTGCAGCCCTCTGCCAGCAAAAACGGAGCAGTGGCACCATGGGTCGGTCCTTTGCTGTTTCCAGGTTGGCCCAGTGGGCCAGATCTAAGCACCCCGCAGGCCAGGTCCAGCCTGTGGGCCTTGAGTTTGACACCCCTTGTCAGCGTTTCAAGTATCATGCAGAATTAAATCAGAGTCCAAGACAAAACTTTCCTTAAAGTTCCAATTTAATAAGTCAGACATCTTAGCACATCTGTGGAATTCCAACTCTGATTTGCTTCCTGGAATTCCACCCAGTTGAAAGTTCATGATCTTATGCCCACACCCACTAATCTATCACATGGTCCAATCTTCTTCTTCCACGCTGTCATCTCTACCCCGCTGGTTCCGGTCAGGTGCGAAGGTGCGGAGACAAAGAATAACCTTGAGCTTCTAGAAAGGAATCTTTTATTTTGAAAACAACACATTCTACCCCTTGCTATTCCCCCCCCCCCCCTTAATGAATATGCATACTAAAGATGAAGCTAGAAGAGACAGTGTGGCAGGCCAAAGATTCTTAAAGGAACCTCTGCAGGCCTGACACCCCTGTTATAAAGTAATAAAGGTGGGTTAAAAACCTAATCCAATCTAATCATGATCATAATAAAAAATTACCGGTACCTTCTACATTTAAGTTGCTTCTGATCATAGTACCCTTCGGGATTGGGTTTTCATTACTAAGTCTTAGATTATTTTTATTTCTCAAGTCATTTTTTGTCAGTCAATTAGAATAATAATAATTCTTCTTCGAAAGATTATGCAGATTAGTCCTGAGTCATAGCATGCATAAACTGACAAGACACAAAAGAATTCTCCATCTGAGATGCTCTTTTGGTTTCCCTTAAAGTGCAGAATGCCACCCAATACTGAACATGTGCAAATGCAACTACACAAATTGATGCATAAAATTTCAACACTGATATTATAATGACTACAACAGTAGCCCCCAAAGGTGCTTTTTCAAGAGGCAATTGAACTTCCTTGTTTTTCTTTGAAGACATATCACTTCTCATCCAAGAAGCTTCTTCAGCTCTGGATGAAAAGTCTTCAAAGAAAAAACAAGTCCAATTGACTCTTGAAAAAGCACCTTTGGGACATCCGTGACCTGGATGACTGAGAATCTCCATAGACTGCAACAATGCGTTTCAAGGTGTTGATTACCATCTTTAAAGCGCTCCATGGCACAGGACCTAGCTACTTGCGGGATCGCATCCTACCGCACACATCCCTGCGACCAATCCGCTCTCACAGGGAGGGACTCCTCCTGGTGCCGTCCACCAAGCAATGCCAATGGGCGGCACCTAGGAGTAGAGCCTTCTCTGTGATGGGCCCAACCCTCTGGAATGACCTCTCCCCCGACATTAGAACTACCACCGACTTCCGCTCCTTCCGTCAAAAACTAAAGACTCACCTGTTTCGACTAGCCGGCTTGGCCCATCCATAGTTTTATCTACCTCCTGCCAGATATTTTTAGTTGGGTTAATTTTAACTTCTTGGGGTATTTTTTAGGGGTTATTTTTAATAAGGTTTTAATTGCTTTACCTTAAGATTCAGTCTTTTAACCTCCTCATTTAATTTAAGGATTTGTGTATTTATATTTATTCCTATGTATCTGTGTTTTAATTTGACTGTACACCGCCCCGAGTCCCTTTCGGGAGAGGGGGCGGTCTAGAAATCTAAATAAAAGTAAAGTAAAGTAAAGTAAAGTAATGTTTTCATGTAAAATAGAACCTGGAATTATTTATATAGAGCTAAGCCTTTCTATTTACTCCCAGTTGCAAGATAATTATTAAAGGAATCAAGAATTTGGCAGAAACTTCAATAAACTATTTGGTGGAAACTACAATTTAAAAACCTACAATAAATAATAAGGTGCAGCTACAAAGAAGAGGAGGTCAACCTATTCTCCAAAGAAACTGGAGACAGGAGAAGAAGAAGCAATGGATGGGGAAAAATCAAGGAGAGAACCAACCTAGAACTAATGAGAAATGACCTGACAGAACAATTAATCTTTGAAATGATTTTCCTCCAAAAGTTATGGATGCCCCAACACTGGAGGTTTTAAAGAACAGATTGGACTACATTTGTCTTCAACAGTATTGGTTTCTTGTTTGAGCAGGAGGTTGAACTAGAAGACCTCCAAGGTCCCTTCCAACTCTGTTATTCTGTTAAATGTCACATCCTGGTTTAAAAAATATGCCACAATGAAGAAAATCAACATAAATACATTTGATCCCCTAGCCATGGTAAATTTCTGCTGTTTCAAATAAATTTTAGTCCTTTTTAATCATGGTAATTAATTATCATGTTTACCTGATTTATACCCCATATTTCTGCTTTAGAAACTGCTCAAGGAAGCTAGCAAGATTTTCTAAGGTGCTTTTCTTTGAGGAAGGGCTATGTATGGGCACCCTAGAGGTGAAACTTCTTTGAGTGAGGCCAACAGCACATATTCAATTGCCTTCTTGGACTTCCAAGGAGCTATGAAGACCTGAGTATTTAAGGAAGGCATTTGGGGATCAGAAGCCTTAGCCCCTCTTATCAACTTTAAGATGGATGGACTTATGGACTTCCACCCTTTTATAGTTGATAAAGCTGGCAAACACTAGTTTGGTGTGGTATTGCTTATGCGTTAGAGTTGTTATTAGCCACTTAAAGAGGCTATTGAAATTTAGCAGTATAGAAATTTTGGTAAACAAAAAGATAAAGTATATTAAGTAAAAACATAGACTAAAACTAAGATTAAATACTAAAGGCATGCAATAATTAAATCCAGTAAAAGGGATATTTTCTAAACACTAGGAGAATGAGAATTAAATAGAATTCTTCAGGAAGAGTATATCATAGACAGGAGCAACCTAAGGAAAGAACTTTCCTGTGTGCCAGGAAGATCTTGTAGGTCTTAACAAATGACTTAACACATTTTAAAGGAGCAAAATGGATTCTTAAATTAGAACATTAAAAATTAATACAAATACCTTAAATTGTGCATGGTAAGCAAGTTGATGAGCCAGCAGTGTATAATGGCTAAGGCATCAGGGTAGAAACTAGGAGATTGTGAGTTCTTGTCCTGCCTTGGACACAAAGTCAACTGGGTGACCTTCAGCTAGTCACTTTTTCTCAGTCCCAGAAAGGAGGCAATGGCAAACCCACTTATCCTTGCCAATAAAACCGCAGGGACTTGTCCAAGTCCCAGAGAACCAGAGTCGATTGAAAAGAAGAAGAAAAAAAGTAACTGGCAACCAGATTCTTTCAGTGCAAGCATTGTATTTCCTTGTGCCAACTGGGAAGAACTGAAGTTGTTGGAAAACCATCCTCTCCAGCTTCCATGAAGTCGAGAAGGATAGCATAGTTGATGGTGTTAAAAGCCAGCAGAAGGTAAACTAGCAGAACTGCATAGCTCCCAATCAGTTTCTAGCTTTGGTTATGAAATAACATGATCAAAGGAGTTTCAATATCCTATCTCGGCCAAAAACAACCTAATCAGTCTGTGCCTAGAGAATTAGCTATGTCATTGAGGAAGGTATTCACTTCTTTATTATTTTTTTCCTAGAACTGAATAGTTGAACAGATCTCTTAGATGGACAGGTATTTTTATTACAATCCAGAATAACACATGCTCCACTGCAAAAAGGCAATGATCACTCTCTTGTAGCCATGAGGCTAGTCTTGCTCAGCTAAGTAAAGGCAATGATTGTGTAAGCACTCATCTCTCTATATTATTAGCCTATATCCTCAGGATCTATAAGTCAGAAAGAATTCAAAACTACACAACAAGGAAATATCTATAGAGATTCTCAGTCATCCAAGTCACGATTGTCCCAAAGGTGCTTTTTCAAAAGTCAACTGGAAAAGAAGGAAAAACAAAGTCCAGTTGCGTTTTGAAAAAGCACCTTTGGGATATAGAACAAGCGTTTGCCAAGAGTTAGATATCTACGTCTGGTCCTAATATTAAGAGAGTAAGTTAAAACAGAAACAATTGATCCTCATCATAAAGAATGATTCAATCAGCTCAGAGCAAATCCAGCTCTTTCCCTCTCACTTCTTGGTGGAGGAAATTTCGTACAGTATGGAAAAGCAATATAAACTAGTTATCTATCTACCTTTTGTCTTCAAAACATCTACAGGTAGTCCTTGACTTATGACTAGAATTGAGGCCAAAATTTTCATTGCTAAGCAAGGCAGTTGTTAAGTGAGTTTTGCTCCATTTTATGACCTTGCTTGCCACAATTGTTAAGTGAATCACTGCAGTTGGTAAATTAGTAACATGGTTATTAATTGAATCTGACTTCCCCATTGACTTTGCTTGCCTGACGGTCACAAAAGGTGATCCCATGACACAGCAGCCATCATCAATACATGCCAGTTGCTAAGCATCTGAATTTTGATCACGTGACTACAGGATAATGTGAAAAATGGTCATGAGTCATTTTTTTCAGTGCCATGGTAACTTTGAACAGTCACTAAACAAATAATTGACAGTCAAAAACGACCTGTATTCAGTATGTGAATTAGCAAAGATTCCATGCAATCTGGCAAGATCTCAAAAGGTCCATTGGATTAAATGGAAAGGATACAATGATATAAAAGGGGCATAAAAGGGAAGGTAGAAAGAACACAAGTAGTTTTGCAAGATTTCCTACAATAATTTACCTCAATCAGTTATAGCCACAGTCTTCCGATGGAATTAATTTCTTGATATAGTTTACTTCATAGATTTGACTGATGGAGTATAGCAACATCTACAGCCATGTGACTAGGCAAAAAGCCCAGTTAAGGCAAAAAGGACAAGCACAAACTATCTAATCTCTCTCCTTTCCTGGCATGTTAATAGCCCATCTTTCCTTCTCTCCATAAATATGCCAATTAGAACCCACGCCTACCTCTTCAAATGAATATAAAACAAAATAAAATCTCATGGGGCAGAAATATTGATGGAAGCTGAAGGAGGTCTCCACAAATATATTTTGGGCCTAAGGATCATGTTGAAGACCCACGTCTTATTACACTATAAATATGCTTGTCTTTAAAATAAATAAAATAAAATAAAAATTTTATGCCCTTTAAAAGGGCATGCAAAACCTTTGCTAGACCAATTCTCGAATACAGCTCATCTGTCTGGAATCCGTACTGTATATCAGATATTAATGCAATTGAGCAAGTTCAGAGGTATTTCACAAGAAGAGTCGTCCACTCCTCTGCTCGCAACAGAATACTCTACACCCCCAGGTTTGAAATTTTGAGCTTGGACAACCTAGAACTACGGCACCTACGGTCAGATTTAAGCATAGTACAAAATTATCCGCTACAATGTCCTACCGGTCAATGACTACTTCAGCTTCAACCGCAATAATACAAGAGCACACAACAGATACAAACTCAATGTAAACCGCTCAACCCTGATTGCAGAAAATACGACTTCAGCAACAGAGTGGTCAATGCCTTGAATGCTCTACTTGACTCTGTTGTTACATCTTCAAATAACTTTAACCTTAGACTGTCTACTGTTGACCTCTCCCCATTCCTAAGAGGTCTGTAAGGGGTGTGCATAAGTGCACCATCGTGCCTACTGTCCCTTTCCTACTGTCCCCATTTATTCGTACCCATTTCATTCATACTCATGGTTATTCTTATACCTATTACAGTATCTTGTAAACAATTGGCTAAGAATAACCACGTTAAGTTTTACGGAATTGTAATTTTTTAAAAAAATCCCCATAAATTACAAATCAATTAGAAATGGCTTCTGTAAGCTTTGATTCTCTTGAAACTAGAATTCCTCCCAAAAGTGGGGGGAAATAATAGCAAATGAAACATGTTTGCTTGTTTCCTATTCTGCTCAAGATGAACTCCTTGCAAAGATAACCATATCATTAACTTGAAGGACAATCAAAGAAGTGATTAATGGCACATTTAGATGTTGCAGTGCCTGCTTTTAGGAGATGCTATTAGATACCATGAGCAAAAAACCATCAGTGTCTTCCAGTGACTATTATCCTGTATCCTGAGCCAGCTGTCTAAAGCAGTCACAAAAGAGCAGTGATTCAGTGTTATGCTCACTCTTTGCATTTTGCTCTCCTAAAATTGCAAAGTCCCCACAGTGAGCTGTTAATCCGTAACTCCTTTTGACCTTTATGCTAAACTTTGGTACTTTTCGTTAGGAAACTCTCCAAAAGTACCAAGGTGCTCCTTGTGTGTCACAAGTTTAGCAAATGAGTAAGCGTTATCAAAAGAGTGTGAAAGTCTTGCATTACCAGTTGTGGTTCCAGACATTGGCTATGAAATAAAGAGATTATAATCTAAGCAAAAACTATACCCCATGAATAAGCCATTTTAATCCTTTAGAATCTTGTGACATTTTATTTATTTGTTTTGTCAAGCATGTATAAGATAATAGATATAAGTACATACAAGATTATGAATACGTGAAATGGATACGAATACATCGGGTTGATAGGACAGGGACGGTAGTGTTGGTGCGCTTATGCACTGCATCATCACAATAATTGACACCCAGAATAAATATAAATAAATATTAAAGAATAGGATTTTTTGTTTTCTAAGGGCTGCCCATAATAGAGAGAAGCCACTGACCATTTCCCAAGAGGAGAAAAGGATGAAAATTTGCAACCTGCACACAGCACTGCTTTCTAATTTGTGCTATTTTTTTTTTACAAGTTCACTAATGAGATGGTAAATGATTTTTCTTTTTTTACAAATTCATCTGAAACAGAACCTGGAGATGGGCAATTAAAAAACAGCAACAGCAGCAACAACAACAACAACAAAACAAACGACAGGATTTTTAGATAAAATAACTATAGGTATGGGAAGCTTGGGGACAAGTTGCAAACTTTAAAATGCTAGATCCCAATATGAGTGAATCATTCCAACAGTTTGCAAAGGTATACTAAAGCTTGACTAATATTATAGCACTTCCCTAATAATTAAGCTCTCTTGGATCATTTGGGAGGAGACAAGTTTGTCATTTTAAGTGCATGTTAGTGCAATTCTCAGTTTTGATTCATAAGGCAGCAGAATTCTAGCTGTTTCACTACTCCAGTATTTGAAGTAATAAAAGACATTTAATCCTGCCTCAGTCATTTGAAAGTTTATAATCTGGACATATTTTCATATATAAAGTGTGTTCCTGAGTACAAATTTATAAAGTATAATACAAAAGCAGATAGCATGTTAATATCAGTAATCACATTTCCACAAAATTTTCTGTACACAATTTTACTTTTGTTTCTTTTATATGCAGCTGATGAACCGCTATAAATTTAAAAACTAATACTGTAGACTGGGGTGTCAAACTCAAGGCCCAGAGGCCAGATCCAGCCCATGGGCTGCTTAGATCTGGCCCGTGGGGCTGCCCTGGAAACCACAAACGACCGCCCGACGGTGTCTCTGCCAATGAAAATGGCGCTCAGGAGGGTGGCCCTCCTGAGCTCCATTTTCACTGGCAGAGGGTTGCAGGCCATCGTAGCCAAAAACTACGTTTGGGCCACCACAGGCATCCCCGACACAAGTGACGTCGACCTGGCCATGGCCACTCTGGCCACAATCACCCTGTCCCCCCAAGGTCAAACACAAGCCTGATGCAGCCCTCAATCAAATTGAGTTTGACACACACCCACCCCTACTGTAGACCATCATTTATCAAATGTGAACAAATATTTACTATTCAGATTTTGAGTTCTGAGTTGGAATTGCAAATGCAAAGAAGTTGGGGTTTTTGTTTTTTGTTAACTTTGGTGGACTTGTGACAAAGCAAAGAAATATTGTAATCAGATTTTTACTTCAATTCAAAAGATTCTTAGAATAAATGTAAAATTGAAACCAAAAACGTCTCTTTTTAGGTTTGGTGGATAAAGAACTTGAAAGAAAATTCAAAATTCTGTTATTATTTATGTTGACAGCGCGAGAATCTTACATGCACAAAGATGGAAAGGCACACTAATCCTCATAAAAAATGAGTGGTAAAGGTAATGGTTAGCAGAGAGATGAAAAGTGGAGAAGATTTAATCCAGGGGTGTCCAAACTTGGGAACTTTAAGACTTGTGGAATTCAATTCCCAGAATTCCATGGCTGGGGAATTCTGGGAATTGAAGTCCACAAGTCTTAAAGTTCCCAAGTTTAGACACCCCTGATTTAATCTAATTTTATTTCTACTTGGACACTGCTCCTGGACTTTTTGCTCAAAACTGGAAAAAAAATGAAACTTGGATTTTAGGTGTTCATGATTAGAATTGGTTTTGTTATTATAGAAATAGCTTGAAATGTTGCAAAAGGCAAAGCAAAACGTTGTGGTTGCATTTTTGTGTTTGTGTTTGCTTGACTGCAACAACAAAAAGTCAGAAGTCAGCAATATTTTTCTCTTTCTCTGCACATTTCTCTGCCTCTTAGTTTTTTCTAACTTGTTTTTTTCTGCATTTTTATCTTATAATGAAACTTACAATTTATTTTAAAAAGAATTCTGAAGTAAGTAAATAACTATAAATGAGGCATTTCATTGGCTTTTCATTAGGCAAAATTTTCTTTGGCTTATACATTTTGGATTTTCCTTTAGGAGGAAGGGAAAGCATCATTTGGTCTGTCTTCCCAGTTCAAACTGTGCAGTGTCTTAAACCTTGAAAGACAGTGTTCAGGTGTTCTTCAGAACTTAAATACCCGGGCCTGGATTATTCTTTCCTTATAGCAGGGTCCCCAACCCCCAATATGCAGACCAATAGTGGTCCGTGCCTTGTTGACAACTGTCTGTGCAAATGGGAATTTCCGTTTGCCTAAGAAGTGTGAACATGTGCAAAACCATCCCTTTGTCTCCCCTTCCCCCACTGCCATTACGGAGCTGGAAAGGATGGGGACCACTGACCTATCATATTATAGCATTAATAATATGCTTTAATGTCAGAAAACAAGTCAGATAATATTCTAATTTTTTTAGAAACTAAATAATTATGTGATAAAATGTCAATCTTTTCAGATAGAATTGCCATGTGTGTATCTGTGTGTATACATACCCTGTTTCCCCAAAAATAAGACCTCCCCAGATAATAAGCACAATCAGGCTTTTGAGCACATGCACTAAAATAAGCCTTCCCCCAAAAATAAGCCCTTCCCAAAAATATTGCAACACAGCAACAGCCATGAGGTGACCACGCTCACCGTCTCCTGCACCTCAAAAATAATAAGACCTCCCTGAAAATAAGGCCAAGTGCTTATTTCGGGGGTCAAAAGAAAAGACCCTGTCTTATTTTCAGAGAAACATGGTACAAACACCACATATTTTATTTATTTACTTACTTGCATCCCACCCTTTATTATTTTTACAAATATTCAAGGTGGCGTATATACCTAATACTCCTTCCTCCTCTTATTTTCCACAGAACAACAACCTTGTGAGGTGAGTTGGGCTGAGAGAGAGTGACTAGCTCAAAGTCACCCAGCTGGTTTCATAGCTAAGACAGGATTTGAACTCATGGTTTCCCGGTTCATAGCCTGATGCTTTAACCACTACTCCAAACTAGCTCTCACATATATATGGCATGTGTCTTTCCAAAATTGGTTTGAGACTAAAATTTCTTTTTCTGTTGTTGCCAATCATCCTAGGTAACACAAGTGGTATAAATACAAATATTTTTTTTTTGTTTTTCCTCTTGGTATCTTCTAATACAGGGGTGTCAAACTTAAGGCTCGGAGGCCAGATCCAGCCCCTGGAGTGCTTAGTTCTAGTCTGTGAGGCCGCCCTGGAAATAGCAAAGGACTGGCACACGGTGCCTCTGCCAGTAATAATGAAGCTGGAGAGGATCACATGCAGCCCTCCCGAGCACCATTTTTGCTGGAGGGTTGCAGGAGGCCATCGTAGCTTAAAACGGAGGTCGGAAGCCCAATTTGTCTGGCAGAGTGCTTGGGCCCCCACAGATGCCCAAGACACAAGTGACGTTGAGCTGGACATGCCCACCGTGGCCACACCCATTCTGTCCCCCCTGAGGCCAAACACAGCCCTGGTGCACCCCTCAATGAAATTGAGTTTGACACCCCTGTTCTAATAGGATTAAAAGCATGTCTCTCTTGAACCTCTACAGAAGCACTGAAATTAATGCAAACATTCAAAACTATTAGAAGGGCCAATGATTTGACTTGATATATAACAGCTTTTATGAATCAACCTCCTCACGTTTAATAATAAAGGATGGTGGTGATGATGTATCATGTTACAAATCATTGTTCATGTTATCTGAGTTTGTAATAAAGTCTTTTAAAAACCTGATTGATTTAGATTGTTGGATATTTTCGGATTCTTCCAAAGGTACATCATTTAGAGTGCTGCATTAGAAGGGATAAAAGTAACCAATTTTTCCATCTGATAGCATTTTAAAAGCAGAAATAATCCAAAGGAAAAAGACTAAAGAGATAAAGTTGGCTTTAATAATATAATTGTGTCGACACAGGCCATTGAAATGCACTCCAAGGATTGCACATAAATTTTTTCCATCAGATTATTTCATTGCATCATGGTACTTTTCCACTGTTCCAAGCTTTTAGAAGTGAAGAGTCATCTTTACTGGGATCTGTACTAAAATTTATATAGTTGTCTATACTAAAAACTCTGTAACAATAATCCAATCTCCTTAAAGGCCTACCACTTTATTTTCTGAAAATGTCCAGGTAGGACCATTGTCTCCATTTCAACCACATCAACAGCTCCCAGAAAAATCAATCACCAACTATTTATTGTCTTGATCCATAGATTGCACTAAGCATTTTTTAAACTATGATTTACTGATTCGGTCACAAGGGGATGGATTCACATTACATCACAGTAAACTACCCATCATACTTTATAAACTGAACACCCTATGCTTAGTACAACATACTAAGCCTAAACTAAAGAAATTGCATTATTGTTCAGGATCCATCAACACAATAAATCTAACCCTTTTTAAAAGGTACATAGTAATGAAAAGGGTAATGGGTATCACCTAGGTAAGCCAAGGGAAATCATCAAAACCATAGAATATTTTGGACATGTTATGCGACATCCGGAAAAATACGGCACATTTCACCTAATTCTACAGGGAAAGATTGAAGGCAAACAAGGTCCAGGCAGAAGAACAACATCATGGCTTCAAAATCTAAGGGGCTGGTTTGGACAAAACTCAGCAGCACTTTTTCATGCAGCTGTTGATAAAAATAGGATCACTAACATGATCGCCAATGTCCGATGATGGATATGGCACAAGAAGAAGAGCCTTCTATCCAGGGATGAAATCAACTTACCTTTGCTGCTGGTTCGCAAATGTGAGAGAGTGTGTGCGCTAGCTTTGCTCGCACCACCTCCGTGCATGCGCAGGACCTTACGTACATCAACAGAGTCTAAAAAATGGGACATGATGATGTCCGCGTGGATGGGTGGAGCCTCCCGCTGCCACCACTACCGGTTCGCCCGAACCAAATAGAACTGGCTGAATTGCACCACTGCTTCTAATTCAATGTTTTGTGTTTCGCAATAGCTGAACATATGCATCGAGGAAAATCATAAGCAGGACAGAATAATTTCCTTTCAATATTCTTTAACAAATGGTATTTGCAACATGCTACCTAACATCTCTTTTTATGATACTACAACATACATCTGAGTCCACTTTACTACCCATAGAACACTGAAATGTATTACCCTTCAGTAATAATTAATCACACTATTTTCTTTTTTTTAAAGCTTTCAATAGTTAAATATTACATTTCATAACATGAACATTGATGTAAAAGGAGGAAAAAGGAGGAATACTCAAAGTACATTTATATTGTGATGCACCTTTCTTCATGGGTCAGACTAAGATTTTATTTTTTTACATTCAGAATATATTTTCCTACAAAAATTACTTTGCACTAATATTTCGTCTCAATCTATCAGCCGATTTTATATATACTGATATGTTACATGTTTTGACGATTAACGATAGGGAAAACAGCTACAGTTTTGATAACTTGACACATTATGAGAGGCAAAAGAGCCTAATTTTTCTTAATAGCTGGAAAACTCTTCCAAATTTTCCAAACTCTCTAATCAGCTAGTGGGGAAAAGAAAGCGGATTCATAAAACAATGAATTGTAGTTGGATATAAACAAACGGTGAATCCTTAAGGAAACTGCAAATATTTGGTGATCAAAGGTTGTGCAACTACAAGAATTTTCTTTATAAAAACGTTATGAAACAAGTCACAGACCTAACTTTGTGGGTAAGTAGATCATCATTAACCAAGACATTCCAACAAAATCTTGAATACAATCATAAGCTGTTTGTTCATACCTGTCTTTTGTATGTTGTTTGCAGAACTGTTTAGACAGATTTCCAGAAAAAAAACATAGCCCAGAGGATTCAGGAAATAATACCTGTATTTTCCATTTGACCCAGAATGTGAGCAATCATTTTTTATAAGCACAATATGGGCTTCCTTTCAACTCACCAGCATTTTATCAAAGTTTCCTGTGCAGGTACTCTCTGATCTCCCAGGTTTAGGATCATTTATGACCTGCTTCATGAAAATCAACTTGAACAACTAAGAAAAAGCTATACATCAAGTTCAGCATTCTAAGTGTACGCTAAACACTGGCAGATTTCTAAATATCTGTGAAGTAGAACTAATTTCCCATGGTATAGTCAACATGTATGTCACATTATCATTGTTTTAAACAAGTAAACAAGACTATATTTCTGTTTCCTTATATTTCACACTGGTGATTCCTTTGTCATGAATGACTTTCTTATCGTAACTTAATCCGCATTTGAGAAAATGTTTTTTTTAAATTTATTTTTCAAGTGAGCTACAGGAATGTAAGAGAATGCCATTGCTATTAAAAATGGATATGTGAGTTCACTCATCTGTTATATCCTTCAGCTGAATAGCACTGCTACAAATGATACCCAACAAATAGTAAACTGTTTGATACCTCTAAGTGCACAGTGGGTAGGAATAATAAAGGTAATCCTTGACTTACAAACACAATTGAGCCCAAAATTTATGTTGTTAAGTGTGACATTTCTTAAATGAGTTTTGCCCAATTTTATGATCTTTCTGGCCACAGTTGTTAAATAAATCACTGCAGCTGATAAGCTTGTAACCCAGTTGTTCAGTGAATCTGGCTTTCCCATTGACTTTGCTTGTAAGAAGGTCACAAAAGGTGATCATGTGACCTTGGGACACAACAACGGTCATAAATATGAACCAGTTGTGAAGCATTTCAACTTTGATCAAATGATGCTGCAAAGGTCGTAACTGTGAAAAAGGATCATAAGTCACATTCTTCACTGCCATTGTAACTTTACTGTTGTAAATCAAGGAGTACCTGTAATTTGATGATATTTTTATTATAAGTTAAGAGTACAATTCAGCTCCCTAATTTGCACTACTTTTTACCACGCCAGCTGAGAAATGTTAGGTAAAGAAGATTCCAAGTTGAGGTGGGAGAAAGCTTTTTTAAAAAGTTTTTTTAAAAAACTTTTCAACGTAAGCACTGGAAAACAAATAATTCCATATTCAATTTTGCACTGGCAAAGAACTGTGGTAAGAGAGATATCACCTATGCTTGATGCCTTGTTTACAAAGAGTTCCCTGAACAGCAAAGTTTCTTAAATGGAGCGTGAATCATAAAAGCAAAGTCTTTCCATTGGGTGGGGCAGGATCAAACAGAAATTTTAACAACAATGTAAGCAAAGGAAAAATAACTAATTCATTAGCTAATCCATTAAACCCATTATAGAAAAGTGAAATTCTGGCTTTTATTTGAAATGAAGTAGGAGGAACTGTAGAAAAACTGAGCTTAAACAATCAAAATAATTTTATTCAATGCGGCGCTCTGTCAGACAAAGTGGATATTATGATATATATATATTTTAAAAATAATTCTTATATAGTCAACACCAAGACAAGAATTTCATGGGAAGGGCACATTAAAAAAGTCAAGACGCCAATTGCAACCACACAAAACGCTGCCTCTTTGTGTATGTCTATTGTGCATGTGACACATGAAAAAAAAGTGGTAGGACTTCAATTCTGTGGTCATAGCCGCCATCTTGACTTCACCTCCCAGTTCCTGCCAAGAGTCAATGGGATGACTCTACAGCAGATGAACTGAGGTGAGTCAAAACTACAGAATAAAACCCGAATGGGTTTTACCATTTAACTTCACCAAAATCTCAATTGGAATAGTCTTTATACAGTTACAGTTTGATACCTTCATATGCACCCATTGGAATCACAGTAGGGAGACCACTATTGTGATAGAAATTAAGAATAACACTAGAGAGAAAACCTTGTTCAGCACTGTCTCACTGGTAGACAGCCAGCTTCTAGCTCAGAGGTATCAAACTTGATTTCTTTGACGGGCGCATGAAGGTTGTGCTTGACCTTGGGGGTGGGCATGGCTAGGGTGGGCATGGTCAGCTTGACATCAATAGTGTTGGGGGTGCCTGTCGTGGCCCAAGTGCTCTGCCAGTGAAAACAGGCTCCAGTGCTCCATTTTCAGCTGTGACGGCCTGCTGCTGCCCTTTGCCCGTGAAAACAGAGCTGCCATGCCCCCCCCCCTGAGCCATTTTCACTGGCAGAAGGTGGCAGGAGGCCGTCACAGTTGAAAATGGAGCCTGGGAGGGCCACACATGGTCCTCCCGAGCTCCGTTTTCACTGCAGAGGCACCACGGGCCATCCTTTATTATTTCTAGGGCAGATCTAAGGACCCAGTGGGCCAGATCTGGCCTCTGGGCCTTGAGCTTGACACACGTACTCTAACTCCTTAAGCTTAAGATCTGAGGTGCAAGAATTAACGTAGGAATGCTCTGAGACTAAATGGTGCCTGAAAAACATCCATTGTAGATATTCTAACTTGCAATATTTCAGGTTTGTAAGGATTATATTTCTGCTGGCTCACAGCATGACAAGTCACCGAGAGCTGTGAATATAAAACAAACAAGAAAGGACTAATGATGTGTGAAAAATATATTGATGACATCTTCATAACATGTCCTGCAAGTCATAACTTATGAAGGCAAACAAATGTTTCTTCATCCGGGAGGAGGGTTTTTGTGGGGGAAAAAACACAACCCATAGAGTAACAATTTTAATGCATCACCCTTGATGCTTCAGGAACTACGTAAAAGAAATAATGATCATCTTGCAATTATGGCAGAAACCCATTTTTTGCAAGCTTTTTTGCCAATTCTGCCAATAGAGCAATAATTATTGCATTTGGAGTTAATGATAACTCTATGCATTCTAAACATTCAGGTGTTAACATTTTGGGACACATGTGTGCAGTAGAGAAGCAGTAGAGAAGTAGAGAAGAGCAACAAGGATAATCAAAGGATCTGGAGGATAAAACATATGAAGAACGGTTGCAGGAATTGAGTATGTCTAGTCTGGTGAAAAGAAGGACTAGGCCCTGGGTGACATGATAATGGTATCCCAAGATCTGAGCCGCTGCCATAGAGAAGAGGGGGGTTAACCTGTTCTCCAAAGTACCCGAAGGCAGGAGAAGAAGCAATGAATGGAAACTAATCAAGGAAAGAAGCTAGAACTAAGGAGAAAATTCTTGACAGTTAGAACAATTAATTAGTGGAACAACTTATCTCCAGAAATTGTGGTTGCTCCAACACTGGAAGTTTTTAAAAAGAAGTTGGACAACTATTTGTCTGAAATGGTATTGGATTTCTTGCCCGAGCAGGAGGTTAGACTAAAAAAACCTCCAAGATCCCTTCCAACTCTGTTATTCTATTCTGAGCTTTCCTGGAGCTAACGATATCATGATTGTCTCCCTGTTTTTTGGTTTTCTGGTTTTATGTTTGTGGTTGGTTGAACTGGGCTTGTTATACCAGTCAATGTGAATTTCAGGCTTATACCTTGCATGCTTTCAGACATTTTTCAGACATTTTTCTTCTGTTTTGTCTGAATCTGAATGTTTCCTCTGAACTTGAACAATCTATTAGGCCCATCTGCAGTCAAATATATACTTGCTGCAACACGTTTTCTGCTCATGAATTTTGTCATACCCTGATACTTCGCTATTTGTTTGTGTACTGGTTTTAATACTGATTAATTGATAAATAAAATTGTATTCACTATTCAGTATGATCTGTGTTGTGAAACCTCCTCTTTCTCACACCCATTGCATTATGAACAAATCTTCTAGTGTTGTTTTCCAAAGTCAGGGATATACAACGTTCGAAAGAGCCAATCTTAGATCATTTTAAGGTTTCCTTCAAAGAGAAAACTCCCATTGGCCCTGCGTTCTAAGCCAGTATCATCATCAAAAAATATCCTCTAGTTGTTCACATTTATTATTCCTCTATTTTATCTGTTCTGTTATAGATGGGTCTAAATTCATTTAAATGTTCTAGAAATTATATTAAAAACATGAAATAAATTGATTCATCATCATAATACATAAAGGAATTAATGCACTGGGGATATTATTATATTAAGAGAAGTTTCAAGAATGGTTCATAGAATATGTCAACATTTAAAATTATATTACTAAAATCTGCCAGGAAAAACAATAATTTTTTATTGTAAAGATTCTTATTTATCAAAAAAGACTTCAGTTCAAAACTTTAATATCTTAGACAATGGCTTTGTCTGAAGTCTATGGGGTCATAGATTTAGATTCTTGTTTATTTGAGCTTTTGAGAGAAACGCTATTTGCCTTGTAAATGACAGAGAATCTGAAAAAATTAATCGGGGGGAGGGGTTATAATTAAAGTCACCATGCTCTAGCTTGTTTGAGTATTGACAGAAAGTATATACAATGTATGTCTATATACTTTGAGTGATTTAAAAATGGAAATAACAGAAGGAAATTTAGCAGATAATGCAATATTCTTCAGTCAGGAAACAAAAGCACAAAGGAAAATTAATCCTAATCAGACTTAACATTACATCTTCTACTAATGTTCATGGACCAGTGAATAATACACACAATATTGCATTTCCTGTCTTTACCAATTTTGTGGTGATAAAACAACTATAATAAAAGGAGTAGAGTGATCTTAATTTGAACTAATTTTCTAATGAACATAGCATCTCCTCCCAACATTATTTTGCCATGCAACAAAAAACCCAGTCAAAAACCCCAGTACTTACAATACTTGATGCAGGAAAGTACTAGTAAATATGATTAAAATATTTATCTTGCAAGCATGAAAAGACCAGTATATTCCATGTACAGCAGAAGTTTAGATGACAGGTAAGCATGAATCAGAAATCAAACTATTCCTCATGAATTCAACTTCATTCTTGAAATGTTTGCCTTATTGTATTCCTAGATACATACACAAATGCATATAAAACCTGCTGCATTCCTTGCATAAAATAAGACAGACCAATAGATTTTGAATTAAAACTATTAAAATTTGAACCACATCATTATAATTCTATCCAAGACATTAGTACCTTGGTTTATAACCTGTTGAGGAAAAGCTGTAGATACATATTCAATGAAACCCTACCTCATAGATGGTCTCCTTTCAGGTCTTCTAGCTTCAAGGATAGATTTCAGAAGATACAACTTTGTCTTCTCAAAAGAATGGCGTGGTGGTATTCATGCATCTCCTAAGACATTGTCTCATGTAAGTGCAGTCATAATAATCCTCTAGGAATGTAGCACTGATCCACTATCTATTGCTGCAGCCACAAGGGATTATATGAAAATCCATCAGAAACTGCCTTGGTCTACTGGAAAAATGCAATGCCTTTTTAACAGGTTTCAAGTTGATTTAGAGACATCTGACATGGGCCTTTACTACTAATTCACTTATACAGTGCTTGAAGGGAGAATTTAATGTCCCAATAATGAATGGATTGATCCCTGTTTCCCTGAAAATAAGACCTCCCCAGATAATAAGCCCACTAAGCTTTTGAGCGCATGCGCTAAAATAAGCCCTCCCCTGAAAATAAGCTCTCCCCAAAAATATTGCAACACAGCAGCAGCAATGAGGTGACCATGCTTGCCACCTCCTGCACCTCAAAAATAATAAGACCTCCCCAAAAATAAGGACAAGCACTTATTTCAGAGGTCAAAAGAAAATAAGACCCTGTCTTATTTTTGGAGAACACAATATTTTCTTACTTATTTGATCTAGTTCCCTGTGGCAATTAGTGAAATTACTTAATGTAAAGAGCTATATCTGTGTATACAAATGTCTCACTTAAGTTTAAAATAGGGAATAATTCTTTTTGATATTTTTTAGTAACACAAAAGTGTTGCTCAGCATCCTTGACAGGAAATGCTTTTAATAAATTGCATTCGTACTTCAGGTTTTATAAACTTGATAGGTTGTACCACTGAGATTATGAATGTACCATTAAACAAACAGGTAATTCTGTAAAAGAAATCCTAAAAGGAATTGTTCAATATATGTTCCACTGTAAGTGGTTTGAGAATTTTTGGTGTTATATAGATTTGTTGTTGTTAGTTGCGAAATCGTGTCCGACCCATCGCAACCCCATGGACAATGTTCCTCCAGGCCTTCCTGTCCTCTACCATCCTCTGGAGTCCATTCAAGCTCACGCCAACTGCTTTGGTGACTCCATCCAGCCACCTCATTCTCTGTTGCCCCCTTCTTCTTTTGCCCAGCATTAGGCTCTTCTCCAGTGAGTCCTTCCTTCTCATTAGGTGGCCAAAGAATTTGAGTTTCATCTTCAGGATCTGGTCTTCTAAAGAGCAGTCAGGATTGAACTCCTCTAAGACTGACTGGTTTGATCGCCTTGCAGTCCAAGGGACTAGCAGAAGTCTTCTCCAGCACCATAGTTCAAAAGCCTCAATTCTTTGGCGCTTCACCTTCCTTATGGTCCAACTTTCACAGCTATACATTGCAACTGGGAAAACCATAGCATTACACCAAATCTTTAAGCAGGTATTACAGTGTATCTATTTGCAAATACAATAATATCTGTATGCTTTGATGCAGAAACCCAGATTACTTTGATTGCTCAGAATCAATTGCCATAAATCAAATATGGAAATAATTTGCTGACCGCTCCATACCCTGCCAACCATATGGTTGAACTATCTATGGCAATGTACTATTTCTAAACATGGCAATGTCAGGGCTGCCTTTGAAGAAAACTCTGAAAGTTCAGTTTTGAAAAAATTTGGCTAGAGTATTAGAAAGATGAGGGCCAAATGGGATCATACTGGGATAATTCTAAAACAAATGTCATATTAACGTATTGGTTTCTAAAGTCAATTCAAATTAAGTTTGTATAGCTAGAGAACCAATAGCTAAATAAATCCTTTTCTTTATGGTATCTATTTGGAGACTCTTCCCCAAATGATGTTCTAGCATTAAAACCAGTGGTGGGATCCTGCTGGTTTAAGAACCGGTTTGGTGATTGTGTGTTTCGTATGCAGTTTTACCAAAACTTAGCTTCCACATTACTTCTTGGGGAGTAATACAGCTGAGGTGCAGCAATCTGCTCTGCAGCGCTAATCAGCTGAGAGGATATAGGTAGGTAAAGTGCGGGCCAACCTGATCGTCGGAGCAAACCGCTGATCAGCTCTGAGCTGATCGTCGGAGCTACCAGTTTGTCCAAACTGGTCTGAACTGGCTGAATCCCACCTGATTAAAACTATCTATAGAAAGGTTGCCAAAATCTGATCTTGCAATCATGTTGACACCAAGTCAAGATTTCCTTCTTGACTTGGGGAATTTCTGTTGTTATAGCCTGCCTCATCAATTTCATTTTCTTTTAATGCACTTAATGGTAATTTGCATTGCAGTTTAGCAATACAAGTGGCAACTTCCATTTAATGATCCACGATTTCAGATACAACAAATCTAATTTTGATTTAAATATTCCCACCTGCCCAAACAACAGACAAGTCCACTATACCCAAATAAATCCAGACGAGGAAGTTTAGTATGCATAAATTTTGTGTCATTCACGGCAATTCATGTTACTTGTGTAATGATTCCCATGAACTCATCTGTGAATATAAAAAGCTAAAATGAAAAATGATACAATCATTCCATATAAACATACAAGGCTGATTTCAATAAAGATATTTATTGGTAAGCAGATCACTGATGTACAGGTATTTCATCAGCTTGAAGAATAATAAAAGGAAACATAAAATTTAGAGGTTTTGGACATTGCAATTTAACATAATGTAATGATTGCAGAGTCTTCTATGATACATTTAAATATTTCTTCTAATTAAATGTCTTGAGCTTGTACTAATGTACTAATGTACTAATTTCTTGAGCTTTGTAATGATGAAATCTAATAATTAATGAAACATATATATACCTGGCAATAAAATACATTAAATGTTATGGCAAGTTATTGATTTGGGAACCGAAGTCCTCAGTGACAATATTAATAAAAATTCATAACATAATAATGCTCACTTATAAAAAATAGATGGGCCCATCAGCCAAGTATGAAATCCTACAGGATTATGATAACTGAAAGTCAATTCACTGAAAGTCAATCTTGTCAGGACAAGCTATAAAATGTCACAAGAGACTAGGTTGGTCTTCTAATTGCCGGAATTCCAAAGACTGAACAGCCTCCTCAAGAAGGTTTTGCTAAAGTAGTTATCACTCATACTTTACAAACAAGACAAGGATATGCTTCCTCCGTTGAACAATCTCCAGTGTAGGTTAAGACATATAGAAAACCCCAAAGAATTCCCCATATTGCATAAATGTGATGAAGAAAGAGATGTACAGGTACTTCAGTTGTATTCTTTAGTTCATAGTCCACAGGGACTTGCCTATAGTTCAGGGTTCATGGGGTTTATTCTTCTGAGTGTAATCTTTTAAGAGCTCTCACTGCTTTCAGGAATACTGATCTTACAAAAAGGCAGTTTATTTAGTCAGCAACGCTAAAACCCAAGTCACCCATTTCGCCACAAAAATGGTTTCAATCAGATGTTGAGGCAATGAAAAAATATTGCAAGGAAATGTTGCTTTGAAATCATTGCAGCCAACTGGTAATGTTGTACAATACCAAGAATCTTCCACATCTAACATAATACTTTAACATCAC
The DNA here is from genome assembly GCF_964273705.1 of Natrix helvetica. Classification (NCBI taxonomy): domain Eukaryota; kingdom Metazoa; phylum Chordata; class Lepidosauria; order Squamata; family Natricidae; genus Natrix; species Natrix helvetica. The sequence continues at coordinate 20,714,495 of NC_138550.1, forward strand.
ACTCTGATCTAGCGCAACTGCTATTTGACAAAGAATCCTAAAGCATCCGTGACATAAAATAAAGGAATTGTTAAGGACACAATTCCAGTCTAAGCAGCTAATGTCCCCTGGCAGCTGGAAGAACTGCCAAGGGGAACAAATTATGGTCTACATTACCATATCTTCCAGTCTTTTGTCCCCATATTGGTATTATTCAGTGGTGGGATTCAAAAAATTTTACTACCGGTTTTGTGGGTGTAGCTTGGTGGGCATAGCTTGGTGGCTGTGGCAGGGAAGGATACTGTAAAATCCCCATTCCCTCCTGAGCAGCTGGGACTCAGGAGGCAGAGAATAGATGGGGGTGGGGCCAGTCAGAGGTGGTATTTACCGGTTCTCTGAACTACTCACATTTTCCGCTACTGGTTCTCCAGAACTGGTCAGAACCTGCTGAATACCACCTCTGGTATTACTGCCAATCTGCATAATACGTCAATACAACACAAAGCCTATATAATGTGAAATATAATCATCTGAATATAAGACCATTCATATAAAAACTCATATTGGAAATCTTATTTGGCTACAATCAGAATAAGTACAAACTTGAATATCATGGTTTATCCTGCCTATAAATACACAAACAGAAGAGAATGTAGGCCAGAAAGCAGCATTCCCACCCTCCTCATCCTCATTCCCAAAATAGTTATATCTATGCAGAAAAGTAATTTATGCCTGGGCTACATTAATCACAAGCAAGACTTTAAAAAGTTAGTTTTAAATAAACATTGGCGTTCTGTTACATTGTAGCTTAAGAGTAATATGAAGCAAGAACTGATACAGGTAGTCCTTTACTTAAGACTGGTCTTTTAGCAACTGTTCATAGTTATGATGGACAATCCCGCCCCCTCAAAAAAAGATGCAACCTGGATTTGAAGTTCTGGTGGCCATTCCCTCCCACTGTGGTCATGTGATTGTATTTTGGGCACTCAACAACCAGGGCATATTTAGCACCATTTGCAGGATCCCACGGTCATGTGACTGTAATTTATGGATTTTCTGGGGACCAGCATTTACTTCCAGTTTCTGGCAAAAGGTGCCCATTGCAAAAAAATTGATGTTTTAATGGCAGCGTTTATTTAATAACTGCCACACAAAAAAATTCATAAAATCAGATATACATGACTTACAACCTTAATTCTGGGCTCAATTATGACTCAATTGCAAGTTAAAAAGACTACCTCTATATAAAAATACTTTTCATTACGAGCAATCCGGATTTTTGAAGTTCGGCATCTTGTTTAAAATTGTTTTTGCTTTGCATCCCATTTGTTTCAACGGTGAAAATCGCAAACTGCTCTCAAGAAATACATTTCTATGCAGCCCTCCCACAAAATGCAAGCATCTCAAGCAAAGGTTTCAAAAGTGCTTTTTTTTTCCCCAAAAAGGCAACTGGACTGGAGTTTTTTTTCTGTATTCCTTGAGGAAAAAGAGGGAGAAAAAGCAGTCCAATTGCCTTTTGAAGGCAAAAATAAGCATCTTTAAGACAACTATGACCTGGAGGACTAGCAATCTCCCCAGACTCTCAACCAAGGGGTTTAAGACTGTGGCTTTAAAATATCATTTAGAAAAGTTTTCAGATAAAAACGTTCCAGCCTTAAATAATTGACTTAAGTGGTTCAACTGGCTTTTGCATGTGTAATGTTTGGCCATGGAAGGGAGGCGTCCTCTTGAATGCCAACTTGATGATGCACATTTCTGTGATTTAAACATGGTTCACGTCATCTGATTTAATATCCTTTTTCAGTTTGGCCAGGCGCATGAGGCATTCATCTCTCCACTGTCTCCTGGCATTTAGGTGCTCTGGATCACTTGGAGTTTTTTTAACCATGGCCTGAAAGAAAGACAAAATAAGCTACACATTAAGATAAAAGGTTCGCTTTAGGAAACCCTGACTTGGCACGACCTATGATTGTACCCATATAGTTTTCTTGGCAATGGTATGGAAATGATCTGCCTCGTGTCTTTTTTTCTTTTCTTTCCAGGTTAGTCTGGATTTGAGGTGGTTTCCTGGGCAAGGACAATTGAGCAATCCAGGCAACGGTCCTAGCCTGCTTAGCTTCTAAATCAGGCAAGGTCAGTTAGGTGCTGCCATCTAGCTGGGACTGTTTAAGTAGGAAACCAATCAGTCAGCCCAACAGCATTCCCCCCCCCCCCCGAACACTAACTTTGGCCAACTGAACGTGTGTGGACTTCAACTCCAATAATTCCACAGCTAGCTGGGGGAAATTGGCTGAGGAATTCTGGGAGTTGATGTCCACGCATCTTCAAGTGCCCATTCTATAGCAGCTAAGCATACTTTGCTTGCGCACCAACATGCCTACCGTCCCTGTCCTTATACTCCAGGGGTGTCCAAACTTGGGAACTTTAAGACTTGTGGACTTCAACTCCCAGAATTCCCCAGCCAGAATTCTGGGAGTTGAAGTCCACAAGTCTTAAAGTTCCCAAGTTTGGACGCTCCTGTTATACTCCCTTATATTCGTATTCATTTCATGAATTCATAATCAGGTTTATACTTATATCTGTTACCTAATTCATGCCTGGCGAAATAAATAAATAAAATAAAATACATTTTGTCTTTTAGGACAAGGGTCCCCAACCCTAAAACCCAGTACCGGGTCACGGCCCATTGGGAACTGGGCCACACAAGCAACAGGCGAAGTTGCACAAAGCTACATTTTGGCATGCGGCAGGCATGTGCATGAAACCATCCCCTCACCCAACGCCACTGCCGGTCTGTGGAGCTGGAAAGGTCGGGGACTGCTATTTTAGGACTTCTAAAGTGATGGTAGCTTTGCTCTTTTTGATATCATGGAGTAACTTGTTGGTAGTTTTTTTGTTGTTGTTGTTGTTGCACAGTAGCTCCAACTTGGCTCCAATACAGTAATTAGGTTCACAATTGAGCGCCTGCCTTAGCTGAAATTCTGATGTGTGTTTCCCCCCTGTCCCATAATTTCATTTACCAAGAGACATCACATCTCCCTCACACTGGATCGGCAACAATTTATTGCTAGAAAAATCCCTTTCTTTTCCACTCTGTATGCTTGTTATTATAGGCATAGGTATGCTGGTGTTAACGATAATAAAAGTGTCTCCTTTAATCGTTGCAGACTTCTTTTTTTAAACAAATATCTTTTTTGACATTTTCCAAACATTAAAATCACAATTACACTTTTACAGCTTTCTGTTATCGGTATTTCTTTTTTCTGATTTCCGATTTTCCATTCTATTATTTTATACATATTCTTCTCTTTTTCATACTTTCTCATTTTTACAACATATACATCTATATACAAAGTTTCCATCTCTATTGCTTTCTAAATATCTGCTATCTCTTTTCATTGTGTTTGCTATGTGTTCCTTATGCGTTGATTTTACATCTCTTTTCAAGCCAGTTATACCACCTGTTCCATATCTTGTAGTACTCTGTTTCCTCTCTCTCTCTCTTAGTTCCATCGTTATTTTGTCCATTTCTGAGCATTCTAACACCTTTTTTAATGGTTTCTGCATTTGACGGAATGGTTTTTAGTTTCCAACTTTGGGCATGTGAAATTCTGGCAGCAGTGATTATATGAAGCATTAAATATTGGATATCCTTACTAATATTTTTTTTTATTCCTAGAACAAACAGCTCAGGGTTCATATCAATTTTTTGTTCTATTATTTCTTCTAACCATTTTTGAATTTTGGTCCAGAATTCTTTGGCTTTCGGACATGTCCACCACATATGGTAGAAGGTCCCTTGTTGGTGGTTATATTTGCAACAGTTTGGAGATCTATCTGGGAATGTAACCACCAACAGGGGACCTTTTCCAATCTGTATGCTTGTTATTATAGACCGGGGTATACTGATGTTAATGATAATAAAAGGGTCTCCTTTAATCGTTGCAGACTTCTAAAATATTTAAGATATCTTTTTCCAATGTCCTTACCCTATTTGCTACTGCCATGTTTGGCCAAACCTGCTATTGCCATATATCCCGGGGTGTATTACCCCAAATTCCAAACTAGTGGGCCATTGGTTATAATGACTGACAGTTCCAAGAACTGTAGTCTGACACATCAGGAAACCATCAGGCTGTGATGAGAACGCTGCTGTTTTTGAAAAGATCTTCTCATTCACCCGATTTTTAAAAAGTTTCCCTGCTCACCAAACTATGCTCCACATTGTGAGGTTGCTAACAATAACATGCCCATCCCTTTCCAGCAGAGCTATCCTATCTCTATTACATGGGAACCAAATATTTGAATGATGGCACTGGATGAAGGCTTGGGAGATTATCCAGAACAAATGGTTTAGGATTTTGCCATCTTTTTTGACAGTGAAATCCTAGAGAAATAAATAAATAATGCGACGATGGCCTATTTAATAAAAAACCTCAAGCCAAACAAAGGGAACTCACTTTTTTCCCCCTTTACTAAACCTCTGAACAATAAAAGAGGACGATGGCCCAATTACAATTACCTTGCCCCGTTCTTAACTTGGCCCTGAATCCACTGCCTGCTGAAGCAAAAAAATAAGGCATCAAACTGATTTTCAGATTATACTTTAATCATCTGACTACTTTTTCTCCTCATATATAATTATAAAACACACTGGATTAGAAGTTGTTTTTATACATGGATCTTTAAGGAGCGAATTACAGAATGACATGCAGAGGAATAATTCTCTATTTTACAGAGTTTTAAAAGGTACCACAGTCCTTAAAAACCAGGCCTTAAATAAATACTGGGGACCCCAACATAAAAATGCCTGGGCAGGGATTACTACATTAAGGAATGGGGATCTGAGCAGAAAATTGTCTTGCAGTAGAAAGAATGAAGTGGCTTTTAAAAAAGGAACAGTGAATTCATATTCATTACAGATAGTCCTTATGTTTGTTAAATACAGAAGATAATTCATTTCATTTAATAACAGTCACACGTGTGTTGAATGAATGATGTAATCAAAACATACAAAACACGAGCATTTTATCTCACTTCGGACTATTATATATAATCTTTATTTAAAACAAAATATTGTATTTTGGGGACCTACAGGGGAGAATTTGGTTTTGTTTCTTAAAAAAAAAATCATTTTGCTCTTCCATTTGACAATAGGAACAACATAATGCATGCCCCATATAAAGAAGTATATTTGGTTGTAATGCATTCTATATCAGTGGTGGGTTTCAAATTTTTTTACTATCGGTTCTGTGGGTGTGGCTTAGTGGGTGTGGTGGGTGTGGTAGCTTGGTGGGTGTGGCAGGGGAAGGACACTGTAAAATTTCCATTCCTTCCCAATCAGCTGGGACTTGAGAAGCAGAGAATAGTTGGGGCTGGGGCCAGTCCGAGGTGGTATTTACCGGTTCTCTGAATTACTCATAATTTCTGCTACCGGTTCTCCAGAACTGGTCAGAACCTGCTGAATACCACCTCTGTTCTATATTATATGTGTCAACCACACAGCAAAGCTCAAGACTGTTAACAAATAACAAAATGCTTAAAAAAAATAATTAACCCAAATAAGGTAACCCAAAATGGATAAATTCATAAAACATCTAATATGCTAATGCAGCTGATACATTTTGCCAACACAGCCTGATATTCAGTTTGCATACAAACCTCATTGATTTTCTGTTCTGTTTCCCCAGCAAAATCTGGTTCAGGCCCAAAGGTTTTCAAGACACGGATCATACCTCCCCGGTATCTATCGCAATAATTCAGCATCCCTGAAAGAGAATTGGAAACTGTTTAATGTCTCCCAAACAAAGGAAGTCTACCACTGAATTTGGGAGGAATTATTGACTGTCTAGAATTCTTTTTTTTCTTCTGTCTAGGGGTTCCAAAGAGCTGCCTGCCTGCAAAAAAATTTTCAAGCAATGAAACTCCAAGAAAAACAATTCTATACCATCCTTTGAGAACTTCCAAGTAGGATGCATTTGACATTTAACAAACATCCTCTTTTTTGAGTTTGATCCCAGGGATTCAAAAGTTCAGACTGTTTATTAGTTTTAGCCAACATTATTTGGGATGGAAGAGAAGCAGCTGGGAGCTTATGAGCAGAACAAGCAAAAACAACAGTCAATAGGTATAAGGGAGAGGGATTTTTTTGAGGGCTGTTTTGATAATTGCTTTTTTATTATTATTAAGGAACTACAGTATATGCTTATTTAAAGGCTACAGAATTTGGAGCAATATCAGCTCCAGCAGGTAGATCAGACAGGAAACACAATCAGGTGAGCTAGTTCTACTTGTTGTAAAGTTCTGGGCAAAGAATGGAGGTGAGGCCAGAGTGATTTCTAACAACTCTTTATTCAATACTGCCTGTGAGACAACTGAAATCCCTGGCTGACACAGCTGCTTTTATAGGAAACTGACCAGCCGAACAACCTATCAGGAGAGAGCATTTTCCCGCTCCAACAGAGGACCAGAATGAGAACTTCAACTGACAACTCTACACTATATACAATGCATAACAGTTGTAAAGCTATATTACAGAATCTTGCAAGTCTGGAAGAACAATTCTCTCCTTTACCAAGAAATTAGGAGGATCTCTGTTGAGCATCTTACCCCACCCACTATCCCACCGCAGACAATGCTGTCTTTTATCTGACCATTCTTTAGGCAGCATCTTTGGGTCCAGTCATCCAAAGTCATTCCCACATAATCATTAAAAACAGGAACTTAAGGTGCAGGTAACTGATTGATCCAGTGAATACTTAGCCAACAGCTCAGTCCTACGAAGCATTAAGGGAAAAAACATTTGGGAGCTTGCAATCAGTGAGCGAACAAGAAGGCAAACAGGAAGAGGGAATTAGGTGAATAGAAGAAAGAATTTACTAATCTCTCACTTTCAGAGACAAAACAAGATAAATTCAGAGTTTGGATGAAGAATTCAGAGTTCAAGGTTCTGAAAATATAAGTGTCATAGATTATTTTATATATACCAAGGTTAGTGGCCTCCAAAACAACTCCTGACTTCTCGGCAACACACCATAGGTACTCAAAGGCTAATATTCATAGTTTACTATACCACTTCTCTCTTCTCTTCTTCTTCAACTACTTTTCAACTTTTTCCCCTCCACTATTTCTCTTTGTGAACCTATTTCTGGAAAACAGTAACTCTTATACTTGCCTTAGGCTGTTTTAGTTTCCCAAATGAACACAAACTCCCTTCCTTCTTACACCCACACCAAACTCAACTGCCCCCTCTGCTTAATTTTTATAGTAATACATTTCTGGGCTGAGGACTTAAAGCAGGGCTGTCAAACTGGCGGCCCATGTGTGTGTCACGCGCAGGCCACACCCACCCTGGCTCCACAAAGCAAAAAAATGTCATGATAAATCATGTGACACGATTTTGACACCTGTGTCTTAAAGGGACAGAGCACCAGCAGCCCAGGTGCTGGGCATTTTGCAGGCAGCAAATATCCACTTTCTACTTCAAACAATTCTTTAAAAAGAATAGACAGTCACCAAGAATAACTAAATGAAAATAGAAAGCCAGTAGGAGAAGGGAGTATTTTCTGGTTTATCTATCTACAAATGGCTGTGTGTCTGTTCCAGCATAACTCTGGAATGCCTCCAGCAATTTCAACCAAACTTGGTACACAGATGACTTACTCTCTGGAAAAAAAAATACTGTGGGAGTAAGACACCTCTAACACTCCTCAGGGTGTGTGTTCTGTTAAGATGTGCCTTAAAATGGCTTCTACTGTACTGCCATAAAATGGCTTCTACTGTACAGTGCAGTGGGGTTACCATGGTAACAGCTTCGCAGTAGTCTACAAGGGTCCTCCCTCTGGTAAGGGGGAAAATCCAACATTAGAAATTACGTTAGGTCCGGGTATTTATTTATTCTATAAATAACACTGGGTTATCAGCTAGTTACATATATATACACTTGGCTTGTCCCACAACTAGTATGATTTTCTGCTGGTTGGCAGTATTTCCTGGATAGCAGGTCCATTCTCCTGAAATCAGAATGGCTGTACTGGAGATACTTAGGCAACCAGAGACATAGCTGGATGAGACCCTTCAAGATATGATACCTTTTTCCTACTTCCAAGGTGATGGATTTCTCATTTTTAAGGAGAATGGGGAAGGAGGACATTGAGAATGAGACATGTGATCCTAGATGAGGGAGACAGTCTGTGGATGATGAAATCTTCTCATATCTCCAGGAAATTGGGGGGATTTTTATTGCAATTTGACCTTTACAAACAAAACATAAACATATAAGCTTGACGATCAAATGGTGACTTGTTTGCCTGCTCCAAAGGTTGTAGACATAATGAGCCATACAAATCAGCTGCTAGACCATGGTGTAGGCCAAAGCACTTTTAGATTTTTTAGGTGGCTGGGAATGTTGGGGGAGAAGCCAAGTTTGGGAAATGGGTTCTACTTGGAACCCAGCTGCTATGGCATAAAACCAAAATGTTGATTTTTGGGGAGAGCGCCAAAACAAAAGTTGTGTAGCATCCAGTTCAAAAACATTTAGTTGCAGTATTTCAGGAAATAAAGGACCAGGATTGGAAGAGGGTTAATGAAAGGTTAGAAAAGATTTATATCAATATTTTAAAAAAGGACTTCCCATTTTTCAGCTACTTCCAGGAAGTTTGAATTATTTCAAATGTTACTTGTCAGTAATGCATGCATGCATATTTGTTATTTAATTTACAACAATACCTAGTCATAATCTTTGTGTAAGTGGTTAGCTGTAAAATCAGGACTCTAAAGATGCCAAAGAGCAAGCTCTGCATGAATATGAGAAAATTCCTGCTCTTAATCTCAAGAAATATGCCCAGAAGTCTGCAATTCTTGGCATAGTTATTTACTAAAACTGATGGAAGTGTTCATTCTGAGTAAACATGAATAGATTACAAACATCTATTGTTTGTATATTAACCCAAGGTCTATACCATATAATGAGCTAAGGTAAAAGGCGGAACCATCAATTGATATCCTATTTCAAAATATATCTAAGAAAGCGGTCAGAAAAGCATTTGATTGTCAATTGTAATAGTGCCTCTTTTTTTATATTCCGCAATTTTTGCAGAAGCAAAATGGAACACAAAGAGTTCCTGGGTTTTTCTAAAGTGTTAATAGCAGAACTAATAAAAATATTAGTTGCTTCCACTTACACACACAATGATGTTTCGTGAGAATTCCCCAACATACTCCAGCCGTTATGAGCTTCACAGCATTTGTAAACGGCTATACTTAAGTGACAGGCTGAGAAGCCTTTTAAAGCTGTTCCTTTTTACATTATAAAGATCACAGTTGTAATCTGTTTTTAAAAAAAGAGGTAGAAAAAAAGTACTTTCGCTAAAAAAAAAAAAGTAAAACCCTAGGTTATGCATTTTTACTGGTATGTATTTCCTGTTGATATGAACTGTAATGAGATTAAAAAATGCAAATTCGGGTGAAGCTATTTAAGAATCTGGTTGTTAAAAGCCAAACAGCCCTGTCCCAAAGTGGTTTTGGGAAGGTTGAAAACAAGCAGGTAATCCTACCATCTCTGTGGAACCTGAAAAGATTAGATCCACGCACAGGAGGTCCGTTGTTTCATGATTATACAGTAATAGAGTATCTGAGAAAATTCTTTTAGTAGCACTGCACTGCTGTTGTTGTTTTTTTTAACTAAAAGTGCTCTAGTGCTACTCTGCCAAAATGTTAAAAAGTCCAGTTCCAGGACACAAAATCGGTACTCACCGCTATTTGTATTAATTTACGTAGTTGGGTGTCCTTAAACTACCTTCTCCTATGAAAAACATTGTGGGTCTCCTTTGTCCTTGTTGTTTCTTTTCGTTCTCATTTTTCTTTTCTCTTTCTGTTTGCAATGACTTGCTGTTGGCATTTGCTCTTTATCCCAAAGCTTCTGGCATACAGCATTCTACTGTTGGAAGCAGAGTTCTCTTCCCAGAAATGAAAGCTGAAGCTCTGCTCCTGTACCTGTTTACTTTGAGGTAAGCCTCACGGGTATCCGTGGGATTTATTCCCATCTAAAGCAGGATGCTCATCAATTGCTCACATCAGAGATTCCAATCTCAGCTCTTTTCAAATGTATGGACTTCAAATCCCAGAATACCCCCAACCAGCATGCATCTTAAAGTTGCTGAAACTGAGAAGAGAGAGTAATAGCATCTTCTATGGTTATTTAAACATCCTTGGGCGGACAGAACCAGTGGTGGGATTCAATTTTTTTTTACTACTGGTTCTGTGGGCGTGGCTTTGTGGGTGTGCTGTGGCTCTGTGGGCGTGGTGTAGCTTTGTGGGCATGGCTTTGTGGCCATGGCAGGGGAAGAATACTATAAAATCTCAATTCCCTCCCCACTTTATGGGAAGGTTACTGCAAAATCCCCAATCCTTCCTGATCAGCTGGGACTCGGGAGGCAGAAAATAGATGGGGGCAGGGCCAGTCAGAGGTGGTATATACCAATTCTCCGAATTACTCAAAATTTCCGCTACTGGTTCTCTAGAACTGGTCAGAACCTGCTGAATACTACCTCTGGACGGAACTCACCAATGGCTGAGACACACTAGAGGATTCTTTATAGCTCTAATAAGGACATGGCATATATATATATATATATATGTATGTATGTATGTATGTATGTATGTATGTATGTATGTATGTATGTATATATATATATATATATGTATATATATATATATATATATATATATATGATAGATAGATAGATAGATAGATAGATAGATAGATAGACAGACAGAGACAGAGACAGAGACAGAGACAGACAGACAGACAGACAGACAGACAGACAGACAGACAGACAGATAGATAGATAGATATGCCATGTCCTTACTCTATACAGAGAGAGAGGGCGAGGGCGAGAGAGAATGATAGCTTTAAGCAATGTTCTTGGATGGAGTATAGGATTGCACACATCCTAATGTTTAAATTTTTTATTGCATTCAATTCAAATAAATGTTATGTACAAAAAGAGATTGGGGACACTCTAGGTCAGAAGTGTCAAACTCACGGGCTGCAGGCCAGATGTGTCACACGCTGGCCACGCCCACCCCCAATTTAGCAAAGGAGGGAAAGTCATGATACATCATGTGACGACATGACGATGTGAGTTTGACACCCCTGCTCTAGGTGAAGAGACCTGAGGCTTTGGAATAGGGTTAGGCAAACATGTAGCAATGCCTGTACTAGGCATCCATGTCTGCATAAATCCCTGTATGTGTATATGTCACCGTGAAAGACCGAAATTGGTGAATGTCGACATTCACCGGTGAATGTCGACACATACCAATTTCGGTCTTTCACGGTGACATATATATAACGAGTCAGCGAAACGCTTTACTTTTGCTTTTCAATTCGCGGTCCTGGAAACTACTCGTTCTAACCGCGCAGGATCGCAGGTTTAAAAAAAAAAAAGTCCGCGAATAGAAGACGCTTAAAAGGAAGCGAGGAGCCGAGGTATTAGGGTAAGGGTATTAGGGTAAGGGTGTCGAGAGGATAAGGGTATTTAGCAAATATTTCGTACATACACCAAGCGACTATGTGAATGTCGACATTCACTGGTGAATGTCGACATTCACCAGATTTCGGACTTTCACAGTAACATATATACTGTATGTATGTGTGTGTGTGTACATGTGCGTATACAGAGAGAGAGAGAGAGAGAGAGAGAGAGAGAAAGAGACAGAGAGACAGAGAATATTCTTGGTGTAATCATGACTTTGGGGAGTGGACAAAATGACTGCACATATCTGTTCATGGGAATGCTATGATTTGGGCACTTGCATCAGGTGTAACGATGCCAGTAAATAATCCCAACATTTGCATATCGCTGCACATGTGTCACCGTTTTGATGCCATCATGATCGCAAGAGAAATTGTTGATCAAGACCTATTTAGTTTAGAAATGTCTGCATTTAAACATCACAACAGTTACAAACCTTCGGCGTTTAAGTGCATTGTTTCCAGAGGTCCCATAAATGCGTAGCGCATTCCCAAGCCATCAGACATCACAAGGTCTAGGTCATCTGGTGATATTACTCCATCCTGCATAGAAAAAATATATATTAATTATGAATGTTAAAGAACAGCGGGAGATTCAAATTTCCTCCCTAATCCCTTTACAGATAGGAAATACTGGAAAGCCAAACGGTAAAATTAATTATAGAACAAAAGCTGTTGATGTGTCTATCAATCTGCATGATGCTTTACCGAGTAATATAGTGTCTCAGATTATTTCTGATGGCTGGGGAGGTTGGCGCAAAGATGTCAATGTTTATTTTTTAAAGAAAACATTTTTAGAAAAAAAAACATAACTGCAGGGGGGGGGGGGGAGGTTGTTGCTATTTTAGACGTAGCAAGCTTATCTGAAGGCTTGAAGGTCCTTACTTGTTTAGCTGCCAATGGGAAAACCATACAAAATGATACCTCTGACTTTGAGTGATTTGGCCCTGGAGAGCGGAAGGATCAATGCAGGGTGGGATCCTACCGGTTTAACAACTGGTTCGCTGAACGCGCACCTTGCATGCGCATGCGCAGTTTATAGAGACATCACCTTCCGCATTACTGCTGGGGACGAAACCAGCTGAGGTGCGGCAATCCACTCTGCCGCGCTTGTCAGCTGGGCTTAAGAAAAGGGAATATAGTTGAGTATAAAGCAGGGGCGGGCAGGCGGGCCTAGCTGAAAGCCGGAGCGAACGGTTCGCTCCCAGTTGATAGTCGGAGCTACTGGTTCGCTCGAACCGGTCTGAACGGCTAGAATCCCACCCCTGGATCAATGGCATAATCTAAAAGGGTCATTAGGTAAGCTGAGTTCAACCTGGAGGGTTTTTTATTTTTGGCAGGAAAGTGAGCGCGTCTCTCAAAATGACTTAATCACCATAAATTATGCAGCCTTCCTGAACATGGTATAAAATTGCTTTCTAAATCATAGACGTGCTGGACATAATTAGAAACACAGGTCCTTTATATTACAGGTAGCCCTCTACTTACAACAGTTTGCTTAGTGACCATTTGAACTTACGACACTAAAAAAAGTGGCTTGCGACCTTTTCAGCATCCCCATGGTCATGTGATCAAAATTCGGATGCTTGGCAAACTGATTCATATTTATGACAATTGCAGTATCCCAGGGTCACACTTTGCAACCTTCTGACAAAGTCAATGGGGCAACTTAAAAGCCGTGTTATTAACAACTGCAATGATTCACTTAACAAGTGTGGCGAGAAAGGATGTAAAATGAGGCAAAGCTCACTTAACAACTTAGCAACAAAAAATCCGGGCTCAATTGTGGTCATAAATCGAGGACTGCCTGCATTCATATGCAATGTTGTTGAATCTTGAGATGTTGCGTTTTTGGTCAGAAGGACAAAAGCAGGCTTGCGTTTAGTTCAGGAGTGTCCAAACTTGGGAACTTTAAGACTTGTGGACTTCAACTCCCAGAATTCCCCAGCCAGCTGGCTGGGGAATTCTGGGAGTTGAAGTCCACAAGTCTTAAAGTTCCCAAGTTTGGACACCTCTGGTTTAGTTGGTTAGTGGTTAGAGTGCAGTACTGCAGGCTACTTCTGCTGACTGTCGGCTGCCTGCAATTTGACAGTTCAAATCTCACCAGGCTCAAGGTTGACTCAGTTTTCCATCCTTCCGAGGTGAATGAGGACCCAAATTGTTGGGGGCAATATGCTGACTCTGTAAACTGCTTAGAGAGGGATTTACAGCACTGTAAAGCGGTATATAAGTCTAAGTGCTATTGCTATTGCTCTTTGTGGTCATGAATGTGAGGTTATGATGCAAAAAGGGGGGGTTTGCACCATAATGCTACAATGTTGTCTGCCGGCCACTACCCCTTGGAAAAATGATGCAATATCATTGACATTTTGCAGCTTGATTTTTCATCTTATAAAATACCAGCTTCCACTACAGTGTGATTTTGGAGGATTTCATTAACCTTTTCACCTGGGGTGTGGGATGTGCATTATGCAGAGGTGGAAATGACAAACATGATAATTAAATACAGAACATGCAACTGCCATATACGTTATTACACGTTGGTTGCATCATGAAAGCAATCCACAGGGCCTAAACATGCCCAGTTCCCTAGGTTTATTAAGAGGCAACTCCCAGTTTTCAACGTAGGCATGCCATGAGGTGCTGTTTGAAGCTCAGTTAACATCCAGAGTATACATTTCCTAGCAAACCAGCACACCCAAAAAGCAAGATAGGACAAGTCTCCCTGTTCAGATTCATCTGCCTGTTTCTTGAAAGCTTTTCCCAACAATATACTTTTAAATGTATTGTTTTTGCAATAATCTTAATTTAAAATATATGTTCTTGGCAAGAAAATCAAATCTTTTTTATGTCTTCCGATCGAAGACCAGATTATACAGGGAAACTGCATTAAACAGAAAAAGTAAGATTAAAAATAATCGAAAAGAAGAACATCACACATCAATATAAGCAGTAACATAAGACTTGTAGTTCTACATTTTTCATAGTCCTAAGCATTTCAGGAACCTGATCACGGATTCATTCCAGAAACAATGGCATAAATTTCCAGTCACACCAATCTTTTTGTTAAAATATTTCCATTAAAATAGGATTTAAGTAGCAAAATGTATGGTCAGGTGTAGTCCTTCGTAATGCAGGAGCCGTGGTGGCACAGGGGTTAGAATGCAGTATTGCAGGCTGCCAACTGCTAGCAGTTTGATCCTGACCAAGTCAAGGTTGACTCAGCCTTCCATCCTTCCGAGGTTGATAAAATGAGGACCCACATTGTTGGGGGCAATGTGCTGGCATTTGTAAGTCACTCAGAGTGCTGTAAAGCACTATGGAGCAGTGTATAAGTGCTATTGCTAATAGTGGAGAGACATTCTACCATATTCTTTCTACAGGCAGTGTTCCCCACAACACATTTTTTATGAATGGAAAAACCCAGTTGATACACTGCATCAGTTGAATACCTCTACTATGTCTTTGCAATAGTGATGGTTTCATTGCTGAACTTGACTGGTCAGCATGGCCTGTGGTGAAGTTATAGTTCAGAAATAATTGGAAAACCACAGTCTTATCTAATATGAATCAAAGTGTTACGTGATAAATTTACAGACCAAGTCTAATCACTTCAAAACACCCAGAAGAAATGCATACATGATGTACAACCTTTGTCCATTATTTAAACTGTTTATACAATCTAACCCAGTGATGGCGAACCTTTTAGACACCGAGTGCCCAAACTACATCCGTGTGCGTGCCCAAATTGAAAGGTGCGCGTCTCTCATGTGCAGCAGTGACCCAAAGACCAGCTGGCCAGTGGCCAACACCGACAGCATGGCAAGAGGTAAGATCTTTTTCTTTCGTGAGATTCTGTTTCGTCGTTTGCAGGGAAACAGAAGCTCACGAAAGAAATGCCATGGTGATCTGGCCTGGGACGATGGCGTGCATGCCAGAAGAGAGGGCTCTGCTTGCCACGTCTGGCACCTGTGCCATAGGTTCGCCATCATGGGTCTAACCCATTCTCCTTCTAACGTTTCCCCAAAGCAAACAGAATTCCTTACTAGCACTGATGAGGTTACCAGGTTTGGCTAATGAAACATCTGCAAAAAAACAAGCAAGCTCAGAGAGCGCAAAGGACACCCCCCCTAACTTTTCCCCTTATAACAAATAATTATCTAGGTGAAGATGCTACTGCATAAATGGATGGGTGAGAGCCAGTCAAATGGGTGAGAGTGTCTGTCGGTGTAGCCTTCACTGCTGAACCACCCACTATCAACCCCTTCTACCCATACAGACTTCACATATTTCATGGGGACCACGGGAGCTTCTGAGTCTGAAAGTTTTCCTGGGAAACACCGTAGTTCCTCCCCTGTACCTTAAATTTTGTTTCACTTCTTACCTCTTCTTAAGAGATACTGAGCAAACTGAAATGTTTTTTTTCCAAAAGGTGAAACTACATGGCTAATACATAGACCAGGGGTGGGGAACTGTGGCTCTTTTGCGACTTGTGGACTTCAACTCCCAGAATTCCAGAACCAACATAGCTGCCTCAGGAATTCTGGGAGTTGAAGTCCACAAGTCGCAAAAGAGCCACAGTTCCCCACCCCTGACATAGACTATAAATATTACTTCTTCATTTACTTACAGTTGGCTGCAATCACCCACGATGCAAAATTTTAAACCCTCCTTTCTTAGGCAAGCCATACTGGTCTGACTAATCCAATATTATGCTATAATGAATGGAATAATAATGGCTTATTTCTTGAATTCATAAACCGCTCTATGACCAAACCAAAAAACAAAAACCCAACCTAGATTATTAGTCAAAGGAAGAAGATGGATCATTCTGGTGAACCACAATTAAAACTAATACTTTTTCTTAATATTGTAGAGGGTTTCTTGAAGCAAATGCCCTGATTTCTTTCTCCCAATCATACTAGAGGAAGGAGGTCAATTGTATAGCTGAGGCAAAATCATAAATCTAGAGGTGCCAGAAATGCAGCTAGAAAACTTGTCTTAGAGCAGTGGGTCTCAACCTTCCTAATGCCACGATCCTTTAATACAGTTCCTCATGTTGTGGTGACCCCCAACCATAAAATTATTTTATGTTTTCCGTATTTTTTCCCCCGAAAATGTGTTTTCCGATGGTCTTAGGCGACCCCTGTGAAAGGGTCGTTCAATCCCCAAAGGGGTCCCGACCCACAGGTTGAGAACCACTGTCTTAGAGGAATGCTTTGAAGCCCATTGTTTGCTTTCCCACTCCCATACCCACAAAATTTTATTTCCTTAAAATACCAGAGAAACTATTCCAACATTCTAATAATCATAAAAATGAGGCTTTATGTGCCTTACATCTACCTTTATTTCCCATTGGTCAAGAACAAAGAAAACAAGAGAATCAACTTATAATAAATATTTAAGACAGACTCCATTTAAGACAGTTAAAAAAATGACTCCAATCAGAAGATAGTTATAGCATCATATTGATATAAAATCTGTGTGTTTTTTATTCACATATCAGGAGCCATTGGTCATGCTTCACATTTTTGAGGCCCAGAAGACATAGGAGTAATTTGTGGACACAAGCTAAGAACAGGAACACAAGCACACACACACACACACACACACCTACTATAAACTGCTGTAATTCCTACTTGTGTTTTCTCATGAACTGTATATAATGATAATTGCAGGAACTATAAGTATATTAGGAACAGATGTGAAACAGGATTACAACTGGCACATATTCTTTGGTGAACATGTTCTTACAAGCTATTAGCACTCTCTCTTAAGATATTTTCAACGTTCTGGATGTATATACTGTTAAAAGACTAAATCCAACAGAAATGTCAGAATTCACAGATTTCAAAATTGCTGTGAATATTATGATTCCATCATTCTTAACAGCTAGTAAAGAAGAAAGGTACACATGTGTAACTTGTTTTCTTTAATATTTTCTTTGACTCTGCAAAGTGAATCAAATTGAGAGCTGATGTCTATAAATGCCATATGGAACGTTGCTATGGGTTTATACTGTATTAGTGTAAAGAAAAGAACCTTATTATATCTCCTTTGGAAAAAGCCCGCATCCCAAAATGATTCTGGACTATCATAGACTTTATAGAGTCCTGAACCAAAGGTATGGCATATGCTGGCTCACACTTACTTTATGAGGCCACTCTACTTTATTAGAAACTCAAAAGTCCTCCACAAGTTTAGCAATTGAGAGCAATTGAGAATG